>NC_057835.1:44240000-44865000 GCF_910594005.1 Cervus elaphus
GGGTCATTTTTGTAGTCTCTGTGTCTTTCTTTAAGATGTTGATGCTTTTTGAACCCATGGAAATTAGTTATAATAGCTGTTTGAAAGTCATTGTTTACTGATTATACCATCTGCACCATTTTTCAGTCTGTTTTCATTAATTAATTTTTCTCCTGTTATGGGTTATATTTTCATTCTTCTTTGCATCCCTAGTAATAATTGTAGGCTGCATGTCAGATATTGTGAATTTTACTTTATTGTTTGTTGGATGTTTTTGTATTTTTTTAATGTTTATAATTTTGTTCTAAGAAATAGTTAAGAAATAGTTTCATTATTTTGAGGCTTCCTTGTAAGCCTAGTTAAGGTGCAACTGAAGCAATATAGTCTAGGACTAATTCGACCCCATGGCTTCCCTGATGGCTCAGACAGTAAAGAATCTGCATGCAAGGGAGGAGACCTGGGTTCGATCCCTGGGTTGGGAAGATCCCTGGAGGAGGGCACGGCAACTCACTCCAGTATTCTAGCCTGAAGAATCCCCATGGACAGAGGAGCCTGGTGGGCTGCAGTCCGTGTGGTGGCAGAGTCGGACATAGCGACCAAGCACAAGCATTGCACAGCATCCCTAGTAATTGAAGGTTGCATGTCAGACATTGTGAATTTTACTTTATTGGTTGCTGGATGTTTTTGTGGGTTTTTTGAACATTTGTAATTTTGTTCTATGAGACAGTTAAGAAACAGTTTGATCATTTTAAGTCTTCCTTATAAGCCTGATTAGGGTACAACTGAAGCAATCCAGTCTAAGACTAATTCAGCCCCACTAGTAAGTCTATACCCATTGAATATTCTTTGTATGTTGAATACGTAGCTTGATGCTGCATGTATTAAATTATATCAGATCATATTTGTATAATCATAAAGCAATAATTGCAAGACATAAAATATAAATTTTAAATTAAATTTTATTAATTATAATAAAATGTTTTCTAGTAATTGTAAAATTTTAACACATCTAAATACTTCATCCCTATGAAATTCATTTTGTTAATAATTATGAAAAGAAGAATCTAGCTTTATTTTTTGCATGTGACAAATACTTCATTTAAACACCAACATTTAACTGTATTATGTAAAACATTATGCCACTGGTTTTTATCGATTATCATTTTAATTAACTGCTTCATACAACCAATGTCCTGTGCTGCTTGCTGTTAATATGTAAAAATTATTGTTAATATATTTTGTTCATTTTTATCTGTTTAAGCCAGGAGAGTAAATTCAGTTCCTATTACTCCATCATGTTCATAAGCACAAATCTTAAGTGAAATTTAATACAAAAGAAAGAGTTCCAAATTTTACAACAGATCTATCACTGGTTGTTAGCATATCTTTCTACATCTAAGACACCAAGATAACTCCTCACTGTTAAGGCTTACAATAAGCAAAATGTCCACCACTGTGTTTCTCTGGCATGTGAGTATATTTTTAATTTACTGGTCATATATATATATATACATATATATATATATGTACTCTAATATATATAAACAAATATATATATAAGACATATATATATATATATATGTACTCTAATTATCCATTATTCTGTCCTTGTTTTTGATTAGATATTGATCTCCATATTTTTTTTTTTTTATTAGTTGGAGGCTAATTACTTCACAACATTTCAGTGGGTTTTGTCATACACTGATATGAATCAGCCATAGAGTTACACACATTCCCCATCCCGATCCCCCCTCCCACCTCCCTCTCCACCCGATTCCTCTGGGTCTTCCCAGTACACCAGGCCCGAGCACTTGTCTCATGCATCCCACCTGGGCTGGTGATCTGTTTCACCATAGATAATATACATGCTGTTCTTTCACAACATCCCACCCTCACCTTCTCCCACAGAGTTCAAAAGTCTGTTCTGTACTTCTGTGTCTCTTTTTCTGTTTTGCATATAGGGTTATCATCACCATCTTTCTAAATTCCATATATATGTGTTAGTATGCTGTAATGTTCTTTATCTTTCTGGCTTACTTCACTCTGTATAATGGGCTCCAGTTTCACCCATCTCATTAGAACTGATTCAAATGAATTCTTTTTAATGGCTGAGTAATATTCCATGGTGTATATGTACCACAGCTTCCTTATCCATTCATCTGCTGATGGGCATCTAGGTTGCTTCCATGTCCTGGCTATTATAAACAGTGCTGCGATGAACATTGGGGTGCACATGTCTCTTTCAGATCTGGTTTCCTCGGTGTGTATGCCCAGAAGTGGTATTGCTGGGTCTAGTTCACAGGAATTTCTATCAGTAATAACACCAATAGCAATAACAATAAAAATCACCTTGAGGGACCAAATTTATATCACAAATTTTTATTCTGCTTCCATAAAACTTTTGCAAAATACTACCACTATCTATTATCAGCATCATTAGAATGAAAACAAGGCATTTTAGTCTCAAAAACAAAATATTTTAACTTAATAAACCATATTTGAAATAATTTTTCATAGAATCATCCCTAATTTTCTCAGTATAGACTAATATGGGAGATTCTTTTTCTTTCCCTTATTTGAAACTCTGAGTATGATGTTATTCATCTCTGCTGTCCGGTATATGTACAATGTTCAAAGGTGAATGTTCCAAAAAAATTCTTGACTAAATGATGGAAATTCATGTGATCAGTACCATGGTTCTTAAAACTTTAAATTACTCTTTAATTGTAAGAGAAAATCAGATAACTTTTAGAAAAATTTTTAAATCATACTAAAGTGTCAGTTTTCAATTCGTTGTTTGAGGGAAACTGTAGAAATAGTTTTAAATCTCTCCAAACTTCTGTGTTCTTTGCATGTCTGTGATTTTAATCCTTATCATTCTCAAGATTTGTTAAATTATTTGAGCTCATCAAAGGAAATCAACCCTGAATATTCATTGGAAGGACTGATGCTGAAGCTGAAGCTCCAATACTTTGGCCACCTGATGAGAAAAGACAACTCATCAGAAGAGACCCTGATGCTGGGAAAGATCGAAGGCGAAGGGAGAAGAGAATGACAGAGGGTGAGATGGTTGGATGGCATCACAGACTCAATGGACATGAGTATAAGCAAGCTTCAGGAGATAGTGAAGGACAGGGAAGCCCGGTGTGCTGCGGTCCTTGGGGTCACAGTCGGACATGAATGAGCGACTGAACAACAACAATTCTCTTATATAAATTACAGATTCTATGTTGCATACTGAGCATATTATTAATAACAAATAACTTAGAGATGGCAATGGCCATAACATCAATTCAATCTGATTTCCATGAACTGAGCTATAGCTTTAAGAATATTAATTCATCTAATAAGGGTGATGATATTTACATAATATTGCTTCAAAGGTTTCCCTTGATGCTTTAAGACAGTTTCCTAGGGGATAATAGCCAGGAAAACAATAGAAAAAAATAAAATAAAATCTTGATTAATTTAATTCCAATCTAAAGGAAGACTCTATACTTAAGGTATTTGAGAATACCAATTCACCATTATAGATTCAGATATATGTCAGTATATATAAGATATTTTGAACATAACCCAAATTATAAGAAATCCTTTTTTGGTAGAAAAGCAACTGCTCTATGTTTTACCTAAGGGAAAATATAAATCTGAGTTCACTAAATGTGTGCCTCATTGCCCTCTGTTAGTTCATGCCTGCCCAATCCATAGGGCCTCAGTTAAGAACTATTCTATCATCTATATATCAGAGGAGAATGCGTGTGTGCTATGTTGATAGTCACTCTAAACAAATATTTATACAGTTGAGATCAGAGATATAAAATGTCAGTTCCAAATCCACCCATGATGGCACATATACCAGACAGATGACAAAGTCTGGCTCAGGTTATAAAGGCCTGTGAAATACTTGAATCATATTTTGCAACCCTTGAAAGAATTCAAGTTGGAGATTAGCAGAAACCAGGCTCAGTTCTGTCCATAATCCCCTTTATCTGTCTTCTAGCCAACAAAATGAAAACCTGAAAGCCAAGCTGACAAATAGAGTGTGAAGGGCCTTCTACTGCAGTTAAGAAAAAAACTGAGGCTGCTATTGGTAAAATATATATATTTTTTCTATCACTATTATTGTTGCTACTGTTATTCATAGAAAGAGTGAAAAAAAAAACTCTAAATGACATTGTTCTTCTGAATTCTTTATTATATATAACATGCAATAAATTAACTCCCTTCATGTTACACTGGGCATATAACATGAAAACATGTGCAGAGAATAGAAATCAGTATCTGTAAAGATAAATGCCCTGTGATACAGAAATATATTATTTTTAAATCCAGAGAATTGGGTTCATTAAGATGTAAGAGTGTTTCAGTACAGTCTTTACAAATGTAAATGCAGAAGTAAATCAGAAAAGACAAATAATGCCAGCTACATACAAAATATAGGATTATTCTATATATATGGGACAGGATGGAGCTCTGCATGAAGTTACAGGTAGAAAAAGCAATATTGGCAATAAATCAAGTAATATCCTTATTGAACATAGACATTTCAAGAAGGGTGAACAGTACTGTATAAGATTCATAACATTCGAGTTATTTGTAAAAGAAAAAAAAAAAAGCAAGTGAGATGCTTTCATTCAATAGGATAAGCTGAAATGATATGAAAAGCCTTCTTTCCAGTCTTCACACATTAGCATACATGTGTTTCCTTTTACATGCTGCTTTTATATATGGCAATACAGGAAAAGCAAACAAATAAACAATAAATGAACAAACTTACCAAAAAGGGGGCGGGGATCCCCAGTCCCAAGATTTAAAAGGAAAAAGCACATTCAGCATTAAAATAGTGATTAGGAACTGAAATTTAGAAATTCAAGAGGGTCTTAGAAAAAATATGCCTTGTTTTTGAGGGCTGGCTTTATATATCTGTTGTCTTTTCAGAAAACAAATAGATGCTGGAAGATAATATAATATCTTCAAAGTTCTGAGGACATATACCTATCCAAATTAAAATTCTATACCTTGTTTAAAAAACTACCCAAGAACAAGAAATAAAGACATTTCATTCATAGAGAGACAAAGAGGAATTACCACACACAAACCGTAACAACAAAACAGTCTAAACAGTAGCGGCGGCTATAGCCTGCTGTGCTGCAGTTCATGGGGTCACAAAGAGTCAGACATGACTGAGTGACTGAACAACGAGACAACAAGAGGAATATTAAAAAAAAATAATTATTGATTATTGACTCCAATACCTCAGGATTTTCTTTACCTAAATAATCGAGATGGTGTTTGAATAATGGGAGCTTTAAAAACTTTGTACATAATTCTCATATGTTTTTTCCAAGGTTGAAGACCACTGTACAAAGAATGTTCTTCAGTAAAAACAAAAAAGCATTAAAAAAAAAAGAAGTAGGGCTGCTTCCATGTCTTGGCAATTGTAAACAGTGCTGACATCCCTTATAAGTGGAATCTAAAAAGAAATGATACAAATGAACTTACTTCCAAAAAAAAACCAATGGAGAAGAGAATGGCAACCCACTCCACTATTTTTGCCTGGAGAATTCCATGGACAGAGGAGCTTGGAGGGCTAGAGTCTGTGGGATTGCTAACAGTCAGACACAATTGAGCAACTGACACATTTTCATGCAGGAGATGAAATAAATTATATTTATTTAGCCTCTATTTTGAGCTTCCCAGGTGGTTCAGATGATAAAGAATCTGCCTGCATTGCACAAGACCAGGGTTTGATTCCTGGGCTGGGAAGATCCCCTGGAGAAGGAAATGGCAACCCACTCCAGTATTCTTGCCTGGAGAATCCCAAGGACAGAGAAGCACCAAGGACATCAATCCCAAGGACATCAACTCGCAAAGAGTTGCACACGACTGAGCGACTAACACGCGCACGCACACACACACACACACACACACACACACACACACAAGAAAGACCTAGAAAATGAACTTATGGTCGTCAGGGGGAAGGGATATTTAGGGAGTTTGGAAAGGTTATGTACATGCTGCTATATTCAAACTGGATAATCAACAAGGTTCTACTGTATAGCACATGGAACCCTACTCAACGTTATGTGCCAGCCCAGATGGAAGGGGAGTTTGGAGAAGAATGGATACGTGTGTATGTATGGCTGAGTCCCTTTGCTGTTCGCCTGAAACTACCGTAAGTTGTTAATCAGCTATACCCCAGTACAAAATAAAAAGTTTAAAGTCTGAAAAAAAGAAACAGAAGTAGGGTACACTGAACAGTGATGAGCAAAGAAATTTATAATGTTGGAATGAATTTGAATAATGGCTGAGTGTAAAAAATAATACTAAATAAAGGATAAATACAAAGTAAAACTAAAATATTAGATGCTATACTGAAATATTAGAGATCAAATTTTAAATTTGGGAAGACCATGAACTTCTTAGCAAGAAAATGAGATGATTAGTTTTAGACTTTTTAAAGTTAGAGATATATGTTGAAATTTTCAGAAACAACTAAAAATGAATATTTCAGATATTAGTCACAAAAAGGTAATCCATAAAAAGATAATGAAAAATGTGATTAAACAAGGTTAGTTCAGGAAAGGATAAAACATGGAAGAATAAAGGGGAAATTGTTGTTGTTTAGTTACTAAGTCATGTCGATTCTTTGGAACGCTATGGACTGTAGCCTGCCAGGCTCCTATGTCCCTGGATCTCCCAGGCAAGACTACTGTAGTGGGCTGCCATTTCCTTCTCTAAGGAATCTCTCCAACCCAGGAATCAAACCTGAGTCTCCGGCCTTAGCAAGAGGATTCTTTACCACTGAGCCAATAATAACAATACATATGATTACAAAGACAATAAAAGTAAATTTAAAATTCTAGTTTATGTTGCATATAGAAGACATATACAAAGTATTTTTTAAGATGCAGTGATGTGTGTCACTCAAAAGATTAATCATATATGTGATAAATGTTTTTCACTTTGTCACTTCATGGCAAATAGATGGGAAAACAATGGAAACAGTGACAGATTTTATTTTAGGGGCTCCAAAATCACTGCAGATGGTGACTACAGCCATGAAAGTAAAAGACACTTGCTCCATGGAAGAAAAGCTATGACCAACCCAGACAGAACATTGAAATGAAGAGACATTACTTTGCCAACAAAGGTCTGTCTAGTCAAAGCTGTGGTTTTTCCAGTGGTCATGTTTGTATGTGAAAGTTGGACCATAAAGAAAGCTGAGCACTGAAGAATTGATGCTTTTGAAATGCAGTATTGGAGAAGACTCTTGAGAGTCCCTTGGACTGCAAGGAAATCCAACCAGTCCATCCTAAAGAAAATCAGTACTGAATATTCATTGGAAGGACTGATGCTGAAGCTGAAACTCCAACACTTTGACCATCTGATGGGAAGAACTGACTCACTTGAAAAGACCCTGATGCTGGTAAAGATGGAAGGCAGGAGGAGAAGGGGATGACAGAGGATGAGATGGTTGTGTTGCAGGAAGGGGTACCCCTTCCAGGGCCCGAAACTGAACTCTTCTCTAACACTCGGAAGTGAATTGTCCGAGGAGACACAAGTGCTGACAAAGCAAGAGATTTTATTGGGAAAGGGCACCCGGGTGGAGAGCAGCAGGGTAAGAGAACCCAGGAGAACTGCTCTGTCACGTGGCTTGCAGTCTCCGGGTTTATGGTCATGGGATTAGTTTCTGGGTTGTCTTTAGCCAATCGTTCTGACTCAGAGTCCTTCCTGGTGGTGCACGCCTTGTTCAGCCAAGATGGATGCCAGAGAGAAGGATTTTGGAGGTGGTCAGAGATACGGTGTCTCCTTTTGACCTTTCCCGAACTCTTCTGGTTGGAGGCAGCTTATTAGTTCCACGTTCCTTACCAGGACCTCCTGTTGTAAAACAACTCATGCAAAAGGTTACTTGGTGCCTGGCCAGGGTGGGCGGTTTCAATCAGTGTGCTTCCCCTAATCAGTTGGATGGCACCGATTCGATGGACATGAGTTTGAGCAGGTTCTGGGCATTGGTGATGGACAGGGAAGCCTGGGGTGCTGCCGTCCATGGGATCTCAAAGAGTCGGACGTGACTGAGCAACTGAACTGAACTGAACAGAAATGTTTTTCAGGATTACATATATGGCATGATAGCATGTATACAAATTTTTTAAAACTCAGAGCAATCATGTATGCTTCATGGATTCATTTTAATATAGTAAAAAACTAAAGCTTGAGTTCAAAGTTTTTATGTTGAATTCATTCTACCACTTATCTAAAAAAAGGAAAAATGGGACTCAAATGGGAGTGGAGAGGAGAAAAAAGAAGTTTGTGCATGTGTGTGTTTGTGAACAGAAGCACAACAGTCAATTATGTGCTTCTTTTACAGCATGACTCACTGTACTCCACCACAATATTAATAAGATTTCAAACAATATAAGCATCTGTGCAGAAATAATTGTCTCATGCTTACACATATTGGGCAATGAGCTCACCTTACTATTTCCATCTAGTCTTCAATTAAAAATCTAGAAATGAGAATGGGCTGTTAGAGTTTAGTTAATAAGCCAATTACCTTTACAGAACATGCTAGTTATGCACAGCTTTACCTTGGCTTAATTATGTTTTAAAATAGCAGGCATCATTTTATGTCTTTAATTGATGGTTATCACACACACACAGTTAGTTTGAAAATCCTTATCAATGTGCTTGAATATATTTGGTTGAATCATTGGACTAATCTTTTTTGAACTTACTCCAAAGTATATTTTATAACTGTCTACTAAAAATTGTGTTTGTGTTTAGCCTTCCTAAAGACAGTGGAATACTTCTAAATACAAAGTAGTCACGTTAGAATTTTCCTAGTATCAAGACATTCAGTATTTGTGGAAACAAATTTTCTCAGGAAAATTTAGCTTCCAGCACAAGAGGAAAATAAGGGGAGACATAGATTTAAAGGCAAATTTGAAGATGAGAAATCAAAATTCAAATTCTATAGTGAAAGAAAAAAAGTTAATTATTATAGAGAAAGGCAAATAAAATGCAAAACTTGCTGCAACATATTTTGCTCAGTTACAAACTTACCCATTATTGCACTATTTTTTAGTCTATTGTAATATTTTCATCTTGAAATGAAAATTTACACAAGTCATCTGTTGTTGTTTAGAAAGGATCTAGAGTGGTTGAAGGAGAAGGCAATGGCACCCCACTCCAGTACTCTTGCCTGGAAAATCCCATGGACAGAGGAGCCTGGTGGGCTGAGGTCCATGGGGTTGCCAAGAGTCAGACATAACTGAAGTGACTTAGCAGCAGCAGCAGAGTGGTTGAAATGAAATGATTTTCAAAGAATGTGCTTTAAAAAGGCTACAATACACTTAGGAGGACATAAATGTATCTCTTATTATTGACGATTTGTAGACCAGCCATGGGAATATACCTTAATTCCAATTAAAAATAATTGATGATTTTATATACATACATATGCATCTTATCATATTGATTCTAAGCCAGGTAAAATCTAATGAAATCTAAATATGATTGAAAAACTTAAATAATGTATTTTCATGTTTTTCCAAACGCTAGAAAATGAGAAAATTTTCTATTTGTCATTTTTGTTTGGAATCTCTTGGCTTCCTGAGCATGATTGTGTTAAGATATTGGAGAAATAGTCACAGGAAGCAACAGAGGCCGTGAGACTAGAGACTGTTTACCAGGTGGCTCAGTGGTTAAGAATCTGTCTGCTAATTCAAGTGATGCAGGAGACATGAGCTCAGTCCTTTGGTGGGGAAGATCCCCTGGAGAAGGAAATGGCAGCCCACTCCAGTATTCTTACCTGGCCTGGAAAATCCTATGGGGATGCAAAAAGAGTCTAACATGACTTAACAAGTAAACAACTGTTTCCTTGTTAGAAAAAATAAAACTTTCTATCTATTTCATAGTGCCCTCAAGGATGTTTATAAAATAGAATTTGAAAATTAAATACTTACTAGTTGTTAACTAATCAACCCCTTTGATTACGCATGCATTTCATCCTAAATATGTTGCTCTTAGAATTCAGAGGTATCCTTTAATCCTACCCCTCTCTTGACCACTCAGAGCTACAGATTTTTCTATTTCATGACATATCAGTGTTTAGCTCATTAAACATTTGTTGAGCAATTACTATGTATGCTAAGCCAGGAGGATCAAAGATGAATGAATATTTATTTGTCTATTGGAGAGATAGTCTATTGGAGAAAGACAGAACAGTGAACAGATGACTGCATAAAGAGATAAAGTCAATTCTGTTTATTCAGGGGAAGAAGTCCCTGTGATCAAGCAAGTAAAATGATTTCATTGTCCAAGACATGAATTTGTGATTTAGAATGCACAAGCATATTTATCTTGTTATCCACCATAGATGACCACCTATTTAATCAGAAAGACTTCTTAATGGCATCTAAAGAAGAACAGCATGCATGAACCTGTCATATTCAGAAAGTAAGGAAGTGGCACAGTGGGAATAATGCAGGAAGCTAAATCTCATGACAATAGATTTAAAATTGTACTTTAATTGTTTTTACTATTATTAACCTATTTGGGCAAGTAGTAGTATTCCTTGATGTTAGCATTTTTTTTCATCCAAGACTTGAAACCGGACGTTCAATGCTAATATCATAAAAATATTAAGGATTTAATTCATTCACAAATTTATAAGAATAGATTAGCACCAGAGACTTATTTATCAGAAACAGAAAAAGTAGAACAATTAAACTCACTAACAGTTCTTTGTCAACCAAAGTGGGCAGAAGTTTTATATGTAGAGGTCAATCCTGGGCCAGAGGCTATTTAATATTTTCATCAAAACTAGAGTGATAGGGAATTCTGTGGACTTAGTAATTTACTGTTCTCTTTTAGTTGGTAAGACTGATTAACACTTTGAATGTCAAGATCAAAATTCAACATGATCATAATATGATCTTGACAAACTGGAGAAGTGGTTTAAAACAATGCAATTTAATAAGTCTAAGGGACAGATGTGGACTCTAAAGGGGTTGGGAAAGAAATGGAAATTATAATAAATGTAGACGCTACCATGTTAGTGAGAATGCATGTGTGTGTAATATGATATGTAATAAATAATATTAAGTATGACTTCAGTCGAGAATATAGCAATAACTTTTATTATTTTCCTCTCTCTCCCTGTGGCATAGTGCTTAAAGATGAAAGTAAAAGTTGTGTCTGACTCTTTGTGACCCCATGGACTGTAGCCTGCCAGGCTCCTCTGTCCATGGAATTCTCCAGGCCAGAATACTGGAGTAGGTAGCCATTCCCTTCTCCAGGGGATCTTCCCAACCCAGGGATCAAACCCAGGTCCTCCTGCATTGCAGGCAGATTCTTTACCCTCTGAGCCACCAGGGAAGCCCAAGAATACTGGAGTAGGTAGCTTATCCCTTCTCCAGGGGATCTTCCCACTCCAGAAATCAAACTGGGGTCTCCTGCATTGCAGGTGGATTCTTTACCAGCTGAGTTACCTCATTTACAAATGTTTTTAATACATTTCATCAAAATTTATTCTTTTAATCCTATATCCCTGCTGATTAAATTAAATGTAATTCTAAGATATATAAGCAAAGAGAAGGGTAAAAAGTATGAATAAGTTGCTGAATATTAATGAAATTACTATCATGTTTTACAAACACAATTTATGCATTTATCTTGTTACCAACACATTTATTCATTTATTCATCAATCATTAAATATTTATAGAACTTCTACTATGTCCCAGGCACTGCATTAGGTGCTGGTAATACAAGGTGGGGAAAAGCAAGCACTGTCCATATTTCTTAAAGCCTTCAGTCTAACAAATAATTACTAAATTTTGGTAAATATAGACAAGGTACTATGAGCCATGGAACAAGGAGTGTTTCTTAGCTGGAAGGACAAGTAAAGGCATCTTTTCTGAAATGTCTTCTTAACTGATGTAGAAGGGAGATAGCCTAAGGGAATGAGGGGGTAAAGGAACATTTCTTGCAAAGGGAAAAGCAAATATTAAGGTTTTGAGCTTCAAAACAGAATGCTTCTTGTTGATATTAACATTATAGTTTCAACAAGTAGAATTAAATTTCTGTTTGTTAAATAAATTGCATAAATGTAAAGGAATGGATTTCTGCCAAAATTAGGATATATAACTGGTTTAGAAATGTGTTCTGTGATGTCAGCAATTTTAACATTGGCCTTGAGACTGGAAGATAAAGTGTATGGTCAAAGAGGTTATCCTCTGAACCCAAGGGCACTGCTTGGGTTTCTGCTGAAATCCAAAGTTTCTGCTGAAGAAGATATCTTGCTATTGATATTGAGATGCTCTTGAATGACTTCAAATTAAAGGTCCAAACTGAAACTCAGAAAGACAGCCGACCTCATGTGATTTAAATTTGAACTGCTTCTCAGATAGGCAATTTACATGTTGGGGTGAATGGAAGCTGGGCTTACTTTCTCTAAAGAGATCAATGACTTTGTACTGTCAGATTTGGCTTAATGTTTTCATTTTAAAAATCCCTGACCTCACAAACTCTCTAAGCAAGAATAAGGGGAAAGGACAGGACTATCTTGTTTAGTTATATTACCTTGAATTTGGAACAGGTTTCCCAGGTGACACAGAGGTAAAGAATCCAACTGCCAATGCAAGAGATGCAAGTTTGATCCGTGGGTCCTGAAGAGCCACTGGAGAAGGAAATGGCAACCCACTCCAGTATTCTGGCCTGAGAAATCCCATGGACAGAGGAGCCTGGTGGGCTACAGTCCGTAGGGTCCCAAAGAGTCAGACATGACTTGACTGAACACACACATCTTGAATTTGAAATTTAAATTGAGCTGCCCTTTCTCCACCAATGCTTGAGTAGAAGCATGCAGAGTGTAAGTAGCTGTAATGGAGGAGATTAGCTCATTCCATGGCCACATCTGATGGATCACAAAGAAATTCAGGTACAACAATTCTTCGCCTAGTTCATAGTCATTTATTTGTAATTATGGAAAAAACCTAGAAAACTTTAAATGGTGGATAATCAGCAACATTCACATTTTTCCTTGTGGTTTTCCAGGATCATGCAAACCAGAAGCTAAACACATTTAGGCTTTGAAAGATGTGTTTTGGAAGTTTATTGATGGTATCATAAGAAATACCTTCTTATTAAAATAATCTCCAAATATTTTAGGAATAACTAGAATCTCTCTAGAAATAATTCATGCCTTAATTATTATAAATGATGGAAATTAATACTGAAGTATTTCAGGAAAAGATAACACATCTTAATATGTTATCTTAATGTGACACATAAGCGCATGAGGATATCTCTATTATGAAATTTATTGCATTTTGCTACAACATTTTTGTCTGTCTTTTCTTCCAGATTACAAGTTTCTTGAAAAAGATCTAATTTTGTTGCCTACAAAATACAAATATAAAGTACATATCTTTAAATACTGTTGAATTTGATAAGTTGCAAAACCTGATTGGTTTAATAGTTTTCATCAAATTTGACATTTTTTTTCTCACTAAAAATGGGTTTCCTAGGTGGCACTAGTGGTAAAGATTCTGCCTGCCAATTCAGGAGATGCAAGAGATGCAGGTTTGATCCCTGGGTTGGGAAGATCCCCTAGAGAAGGAAATGGCAACCCACTCTAGTATTTTTGACTGGAAAATCCATGGACAGAGAAGCCTGGTGAGTCCAGGAGGTGGCAAAGAGTTGAACAGGACTGAGCACAAAGGATAGGATCTCACCAAAGAAGATGTACAGATAAGACACTAGCATATGAAAAGATGTTCAAAATTATATGTTATTACGGAAATGCAGATTAAAACAATAATGAAATACCACTACATATCTATTAGAATGACCAGAATTCAGAACATTGTCAACACCAAGTACTGATGAAGTATTTATGAAGTAACAGGAACTCTCTTTTTTAATTGAAGTATAGTCAATGTACGGTATAATGATTCACGATTTTAAAGGTAATAGTCCATTTATGGTTATTATAAAACAGTGTCTATATTCCCCATGCTCTCAGTATATCCGTGTAGCTTCTCTTATACAAAGTAGTTTGTACTCTTTAATTTCCTACCCCTGTATAGCCCCTGCTCTTCCCTCTCCCCACTGGTAACCACTAGTTTATTCTATCTGTGACTCTGCTTCTTTCCTATTACGTTCTCTAGTCTGCTGTATTTTTTAGATTCAACATATAAGGGAACTCTTATTCATTGCTGGTGGCAATGCAGAATGGTACAGACACTTTGGAAGCAAGTTTGGCAGTTTCTTACAAAACTAAACATGCTCTTTCCAAATGATACAGCAATCATGTCTTTGGTATTTACCCAAATGAATTAAGAACATATGTCCACAGAAAAACCTGCACACTGTTGTTTATAGCAGCTTTATTGATAATTACCAAAACTTGGAAACAATTAAGATGCCCTTTAGTAGGTGAGTGGATAAATAAACTGTGGTACATCCAGACTGTGGAATATTGTTCAGTGCTAATAAGAAATGTATTATCAAGCCATGAAAACACAGGAAAGAACTTTAAGTGCATCTTACTAAGAGAAAGAAACTAATCTAAAAAAAGGCAACAAACCGTATGATTCCATCTAAATAGCATTCTGAAAAAGGCGGAACTATGGAGACAGTAAAAAGATTATTGGTTGTCAGGAGTGGAAAGGAATGGATGAACCGGCAGAGCACAGATGATTTTAGGGCAATAAAATTATTCTACATGATACATATCATTATACATTTATGAAAATTCATAGTATGTACAACAACAAGCATGAATGTAAGCTATGAACTTTGGGTGATGATGATGTCAGTGTAGGTTCATCCATTGTAACAAATTTAACAACTGGTGTGGGATGTTAATAGTGGAGGAGGAGAGGAGGTTGTGGGTACAGGCAGTATATAGGAACTTTCCACCTTTTCAATCATTTTTGCCATGAACGTAAAATGTCTCTAAAAAAATTGTGTATAATTTTAAAAGTTTGACCTTTATTCACCCATTGCATCTTGAAATTCCTTTTCTTTCCTTCCATTTCTCCTTTCTATCTGAGACTTCACATATGTGCATGTTTTACCTCTAAGTAGTGTATTTCAGTTTACTGTGGTTAGACTTCTTTTTCTCTTTACTTCAAAGATTTGGTATGAAAAAGAAATGTAAAATATTTTATTAATAATTTTTAAGAATCAGAATAACTACAATGATTCTTATATTAGAGCAGCTTATACATCTTTGTATATTTGCATATTGTATAGCATCCATAAAGAAGAAACTATTTTCTATACATTTCTCACTCAGTGTGGCTTATGAAAATAAGAATGTTGACTGGAGTTGTCACTGCATATTTATATTTGAAATGAATTTTTTAATCACAGGACCTGGTGGAAAATACAAAAATATCTATGGAGAATACATTAACGAATATCACAAAATTATACTATATTCTATAATATAATAACAGCTTTTTCTGTGTGACAGGCCATAAATAATATGTGGTATTTGATAATAAATATTAATAATTTACATATAGGAACTTGAGCTGTGGCCTTGTCAAATGCATCATCTTTCTACTAGTCAGCTCTTGAATTTTCTATTCAGTTTCCTCTACCCAGATTCTTTTTTAGGTTTATTGCTGTTTGTTTCACTAAAAAAGGGAGATGTATATATATTCAAGGTTAAGATCATAAGTGAGAGTTCTCATAAACTGATCTCTAGAAAGCTGATATTTTCTCCAATAACTTCATGATGTCTCCAAATATTTCCCCATTTACCTGGTGTTTTTTATGTTAACCATTTTCCTATCTCTCATTGAAATCTTACTACCACTGTTTATTAACATTCTTTCCATGTGCTTATATTTTCACCATGGTCATCCTTGAGCTTCGGGAAAATGGAATTTTGATGGACCAAAAATTTTTTTTTCAGAAAAAGCAACTTTTAGACTGTTTGTAAGTTGTAAATGGAAATATGAATACCATTCTTCTTACATAAGAGTTTTAATATTTAAACCATTGTGTATAATATTTATGGAGACTATAACAATGCAAGGTTATTCTTCCTCCAAATGCTGCTGGATAGATTCTTGGAAATGCATGCTGTTAATAAATTACTTCTTATCTTGGTATAACTTCAATATTTCTATTCCTAAATGTGTAAATGATATACAGAAATGCTTAAGTTACATCAAGATAAGATGACAGATATATGTATGCCTTATATTATCTTGCATTATTATATGGATCAATAGATCTCTATATATTACTACATTATCATGTATATACTTTATGTGGTCACATATATTCCTTACAAAGATGATTCAGTATCCTTCAAATAAATTCTTGCCTGTTGAAAGATTTAGCCCCTGTCTCCTACTCTAGATGGGATGGTAGATGGGAGACATTAGTAAACCTAGATGCCTAATCACATTGACCAATACCTCATCTGATGTTCTCTGTTGCTTTTCCACTAGCTCAACCTAGTGATTAGAATTCTCCCACCTTTTGCTTCAGAGGAGTTGAGTTCTATCTTTCTCTTCTATTGCCATAGTCTTGACCTCTGTTTTAATAGTTTTGAATAAAGTCTTCCTCATCTACTTAACTCCACCCAGTGCAATTTTTCTTTGACAGTATATGTGTATATGTATGTATTGGTATATTTATACATATATGTATATACACACACCCATGCATACATTCATATATACCTACCATGCATACCAGAGTCACTATAGTCCAACTTTGATTTATTCATATTCTTTGGTTTTCTATAAATTGTTGTATTTATTTTTCCTGGAGAATATTAAAAATGTTGCATGGGGAATTTTTCAGTAACACAAAATTAGGAGGAAAATCTATTTTCACTAACAATAACAATATGATGGGCTTCCCTTGTGGCTTAGCTGGTAAAGAATCCACCTGCAGTGTGGGAGACCTGGGTTTGATCCCTGAGTTGGGAAGATCTCCTGGAGAAGGGAAAGGCTACCCACTCCAGTATTCTGGCCTGGAGAATTTCAAGGACTGTATAGACCATGGGGTTACAAAAAGACTGAGTGACTTTCACTTTCACAACAATATGATATGGTAACTATATATATATGTGTGTATGTATGCCCAGAGCAAACGTTAAAAGGTTGCTTTTCCCAGAGGCCTGATTTCAGAGTGATTCTCTGGGGCTTTTGCCAGTGAGGGTGGTTCTTTAAAAATTCTGCAGATCAGGTACAGAGTATAACCTTAAATTAAATGATATGTGCAATATATCTTTTTTTTTTTTTATTTTTTTTTTTTAGTTTTTTTTTTAATGTCTTTTAATTTGCTAAAACACTTAGAGTTGATTCTTACAAGCAAAGGTTCATTTACAAAATGGCAGCTATTGAACTCAGAGGGAAACTATGTTGGCTTAAAAACAAAACCACATATGCCTGAGGAACTCCTGTTTTCACTAAGTTCTCTCTTCATGTGTTAATTGTAGAGTAGGAATTGATTCATATATCTCTTAAACTTTTTCTTGCCAAATTCCCTTAAGGTGGTTACAGAAAGAGGAGAAGTATTTATAAGGGAAGATATGGAAAGTGAAAGCAGAACAGGCTTTGCATAATATCATGCTAAACACAAAAAAGCAATGGTTAAAAAAATCTTTGTAAACTCAGAGTCATAGATAATGATAAAATAGTAATATCAATGAGATTGATATGAGGATCTTGATAGTAATTTTTTTTCAATAGTGAACCAAAGACAAAGGAGAAATCACACTGGGATACAAACGGATAATTTGACATAACTATCTAAATCATTTGAATTTCAGGAAAAAAAGTTAATATCGATTACTGACATATTTGTGTGCATTATAGATAAGGAAAATAATATGAAAAGGAAAAAAATCCATTGCATAGGCAAGAAAATCTTCCATAAAGAATTTTATCAAAAATATTATGGAAGATAATTTTTAAAGAAGGCCACTCTCTTTCATCAGCAACACGTTGATGAAGTCTTTAGGAAATTCTTAGTAGAGAAAGATTATTGTCCAATTATTTTGTTGACCCATTCCCTGCCTTTAATGCAGATTTTTTTTTTTTCTTCTTTCTCCCTTTAGGGAATTGAGATGGAAGGAGAAGTATATTCTCTCCAGTGATTCTCTGGTTATGAATAATGTTTGCAAAGAAAATTCAATTGAGCAAAAATGGAGAGTCTGCTTAGTTTCTTAAGTAGAATTTCTGCTTAAAGCATGAAAGAATATAGCAGAAAAGGCAAGAATTGCAGCAAAAGAAAGCCATGACCTCAAATTATACTGTTGCCCATTACTAACTGCTTGATTATAATCACTGTAACTTTTTCTGAGCCTGTTTAATTCAGATGCAAGACCAAGATGAATAATACCTTCTTCAGTGGCTTCAGGTAAGGATTAAGGGAGACTACATGAAAATACCTGGGATATATAATATTCTTAATAAATGTACTTCCTTTCTGTATAAAGGAACTAATTTATTATTACTTAATTACCTTACTTTTCGCACCTCCAGAATATGAAAGCCACTAGGACAGTGGGCTTGCTCAGACTTCTTTATAACTGTTATTATTACTTAAATCTAACACAGGGATTTAGAGGCATTACAAAACAAACAGTGGGAAAGTTCTGAAGCAATGTTATTGCTGAACAATTCCAAGCGAACAATTATGTTCATTGTGTGGGAAGAGAGAGAGAAGATAAATTAAGTTACAGGTTTAAAACAGAGAGACCAGAAACTGTATCTGTTCAGCAACTGCCCCATTTCAAGTCGATTGTCTGCATCTTCACCCCCTTCCTTGCACAAAAGTGCCCCTTAACTATTGCTCATAGGGTCAGGGTGTGTACTCAGCACTTAATTTGTATACAAACAGTTCGCAGACTGATAAACCTGGTCAAAGAAGATCAGGGCAATCCTAACTTTCCTAGGTCTCTGATTCGGGCCTCTAAATCCTGAGAGATTATGGGTTACATGTAGATAACACAGACTCCCACCACTAGTTGAGTGGCAGTCTCAGAGAAAAGAAGAATGCTAAAGTTGGGAGGCAAAATCAGCCTACTCTTTGTATTTATTGGTTTAAGTTACAACTTGAACATGAATTTGTTAAAAGAAGAAAGCAAAGCAAAAGAAGAAAGAAAAAAGGAAAAAAAAATGTCCTCTTTAAATAAATAAATTAATAGTTCATGTGGGTAGCATACTATTTTTCTCAATGTGTGATTCATAAAGGAAAATATTCTGAATTATGCACACAGTAAAATGTGGTGAGGGTTTTAGAAAAGCCCATATTTTGTGTGGAAATTAAATATAGGCACTGGGAAAGCCCTGACTGTGTACACAAAGACGGCCTGCCTGCGTGGGGAACATATGGAACTTATTCCATCTTCTGTAAACTACACAGGTCTTTCGGCGACATCTCTTACGCAGCCAGTCAGCACAAGAGATGTGTGGCTGCCACTGTGCCTTTCAGCATCTCTTCCAGTGTTACACTGCAGACTGACAAAGACCCACAACACATCCAGAGGTGTGATGCAACTGAATGAACTCCAGGAAATTCAGAGAGCCGTTTACTAGAAAAGGGCTGCGTAGACAATGACTGCTAATCGAACCCACTTGAAGTTTTCCATCAGTTCCATCACCAGGAGCCTTGGAGACTGGGAATGTCATACAGTCTTGCCTCCCTTCTCATTTGTAGCCTGGTGAGGTTTTCTGCGAAAGTCACTTCATTAGAAGTGCTAGTAAAGATGTATGAGGTTTCTACCTGAAATATTCTTGGCACCTTATACATTAAAAGTGAGTGCAAATAAAACTACATGATCCGGCTAAATCATTCTCTTTAGAATTCTTATTGAAAGGATAAACAAATAATCCTGAAAAAATAGCCATTATAAACAAAGTTAAGATAAATGTTGCCAGCAGAGTTAACTACTTCACGGATATTACATTTTTCTTTTTAAAGAAAGGAGCATAAGTAACTTGGAAGGAATCAAGATACAAGATGCAACTTTGATTCCTCAAATTAACATGAAACCAGTAATTACTAAATGTGGTAGTCTCTTTACTGAGCTCAACCCCACTTCCCACCCACAAATCAGTTCCCTTTTTGATTGAGTCAGTAGAAGGGCCAAGAATTGCATAGATAAAATCCCTCTGGGGCACTGTTAAGGTACATCATTTCAAAAGAACAGCATGTACTTATGCAACCTAAATTCATTTTTATAATAACATTCTGACCACAAAAACATTTTAGTCCCCAGATATGTCAACTCAGCATTTTTTACCAGATTCACACAAGCAGTAAAACTAGAAAGAAGGGTCCCTAACTCTGAGTTTATCAAAAACTTAACCAAATATTAATAATACTTAAGGAAAGTGTAGAAGTAGGAACATAACATTAAGAACAAAATCTCTGTAGTTACAAGATTCAATTTTTGGCCTTCAGACAGACATGTGACTTTAAACACTTTAGTTAATTTCTCTGGGTTTCCTTTCCCTCATCTGTCAATGGAATTAATAATCAGACCACAGTGAGAGTTGCATGACGTAAGACATGGAGTCGTCACTTGTGCTTGGAATTGTGTTGGGCTACAGAGTAAACATCAGCCACAAAACTATTTCGAACTATAAAAGTGAACTGAGATATTCAGTGATAAATACACAAGAGATTTTCAATACATAATACAAAAAAAAGACATCAATGTCTCATCACTGTTGTATAGTGATTACACGTTGAAATGATAAGATCTTGGATATATTGAATTAAAGTATCTTATTACAATTAATTTCATATTTTTCCTTTTTTAATATACATACTACAAACTGAAAAATTACATAGCTCTTCCTTATTAGACTTATATTTGACCGTGTCAACAGAGAACAAATTAAGTGCTTAATGAAGACTAAATAAATAAACATTATAATTTTTGACTTGTATTATGTTTGCAAAAGAAAGGCAAAATTAAACTCTACGGAATAGAAAGGGAAGGCTCATTTGTACTTTTTGCCTTAAATATTTAACAAATAAACAGGCAAAAAAATAAAATGTTAGTTTAAAAGCAGTCTTCAGCTTGTACAAGTTCACATGTGGGAAAAGCCACAATCGATTTAAAGATAGAACTTTTTACCTTTTAGGCAAACGCTGAGAACAAAAATATTAAGTGGATCACATGGTTTTGGAAAGCAAATTTTTCTGTGTAGAGTCTAGTAAGATAGGTTTAAACAAAACAGTTCATTCACTTTGCAGAGCAATTTGGCAAGTCCAGTGCTTCTTCCCCAGGAGGGTCGGGAGAAGAGGACTAAGAGAGGAGTCAGAGCTGAAGGCAAGGAATCTCTAAGGAGAGAAAGAGAGGAGAAGACGGCAACAGCCAGTACTTAAAGAAGATACCAAGAGCAAAATAATCCATCAGGGTAAAGAAGGGTCAGTGACTTCTTTAATAATGATCGATACTCAACTTCAAATTTTCTACCTAATGTGTGTTTTAAGATTCTACTCTAAATCATCATCAGAAATCTGTTTAACAGAAAAGCCTGGTGCTTCTGTTGCTTTATGAGAGGAAGCAAAGTGGGAGGTCCTTGAGGGTGAAGATGCCTAAGAGATACAGGAAGCTAGTCAATATCAAAGATCATGAATTCATCAGAAGCAGGAAATCAGAGTGAGACATGCCAAGAATAAGTATAACTTTTTGGAGAATAAGTGGTGCTAAGTGGTCCCCATCATACTAGGACTTAATTCTCAATCTGTTCAATGAGATATTAACAGAAAATTGACTTCATATGAGGAGGTCAGGATTTCTGCAGAGACTAGCAATTAAATTATATTTACTGATGTTTTTAGACAAGGAATTTCAGAAGTACAATTAGCGGACATTTGTATATTGAACACAGATTGCAAAACTTTTTCAAAAAGAGTGTCTTGTTTGATCCTTGGACTAGAGGAGGGGGTTATTATTTTCCCCATTTTAAAAATAATGAAATAAACTCAAAAAGACTAAATAACAGAGGCAAGATTGCTCATCCATAATGTAGCAGAAATAGGTATCCTGATCTTCAGAAGGAAATCTAATGTTCTTTCACCTCCGTATACAATATATGCGTGATTCTCTTCCTTGTAATTACTATAAAATATTTTTTCCTGTTGCTACATATTTTTTACCTCTCAGGTGGAATCAATAGTACTCACTTTATTAGACAGAGCTGGTGATGATGTAATTGTTGATAATGAACATCAGTTTCATCAACATCATCATGATCACCATCATCATCATAAAAATCATCAAAAAAAACTCATCTTAAATAATCAGTAATTTTGAGGTTCTAATACCCCTATTAAAATAGGTATTGCTATTCTCAATAACAGAAACATTAAATGTAGTTAGACAATGAGGAACTAATGCAGCCTCAAATATTATCATTACATTGTTGAATTTAAAGACATTCATTCAAGTAACAGTTTTGTGCAAATTCTAAGCATTACAAATTCTCTGTGCTAGGAGTAGTGTTACATGCCTATCAGAGAGGACAGAAATAGGAATCTGAAAAAGCCTCAAATTCTCATAGTCTAGTTATAGGTAGACAACTGAAAAGTAATTAATATATAAATATGAAAAAAATTACTAGGAAAGCATAGCAGATCGTGGGCATTACTGTCAGAAAAGATGAATAAAAGTTATTCTGAGTCATTAGCCCTTATCAATATTTATCTGTGGAATAACATCTTCTTTCATAAGAGGGAAAATGTATCTCCTAATATATTTAATAGGCAAGTGAATGTGAAAGTCACTCAGTCATGTCCAACTGTTTGCGACATAGTCCATGGAATTCTCCAAGCCAGAATACTGGAGTGGGTAGCCTTTCCCTTCTCCAGGGCATCTTCCCAACCCAGGGATCAAACCCAGGTCTCCCACATTGCAGGCTGATTCTTTACCAGCTGAGTCACCAGGGAAGCCCTTTGATAGGCAAATGTAGTCCAAATGTGAGATGCATTTCTCTTTCTTTCTTTCTTCCTCTCCTTGAAAGAAATAGTCATCAACTTAAACATCAAGCTGGTTAATTCTGTGTTTACATTTGACATTTTGGGTGGTGATTGCATGGCTAATTTTATTTTATTTTTTGCACGCTTGATTTATTATTTTATTTTTTGGAATTATCTAAGTGAAAAAAAATCACTAAGCTACTTAAAAATAAGGAATAAGAAGGAATTCCCAAATTGAAAACATAAATATGTTGGAGTAATCGCTGTTAGGGAGATTATAGAATTAAGTGATCAGAGCATTTGGAATCAGAGCTAAATTAAAATTCTGGCCCTGCTACTAGGCACACAAATTTTGTCAAATTACTAAACTTCCAGAGGCTTAGTTTCCTTCTCAGTAAAAGAGGAGAAAATAATACTTTTTCAGCATGCTATATTGAGTCCTAAATAAAACTGAGTTTATAAATATCATGTAATATACACTACAGATAATATAATATATAACATATAATAAAAATATATTCTTATTTATTATAGGACATCCAGGTTGATATGCTCCCTGAAGTTACTAAGGGTATTAAAACTACATTAAATGTCTTAAGCTCATTTAATGTATGAAAATATTCTAATACTTGGAATAAGCATGCTAGAAAAGTATTTCTTTGTTCCTTCTTAACTCCATCATTTTTCTTTATTTTGACAGTGAGACATGATCCTATTTCATTGGGTTTTTTACTCAATCAAGTACTGTGTGTGTCTCTTCTCCATGTATGGATAAAAACAGCCCTTCTGCAACATGTGTAATTTGTAAGAATGCAATAAATGCCTCCAAAAAACACAATCTGGACCATCACCACAAAATAAAAGCATTGTAGCTAACTATGCACAGAACCCACTAAACTAAAAGCAGCCCTTACAAAACAAACCATTCTTTTCTTAAGCAATCAGTGCAAATTGCAAAAGCAACAAACATTTTAGCCACAGATGAAGGAGCCACAGACAGTCCGCAAAAGCCTCATGTGAAATTGCCACATATTATAGAACTAGAAGAAACCATTTGTTGGTGGTAAGTGGTGACTGCATCAGAATATTCTAAGAGATACTTAGAACTCTCAGATGCATGAACACCTATCTGAGTTGACATTTTACTAGGACAATAAGGTCTTCCTATAGGGTAGAGTGTAGAATTAAACCTATTTAATTTTGAAGTATACCATTGAGAAGTTGTGAATCTTAATAAAAGAAGGAAAGGCATATTATTAAAAAATATAAAAATATTGCCAAGAAATTGACCACAATTACGTATTTAAAAGATATTCAAAAATACCTGCTCCAGAGTCTGATGTGACAATAAGCCCAGAAGACTCTAAACAATGATGTTATGAATCTTTTACAATGATTCTAGGTGTTAGGGGAATCAAGTCCAAATTCTCAGAGAATCGTGCAAAAATTTGACATGAATGCTTAACAAAGCTTGGAAGAAATATGGATAAAGCTATGAAAAACTGCTATTTGAATTTAAAGCAACTTTCTTTTAAAGACAACAAAATATAAGATAGAAATCCATGAGAGTGCTCAAATTAGTATAATTTGGTAAATAATATCATGTTCATGTATGTCAACATTGTGAAAAATAGCACAATCCTTGTTATAAGTGGAGTTTTATTTTAACATGAAATGCATGGCCTGGTTTTCTTTGGCGCTCATGCATTGTCTCCATAGAATTCCGAATTTCTCTTTCTGTCTCCTTGTTGCTGTCCGGTCGCCAAATGGTGCCTGACTCTTTGTGACCCCCATGGACTGCAGCATGCCAGGCTTCTCTGTCCTTCACTATTTCCCCAGAGTTGGCTCAAACTCATGTCCATTAGGTCAGGGATGCTATTCAACCATCTCATCCTCTGTCGCCCCCTTCTCCTCCTGCCCTCAATCTTTCCCAGCATTAGGGTCTTTCCCGAAACTGGAGTGGATAGCCATTCTCTTCTCCAGGGGATCTTCCCAACCCAGGGATCAAACCCAGGTTTCCTACATGGCAAGCATATCTTTACCATCTGAGTCACCAGGGAAAGCCTTACATTCACCTAGTCTCTGTCAAATTCTCACTCTGGCTTCCTGAGGATGTTAGATATACTAAACTAAGTGTCTTTCTTTCCTTTTCAAAGATGAAAGGAGAGAGACTGAGAGACTTACCTAAGGGCTGCCTAAAATTTGGGGACAGCAAACTAAGGGGTTCAGAAAAAGACATGGACCAAAAATACTACTGATAAACATATTGGCAGTGAGATGGATAAAACCAACCATGTTCTGTGCTTACGTGGAAAGCAGAAGTTTACTGATCAAGTCCTATATTCCGGGTTGAGAGGGTTAAGAGAGACACAGGATGTGCACACACTTACACACCTTTCTTATGGCGCACTGATCTTAAGGTGTTAAAATGATTAGTCCTATCATGCATTGTTTTTCCTCTGATACGCCCTTCAAAATGTATCTCAACTATAGTTGCTATAGTTTGTCGTGAAATGTTTCATTTCCAGGGTAATGAACTATAAACATCTTGTAGTATCTTAATAACATTGAAGGACGATTCATAACAGGAAGATTCTTTACTACCTGAGCCGCCAGGAAAGCCCGCATTAAAGAACATGGTGCATTCTACATGGTGACTATTTACTGTTAATGTTTATCTTGTGTTTTATATACATATAGTTGCTTAATAAAAGAAGCTAAGCATCAAGATAATGATGATTTTCCCAAATAATCATATTTAGTTGAATTTCCAGAAAGACTTGATGAATTCCTATTTAAGTATAATCTTTACCTGGACTAACCAAGATACCCTAAGCATTAAGTATTGAGAGTGTTTAATTTTTACCCAGCAGTAGTTTTATAAATTCCGCATAGTGTTGAGTACTAAGAAACTTAGAGATAAGTGGAGGTACATTTTATGCACTTGTGTATTATGTGATATGTAAGGATGAATAAGTAAAGACAGAAAAGGGACTCTGAACTCTAAACTGGTAACCAGAAGAATTTCAGGTTAGCTTCTTGTATGCCCACATCTCAATCAGCTATTATGATGACCTTTTCTAATAATTGCCTCATTTATAAATGCAGAACTTACTTCCCAGGAGAGAAGTATTTACTGTCATGAGCACATGTGAGTGCACACACCACTTTACTGTTGTGTACTCTGAATTATAAAGAAGGCAATTGCCATGCATGAAGCCTCAACTTTCCCGTTTTCTAAGTTTTTAGAAAGACAAAGAAAAGGAAGATTTTGTTAGAGAAGCCAAAATTCCATAGCCCTCTTGTAAGCTGCTTGTTGTGTTTGGATAAGGGGTAAAATGACCAGAAAAGAGCTGGGATTAGCAGAGTATTTTATTATACCTAAGAACACATGCCCAACTTCATCCCAGTTTCTCTAAAAGTTTCCAAATGGACAAAATAACAAGGCATGACAAGGAACAATAAACATGCTAGTGTTTTACTACAACCACACCTTCATAACCTGTGTATTACCCTGGCACCGCTCAGTATTGAAATAGCTCAAGAATAAGGATGAGGAAGAGGAGGAGATGGAAAAGAAGGTACAACAGCTGTTATGAAAGTCGGGATGTTCCGAATTGCATGAACTAGGAAAACTCACAAAGATACACCTTGTCACTGTAATTTTCAGAGCATACTTAACAAATTAAGGAACAAAGAACCCTAATCACAGACACCATTCTCAGACAGAGCACATTCTTACTTGTAGAAGGCAGTCTGCTGTGTTTGATGGAGTAACTAGAATTAAATGAAAACTCCCCAATCTGAAAATGTCATTAGAAAATACTCATTGTCGGACCTGAGAGTTTTATGATAAATGTTGTTTTCTTTTGCATAATGCTTAGTGATTACCGACTTACTTTACTTTTAATAGATTTCCTTTGGTGTGTTGTGTGTTTATAAGTAAGCAGGCTGATGTTATTCATTTGGGTTGTTCCTTGCAGGACTTCAAAGCGATTCTTAATCTCCAAAATGTGCAGCACACCATTCTAAAATGGTTGCATCAATTTAACAAATTTTGGTCAATGTTATGTTAGTGATCTTGCTTTGAAGTCTATCATGTATTAATTGTCTGTTTTGATATTTTTGATTCTCTGTCTCTTTCTTTCTCTTTTTCTCTCCCATGAAGCTGTGCTGTAAGTCAGGCATGGAAGTGTGAGGGACAAATTTCCTGAGTAACCCAACTGTTAGATTCAGAAATATCAGTTTGGAAGGGATTGTCAAAACTGCATTTACAAATGACAGTATTCTGCAAAAGGAATTCTAAAAAGACAAAAAGAACCTAAAAGATCACATGCAATACAAATCAAAAATAAACTTTAAATAACCATGCAACAGAAAGCAATAAGAAAGAACCAAAAATAAAATCAACTGGACTTAGATATTTAGAGAAAATGCACAGAAATAATAATAAATGTGTGAAAGTGGTTCAGGTTTGCTAGGGATCAAAAAATAAAATCAGAAACTACAGCCTAAAGATTTTTTTATTTAGATTGGCAAAATCAAAATGACGATGATCTCACATGTTATATTGATAGAGATATAAATGAGTACAATATTTTGGAAGGGAAATCAGTATGACTACTTGAAGCAGCAATTTTATTTTAGGAATTCATCATGCAGAAATACCTTCCTGATAGAAAAAGAGAGAGATTTTTGAGATATGTTGCTGCTACAGCATTGTTTGTGATAGAAATGCATTGAATAATCTAAATGGCCATTAGCAGAGGACTGATTAGATAAATTATGGCACATCTACCTAGTTCAGGATTAGAAAAAAATTATATTTATACATATTTTATAATAAGCAGAGGCATAAAAATATCTGTTTTCACTTAGGTAAAAATAACGTATAATACATTTTGTAGGGAACAGGACAATTTTTATTATAGTAATGCACATATTAAAATATATGCATATACAATTAGAAAGTAATATCTTCATAAAAATATTTCAATGTTTTAAATATTTAAATTACGCAAACCAAGTTCTTAATGATATCACTTCTGGAGAGAATATATATATATATATGTATATGTATTATACACTCACATATATATGTATATGTAGTCACAATATATTCATAAATAATTAACTATTGCTTTTTTATTCTAGGCTAACAAAGCAACATTGAATTAAAACCTTTGCATATACAGTGTTTTGTATATTGATGCTATGGAGAATATAAAAAGAATTTTTTTTAAATGAAAGAGAAACTTTTATTCAAGTTCCTCTTTTTAATCAATTTTTGTTTTAAATAAAAACAGGAATGAAGTAACTCAAGAAAAAATTAAAACGAAACAAAAACTCATTGAAAGCAGAAATAGCTTCAAGACGTCTAGCTACTTGTGGCCAGATATGGATGCAAATAAGAAAGGCGTCAAATGAGATAAACCAATAAAGCAGAAGGTGACAAGAACATAAAATAATGTTACATGGGAAAAATAAGACACGGAAGAAAGATAAGTTCAGAAGAATGTTAAATGAAGACATATTTAGACTTGATATGCTGTATATTTTGTTAAAACTACAGATACAGAGATCATAAACTCTAGCTGATGTGCCCAACTGAAGAAATGGAGAATCTTTGAAGAAAAACCCTGAACAAAAGAAAATGTGTTAATATGCAGATCAGGAATGAAATCAAGTAAAAGAGAAGAAATTTGGGAAAAAATGTGGAAACAGTGCAAAAGGAGCTTAATTATGGAAGGGAAGAAAACATTGAAAATTTCTAATTGGCAATCCACTTAAAATTTCCCTTCTGGGTTGTTATATAATATTGGCAAATGTTTCACACAGACACATAAACACACATGAACATATTCGAAATGTCTCCATCAGTAGATAAGAATTAGGTTCACTAATTTTTTTGAAATAATTTATGTCTCTGATTACCTGCCACTGCTTTGCTTTCCTTGAAATGTTCCCTAAAGGAGGTAAGGACAGGTCCTTCTGGATCGCAGATACTTGGAAAGCAGGAGAGGAGGAAGAAGGTGTGGGCAAAGAGAGATGTACATGGCTTAATCTGTTGTTATAGGGCTGTTTAGATTTGAACCTATTTTCCCACAAGTGTATACATCATCCTTGTCAATTTTCAAATTAAATTATCCAAGCCAACTATAAAATTGCGTATTTTTCAAAACACCATTTTATGATTTGCATAACTTAGAATTGCAGCTTGAGAAAATTAAAAGGAACAGGGTGGTCACCAGGAAAACCTAATTATCATGAAGTGGTTATTCAAGTATTTCAATCTGTTTATGGAACTGTATCATTTAAAAATAGACAGTGGTTAAGGTTTTTGATCGTTCGGTATGAAAGAATAATGAAGGGGGGGGGTATTTAATAGAATTAGTAACACTTGTAGCCTATCAGGCTGGTCTCCTAAAGAAATGCAATTTAGCAAAATGAGTGTGGTTGGAAACTCAGGCCAGAATAACAACTTTCTTCAGATCCACCCAAGACTTATACAGTGGCCATTTCAATTAGCATAATGGTTCAATGTTCCTTGGGAAGTGAGGTCTTTTGTTTGGGATATTTCCTAATTAAAGAAGCCTGTTTGAAGTGGGATCTAATTTTAACTTTGTAATGCCAAAATATGACTTGAAGAGTCTGTTTTTATTTTAAGATATATTGGCTTTGCATTTCCAAGTTGAGATAGCTGTCATTAAATGTCCACAAAGCTCATATTTAAGACAAAAAAAATGGAATGGCAGGGTATGAAGTAACTGGCACCAAAATTAGTTCTCGCTTTGAGTTAATATTATTGAGTTGATCATTTGTTCTACTATTTTACATCTTATTTATAAATGAAATACAGGTAAGAATAGGATCCCCAAAGTCATCTTAAAATTACAGGAAAGTCAAGTAAGGGGAATCAAGAACTTTCTGCTGGTAAATTTTTCTTACACATCTTAACATAGATCTTGGAACTTCAAGTGCAAGAGTGACCTTTGTTGTTTCTGTTGTTGTTTAAAATTTACTGGTATTAAGACCACTTAGATGATTTCAAAGCACTCTGTAAAGTGTCCTTTAAAAAATGTTATTCATAGTCCAACTATTTGTAAGCTAAAATTGTTGCCGCCTTTTTTACAGATGAGAAAGAGACTGCTATGTAGCGACTTTCTAAGTGAGAGTCAACAGTAAGTACATGAGGCATCTGGGATAAAAATAAACAAGTCCTCTCATTTCCAGTCCACGTTATGAATCACAGTGCTCCAGACAATCATTAAAATGCTATAATTTTGACTAAATGTATACAAATAAGGGAGGTTCGGGAAATTATTATAATAGACATCAGAGAAAATATTTCTTCAAAACTTGTATCATTTATAAAGAAGCAGCATTGTTTTTAGCATGTTTCTATAGATGCAGCTGGTAAATCGTGTCTCAATCATGACTGATTTGTTAGGCAGTCTCTTGGATGATCTCTATGAGCCCTGCTTCCCAGTACTCATGTCCTTCTGCAATCTCTTCACTTGAGTGAAAGCTGGACTTGACTTGCTTCTAGAGAACAGAAGTCTGCAGGGGTGATAAAATGTCACATACACTATCTTGTCCCTTGCTCTATGGAGACACCCTTGTGACAAGAAGGAAACCTTCAGACAACATTATGAAAGCCTCTGAGACTCTCAGTGTAACAACCCCAGAGGAACTGAATTTGAATAACTATGCTAAGCAGTTTGGGAGTGGACTTCCTCAGGAAAGCCATTAGATGAAACCTCAGCTTTGACTGACCATCTAACAACCACCTCCTAAGAGACTTTTAGCCAGAAGTACCCTCCTAAATCATGCCCAGATATCTGACCTGGAGAAACTATGAGATAGTAAATATTTGATGTTTCAAGTTGCTAAATTTGTGGTAGTTTGTAACACAGCAAAAGGCAACTAACCCCATGGATCCCCTTCAGACCCTTCTCCAGCCTCACTTAGGAAAAATGAAAGACTGGAGGATGAAGAAATGAGACATCTTGGTTCACAGTTAGTATAAGACACAATGAAGATGAAACTCGGTTTTCTGGGGAGTTCATAGCAAATCATGGCACAGTGAAGTCAGATGGAAAAGGTCAGATGGTGAACACGTAGCATGAAAAATGGGAACAGAAACACATTTTTCTCCTCCCTTGGGCAGAATGTCCTATATTTTGTCAGTCTGGAAGGAAGGTCCCCATGACCATGTTATGACATCGTTCTGTCCCTAAAAAATATTTCATTTTGTTTATAAACCCAGGTCATTTTAACTAGAAAAAAAAATCAGAAAGATGTTAAATAGAAAAGTGTTTGGTTTTTAATACTGTTTACGTATAACACTGCAGACTTCTGGTGGCTCAGCGGTAAAGAATCTGCCTGCCAATGCAGGAAACACAGGTTCCTTCCCTGGGTGGGGAAGATCCCACCCAGTAGGAAATGGCAACCCACTCCAGTATTCTTGCTGGAATATCCCATGGACAGAGGAGCCTGGTGGGCTAGTACACGTGGTCACAAAGAATTGGACACAACTTAGCAACTAAACAAGAACAATAACATGTAATACTATAGTCTTTTCTTTGTAACAGTGAATCTGAACTTGTGTTGTAATATTTCAATATAATAAGAATAAGTATTCATCAATCACTGCAGTAAATATTTTTATTTATTAAATGAGCCATTAATATGTCCAGTAATTCTGAGCAATAAGAACTCTTACTGTGCAGCTTTTAAAGAAGAGAAAATTGAAGTTCAAGGATATTAAATGATTTGCCAAAGTCAACAGCTGGAATCTTGTGGTCCTGGGATTTGAACTCAAATTTGCTGTTAGAGTGCCCCTCCCTAACCACAACCCTATAGTTCCTCTCTATAGAGTAGAAAGTTGTAATTAGTACCACTTAGATTTCAGACTCGGTTTTTTACAGATGAACTGCATGTCACTATTACAACTGGCATAAGTTATAACCACTATGCTAAACACTCTAGTGAATATAGAGTAACATAAAAATGTCTTTAAAAGTCTTTTAGTCAGCTTTGGGAAGTATGAAATCAGTAAGGGAAATTAAGTCCATATATTAGCATTTACTAAGTCACAATGACTTAATTGACTACCAGAATTTCAAAACTGAAGACAATCAGGAAGAAAATGGTCCAGTGAGAAGAGGTCTCTGGTATATTGTGGAATTTAAGCTATCATTTAATAATGGTTATGAGTCTGTCATTATTCAGAAAAAAAAAATAAATATCATTTTCAATTCCATAACAGTAGCCATAAGAATATAACTTCTATCTCTTTTGAAGTAAATCAGACAAATTTTCTATATGTGACCTAATCAGATATTGACCTGAAATTTGTGGAAGATATTAGAAACTCCAAGATCAACCTTGGGATTGGTATTGTTCTGGAACAAACAGAAAGCAAAATGCATGACAACATTTGAAGATGAATTCATTATTAATTAGATCCTGCCTAGAAACTCTAAAAGAACAATCTATCTGGAGAACAATGCTCTCTGGTAATGACTACTCTGAGGGTTTTCAATAGTGTCCTCTGAGCTTGAAGATTGTAGTCCAATGTAGAAGAAATCCCTTGGAATGAATGAATGACTGTGGGCAGAAAATAAACAAAATTGATCCTGTATATCAGTACACTTCAGTTTGGAGGAAACTGAGCAATCTCTGGGAGATAGTGAAAGACAGGGAGGCCTGGCATGGGGTTCATGGGGTCCATGAGGTTGCAAAGAGTTGGACACAACTAACTGAACAACAACTTATTCATTCATGATCTGAGGAGTAGTTAATGTCAAACACAGCCACCTCTGCCATCACTGATGATAACTAGCATGCCTTTCTTAGGCTGTGTTCTCTGAAACAGACTCAGACACAGACTGTATTTGGAAGGTTTGTTGGGAAGAGGCACTGGTAGCTACTTCTGTTAGGAAATGAGGAAGGTAGGAATTGAGAGAGAGGAAGAAGTTGACCCTCTGTGTGGTACAATGGAGTATTCTGCCAATTGTATGGAGAACTGGATGGCTCTTCAGAATTATCCCAGCTTAAGATAATGGGTCTCTGCACTCTGACAGCAGACAGACAAGGGGCCTAGCCTTGGGCAATACAGTTCTCTGTTTCCGAGGGCCACGCCCAGTGAAGAAGGCGTCATGAAGGCAGCCATGATGTTAGCAATCAACTTAGCTAGCATCTTGTGGAAGGCTGTGAGCTCTTGAAGAGTATGTCTGGGCAAAGCCCTGTTGGGCACTGTCTGAGGAGTGATGCTAAATTCAAATGAAGGAGATTTTTAATAAGGATCAAAATGCAACAAAGCTAAGGTGAGAAAGAACTCTTGTCTCAGTAGTGCAGCTCCTCGGTTCTGCAGCGCCCCTCACAGTTTTGTAAAGCCCAGGGCTACAGAAGCATTATCACCCACTGCACCTGCCATTCCTTTTTCTCTTTTTTAATATTTATTTATCTGGCTGCACTGGTCTTAACTGTGACCACAGGACATTTGTTGCAGTGCACCAACTTAGTGTCCTGCAGCACATGGGATCTTAGTCCCAGACCAGGGATAGAACTTGTGTCCCCTGAACTGGAAGTTGGGTTCTTTACCACAGGACCATCAGGGAAGTCCCTCTGTTGTTTTTAAATCTTGTTCTCACCAGCAGTAGTAATGATAAAAATAAGAGCTTCTCATTCTTTTTCTCCTTCTCTGGCCCACTCTAAGGAAAGTCTTTAAACTGACTCTGATTTCAGGAGACAGGAAGACAGTTTCTCTTTTGTGCAGTGGGAATGCCACCTCAGACAATGCATAAGAGTCCACTTTTAGGAGCTGCAATTCTAATCCTCAATTTATTAAAATATGTCTCAGTTCACCTCAAGTCAGGCAAAACCTGACTCTAGACTACAGACACAGGAGTTGCTCTGAGTTCCTTAAAGATGAAGCAAATGGCAGGTGAGGAGGCTTCTCTGGTGGTCCACTGGTTGAGATTCTATGCTCCCAGTTCAGGGGGCCTGGGTTCAATCCCTGGTCAGAGAACAAGTTCCCACATGCTACAACTAAGGCCCAGCACAGCCAAATAAATAATAAAAATAAAACATAAGTGAATACTTTTTAAAAAGATGAAGAAAACAGAGACAAGAAAATAAAGAGCTATATTCCTATCTGCCTTTGCATTTATCTAGGATACCATTTGTGGTGTGTTTTCACATTTCTCTTATGCCAGGATGATGGAGTGGATAAGCACACACATCTTTGGTTAAGTGGCAAGAAGAAGTCCATGAGTTCTGATGAAATAGATATACAAAATAATAGAAATAAGACTAGATTAGAATTTTTTCTTTATAGAAAAACTCCAAATAGATTATTTCTTAGACTGATTTTTCTAGTAACTGTAGTAACAGCAAGAGTAAACTGCATTTATCTGAATGTATATTATGTAATTTGAGCTTCAAAACAATCCGATGAAACACTCTGAATTTCATTTTATTAAACAGAGTTTTAGGAAAATACATTATTTTTATTAGGTCATACAACTAGATAATGTAGACCATGGGTTTAATTCCAAGTCTTGTCTTTCATAGAAACCATGCTATCTTACAAATTTCTTCCTTTGTTTATATTAAGAGTCACAAACACTTTATGAAAGTTGTGAAAGAAATTTAAAAAGTAAATATTAGGGAGTACAATAAGTACTAGATACAAATAAAATATACTTAATTTTTGAACAGTATTGCATTTATAAAAAATCACGGAATGTAGAAAAGGTCCACAGTGTAAATTTTACTCTCACTGTATCTTCCTTTTCTGTTCTTGTATCCTCCAAAATAATCTTTTTTATTAGACTTTTAGTATGTCCTTCCAATGCAAATATAAATATTCTCCACCATTTGACACCAAATCTCACTTTTCTATGATTTCTCATTTTTACATAATACTTTACAGAGAATTTTTCATATCAGGACATAAGAAATTTTTCCATTCTTTATTTTTTTATTGTAGCATAGTAATCTATTGAATAAGTAAATTATAATCTAGTCAATGACCCTCACTGATGGACTTTGGGGTTTCTTTTCTCAAGCTTTTTCAATTACAAATCGTGCTTATGTGTATATCGTGCCACCTTGCATACAAGAAAATTGGATCATAAATCAACAAACTGATGCATTAAATGTGTAAATCAATATATATTGAATGGATATAAAAGTGAGTATGATCTACAAAGGAAATCTTTCAGTTTACATTTGTTCTAGACTTTTGACTTTCACTAGTAGAGAGAAATAATCTCCAGTGAGAGGTTTAATTTAATTTATCCAAAGAATGTTTTAAGACCTGATGTGAAATGGCTCAGGTGGTAATGCAGTGTCAATTTTACCTTGTTCAACTGCCTCTGCATTTAGTCTTAAGGGTGGAGATCCCGATTCAGGGCAGAATCTGTATGGTTCTGTGCCCTGGGCCAAATACCAACAGTAAATACAACTTTAGCATTGTTTGGGTCTTTTTTTTTTTTTTCTTAACAGGAAAGCAACTTCTGCTTGGAAATAGACCCAGTTGTTATTCATATGTATCCTTTTCGACTGTCAACATATTCGTTGGCACTCGTGAATTATTCTAGTTGCATAGATCTATTATGAAGTGTGGTTGGAACCCAAGAAGCTACCTTCTAATCCACTTACAGTTGGACATTCTCCTTGAAATTCTCAGAATTCTTCTTCTCATAATTCAACCAAAACTGGGGTTTCCTCTGTGGTCAGTTCTCCAGTGCCATCCTGCCCTAGGTAACTAGACCAGGGCAGACTCAGAACTTGGTCATTCCTCTGTCAGAGACATTCAGAGAGAAAATCAAGTTCAATATGCCATTTTTCAAGAAGAAATGTTGCTTAGTTTCCCTGAAATTAACATTGAAATACATATACTTAGAAAGCTATTGCTCAATCTATCCAATTAATAAGGAATTTTAGTAGTCCAAGTGAAAATAGATAATTAGAAAGTAATACTTCCAAATACTGAATAGATATTTGCTTCATCCCGGCTGTATTTTTCAAAGGAAAATATGACAGTTTAATATTTATGTTTACACGATTCATAAATGACAGAGTAGAGTCAAGCATAAAACCAAGGTTTTCCCCTCCGGGACTGGTGCTGTGAGTGAATTGCCAACTTTCAAAGTGATGGAAGAGTGTTGATCGACCTAGGGATAAGATCCAATCAAAAGGAATTCTGTCTTATCTGGATTCAATTTTAGAAAACTTTTGGCGATTTCCCCAAAGTAAGTCAGCCAGCCAAATAAACAGATCCACTGAAAAGAACTTATATAATATTTCTTGAAGTGGAGCAAATGACCTGCACGTTATCTACGTGGACATAGCTGAGTAGAAGTGTGTCTTCCATAGTTGTGTGCGTGTTAATGTATAAATCTCTACAGCACTTGGAACTAACCCTGAAAGCCCCTAATTATGCAAAGTCCATAATCTGTTGATGATACCTGGCTGAAGAAAACTGAAATTAAATAAGAAACAAAAGCAACAAACATTGCACAGGACTGAAACGCATTTTAGTAAATTCCCATTGGAAGGCAGCAGCCACCCAGCCAAAAGGAGTAGGAGCAGGAACTCAACAAAGAGCCTGAGAGTGTCAGCGAGACGGGCCATTTTTAACGTTAAGAAGTGCAATTTATGTGCTATGAAAGGACAAAAATCCTGACTGAAATTCATTCTAGATCTGATGACAGTTAAGATATTCCTAGAGCTGATCGTCAGCGACTTTCTTCTACTGCTGTTAGTTAAATTTAAAAAATAAGGTGATATAAGTTAGTCATGTTGTCCTTTGTGAGCAGGATTTTTTTTTTTTTTTTAAGGAAAAGAGTTACAATTGCAGATTTTAAACATGATGGCAATTTACCAGAAGTCAGAGATTAACTAGGAGGGTTAAACTGAACCAAGAAAACTGAGAACAGCCTTTCACCAGTGAGGAAGGCCAAGGATTAGGGACTGGAAGTGGTTGGCTAAAGCTTCAGGATAATATCATTTAAATCCTCAACAGAAAGCAAATTAAACTGAGAGAAATCTTGATTGCCAGATTTATATGGACTAAAGGATACAAAGTAAATTCAAAACTACCAAGAATTCCTATGTGTTGAGAATCAAAAAATGTCATCAGAGTAAATATTGAAATCTCTTCGAATAAGCAATTTCAGAGACTTTAGGGTGACAGATCCAAAACTAATTGAAAGAATTCCAGAAAAGTGGATCAGGCCATCTTAAGAGCCAGGGAGACAAGCAAAGCTGCAAAGGACAGAACATTTAAAGGGACAACATCACATTTAGCTTAATAGTATGTTTTTTCCTTTTAATTTATAGTAAGTTTTATATTCAGATGAAAGATTCTCAGGCTACTCTATCCTTTTGAACCTGGAAGAAACAGCTTAATCTACTCTTCCATATTTTCCAACTACACTTTTTAAGAGAAAACACAGTAGCTTTGCTTATTTTTCATTTGTTCTTATTCTTCCTATAGAGGATTTCTGACATTGCATATCCCTACCATCCAACCATTTTTTTCATAGTTCAGTCCGAGCTACCTATAAAATATCTTAAGTATTGCAAATAGTGATCATTATTTTGAAGGCATAAAATTGCTAGTGACAGAAAACTGGATTTTTTTTAAAACAATGTCTAGTATATAGGATCTAATCATCTCCATCTGACATTTGTAGGTAGGATATATTTGGTGACCAAAATACTTGACAGATTTTCTTTTAAGTGTAAAATAAAAGCCTGGTGTTCAAAAGAGCCATGAGGACTAATGGAAATCTGACTGATTTTTTTTAGACTGGAACAAAAGAGATCTGCGAGGCTGTCACCTTTACCAGCACTTCAAGGAACACAGAAAAAGCCAGAACACTCTTAGGACAAGCTTCAGGACAAACTAAACATATCACCTCAGGTTATCTGAATTTCAGTCAGCTCAAAAAGTCAGTCCTTTAAGTTAGAACAGACGACAGTATTGCCAACCCAAGCAGGACCCAGATTGCGATAGCGATCAGGGCAGTATATACCTGCTTTTAATTAATTAGCCCACTTGATTCGTTGGAAAAGAAGCCATTTCCTGCAAAATGCACAGAAGGGAAGGCTATGGTGTGTTCCAGAGGATGGCAAAACAACCTCCTAAATTCTTCTAACCTGAGACCTTCTCTGAAACTATGCAAGTTACCCAGGGCGAGCTAATGTCGAACTGAGTGCACAAGTAAGCCTGTGTGAGGATCTACACTAAGAAGAAATGTACTTTTTTGTGGCACTTAAATTTCAAGCGGAAGCTGCTCACCAGTAAATCACTACATGATTTACTGTATGTAGTCTGCAAAAATCGCCGGAATGGAGTAAAATGTCAAAACATGGGTACATGTTCTGCAGTCTCACACACACACACTCATAATAATGCTCAGACATGTACATGTGAGATGGGCAAAATAAAAAAAAGATTATTTTAAAAACTACCACTTGCTTTCACCCTGTGGAAGAGAGCCAGAGGGACAAGGAAGAAAGTCTATTTGCAATGAGCACCCTGCCACTCGATGCCACTCATAACTCTAAAATAGTAGCAGTGGGAAACATGGACAACTCTGCCCATGAAATACCTTTCATATGCAGTTTAAACCAGATCACAAAGTGAGTCAAAGCCCAACAGGGGTTAAATAGCAATCCCCAGTAACTTGCCAAAGGATCACCAGAACCAGAGAATCCAGGAGAGGGGACAGAAAGAAGGGCAGAGGCTGGGCGGTGTGTGTGCAAGTCCTAACAGCCTCTGTTCTAAAGCCATGCTCTCCCAAACTCATTAGACACTCTTGTCATAATGACAAGGGCGAATCAGGTCAAATTAAAACCCAAATCAACTACAGCTTTTGTTGTTTCAGACAGAATTAACCACTGATAACGCTCCTCTTTTTACTTCCATTGTGTCCTTTAGGGCTTTATCATTCCCTTATCAGCTCTCCTTGCCCCTGGGGTATTTCTGTTGCTTGCGGTGACATCTACTGGTAGAAAAAGAGAGCTTCCGAGCAGGCTTCTCTGGCAAGACTCAAAGCGAACAAATTTGTTGTGGACTTAAAGAAAGACTCCCCCCGTCCCCCACCCCATCCTACCTCGAACCTCGCCCCGCTCCCCTCACTTTTTTTTTTTTTTTTTTGCTTTTCAGCTAATATAATACAAAGGCCCACATTAGAGAGACTCATAAGATTTCTTTATATAGATCCAAGAATTGGTTAATTTTGTACCATCTCTCCTTGTCATTATAATCTTTGCCACAAGAATGGCTACATTCTGAGAAATGTTCTGTCCTCACGCAGTCATTGTCATATGAATGAGCTATCATTCAATCCTAATGCCTGAGATGTTTTATTCTTACTTCCATGACATTTGTATTATAGTGACAAAGGCTACAGCTAGAAAAGGAAATGATACAAATTCCATTCAGGCTTTATCATTTTAAATTCTCATTTTGTGCTTCTTTCAAGCCTAGCTACTAAAAACTAGTTTTTCTCTTCAAGTAAAAGAATGCAGGAAGGAAGGAAAAGAAAAGGAAAAATAATGAGTTTATGAAACTAAACCTCTGGTGGGCACCTCTTTTAATGGTTTACTTTCACGTTTAGCACACCAGGATAAATTGCTACTGGAGACATCAAAGCCAGGAAAGTGAGTTAGTGTCATTTGCTCTCACAAATCTGTGGAGGGAACAATGCTTAGTTAAAGCTACAGTGTGGTGTAGGACTTAAGCGGCAGCCCCGTGCAGAATGTATTCCTGAATATAGCACACCTCGTGTCAAACGCAACCTGAGAACCACGACCGACTCCCATCTTACCATCTTCGACCCATCCCATTTCTATTTCCTCAGTACTCTTCCACATACTAGGCAACATTTCCAATCACTGAAAATTCCAGTTGTTCAAAGATATTGCCTTTTCCCCCTTCTCTTCTCAAAAGCATTTTTGTAGTTCTAGTAGGTTGAGGATGGGGAGAGGATAAAATAACAAAGCTTTAAAATATAGTCTTTTTTGAGATAAAACATCCTTTAAAAAATGCATTTTATATTAAAAAAAAAAGCTAAGTGATAAAATATTTGGTGCTTCTGTATCACACCCATTTTCCAATATAAGTTTATTTTAGGTAGGTACTTTTCTTAAAAATGAAATATTTCATTAAAAAGTCATAAATGCTTTATGTTTAGGAATATCTTCACATAGGCACTTCTATTATCATCATGTGGCTATGGTTTGCATTACAATTTTTCAGTTTCTGTAAATTTTATAATTTTTCCTTTGAATACAGAGAAGCACTCGTTGAATTAATGTCTAATACAAATGAAATCTTTCTTAAAAACAGTAAACCCAATCAGAAGACTGTTATTTAAGAAAATAAATATCTAAAGTAAGAAGTGAGAATTAATTTACAAAGGAAAAATAGAGGCACAAAGGATTCACTAATCTTCAAATCTCATACTTAGTATTTCTCTTATTAACAACTAGTCCATGTGCAGAAGAAGCCCTATTTCCTAAAGTCATATTTAAGAATTAAAATTTCTGTTGAACAACATTTTAGAAAAGGAGGTGCCACATTTTTTAGTTATAAGAAATAATATTTACAGCTGAAAGATTTCCTAGCTTGAAGAAAAACATGACCAGTGAAAGAATATTTAATTGTTAAAGTTAATGTGTTTCTTAAAATAATCTTAGAAACCGAACCATGATATTGCAATGTGAAACTAGGTTGAATGCAATAATGTTAACTATGATGCTGACAAACCAAGACAGAATGTCTAAATCACAATTTTAAAAAAACAAAATGAAATAGATATACCTTATTGCATCTTTAGTGTTAGCACACAGTGAGGGATTTGATCCTGCAATGAATTGCTGCCCATACATCTCTGTGACATTGTGTATCTCCATCTTAATTCAGTTTGAGCTTAACTTGCAGTTTCGTTTGGCTCTGGAAAACATAACAGTTAGTAGCAATTTTGTGGGTTTTTGCAGTACACACATGAAGGAGTAAATTATCATAGCATCCCAAATAAAACATTCCTATTTTCAATGTTGTATTTTGATGACTTTTTATTGCTTTTTCTTCCAAGACTATGGTTATAAAATAATCGCTCTTCAATAAGCAATTACCATACTCATTAACTGTCAAAAGTTATTTAGCTAAGCAAAAGTTTTAAGTGTTTAAAAAATAATATTATGAGATTTTGGAATATTTAGAGAGATGAGAAACTGTAAGTAATAGTTCTATTCTATATTTTTACAACAAAGAGACTTCTTTCATTTTGTTTTTGTATCATCTATGAAGAGAGCTGTGGTGTTGTCTTTTTTCTGGGTGAATGGACAAGTACTTTGTGTAGAACTGCAGATTTCACTTCCAAAACTAAAAGTTCCCAATTCTTTTATTTTTTTATTTTCAGGAGTTATAAAGCTTTAATATCAACATACAATCTCTGAAAGTATTATTCATTCATCTTGCCTATTTTCTTTGGTAGAACAAGCAGTATCTTTAATTTTTAAAACTCTGCGTTGTTCAGGATGCATGCTTTCCTTTAGGCATTACCTGATGTCCTTTGTCCATAGTTTTCTTGTGTGTCTGTGTGTATGGGCGTATGTGTGTGTTTTCTAATGTCAAAACATACTGCTCTCTGTTTCATGAAATTCACCGACAGGTGAATAGATAGAGATATTGACACAGCTAGATATAAACTTTCATAAACATCTGTATGTTTTCAATTCTCACTAAAAATGTGCTAATAGTTGATATCAATTTTTCACAATTAAAAACAAAAAAAGTTCTACAGAAAATGAAACTAATGTGTATTTTTTATTTGCCCCTTTTAACTTACACATGTTTCCATTTTTTGAGACAGGAAGATGATCCTTTCTATTTTTGTATGCCAGCATTTACGTATTCATTTATCTACTTATCTATTTTGATAACTTACTTTAACATAAAAGATCAGGGATCATTATGGCAATATTCAAGGATGGGCTCTGTGATGCAGACTAGCATAAGAAAATGGAAAATCTGCCTCCCTCAAGCAGTGACAACCATCTAAAAGACCAGAAGGCAGTATTTCTGTCACAAGACTACAAAAGCAATGCCCACACTTCCCACACCATTGCATGGCATATCAGCCATATAGTGTTTCAATCTTGTTTGCCACAAATATATGATAGTTCATCAGTGAAGCTGTATTAAACATACTGCTGTGTATTTGGAACATCGTGCAATACCAAATATATGACTTGTTAATGAAGGCAGGATTAATGGAGTACTGTAATTTACAGGAGCACAAAGATAGACAATCGTGTTGCTCCTTTTTCTTTTTTTTTTTTGCTCCTTTTTCATAAGTAACACTTACCTAGGTAATATCTCTCTGACAGGCACAAAGTAGCATTACATAAGGGAATCAGCATCATCTTTTCCCCTCACCAGGTCTGAGAAATTCAAAGCACCCACCAACAAGGGGAGAGTGGCTTCTGGTATGAATGCACAAAACATGTGGTTCCGGTTAAGATTTCCCTGAAACACACAGACAAAACCAAAAAAAAAAGAAAGAAAGGAAAAGAAAAAACTGTAAATCAGTTCCATCAAACAACAGTCTGAATTCATTGTCTGAACTTTGTCACTAATATCATTTCTGTCTTCTAAGAGCTAAGTGTCTCAAGGCATTTAGGCAAAGAGGCACAGAATATACAGCATATATTATAATTTTAAAACAATTGAATAATGTTCTAAAAATTCAAAAATAATGCCTAAAAAATGTTCAAATGAATACTTCTAACGCATCCACTGAAGTTCATCAGATAAAAACAATACAATGACAAATGAACATTCTCATGCTATTCTCAGTGAAATGATACTTGAAATTATTTTATTATTGCATTGTTGCTATGACTTACTAACTGGATGATAAGATATAAAGGAGAAAAATGAGGAAAAGAATGAAGAACCAGAATGGCAAATGTGGAACACCTCAGTGGAATCAGAGAGGGAATTAAAAAGTTAAAATAGGTGGAAAACTGAGAAAGGACCAAATAGGAAGTCGGGGTGGGGGGGTGGGGGGGTGGGGGGGAATATCCATAAGAGAAAAAACACATAAGAATAATCCATAGCAAAGGAAACAGAGAAGCAACAGAAGTATAAGCAGAGAAATAAAAACTGAAATTCAAGTAAGAAAGACCCAAGTGAAGAAAGATAATAATTAAGAAGCAAATACTAAAAACAAAAGAGAATAGGCATATTAACAGACTGCTAGGAGAACAAAGAGACAAGGAAGAGTCCATAGTGGCATGAGCCTGGAGGATGCCTTGAGAAAAAAAGAAACAAGTATAATAATAAGGAGAAAATATGGAGGGAATCATAAAGAAAAGACAGATGAAGAACAGAAGACAGAAAGATGGTTAAGAATAAATAAGAGGCAGAAATAAAATGAAGTTTTAGGGGAAAAAAAATCCTCCAACTGTCTTATTATGAAAAAGAACTCATTTGAATGTTCATGCTTTTTTTGTGCTTGTGCCATAGAAGCAACAGTCTGATTTCTGTAAAAAAAACTATTTGGAAATCTGTACTGAGTTCAGATTTGGAATATAAAAGTATAAGCCTTCTTAGGTTTTACTACTTTGGCTTTATACAGCTTAGTTGAAAAGGTTCATTCTTTTTGAAACAAAAGGCTTTGTATTACCATTTAAAATTGCCAAATGTTGTTAAACAATTTTTGAGACATAATTTGGAGGTGAATGTAGGTGACATTTTGGTTATAGTTTTATTTGATACTCTTGTCTATAAGGAATTGATTTTTTCTTTTGCTAAGATTAATTCAGAACTATGAATTTTAATGAAATATCAATAAGTGAACAAGTCTCGTATTTTAGTTTTGACAGGACTCTCCAAGGATTAAACAAACCAAAGTACACTGCAGGAAATAGTATCCCTCTTAACATTTAAGTAAAAGTTGAATCATTTCAATATGTATGGAAGAGATATAATGCATATATATATATAATGTATTTGTATGTGTACATATACACACATACAAATTATAAACAATTTTCACTTAAAAATGTTTAAAAGTTACTTGTTTGTATAATCATTCAAACCTCCTTTTTCCAATGGAAATTAAAGTTTCCTCTCATAAAATTGCAAAGAAATAAATACTTGAACCAGGAACAATTGTACAATTCTATTACCTCTTTATAGATAAAATGGAGAAATGGGAACAAAATGATAATTTGGGTGGATTTTTAGTTATATCAAGCAAAAAGTGTTGATAAATAGTCAGCTTTGAAAGATGTTTCTCTTTCCAACGAGGAGGTGTTAGAAGGAATAAATAAATGAAATTGCTTCATCCATTTGATACACTCAATATGAATGAAGAAAAGATGTAATTAAACACAACCAACATCTTACTTCAGGCCTTCATAATCTCTTATCCAAATTACTGTCATTTCCTTAATTTATTTTTTCATTTTTAATTGAAGGATAATTGCTTTACAATATTGTGTTGGTTTCTGCCATGCATTAATATGAATCAGCCATGGGTATACGTATGTCCCCTCCCTCTTGAAATTCCCTCCCACCTCCACCCCATCCTACCCCTCTAGGTTGTCACAGAGCACTTATTTGAGCTCCCAGAGTCATGCAGCAAATTCCCACTGGCTATCCATTTTACAAACAGTAGTGCGTGTGTTTCCATTCTACTCTCTCCATTCGTCCTACCCTCTCCCTCCCCCACCGCACGTATCCGCAATCTGTTCTCTATCTCTGCATCTCCACTGTTGCCCTGCAAATAGGCTCACTGGTACCATCTTTCTAGATTCCATATATACATATACATATATATATATATATATATATATATATATATATATATATATATATGATATTTGTTTTTCTCTTTTTTACTTACTTCACTCTCTGAAGAGTAATTACTTCACTTCACTTTCTAGGTTCATCCACCTCCTTAGAACTGACTCAAATGTTTTCCTTTTATGGCTGAGTAATATTCCATTGTATATAAGTAGCACAGCTTCTTTAGCCATTCATCTGTCTATGGACATCTAGATTGCTTCCATGTCCTAGCTATTGTAAATAGGGTGTGATAAACATTAGGGTACATGTGTATTTTTCATTTATGGTTTTCTCAGGGTATATGCCCAGTAGTGGGATTGTTGTGTCATATAGTAGTTTTAGTCCAAGTTTTTTAAGGAAACTCCATACTGTCTTCCATAGTGGCTGTATCAATTTACGTTCCCATCAACAGTGCAAGAGGGTTCCCTTTTCTCCACACCCTCTCCAGTATTTATAGTTTGTAGTTTTTTGTTTTTTTTTTTTTGATGATGGCCATTCTGACCAGTGAAGTGATATCTCATTATAGTTTTGATTTCCATTTCTCTAATAATAAGTGACATTAAGCATATTTTCATGTGTTTATTAGCCATCTGTATGTCATAGAGAAATTTCTGTTTAGATCTTCTGTCCACTTTTTGATTGTGTTGTTTGTTTTTGTGGTACTGAATTGTATGAGCTGCTGGTACATTTTGGAAGTTAATCCTTTGTCAATTGTTTCATTTTCTATCATGCTCTCCCATTCTGATGGTTGTCTTTTCACCTTATTTATAGTTTCCTTTGCTGTGCAAAAAGCTTTTAAGTTTAATTAGGTCCCACTTGTTTATTTTTGCTTTTATTTCCATTAATCTAGACGGTGGATCATAGAGGATCTTGTTGTGATTTATGTCATAGAGTGTTCTGCTTCTGTTTGCCTCTAAGAGTTTTTAGTTTCTGATCTTACATTTAGGTCTTTAGTCCATTTTGAGTCTATTTTTGTGTATGGTATTAGGAAGCATTCTAATTTCATTATTTTACATGTTGCTGTCCACTTTTCCCAGCATCACTTACTGAAGAGGCTGTGTTTTCTCCATTGCATATTCTTGCCTCCTTTACCAAAGATAAGGTACCAATAGGTACATGGGTTTATCTCTGGGATTTATGGTAGCCTTTTTAAAATTTAATTTTATACATATGTAGGCTGCATGTGGGCTTTTCCTGGTTCCTGTGAGTGCATGGGCTTCTCACTGCAATGCACATGTTCTAGAGTACAGGCTTGGTAGTTGTGGCACATGGGTTCAGTTGCCTTGAGGTATGTGGGATCTTCCCAGACCAGGAATTGAACCCATGACCCCTGCATTGGTAGGCAGATTCTTAACCACTGCACCACCAGGGAAGTCTCTGTGATAGTCTTTAAAATGGTTTCTCAGTTATTAATTTCTACCCCCTACACACATTCATTCTGTACTCCAAGCTGTATAAAGCAGCCTGAAAATCTAAATAATTTCTCCATAACCTAACATTCTTTTTAGCTTACTGTCTTCTACAGGTAAATATAAATGATTTCTTTACTTATTTAGTCATTGAAGCCCCTCTGTCTCTGGACCCACCTGTCCTGCAACCTCATTCCCTCTAGAGCAAGAGTCATGGACCATAAGCCACACTTCTTTTAAACTTCCCTTCCTACCTTTGTCCACATTCCACCCTCTGACTGGCTGCTCCTTCACTCACCATGATTTTTGGCTGACCATCTCGTACATTTCACTCTGGGCTCAATCCAAACCTTCTCAAACTGTCAGAGGCAGATCAGGCTTCTTTGCAGCTTTTGAGATAGAAAGTGAACTTCTGAATTTAACCCTTTACCTGTATATGCATGTGAGTTCCACATAGGCATGACTCTATCTTAATTTTTTTTGTTTTGCAGCTTCTATATATAGAGGATTACCTGGAGTATATTAGCTCATAAACAGTAGATAGTCAATTAATATGTATATACATATATTGAAGGATTAACAAAAAACTGAAAAAGAGATGTGTAACACAGTCTTTATTTTACCTGCTAATTATACATATAAAGGATGGGAAAGAATAATCTCCAGAGAAACTTACATAAAAGAGAATTTAGGATGATTAGTTGGGGGTCAACAGAGTGACTTACTTAGCTTATTTAACAAGTGACTATATTTTAAGGTGATACTCATGGACATCCAAAGATCTAAGTAGAAGTGATAATTTTGTTTCACCTTGCACAAGTCAGGCCACTTCTAGAATATTTTGTTCAAGTGATTAACATCACATTGACAGGGGCAACCCAAGTTCCATCAGATTCATGTTATCTGGACTAGTGAGGAAATGCTTTACTACAGTGTTTAAGGAATATTTAAGATTTAGGGAAGTTTAGTTGGAAGAAAAGATGCTTGAAATGTGTGCATAATTTGTATATGAATAAAATAGCATATTTTTGTAAGAATCTATGGAGCAGAATTAGGACAAATGACTAGTTGCTAGAGGTAAAATCCACCAAGCAAATTAAAGAGAAAAAAAATAACTTTCATTCAGTGATATGCCATGAATTTTTACCTATTTGATGAGATTATCTTAAAACTGAGTATTCCTTTGATTGTTATCTGTTAGAGGAAATTTCAAATTGAACCTATCACAGGAGAGTGAAAGATGTTTCTATAGCAAATAGAAAATGAAAAACATCTGTTCCTTTTAGAAAACTGTTAATGAAGAGTTCTGACAAAACATAATATGTAGTAAATTAAAATTTTATTACAGACATTATTTAAAATTGAGTGTTTCTATAAAGAGCATTTCAAACATTTTTTGATATATTAAGAAGCTATAACATCAAAGTTTTGATAACAAAAGTGATCATGGTTTAATGATTGTGATTATGAACAATAAATATTTCTTTGGAATAGCATTCATTTAATAGGAAAATATAAGCTTACAAGAAGTAACTTTGTGTGTATATATATATATATGTATATATATTTCATTGAAGACGATTTCTTAAATGTTTTGAGAGTGCAAATTGTTCAGCAATCTTCACAAATCTCAAAATGCTTACACTATCTTTTTCTTCTTTTTATTCTTCGTTTTGTGGACTATTGACAGTAAAATAGAAAAATACTGATATGTGCTACAGTGGCTTTGCTCAGGAACCAACTAGTTAAATTCACATATAATCCCTGAAAATTGACACTTTGCTCCCCTCTACAGTGTGTTTATTAAATGGGCACAGAAAAAATGATGCCCTTTGGAAATGATGTATTTCATTACTTCTTCTTCAGCTTTTTTTCATAGATTCTATTATAGCCATTTTGAAATAAATATATATATATATATATGCATATACACATACACACACACACACATTATGTATGTATATAAAATATAAAATAGCCATTCTTTGTTGGCCTTTGTGTAGTAGAACTGGAAAACCAGGACTCCAAGGTGCCAAAAATTCCTGCTGACCTTAGAATTCAATTATTTCAACCAGTGTAATATTCTAAGCTATTTTTTTAGGATATAAAACTGAGCCCTTCCTAAAATGACAACTCTTCAGGATATTTTAATATCTAAAATTTTTAATAATTGAACTCCTTGGAAACTCTAGCTCCTTATCCATGGACCTGAGCTTTCAAATGAAAAGCAAATGGAAATATTTTTGTTACCAGAGGGCAAAGTTACACTGTGAATTTCCTTGTCACAGATCTTGAAAAAGGAGAATTGTTCAATAGAGGTATTCTATAATTAGTCTCAGAAACGATTCTTTATTTTCCATTTGTACTAATGTTTGGCTTTACTTTTCAGAGCCCTTTGAAGAGAGTCCTGTAGTTTTCATCTTCTATGAGCATTTGAAAATTATCTGATTTCATGGCCTTGTATAATGTTGGGCTTCTCCTGTAGTAGACACATTCATATTTGAGTAGGACAGATAATTAATTAGGATATTTCAAAATACGTGTATCTTATTAGTAAATGGGATAAAAGGCTCATTTTGCAACTAGTCTCGCCATTTTTAATAAATTTTAAAAAAATGAATTCAGACAAAGAAGTATGAAAGCTAAAGGCATATTAGATTTTAATGTAACGCAGATATAGCCTGCAGGGGCTAACTATTTTAGAGGACACATGAAATTTCAATACTTATCTTTGAGGTGCCATTTTGAATTCCTTTCCACTTACTTTAAAGCATTTCAGGTCTGTTTCTGCTTTAAAAACTTTAGGTCAAAATAATTTCACATGAAATTAATTTTCTTTATCCACAGGAGACCCACAGTAGCTCAAACACAGTTAGAAATTAACAGTACCTGTTTTTCTAGTATTCTATTCATTACAGATACAGATAGTTTTGATAAACTTGATATGAAAGACTGCAGATTAAAGTTTTATGTTCTTTTCTTCAAGATCTTTCTTGTTAGTGTTCAAATGTAACCGCAGTGAAAGTTTTAGTAACCACTGACTACAGTTTGAGAAATCAAAGCCGCTTCCTGCCCAATTAGAATGCTCAGGTTCTATTGTTCCCTCCAATGGACCATATCTGTTCTTTTGTAAGAATGCGGTGATGATGTTAATGATCAGTGTGCTTCAGTTCTTCTAATTTGACAGTAGAAATTACCCAGGCCGTGATTCAAATTGTGGCAAACTCATTTAGTTCCAAGATGAATCCTGAATTCTGTTATCCATGTAGAATATTTCTTTATCTTTGTTTACAGGAGGTATATGCCACCCATGCATCACTAATAGGAGACATTCTGTACCTGAATGCATTTGAATGTTAATTTTAATTTACTTATATTGCAGGAATGAGAAAGAATACATCTTTACATACTACAAGGAATCAGAAGCTGATGACTGATGATGACTTTCTCCACTATAAACTTATGTAACCTCCATCTGCATTCCTATATTGTTGTTTCTACACTTAGTCACATCCAACTCTTCGTGACCCCATTGACTGCACCATTTCTATATATGAATCTTTAATCAGAAAGCCTTTATACCCTGTGCAGTTAAAATATTGCATATAAGCTATTGTTTAAATAGCCTAAAACATTACTAACAATCGGTAGTGTTATGAGTTTCTTCAGATTCTTTCTTTCCTCCTTTATCTTTCTTTAAGAAATTAGGCAGGGAAGGGGAAGGAGAGTACTGGTCAATGCTGCGTCATCTCATCCTCTGCCGTCCCCTTCTCTCCCTGCCTTCAATCTTTACTTCAATAAGTATATGAATTGATTAAGCTTGACTATCAATTTAAAATTTTGATTCAAAACATGATGCCAAATTATGTTTTAAATTTCAAAGTTGTGCTAAGTAAAATCATAGTATATCCATATTTCTTATTATTTGGAAGATGGTAGCATTTGAATTTATAAACAATTAGCATGATTGTTTAAAATAATATTTAACACTTTGTGTGTGTTCAGTCGCTTAGTCATGTCCAGCTTTTTGTGTCCCCATGGCCTGTAGCCTGCCAGGCTCCTCTGTTAGTGGAATTTCCCAGGCAAGAATACTGGAATAGATTGCCATTTCCTTTTTAAGGGGATATTTTCCACCCAGGGATCAAACCCGCATCTCTTGGGTCTCCTGCACTGGCAGGCGGATTCTTTACCACTAGCACCACCTGAGAAGCCCATGTAACACTTTAGCCATGACTTATTCCCCTGTGATTATGACATATGACCAATACAGCATTCCATACTTGAAAATTCTATTTTTATTTTTGTTGCCATTACTAGTCTCTTGTTATTAATATTCATTATTTTCATAATTGTTATTTCCTTAATAAAAAAGGACCATATTTAGTTGTCACAGCACTCCCTGGTAGCTCAGCTGGTAAAGAATCTGCCTGCAATGCAGGAGACTCAGTTCAATTCCTGGATTGGGAAGATCTGCTGGAGAAGTGAAAGGCTACCCACTCCAGTATCACTGGGCTTCCCTGGTGGCTCAGCTGGTAAAGAATCCACCCACAATGCGGGAGACCTGGGCTGGATCCCTGGGTTCGGAAGATCCCCTGGATGTAGTAGTATGGCTACCCACTCCAGTATTCTTCCCTGGAGAATCCCATGGACTGTGTAGTCCATGGGACTGCAAACAGTTGGAAAGAACTGAGCAACTACCAGTTTCACAGCTCTCCACTCCTTTCCAGGAAACACAAAATGGAGCATTTATAATGATTTAATTTCCTTAGAATCCCAAGAAAGTTAACTTTATGTGTTTTCATGTTTAGTAGCAGGGAAATGTTACAGAGAAAAAGATAATTGAAATATTTTGTCCAGTAACTTTGTATGCATAAAATGCACAGAACTTTATATACAAATTCTCACCCCTGGAATTCTAATGAGAAACTTCAGTCACATCCTGTAGACATGTTAAAACAGATATGGTCCTGAAATGGGCTGGCCTAATAATGAGTATACAGTAGAGTCACAGGTTAAATGTGTTCTCCTGCCTAACAAGGAAAGTGGGTGAAGAGAGTGTGTGGAGAGAGAGAGAGAGAGAGAGAGAGAGAGAAGAGGGTCCCTGAGCTAATTTTCTAGCCATCAGTCAGACTATTGTTCCTACTAAAAGAGATTGAAAGAGAGAGTGAGAGTGAGAGTTATTATAATAAATATAAAGTAGCTTTAGCCACGGGAAATTACACTTGGAAGGTCAGGGGGGAGAATCAGAGAAGGATGATGAAGGGGGTGGGGTGTGAGCAGAAATATGCAGGGTCAGGATTTTGAAGGAAGATGGAACATCACCCATGTCAATAACTGTTATCAATGTGTTACATGGTATATTAAAATAGGAAGTTTTCTAAAGGAAAATTTGATTTGTATTTTTTTAATTTCACATTCCAAGTAGGTATGTGTTCCAAGTTTGTGTGTGTGTTTGTGTGTGTGTATGCCCAGATGTAGTGCCAATAGATTATCAGTAGCTATGTGCTTTATGAGGAAATTTTTCCTTTTTTAAAAACATTTTCTTTGGATATATACTAAATTGATGTGGAATAATAGTCACTATTACTAGATGAATTCACTGTGTATCTTTATCTGCCACAAATCTGTGATGTATCTATTGGACAAGTACATACAAATGAATCGTATTTTCCAAAGTCATTGCTTTTTTAAGTCTGTATTGCTTGTCTATAGAACAAGTAACATCTTTGAACAGAAGCACAGGACTCTTCTTTTGGTGCATTTATCTTGCTCATCAAATGTTTAAGATCTCAACAGCAAGAATACCATGGCAGATTCTGCCATTAAGTTAGCAAATTAAAAATCAAACAAAATATTTGTTGAATAGGTGGGGGCTTAGTGCTGGTGACTGGGGAAGATAAAATATGCAGAAATGCAGAAAGAACAACTATCTCTACACAAAGATAAAATGTGAGAAAAAGCTCTTACACAAAGAAAAAAACTGAAAAAAGTAATGACTTATGTAAACCTAAGTTCAACTTACCTGACCTCTATCTTTCTCCTTTGTCATCTTTTAAAACTTCTAGAACTCTAAAACTTCCCTAAGGGTTGGGGAAGCATCAAGATTTAGCTAAACTTTCATATTTATTTAAAATCAATTTTTCTTTTTATGAGTTTTGCATTGCACTCTTGCAAAAGCAATCAAATCAATAACACTAGTGCAATGCACTGGGTGGAATCATTAAACAACTTTAGAAAGAGAATAATACAGTAAGAATTGTGCATTTCTCTAGATGATGTATCTTGGATTATGTCCACTCAGCTGCTACACCTACTGAACTGGTTGATTTCTTTCTCCCATGAATGCAGCATGGTTGTTACTGAGTTGTTTTCTCACTTTATATTGGGGAAAAACAGGTACAACCTTAAGTCTTCCAAAAAAAAAAGACCAAATTTCAGAAATCTGTACTGACAATAACAGATTTATATTTTGTATTTGCCATATACCTATATGTGCATTTATAAATATAATTGGCATTCTTGTCAAACATCATTTTATGAGACTGGTGCAGAATTCATACCCATATGTTCAGATGGTGCCTTCTTTCTATCTAAATGTCCAGATACAATATTTCTACCCTCTTTTATACAGTTAGTGTTTATATTCATTGTGCAATTAATAGATGTTTAAATTAAGTCACCAATTAAGATTCCAAAAAAATTAGAGGTCCTTCTATTTAAAAAAATCAAATATTCGCAACTTTGCTGGTGGTCTAGTATTTAAAGACTTTGCACTCCCACTGCAGAGGGCACAGGCTAGTCCCCTAGTTGAAGAACTAGGATCCCATGCACTGTGGTGGTACAGTCAAAAGAAAAAAATAATAAAATAAAATTCACAAATTTGTGCACACTAGTATCAGTTCTGGATATATACATCTATTTTGGCAAATATGTTTTTAACAAAAATTTTACCTAATCAAGAGATCACGGATCAAATTAGAAACACAAAATAACCAATTCTTGAGATATAGGGGGGGGAATATATAATGATCAAAATATTTATTTCCTGTTGCTGAATTTGGATTCACCTGATGATTTTTAAGATATGGATAGATCTGTGAGAAACGCAAATTAATTTCAATCATACAAGTGTTTAGTGAGCATAAACTATATTCCAGGCACTGTGCTAGGTACTGAGGATAGAATAGTGATGAGTAGCATTCTGTCTTACAAAAGGATGGCCCCATAAAATCAGATATGGTTTTGAAATGTGTTAGTAACAAGTTGTGACTACTCAGTAAGCATTCTCTGATTTTACAAAATTATAGAACCACAATAGTTCACCTTACTCCCCATGTCGAAACTAAGGAATCCATCTTACACGACAGTGAATATTTCTAAAAGCATCCCTTAAATTTTCCTTCCTAGGTATTTTCCGTTTGACCTAATTAATGAGTGGATAAATTTCAACTTTCATCCCAGCATTCCATCAAAAGCCTCAACAGCGCAAACTTAACTAATTTTTTTCTAAATGTCTCAGGTTAGGATCAACACTTCTTCAGAACCTGTGTCTTGGTTTAATACTTGCCTCTTTTATTCTCTTTGGCCCTATCTACTCCAGATTCCTTCATGCGTTGTATCCAAAAAAGTTTTCTGCTTTAATATCCTACCAATACTTAGCAGATGGATTCTAGATACTTGATGAATGAATGGCTTGTATCTTGAAATCGTTAATTATTGTCCAACAGTGACTGTCTCTTCTCTGAATGTCACAGGATTTGAGCATATACCATAGGATATAGTCCATGTGTGCATGCTCAGTTGCTAAGTCATGTCCGACTCTTTGTGGCTCCATGGATTGTAGCTCACCAGGCTCCACTGTGCATGGGATTTCCCAGGCAAGAATACTGGAGTGGGTTACTATTTCTTTCTCCAGGGGATCTTTCTAACCCAGGGCTCAAACCTACTATCTCCTACATCTCCTGCATTGGTGGGCAGATTCTTTACCATTGAGCTACCTGGAAAGCTCCTATGTGATAAAGTACCTAATTTCTTATTGTTTTCAGATACTCTGTTCTCTCCAACTCCATCAAATATGTCTCAAGGCTAGCAAAGTTGCTTTCTAGTTTTTGTAATCCCCTTAGAGCTGGGTATAAAGTTAGTGCTTGGAAAATCATGTTTATTAGCTTATTAAGCTTGGGCTCACAGAAAAGTTTAAATGAAAATGTTATTTTGCCAACACAGTAAAGGCAGACAAAATAAATTTTAATTCAAATCCTAAATCTATTTTTCACTAACTTAGAAACTGTCTTAATCATTGCATGTCTCGCTTATTTTGTATGTAACAATGGGAATAATATCCCCTTCATTTCATTGATGATATGAATTGTATGATACAACATACATAAAATCCCTATCAGAGTGACTAACATGTAGAAAGGGATCAATAAATAGTAGATGCCTAGTAAATATGTGTATCTTTCCCTTAGATATTCATTGACTGCAAACCATATTTCAGGTTGTTGTTCAGTTGATGAGTCATGTATGACACTTTGTGACCCTGTGAACTGCAGCACGTCAGGCTCCCCTGTCCTTCACTATCTCCTGGAGTTTGCTCAAACTCATGTTCATTGAGTCAATGAGGCCATCCAATCATCTCATCATCTGTCTACCCCTTCTCTTCCTGTCCTTAAACATTCCCAGCATCAGAGTATTTTCCGATGAATGGAGTTTTCATGTCAGGTGACCAAAATTTTGGAGCTTCAGCATCAATCCTTTCAATGAATATTTAGGATTGCTTTCCTTTAGGATTGACTGATTTGACCTCCTTGCTCTCCAAGGTACTTAAGAGCCTTTTCCAGCACCACAGTTCAAAAGCATCAATTCTTTGGCTCTCAGCCTTCTTTATTGTCCAACTCTCACATCCATACAAGACTACTGGAAAAACCATAGCTTTGACTGTATAGACCTTTGGCAGCAACCTAAGTGATGTCTCTGGTGATATGTTGCTGGAATGGCAGTTATGCAATGCTGGAGTGGTGGGTGCATGGCACTGGGGCGACTTTGAGGAGATACCCCACATCCAAGGGCAAAGGAGAAGCCCCAGCAAGATGGTAGGAGGGGCAAAATTGCATTTAGAATCAAACCCCATACCTTCCAGAGACTCATGGAGGGCTCAAACAAACCTTGTGCACACCAGGACTCAGAGACCCCACAGAGACTGAGACAGAACTGTGTTTGAGTGTCTCCCATGGAGGTACGCGTCAGCAGTGGACTGCTGCAGGGACAGGGGCTCTGAGTGCTGTAGGCCTGGGTACGGCATAAGCTCTCTTGGAGGAGATCACCTTTAACCCCGCCATAGAGCCACCAGAACTTACACAGGGCTGGGGAAACAGACTCTGGGAGGGCACAAAGAGAACCTTGTATGCACCAGGACTCAGGAGAAAGGAGCAGTGACCCCACAAAAGACTGACCCAGACTTGCCCGTGAGTGTCCAGGAGTCTTCAGCAGAAGCATGGGTCAGTGGTGGTCTGCTGCAGGGTTGGGGGCACTGCACTCAGTAGGGCATGCATGGGACCTTTTGAAGGAGGTCACCATTATATTCATTACCTCCACCATAGTTTGACCTCTGGTCAAATAACAGGGAAGGAACAAAAAATCAACAGAAAATTGGATTAACGATTTACTGGGCATGGCCCCGCCCATCAGAACAAGACCCAGTTTCCCCCTCAGTCAGTCTCTCCCATCAGGAAGCTTCTATAAGCCTTTTATCCTTCCCCATCAGAGGGCAGAGAGAATGAAAACCACAATCACAGAAAACTAACCAATATGATCACATGGACCACAGCCTTGTCTAAAAAGGAAATATAAGCCATGCCATGTAGGACCACCCAAGATGGATGGGTCATGGTGGAGAATTCTGACAAAACGTGGTCCACTGGAGAAGGGAATGGGAGACCACTTTAGTATTCTTGCTTTGAGAACCCCAAGAACAGTGTGAAAAGGCAAAAATATAGGACACTGAAAGGTGAACTTCTCCAGTCAGTAGGTGCCCAATATGCTCCTAGAGATCAGTGGAGAAATAATTCCAGAAAGAATGAAGAGATGGAGCCAAAGCAAAAAAGCAACACCCAATTATGGATGTGACTGGTGGTGGAAGTAAAGTCTGATGCTGTAAAGAGAAATATTGCATAGAAACCTGGAATGTTAGGTCCATCAATCCAGGCAAATTGGAAGTGGTCAAAAAGGAGATGGCAATTGTAACATTGACATTTTAGGAATCAGTGAACTAAAATGAACTGGAATGGGTGAATTTAACTCAGATGACCATTATATCTATTACTGTGGGCAAGAATCCCTTAGAAGAGATGGAGTAGCCATCATAGTCAACAAGAGTCTAAAATGCAGTACTTGGATGCAATCTCAAAAACAACAGAATGATCTCTGTTCATTTCCAAGGCAAACCATTCAATATCACAGTAATCCAAGTCTATGCCCCAACCAGTAACGCTGAAGATGAAGTTGAATGGTTCTATGAAGACCTACAAGACCTTCTAGAGCTAACATGCAGAAAAATGTCCTTTTCATTATAGGAGACTGGAATGCAAAAGCAGGAAGTCAAGAAATGCCTGGAGTAATAGGCAAATTTGGCCTTGGAGTACAGAATGAAGCAGGGCAAAGGCTAATTGAGTTTTGCCAAGAGAACACACAGGTCATAGCAAACACCCTCTTCCAACAACACAAGAGACGACTCTACACTTGGGCATCACCAGATGGTCAATACCAAAATCAGATTGATTATACTCCTTGCAGCCAAAGATGGAGAAGCTCTATACAGTCAGCAAAAATAAGACTTGGAGCTGACTGTGGCTCAGATCATGAACTCATTGCCAAATTCAGACTTAAATGGAAGAAAGTAGGGAAAACCACTACACTATTCAGGTTGACCTAAGTCAAACCCAATATGATTATACAGTGGAAGTGAGAAATAGATTCAAGGGATTCGATCTGATAGAGTACCTAAATAACTATGGACGGAGGTTGATTACATTGTACAGGAGACAAGGATCAAGACCATCCCCAAGAAAAAGAAGTTCAAAAAGGCAAAATGGTTGTCTGAGGAGGTCTTACAAATAGCTGTGAATAGAAGAGAAGCAAAAGGCAAAGGAGAAAAGGAAAGATATACCCATTTGAATGCAGGATTCCAAAGAATAGCAAGGAGAGATAAGAAAGCCTTTCTCAGTGATCAAAGCAAAGAAATAGAGGAAAACAACAGAATGGGAAAGACTAGAGATCTCTTCAAGAAAATCAGACATACCAAGGGAACACTTCATACAAAGATGGGCACAATAAAGGACAGAAATGATATGGACCTAACAGAAGCAGAAGATATTAAGAACAGGTGGCAAGAATACACAGAAGAACTATACAAAAAAGATCTTCATGACCCAGATAATCACAATGGTGTGACCACTCACCTAGAGCCAGACATCCTGGAATGTGAAGTCAAGTGGGCCTCAGGAAGCATCACCATGAACAAAGCTAGTGGAGGTGATGGAATTCCAGTTGAGCTATTTCAAATCCTAAAATATGATGCTGTGAAAGTGCTTCACTCGATACGCCAGCAAATATGGAAAACTCAGCAATGGTCACAGGACTGGAAAAAGGTCAGTTTTCATTCCAATCCCAAAGAAAGGCAATGCCAAAGAATGCTCAAACTACCACAAAATTGCATTCATCTCATATGTTAGGGAAGTAATGCTCAAAATTCTGCAAGCCAGGCTTCAGCAATATGTGAACCGTGAAACTCCAGATGTTCAAGCTGGACTTAGCAAAGGCAGAGGAACCAGAGAAAAAACTGCCAACATCTGTTGGATCATTGAAAAAGTGAGAGAGTTCCAGAAAAGCATCTACTTCTTCTTTACTGATTATGCCAAAGCCTTTGATTGTGTGGATCACCACAAACTGTGGAAAATTCTTAAAGAGATGGGAATACCAGACCCCCTGACCTGCCTCCTAAGAAATCTGTATGCAGGTCAAGAAGCAACAGTTAGAACTGGACATGAAACAACAGACCTGTTCCAAATCGAGAAAGGATTACATCAAAACTGTATATTGTCAACCTGCTTATTCAATTTATATGCAGAGTACATCATGAGAAACGCTGGGCTGGATGAAGCACAAGCTGGAATCAACATTGCCAGGAGAAGTATCAATAACCCCAGTTGCACAGATGACACCACCTTTATGCCAGAAAATGAAGAACTAAAGAGCCTCTTGATGAAAGTGAGAGTGAAAGAGGAGAGTGAAACTTTGGCTTAAAACTCAACATTCAGAAAACTAAGATCATGACATCTGGCCCATCACTTCATGGCAAATAGATGGGGAAACAGTGGAAACAGTGACAGACTTCATTTTTTGGAGCTCCAACATCACGGCAGATGATGACTGCAGCCATGAAATTAAAAGACACTTGTTCCTTGGAAGAAAAGTTATGACCAACCTAGACAACATACTAAAAAGCAGAGACACTACTTTGCCAACAAAGGTCCATGTAATCAAAGCTATGGCTTTTCCAGTAGTCATGTATGGATGTGAGAGTTGGACCATCAGGAAAGCTGAGCGCTGAAGAATTGAATGTTTTGAACTGTGTTTGAATGTTTGAACTCATGTTGGAGAAGACTCTTGAGAGTCCCTTGGACTGCAGGGAGATCCAACCAGTCCATCCTAAAAGAAATCAGTCGTGAATATTCATTGGCAGGACTGATGCTGAAGCTGAAACTCCAAAACTTTGACCACCTGACATGAAGAATTGACTCATTTAAAAAGATCCTGATGCTGGACAAGATTGAAGAGAGGAGAACAGGATGACAGAGGATGAGATGGTTGGATGGCATCACCAACTCAATGGACATGAGTTTGAGTAAGTCCAGGAGTCGGTGATGGACAGGGAAGCCTGGCGTGCTGCAGTCAATGGGGTCACAAATAGTCAGACACGACTGAGCAACTGGACTGAACTGAACTGAAAGTGATATCTCTGCTTTTTAATATGCTCTCTAGAGTTGTCATAGCTTTTCTTCCAAGGAGCAAGCGTCTTTTAATTTCATGACTGCAGTCACAATCCACAGCGATTTTGGAGCCCAAGGAAACAACTCTTTCACTGTTTCCACTTTTCCCCAATTATTTGGTACAAAGTGATTGTTTTTTGAATGTTGGTTGTTAAGCCACTTTTTCACTCTCCTTTTTCACCCTCATCAAGAGGTTCTTTAGTTCCTCTTCCCTTCCTGGATGGTATCATCTACATATCTAGGGTTGTTAAGATTTCTCCAAGCAACCTTGATTTCAAGTACTGCTGGTATTCTTCAAATGTACTGTTTTGAACACCAGCACCTTCAAAGAGAGGTTAAAGAAATTATCACATTGAAAGGAAAAAAAAATTTTTTTAATATAAAAATTTTGAATACACAGGGAAGATTAACTCCTATTTCTCTGAATCATACTTCGAAAGGAAGAAGACCAACTGAAGTATGGAGACCATACTTTGCCTGTTGAAAGGGCATGCTGACAGTGAAATAAAATTGTAGAGCTTTATTTCCCAGAAGTTATTTAATACTTACTGAACACAATCTATGTATCTGCAGGAGATGAAGGTGAAGCCTTATCTAAAGGTGGTAGCCTAGGGAAGGTAGCCACTTGGAAAACATTTCAAACATGCAAATCCCAAAAGGTCTTTATTTCAGCAAATGAGATGCATGATTTTTCATAAACTTAATTCCTTCTGTAAAATGTGTGCCATCTATGAGTTAATAAACATGCAATATCTACCCACATGACTTATGAGATTTGTTTTTCTCCCCTTACCTTTGGATCAAAAATTTATCAGATCCTTGTTGTCACATGCATAACACAGTACAAAATTAATTAGGTAGGCAAAAATTGTTAGAGAAATATTCAAAATCTTGTGGTAGGGCTATTACCAAATGTGAGACTCATATCAACCCAACTGAAATAACCAGTTCCAGATTCAGGTCTTTTTGATGACCTATTCCCCCTAAAAGTTTTGTGGTAGTAGTAGCCAATAGCTCTGTTCTTCATTATGATTGTCTCAGCTTACTGCCCTGAAGAGATGAGGGATACAAGAGGTGTTAATCCATGAAGCAAAAACTCCCAATGATTTACACCAGAACTAAAGAGTAGACCCCTCCCACTTGATTCTCTGTAAGTAATTTTCTTGATAAAGTACAGTCCATATGGAGACAGAGAAATATGCTAGTACATCCAAGAACAAGCCTACAAATATTCTCTTAGTATGATTTGGATCATACCAACTAAAGTAAAGGAATTCTGCTTCCATTTGTGTGTGTGTGAGTTCATTAGATCAATATTTTTGATGGTGCCTCGGAGGAAAATGAGTAAGTGATACAACTGTAATTACTTATTCAAGCACAATCATTAACCATAACACTGTAACACCGATAGGAAAATCTATAGTTTACCTTCAGAATTTTACATTTCAACAACGTCTGGTTGCAGAGAATTAGTTATGAGAAATAGTGTTGCCACTTCTTAGAATGGCCTAGAACTTCTGAAATATTTAATAGGTCTTTGTATCTTAATCTGAAAAGTGTTAACCAACATTCTTTCTCATCCTCCCTAACTTCCTCTCACACCTTTAATTCCCTACCAAAAATTGAAGTGTAGCTGCTTCTTCTGCTTCTTCTTTTTTTTTGTACCTTCAAGGAAACTCCACACAAAATCCAGGACAGTGGCCCTGGCATTGAAGAAAAAGAGAACCTTTTCAAATACCAGTCTTCCTATCCTGATCTTCTCTCTTTCTATAGTTAGTGAAAACAGTAACAATATTTATGAGGTTCCTCATAGCATGCTGCTATTCTTCTGTAGCTGGGCGCACACACACTGTTTTCCTGTGCAACAGCGCGACCTAGTGGATGAAGGCAGTTCCAACGAAGGTGGGCAACGAAAGCTCTTCAAGAGATGTTTGAAAATCACTTCCAAACTGCCGACACATGTCACTTTTTACAGTGGTAAAAAAGAGAAAAGTTCCCACACTGCTTGTGTAAGATGGAGATACAGCTGATCCCATAAACTATTTAGGAAAAAAAAATCTACTTATTAAAGTTAACAAGCAAACGCTCAACTGAATGTTTTGGAGATGAGGTGTCCTTTCTAAGATCTTCATTTTAAAATACTGAATATACTATTCATGATAAAAACAACCACAATTCCTAAACCACTTACTTAATGACCTTTATATTAACCTCTGCATGTCTTAGTCTAGCAGCAACTGTGTGTGTATTTGTGTACAATATAATCCATGTCTCAAAACACATTGTGTGACTATGTATATATGTCTGTTTGTGCGCGCATGCATAGAGAAAAAGAAATAGATGATAGACTGCAAATATGTAAGCATATATACGATACTTACCCTCAAACATAATAATATAATTTCTTCATTAAGTGGCAATTTAGAACAGAAAGCTCATTTTAGTGTCTACATAAATTAAAATCAATGTCCCTGAATAAAAAGATGAGGTCTTCATATAGCTTACTTATTTTTTTTAAACCATTCATTATTCCATTTCAGGATAATTCCTAAAAGCTAAATACTTAATAGCTCTTCTTTGGTGTTGATTTGCTTGCATTTATTGCTTCTGTTAAACCATCAAACAAGCTCGTTTTATCACTGTTTCTTTTTAATCCACTAAGCTTTAAGTTGGTTTTCAAACACATATTTAAAATTAAAATGTAAATATGGAATACAGAGTTCTACAGAGAAAGGTAAAACACCTTCTCAGAAACTGTGCATAAAAATTTAACAATTTTCCTTTGGAAGAACATGGTGGAGCAAACATCATTCACTCTTCTTGTTTATAGGATGTGCTAGGGTAAGAATTAAATGTAATTTAGTGAGACAATAAAATCTTCTCAACTTCTGTGCTGTTGTGTTAGGGATGGATTTGGGGATGATTAAATGAGTAAATCACACAGATCTGAAACATTTTTTTTCTCCTTTCTTTCTTTCTTTTTTTTTTTTTTACACCTCCTTAGATGGCATCTTGATCGTGCTTGCACTATGAACACAAAAGGCCTATAGGTCAGACCTGAAATTATAGCTAAACCTCAACTCCTGAGGTACACAGGCTGTTTATATCGATGAAAATTTATGATCTCTATACCCTAAATCCCCGGCCTCTCTTTTACATTGACTTCTTTACTATTTGCTGCTTTATTTTATGGTGATCCCTTGCCCTCTATAAATATATCACGGTTACTTAACCCCAGATCCCACCCCCAGCCTTCAGGACTTCAGAAAGGATCTATTTGTTACTTATTCTGCTACCGGGTGTTTCATAATCCTCCACATTAGCAGCTATTATTTTATAGCAGTTAACATTTTCCAAATTTTCATCATCTCTTGACTGTTAGCCCTCTAACTGCTTAATAATTCCAGTCTTAGAACTGCTGTGTAGAGATTATGCTGAAGTAGAAATTTTTTCCTTAAGCTCATACAATGATTGAAGTATTTTCTATTAAATATTTATCTGTAGAAAAATGAATAAATTTAACTGCAAAAATTACATTTAGGCAAGCTTAATTGCCTTGTGTTACTTTATATAAAATTTATAAAAACCTGACCTAATCTTAAAAACATGCCACTGAGTAATTAAAGTTTTCTATGGGTTAGATTCTAATAATTATCTTGTTTTGACTGAACTCCTTATTAGAATCCAAAAAAAAAAAATAAAGCTGGAAAATAATAAGAGATTATATATTTGGAAAAGCTATTGTCTGATGTTAAAATTGTTAAGAAAATATGAGTCAGTATTATGCAAATTCTGACCTAATCTCAGCAGCATTCTGGTAGGTAATTGTATTTTTTCTTTAAAGGAGGACAGACCCTACAATAATTATGCCTTGTTAGTGTCCACATTGCTACATTTTTGATTTATGTATTTTTCTGGGAGTTGACAGATAAGCAAGAAAAATTGACATATTATAAACTAATAAAAATAAATAATATCAGAATCTGCCTAGCAGCAGTCTACATTGGGAAGTTAAATCAACATATTAATCACACAATTTTTTCTGAGCAAAACATAGTGCGTACAAATTTTTTTAATGACATAGATCAAATAAAATTAAGTATTCAAATTGTTCTCTGTGTGTATGTGTGTGCATATGTGTGTGTGATTTCTAAGGTAAATCATACACAGTATGCTAAAACCATTTTTGTTTTATATCCTTCTCTGGCATTTTTAGGAAATCAAGACTTTAGTGATCTCCGTATACATATTTCTATATGTAATATTCTTATGTGATATAGTATTTCCAGGCTTTCTCCAAAGAACATTACTTAATGGCAATTTGATTAGTCCACTCTTTTTGGTGTTTTGCTAAAATTCTTATTACTTAGAATCCTGCTGCTTGAAAGCTTTATATTATTTTCTATTAAATACCAGAAAAAAGTATAAAATTTCAGGCTATGGCAACAGCTAGTGCTAAGAACCATATTTTACCACCATAGGCTAAATAAATTGACAAAAGAAACATGACTCCCATGAGCCTAAGGTTTGGTGTGTGTGTTAGTCACTCAGTCATGTCCAACTATTTGCCACCCCATGGACTATATCCCACCAGGCTCCTCTGTCCGTGGAATTCTCCAGGCAAGAATACTCAAGTGGGTTGCTATTTCCTTCTGCAGGGTATCTTCCTGACCCAGGGATTGAACCCAGGTCTCCTGCATTGCAGGCAGATTCTTTACCATCTGAGCTATCAGAGAGGGTTTGGCAGAAACTGGCAATTGACACTATATAGCATGAATGATGAAAACCAATGAGTTGTAAAGGTCATCCTTTTCTTCCAACTTTGTATACTTGACAAACAACACGTTTTGTTGGTATGTGCTTGCTTGTGTGCATGCGTGCTAAGTCACTTCAGTCATGTCGGAGTCTTTGCAACCCTATGGACTGTAACCAGCCAGGCTCCTCTGTCCATGGGATTCTCCAGTCAAGAATACTGGAGTGGGTTGCCATGCCCTCCTCAAGGATGGTGTATGCTTAGTTTCCTTTAAATATAACCTACATTTGCAAACAAATGCTTCAGGAGCAATCAATCAATATCATTGACCAATTGATTGATTGATTATCATAATTTCTCTGTTATTCAAGCTAAAAGTAAACAATCTATATTAGAATTTCAATACTTTTCTATTGCTGGACTCAGATCTTCAAAGCAAGCTGGATAATCAGTTTTTAGAAATGCAATGAAAGACAGACAATTTTCCCCACTATTTATAAGGATGTGTGCATGCTCAGTTGCTGAGTCAGTTGTGTCTGACTCTTTGCAACCCCACAGCTATAGCCTGGCGCCTCTGTCCGTGGAATTTGTCTATATGGATATGACCAACAAAATCCCAGAAAACACTACATCCTTCAATAGGGCATAGAAAACGTCCACATGATATCCCCAGTTCCATGCTTATCAACCTGGAAAACAAATCTTCTCAAATATGTATAAATCCTAAAATTTAACAAGCTCAACCTGAGGTTAACAAATTCTCTAAACAATGGAGCCTAGCTGATCATGGCCTACAGATTCTTTTCCTCTTAGCAAACAATTTTACATAGTCTTGGTCAAGGCTCAATATCTAGCAACCTATATTAGAACTATAATAAAGGTCTTCTAAAATTACCTCTAATTACACAGGGTGCATCTGTATGATCAGAGTCCTAAAACAATTTCCTTTTTACACACTGTTCTTTTATAAGTATAAAATGTTCTATAAAACCTTTTCTGAAATATGTAGCTAAGAAATCTGTCTACAAATCAGCCAAGAATAGTAGACCATTAAAGCATTGATTTTTATGAAAATCATCATATACTAGCTAGCAGTTGAATGCAGATAATTTAAATGGAACCTCAGGAAAAGCCTACTAATTATCCTCATCTCAAGAAAATAGCATCCAATGATTATACTAAACCAGATAAAAGATATAACCAATAAATCTACTAAGAACCTTTAAGCCTACAAGTGTGCGATTGTTGCAACAACCAACTCCAGGAAATTTTGAATTGAACAGAGCCATGGAAAAATCACACTGTTTGTTATACACACAGATACATTAGGTTGTATATATACAAGTACACATATATGATGTGTACACATGTACACATGATGTGTGCACATATAGGATGTATATATATATGTACACATAAGTACATATATATGACGTATAGTAGATTGATACATATGTTACACATATATGTGTGTGTAGTAGTTCTGAATATAAATATATAGTTAAGGACATGTGACAGGTTTGAATATAAGAACAACACTACAAAATATATTAATTAAGTTTCTAGTCAGTTTCATTTAAAATTTTTTATTTAATCCAATACAATATTTTAAATAAATATTTAATTAAATTTTTAATTCACATTATATACTTAATTTTTAAATCTACCATAGAGCCTTAAATACTGGTTTTACTATCAATGATTAGCTCTGGCTGAATTATTTTTGTGTGTTCATGTACAGATTTACCACTAGGTAATTTCTAAACACAAGCATATGATTCTCACGTTGATAGAAGAGATGGGTTTTTTCCTAATCTTGGAGCACTCTTCCTTCAGTGCTGCATGTGGTGCAATAACTGGAAACAATTGCATGTGATTATAGATTAGAAAGTAGAGGTGTTTTTGTGTTCATGTATTTAATGATGAATATAGACAGAAAACTGACTAATAATTGTATATGTACACTTAGCAACATTTCTGAGCACCTGCTCTTAATCAAGCACTTTATATCACTTTTTCATGTGATAACCCCAAATAATATTCAAGAAGGTGCTAATATCTCCATTTTATAGATGACAAAGATTATCAAGAAATTAAATAACTTCCCCAGTGAGAATTTCAAACCATTTCTGTTAAATAGTTTACCAATTAGAGTCCTTTGGGGCTTCCCCGGTGGCTCAGATGGTAAAGAATCTACCTGCAAGGTGGGAGAGACTCAGGTTGGATCCCTGGGTTGGGAAGATTCCCCTGGAGGAGGGCATGACAACCCACTCCAGTATTCTCGCCTGGAGAAGCCCATGGACAGAGGATTCTGATGGGCACAAAGAGTCAGTCACAACAGCAACTAATACTAGAGTTCTTTGGATTGAAAGCACTAGGTATTGTCTCTGCCTACATGAAGCAAATGGTAATTTTAAAAAGAAAACCAAGTTCTCAGATAATTGACCAAAACTTGGAACATAGAGGGAAAAAGAATTGGAAGTAAGAAGTCAAAGTGCTCTCATGAATGAAACAGAAATCATGTTCCACTGCTTGGAAAGAGTCAGAACCCCAAACATTTTCAGGTCCTCATTGTCTCTGACCAAGTTTTAAGATCGAAGAAGGGAGCATCCAATTTACCTACTCTGTCTTTCATGCCCTCTGCTTGCTGATGCCCCTAATTACAGACTGACTACGAGATAATGAAATGAGAAAATGTAATCCTAGTGGTAGGAAATTAGATTGACAAAGGAATGAAAATGAAGGATAGGCAGCCAAAAAGATAAAGAAAAACACTAACCAAAGCAACAAGAGACAAAGAAAACAAATCTCTATAGTCTTTGAGGTTAGACTCGTATGCAGGACAATGGTCCTGCTTTGTGCAATCCAGTCATTGTGAGTGATGGTTGTAGGTGACTTCCTAACTGCAGAAAGAATCGCATTCAAATAAAATAAATAGGGGCATCCCTGCTAACGCAGTGGTTAAAATTCTGTGCTCCTGTTGCAGAGGGCACAAGTTCAATCCCTGATCAGGAAACTAAGACACTGCAAAAAGACTAGTTTAATTAATATTTTTTAATTCATAAGAAATAAAACATATATTAGAATCTCCACAATTTTTGTTGTTTGTTTTAAATATTTGTTGAATGAATCATGCATAGACCCATGTATACCTGTGGCTGATTAATGTTGATGTATGGCAAAAGCCATCACAACACTGTAAAGTAATTTTCCTCCAATTAACATAAATTAATTGAAAAAAAGTGAAAAAAAACAAAAAAGAAATAACAATAATAACCAAAAAGATGTTATGAAAAGGAATGTGTAATTAAGCTGAAATATAAGAAGACACTTCTCTGGATTATAATCAACAAATAATAAAATATACATCTAAGACTTTAAAGATTTGGCCTCCCCTACCTGGTGGCAGCTGAATTAGGGAGATTTGGTCATTTAAATATTCGGCAAATGTTCCACATTTAAATAAATGTGGATCATCTTGTTATGTGTGCAGGATATCTCCTATTTTCTCCTCCAGATTTACCATGTGCTTCCTGGTCCCCAAATTCATCTCATATCAAAATTGCACCTTACTTGTATTCTAAGACTATTTAAATTTTACAACTTTAAAAAATAAATAAATAAATTTTACAACTTTTGTCTTCAATCTGGATATATTTTCCCTAATGAATTAGTTGTCTTTGTCATCCATGTTCTCTGTAGTAATCTCTTAGAAAACAAAAAATGTATTCTTTTCCTCTGAAGATATTCTTGTGTCTGGTATGAGTCTAGTAGAGGATAAGCCCTTAAGAAAGCTCAAACTTTTTGCTTAACTGGAATCTTATAGAAGAGTCCACGATGTCACAAAGATTTCTTGAGGTTAGACACTCTTTGTTGATATAGAAATCCTCTTAATACACCTGCCCAAATCTTCCATGCTGAATGCAAGTCTGTTTTCTCTTACTGCAATGTCAGTATGGAGTGAAAACAAATTTTCATTATATATCATAGTCAGCTTTTAAGTCTCTTCACTTAAAGATGAGGCAAGTCACATAAAAAAAAAAAATTTCATCCTCCAAAATATTGGAAACAACTAAACCATCAGTATGCCTGCAATGAATCTGCCTACAATGCAGGAAACCAGGGTTCAATGCCTGGGTCAGTAAGACCGTGTGGAGAAGGGAATGGCAACCACTTCAGTATTCTTGCCTGGAAAATCCCATGGACAGAGTTGCCTGGTGGGCTAGAGTCCATGGGGTTGCAGAATCGGACATGACTGAGTAATTTTCACTACTACTAATCCATCAGTCACAGCCTTAGTGAACAAAGAAATTTCACACTGTAATTTGAAAAATCACAAATATTAGAAGAAAAGAATGTAACAATAAATAGGTTTGTGTCTTTAATAAAGCCTGGGGTAAAGTTGCCATACTTTGGCCACTTGATGCGAAGAACTGACTCATTTGAAAAGACCCTGATCCTGGGAAAGATTGAAGGTGGGAGGAGAAGGGGATGACAGAGGATGAGACGGTTAGATGGCATCATCGACTCAGTGGACATGAGTTCGAGTAAACTCTGGAAGTTGGTGATGGACAGGGAGGCCTGGTGTGCTGCATGCAGTCCATGGGGTCACAAAGAGTTGGACACAGCTGAGCGACTAAACTGAATTGAGGGTTGCATAGTCAAAGGGGTAATTTCAACCATATGCTATTTGTCAAATGGAACAAATCAGAAATCAATAAAGACTTTGAAACTGGGAGATGTTCTCAGCTTTATCTACCTCAGAAAGCAATAGTGAGTGAAGCTTTTAAAAGTACTTTATTTTTTAGAAAAATTCTAGGAAGAGCAGAGTTTAGTTGAAGAACTATTTACTAGAAGTCCAAATCCCAAAATTCCTAACTTCACTTAAGAAATCTCTGTAATAAATCTATGGAAAGTAATGTAAAATCATGGGATTCAAGGTTCATTCCCAGCATTTATTGACTGTGTGAAGTCACATTTGCTGAATTTCATTCTGCTCATTCACAAGAGGGGATTAAAAATAGTGACCTCACAGGATGATTGTGACTGAAAATACTAGATCAGCGTTGCTTGGTAGAGTAGCCAACCACTAGCCGCACCAGGCTACTGAGCACTGGAGATGTATTAGTCAGAATCGAGTTGTGCTCTAAGAGTGAAATATACATCAGATTTCAAAGACCTAGTATGAAAAAGAGAATGCAAACTATGTCATTAATAAATAAATGCTGCAATGATACTATATTGGAAAAATAATATTAAAATTAATTTTGCCTTTTTCATTTCATGCTTTTTCCTTTATTTTTAATTGAAGGACAATTACAATATTGTGTTGGTTTCTGCCATACAGCAACACATTTTCATGTTTTAAAATGGAGCTAATAAGAGACTTTAAATCTATCTACATGGATCACTTTCTAATTCCAAAGGACAGCGCTAATCTAAATGAATCCCTCACGGGCTTCCCTGGTGGCTCAATGGTAAAGAATCCCCCAGTCAATGCAGGAGACGTGGGTTCATTCCCTGGTCTGGGAAGATCTCACATGCCGTGGAGCAACTCAGCTCCTGTGCCACAATTATTGAGCCTGGGAGCTACAACTATTGAGCCCATGTGCCGCAATTACTGAAACCTGCTCTAGAGTTCACACACCGTAACTAGAGAGTAGCCCCGGCTAGCTGCAACTAGAGAAAAGCCTATGCAGCATCAAAGACCCAGCACAGTCAAAATAAATAAGCAAGTAAAAATAGTTTTAAAATAAAATAAATTAGCCTGGTATGTATATGTTTACAAATAGTTTAATTAATAGCAATAATTTGGGAGCTGCAGATTTTCATTAATTTCACGTCCTTATTCTGAGTTCTGTGAATTTATCTGATGACCAATAAAGATGTATTATGAAGCAAGCGTCTTCCACTGAAAAAGTTTAGAAACAAAGGAACTTTGATTGGCTGAGCCATATACATCTCAGCAAGAGGAGTCTATTTTGATATTTTTTAGGGAATAAAGGGAGAAAATTTTAAAAGGTAAAATTGAGACATAAGAGTATCTACCAAAAATTAAAATCAATGACTTATTTGAAGTGTATGTATCATATTTATATGTATCATATGTATTTTGTAGAGTTATTATAATAACCTGAATTAGAAGACTCTGATAATCAATAAAATATTTGAAATATAACAATACTTATGTGTATATTCTTGCATGTACTGAAAAGCAAAATGCCAAAAAAATCTTGATCATTAGAAAAGTGTGTAATATTGGATAAGAACCTGTATAAAAGTGATTCTAAATTCAAGTCATAATTATTGATGGAATGCACATCAAACCTAGACGTTCATCTATCTTTATTGTAGACACACTGCATTGTCCTTTTATATACTATTTCCTGTAAGGCTGCTGAAGCACTCTATCCATATGCTTTTTAAATCCTTTATTGTTTTTAGCCTGTTGTTTAGTAAGCTGTATCCTGTTATAGCTTCCCTCTTGGCTCTAAAGTCTTAGGTAAGGACTGGTATTTATTGCTTCTTGTAACTGCCGTTAAACTTAGTATGGAACAATAGGAATTAGAGAGTCACAAAAAACATATTATATGAGCGCATGAACTATTTTGTTCTAACCTAAAATAATGTTTCCTTATTAAACCTTCTAATTTTTTAGTAATCCTGAGTGTGATAACTGGGCCTGAAATCTTGCAAATACAACATAATTCTAAATCACTCATTATACATCCATATCAACCAAATGGAATATTTCAAAAAGCTCTACTCTGCTTGATATCAGAATCAAGAGCTGAAAGTATAGTTAGTTATCTTTCAAGGTTAAGCTATGCTTTGGTTTCTTGTTTTCCTTTTCTACTCATTCATCTCCCAAAGAAGTGGACCTCTGTGAGGTTTTTCCTATTTTAACTCAACTGGGTTTTCCCATTTCCAGGATATCCTTATATATTACCTAATCTTCAGAAGAGATTTCATTAGGTTATATTTTTGATGTGCATTGTGCAAGCACACTATTTGCACTGTAGTATTCATTCTAAAATACATATTCACGTGACAGCCCATAATATCCTTGAAACAGCCATTACATTCTGTCAAATAAATAATGCGCATTTTAAAGATGGTCTTTATGTGCGATGACTCTCTTGCATTTTCATGAGGCAGATTTTTCTTTTATTCTTTAAGAAAGAAAAGCACACAAAGGAAATGAACATGCAGAAAAATATGTTGAGATAAAAGTGACACAAACCAGAAAATTCAAGCATCCTTCAGTTTCTCGCTCTTTCTACCGCTCCACCATTTTCCCCATAACATTTTATGAGAAAAAAAAAAAGACTTATGGAACTTGCATCACTTTCTGTAATCTTCTATGTGTGAATATTTGGAAGTAAAAATAAGCCGTTTTGTGTATTTTTGCACTGTTAATCAAGTTTGCATTTGAAAGGTGACTTTTTCTTTCAAAATCCAAGTTTCTTGGCAAATGTGCTTATTAAAAAAAGCTGACATTACAGCAGAGTTAGAAACTCATATTCTTGTTATTATAAAATGGCAGATTCTTCTTTCACTTGTGTATGTCAAGTATATATCGATGCATACTGATTTTCCACGAAAGTTACCTCAACTCACAAGGGAAAATGTTTAACATTCTTTCATATTTTGATCTCTTATTGGTGGCTTTAACGGCTTCTGGGAAAATAAGAAAAGTGAAAAACACTTATTGCATGCCTTCTATGTGCCAAGTACTGTGCTATACTCATTTTTATATTTTCAAATTTAACCCTCAAGACAGCTCTGCAAGGTGGATATAATTGTTATTAATATGAGCATTGTTATTAATATAATCACTATTAATATCTGTTAATAATTAATAAGAAGTACTGATGAACAGTGTCCAACTTCATAGCCTAAGCTCAAACGAAAGAAAATAAGTATATAATGCTGACCTCAGCCCAGGGGACACTGTGTTATTACAATTTTTATGTATGAGATGGACATATTTGATAACATGGTCGAGTGACATATTATTTTCTTATAAAATGTCTTCGTTGTACTACAATTATCCTTTGCTATTCAAAATTTTTTCAGAAACTCGGATAATAGTTCTTATGAAACAAAACCACTGATGAAACCAAGAAAGTTTTACTTAAACTTCTATATGACAGTTATAAGCCTTTTATTTTTGTGAACTAGCTTTTTTCCTACAGTTCAACATATTCTCCCAAATCAACTCAAAAGAAATAGTAAGAATTACCCATTAAATGGCTGAGGTTTCACATTACTTTTTTAAAAGCATGGAATAATATCAGGAAGAAATTTTATTGGGTATCAAGTCTAACTTTTATGAGAAATATGCAACATTGGAATGTTATGTAGAACCTAAGTATACTGTGGACTTCAGCAGCATAAAAGCTAAAAGGTTTAGACAAAAATCAAGATTGTTCATACCCAAAACAATGTGACAACTAAGAGCTTTTAAACAGACACTGTTCAATCTATTAAAAATCGATATTCATCACCATAACCATGGCAATATCCAAAATGGTGTCACTGGCCACATATTACCCTTTATATTCAAATTAAAGTTAGTATAAATTAAATAAAATTTTAAAATGAGTTCCTGAGTCATGTTAGCCACATTTCAAGGACTTAAAATCTACCTGTAGCTAGTGGTTCCCATATTGGACACACCAATTATTCAGCATTTCCATCATCAGAGAAATTTCTCTTGGACAGTGTCTCTAAGTAATCAATAAGGTCAATAATAATTCCCTTGGACATCTATAAGTGAGTCCACAAGTTTTAAGACACAACTGTGTTTTTCTCAAAAGAGAATGTATTAAATTTTTACTGTGATAAGGACTGAACCGCACACTCAATATCTGATAACTTATTTTTTAAATTTTGGATATATAAAGCAATTGTACCAATAGAAACACTCTAATTTATTTATGTGCTTTGATATTTGTAATCAATGATGTTAAAGAGAAATTTGTAAATGACTTTTTCAACTTCACATTGGTTTCATTGTCAATTGTTTACCTTCCCCATGTAATCATGTGAAATATCGCATATTTATATACAAAAGGTGAAGAGAAATAAAAGAATTTGATTAAAGAATGCCAAGAAATACAAATTTAATAGCTTCTTTTCCTTCTAACTTTTTTTTTAAGTATGTTTTGGTGTTTGTAAGATGAAAACATCTGATGTTCATTTAAGGCAGAAAATGTTTTTGCCTTATCCTGGTTTCAATGGAACAATTGGAACTAGTAATCATTACCAGGATACTGAGATGGTAGCTTTAATGAATAAATGTGGTATTCACAAGATATTTAGATAATAGAATGATAGGCTCATTAGCCAGTGAGCTACATGAGGCAAAAATACCATGTATTAATTCATTGATTGATTGTTTCATCCATCCATTAGCTTATTAAACCAAATATAGTTTGAATAACAAAAATGTATCAGCCAAAGATATTCTAGATTATACAAATAGAACAATAAACAAGATACAACATCTTTTTCCCAAAGATTTTACATTCTAGTGAAAAAGAAGCATAATAAAAACTAATGTCAGATATTAAGAAGGGTCACAAAGATAGCTTGGGTGGGAAAAAATACATTAGAAAGGATGAATAGATAATGCCTTGCTGAGGAGGAAAAAAATTTTTTTTAAAAAAATAGATGATAAGGACGTGTCTGTGGAAAACAAGTGATTCTGTAAAGGAAACAAATAAGAAAGACAGAAACTGGTTTGACAAATCAAGGGAAAAAATGAGGCCAGTTTAGTAAAGCATGGGAAACAAAGAGTGGGTCATAAGACATGTTTTCTCATCATTTTTATTTATAATGCCTAAAATAGTGCAAACCAAAGAACCGAACAACCAAAAAGTGTACATATGATGTTAGTATATTAAAAATATCTATGACTTCTTTTAAAATATAAAATATTTTATTCTAAAAATAAGGTGTGTAGCTTAAAAAGTTATATTAAGTACTGAAGATCTTAAGACCTTTTGTATTATAGAGACTATGACAAATTGAAGAGAAGGAAATGAGCAATTCCAATATATTTAAAATAACTTTTGAATTTGAAGATCTACAACAATAATAAAATTAGTAATATTGTATAGGAAAATCTCCCAGACTTTGAGTATCTATTACTTCCTCCAATCAACTCTCATTCTCTCAGGTAGGAGGTACTAAGATACCAAACGACATTAGTCCTGTAAGCAATAGGTTCCAACAAGGCCAAACACAGGATAAAACGGCGTTCTTTCCTTTTCTTCCCTTCGAAACGGGATGCAAACATTAACCAGGTGACACTGATGATGGAGAAAATGAATGTTCCCATAAAACCAAAGCACGCATCCTGTTTTATTATGTGCTTGAGTACATTATCTAGGATCATTATTTAATGACAGAAGTAGAATAAAATTAATACATATTCTAAAAACATATTTTGCCAAGACTGAAACACTGTAATTGATGGGTTTTCTTATATAAACATTTCTTGTCCTCATGACAAAATAGAAATATTAGAATTGACTTGCTGGAACATATAAAGATCCTAGCTAAGTCTACTTAAGACCTATTGTGATTGTGTACAAGCCACTGGTTCATAATCCACCTCTACTATCAAAGTCATAAACAACATATACAATCACCTCATCTTTATTCTTGTTCAGTTATAAAAGTATCAAGTATCAATACTAGTGCTATGTATAGACAGGCAGATACTATGTGTAATATTAAGATACACACAACTTTAGTTCTTATCTTTTTGTATTTTATTTTTTTGATTCTTATAAAGTTAATAAAAAATTCTGTGTGACAAAAGCTTACAATTGGAAAGGACATAAAGTTTGTTGACGTAAGTGTGAAGCTGTGACTTTATAGTTAATCTAGATAGAAAGCTTTCAGACATTGGGAAAATAACATACACCAATTTTTAGAAAATATAATCTCAAACTATTTCCTTATATAATTCTGAAATATGCTAAATCAAAATATGGTCAAATTAATAAAATGTATAGAGAAATTCTAAATAGTATTTATTTTCTTAAGACATCTCACCATTTAAACAAATATACCAAAATTCAGAATTCATAGCTTGAGAAGATATGGTGATGTACGTACTTTAAGTATAAAATTCATAAAAGTACAAAATTTATTATAATGCAATTATATTAAATTATTTCAGAAAAGAAAGCATCACGACTTTAAGTATATAAGAAACCAGAAATTGAAATCCATGTTTTAGGGAATGCACCTTCCTACAACATTGAAATGATGGGTACCTGCTTATGTCATGTAAATATATTTTATAGTTCATTGTTTGGCTCCTGTTATGTTTACAACAGTCCAAGAGGAGTTAACCAATAAATTACTATAATAGAATTATGGTCTGGTCAGAGGTTTGTTCTGCATGTGTGTGACTGGCATCATTTTTCTCAGAATAGACTTTAATTCTAAAAAGTGATGCATTGTTTTGGTCCTAGGACTTTATTTTCTAGACAGGAAAAAAGGATAATGGTTCTTTATTCAACTACTATAATTGATTTTAAATTAATAGTGACTGTTTCTCAAGGATCTCCAAGAGCTAAACATGGTAAGCTATTAAGTACTAATCAATTTGGTAATAAATAAAAAGTCTTTGGTATTAAATTAACCTACAACAGCATTTGAATGATATAATAAAATAAGTCCCTCAAATTAGTTTATCTATCATACATGACTAATATGTTTCCAATTCTGTAACTAATTATTTACATGTATAATGTATAACATGAGCAAATATCATATTGTATTAGGATCAATAGTATTTACTGATGAGTAGACAAAGAGTATTATATTTTAGTGGATTAAACATTTGCACTTCAACAAATAGAATCATTAGATTTGGATTTTAGAAGATATTTAGTTGTAGAATATACCTTTGAGAAATGTTTATCTTTGGAAAGAATACTGAATTAAGATCAGGATTCCTGGGTTTTAATTTTTTGGGTCTGTCACTAGTAACTCTGTGAGCTTGAGGAATTAAGTTCAATTCAATTCAATATCGCTTCATTAAATATTTATGGAACTACCTCTTTTGTGCAAGGATGGGGAGACCAAAACATATCTGAAGGCAGAGGGGAGGAATCCAGTAGAGAACAGAAGATTAAAGATGTTAGCAAGGAGAATAATTGATGCAATAAGAGTCTGAGACAGACGATAAGATAAAGAGCACAAATCTAAGGGTTAGTCTCTGTAAAGAAAAGGAGCAGGACTTCCTAAGAGATAAGAGCTCAAAAGGAAACGTAAACTCAAGATAAAGAGACATTTTGAGGTAGAGAGAAGGCAGAATGGGGACTCTCACATTGGATTGATTTTTGTCTTAGTTCAGAAGGTGCTGAAGTCATTTGTTGAGGTCAAATGCCACTTGGAATGTTGAACTAGTGAAGAAGTTTGAGACAGCCGCAGTAGAGAATGCGATAAAGAGGAAAATGAGGCGTCAAAAATTGCCAAGAAGCACTAAGTGTTAGGCATCAATTAAGTAACATGATTTGGTGTTAGTCACAATCAGTTTCACAGCCTTCTCCATTAAAGCTAAGTCAAAAGCAATGTATAAAGCATGAGACGGTCAGAAATTCCCAGTTCTACTGAAAGTACAAAATGAGGGACGGCCTAAGAATGGATGGCAATTTGCAGTTAGTTTGTGAATTTAGTTTAGTGGTGAAATTGAAATGACAGATTACAATGTCAAAGCTAAGGAGAAAAATAAAATTTGAGCTGGAAACATGGCCTGAAAAAAATGAAAGAGTTTTGGAAATATGTTTCAAGGTGAAAAAAAAAAAAAATACTGAATGAGATTCAGTTCATGTTTGCATGCATGCTCAGTCACTCAGTCATGTCCAACTGTTTGCCACCCCATGGACGGTAGCCAGCCAGGCTCCATGTCCATGAGGCTTTTTATTTTATTTTTATTTATCTTCAGGACTTTTCATTTGTTGTTGTGATTGACAAAAGCCACGCCTATCAACATTAAGCAAAGGGAAGGTTTTAATAGGATTGTTTAACTGAAGTCTGGAGAAAAGGTAGTCTGGCCTTTCAAGTTGATGGAATCAGGCAGAGCAATAGTAGACTCTATTATACTCTATCTAATTGTAGATACATTTCCAAGTTTAGCTCTTTGTGCTTTGTTGGGGTCACAGGAATGGTAAACATAAAAAATGATGGCTAGGGACTTCTTTGTTGGTCCAGTGGTTAGGACTCCATGCTCCCAATGCAGCAGGTTGAATCCCTGGTTGGGGAACTAAAATCCCACATGCTGCACATGGTCTGGCCTCAGACATAAAATAAATAAATAAAGATTAAAGTTTATTTTTAAAAATGATGGCTAGGTATCCCATTCTGAATGAAGGGAACAATTGTGGGGACTAACCTGCACCCAGCAGCACCCTAGAAAGGGTCTCTGTCAAAAATTAACACACATAGCCTTAGAATATGATAAAAGAAGAATATAATTAGAGTTTAGTTGAATAGCTACTCCATGGTGTCTCTGTTTTCCAGCATATTGTTTATTATATGATGTACTGTCAATTATGCAAAGGGGTTAACTTATATCTTTAAATTTATACTTTTATTTTACTTAGCATTCACTATGTTTTGTTGTTTTTCCTCTCTCTCTCTCTTTGTTGTCCTCTCTCCTATTTATAAACAAATAATTTTAAGAAGCAAAGATTTACTGCTGTCTAGTGAACACATCCACTCAGAGGGAAAAAGTACATGAGGGAGCACAAAGCTTGTACACTGCATTGTGTATTAAAATAAAATGACCTCAAGACTTATTTACTTCTAATGTATCTCTCTTTTATACACAATCCTAATAGATCTTTGTAAAAATCTATTAGATCTCAGAATAGAATTGGTGGTTAGATTTGGTTATTGCTGCCACAGTCAGGACTATGGCAATAATAAGATATTGGGAGAGATGACACAAAAGAGACAGAAGTGAGTAGAATGTGGACAAAAAGTCTCCCAAATGTCAATAATATCACAGTGCATCATTGTGCTATAACACAACATAATTACTATTAATCATTATTTAATATGTCCCTTAAGTATTCTAACATACTTTAAATGTATTATCTCATACAATCTTACTTTATATTGTAGGCACAATCTTTAGTTCTACTTTAAGGTCAATGAAAACACAGAATTTAACCAACCTAAAAAGGTCACACAAAGTAAGTAGGTACACACAAGATTTGAACATGGAAAGACTAACTCTAAATATCATGTTAGCAACTACACCAGTGGCATTCACTTTGATGATCTAAATTAGTCAAAAAATATATTAAAACCATCAACCTAAATGTAAAACAAAAACTATAAAACTTCTAGAAAATCTTGGGTTTGGCAATGACTTTTTAGATATAACACCAAAAGCACAATATAAGAAAGAAAGAATTGATAAAGTGAACTTCATTAAAGTTAAATATTTCTGCTCTACAAAAGATACTCATGAAAGAATGAAAACACAAATAACAGACAAGGATAAAATCTTAGCAAAACACATTTCTGATAAAGCACAATATACCTTCAATAACTTTAAAATTCAACAACAAAAAAACAAAGAACTCAATTAAAAAGTGGTCAAAAGATCCAAAAAACAGCTGGGTAGCTAAAACACTGACATTGGGGACCTCTCTGGTCTCCAATGGTTAAGACTCTGTTGTCCAGTGGTTAAGACACTATGCTTCCACTGCAGGAAGCAGCTCTTCCCTGGTCAGGGAACAAGGTCTCGCATGCTGTGAGGTGCAGCATAAAGAAAGAAATAAATAGATAAAAACATTGACAACACCAAATACTGGCAAAGATGTGGAGCAACAGGAACACTAATTCATTGCTAGTGAAATTGCAAACTGGTACAGCCTTGTTAGAACAGTCTGTCAATTTTTTAGAAAGCCAAACATTCTTCCCACGCAATCTAACAATTATACAGCTTGTTATTTATGCTTATGAGTATGTCCACACAAAAATCTGCACGTGGATATTGAGGGAAGCTTTATTTGTAATTGCCAAAACATGGAAGCAGCCATTCAATCTTTCAGTAGGTGAATGTATAAACAAACAGTGGTGCATCCATACAATAAAATATTATATAGCACTGAAAAGACATAAGCTATCACGCCATAAAGAACCTTTAATGCATATTGTTAAATGAAATAAGACAATTGGAAAAGCTACATGCCATATGATTCCACCTCAATTGCATTCTGGAAAAGGCAACTATGAAGACAGTAGCAAGATCAGCAGTTGCTGGGGTTTGTGGAAAGGAGCTGGGAGAGATAAATAGGTAGAACATGGAAATTTTAGGAAAATGAAACTATTCTGTACGGCACTGGAATGGTAGGTACAAAACATTTACATTTGGCAAATCCTGTATGATTGTATGAGACAGAGTGAACCTTAATGTAAACTGCAGCCTTTAGTTAATAATAATATATAAATATTTATTCATCAATTATACACACTAATGTAAGATGTTAATAAGAGAGGGAACTTGGGAGGAAAGGGAAAATATGGAAACCTCCTATACTTTCTGCTCACTTTTCTTGTCAACCTAAAACTGCTCTAAAAACTAAAGGCACTATTAAAAAAAAAATGTTTATGTAGGACTCTCATTTGTCAAACCAATTGTATTGGGAGCTTAGAAATAAATAGAGCATTGTATAGAGGAACTAAATTCTAAAGAGAAGTCCATAATTTTATAATAGGTAAGCTTGATTCTCAAGCTTATATCTGTGAAATGAAAATAACAGTAATTCTCACACCTAATTCAATGGTTTTATGTGAGAATCAAATATATATCTATGAGAATCAACTTGGAAAACTAAGCTGTAATAAATGCATTTCATTAAAGTATAAATGTTTATATGTATTATTTATGTTCACTTAAATTTTTTATTATTTACATAATTTACCTACTGTTAAAACTACAAAATGGGGCAGGATCTTTGGCTTTAAACTCAATCTCAATTATATGGTAGGAGTTGAGAAGTGGCTTTTGTTAGAAATTTAGTAACTCAAGGAGAGGATATATATATATATATATATCCAAGGAGAGGAGATATATATATATATACATTTATGATTGATTCGTGTTGTTGTACAGCAGAAATCAACACAATATTGTAAAGCAATTTTCTTCCAATTAAAAAAATAAAGTAATAAATGAAAAAGAAGATTTAAAAAGCTGAATAAAATCTTGCACAATAAAAAAGCAATTTAGTGACATTCCTTAGTTTAAAAGCTTGTCCAGAAAAAGTACTTCAAAAACTGAACATTTTTCCATCAAAAATAGGCATTTGCACTCAAAATTTAAAGACCAAAAACAAAAAATACAAAATAAAAATCTTTTGCTTTTTCATCACATAACACATGGACCGTGTAGCTTTTGAGCAGATATCACTATCAGAATAGACTTCCTCACTACATTTGATGAACTTTGTGTTACATAGTCTTCTGCCAAAGTAGGTGGGGTTGTTAACAGGAATTTGTATTAATACTTAAGCCATCAAAATGGAGCAGAGGGCAGGGCATGAGGGATAGCGACACTAATCACAGCTAAGTGCACAGTGTTGATCTTGAGTGTCTTTGAAGAACAAAGTGGGAAGATGGTCAGAAATGATAGATAAGGTGGGCTTGAAGAAAAGGGCATTGATACCCTGGAGGGAACTTGGTTGAGCATTTTCATCATTAACTTTTGGCCTCAGACTAGTCTTCCCCAGGAACAGTCTCAAATGCCCTCCAGCATCTTCATCCTCTGATAATAACATGCATTGTAAGAGGATGTGACCTAAAGGCAGTTTCTGTTTTCTCTTTTTCTTTCTTCCTTTCTCTCTATCCTTCCTTCCTTCCTTTCCGTTTGTCTTTCTTTCTCCTTCTGTCTCTATCTTGTTCTTTCTCCCATTTTTCCCTTTCTTCTTTCAAAATCATTTGTTAATTGAGTGTCTACTTTGTGACAGCCCTGCCAGCTGCTGAGTTTTCAGCTGTTAGTGACGTAGGGAAATCCTGGGTGGCAAGTGATAAAACTCTACAGAGAGGCAGAGAGATTACAGGAGCACTTGAGAGGAATTAAATATAGGGTGTTCCCTGAGTCTTGAAGGACAGAATGAGCTATGGACTTGGGGGGATGAGGAGGAGGGAGAAAAGGGGAAGAAAATAACTTCAAGTAGAAAAGTAAATGTCATGCCTTCCCAGTACAGCTAGAGAATGTTTATAAAGCAGTGGAAAGTCAGAGAAACAGGTCAAGATTAAACAACGAAGTGTCCTGTGACAAGAGAAAGAAGGATGTCAAATCCAATTGTAGTTCTCACAGCAGGACTGTAGGAGAACCAAAGTCCTGTGGGGTTCAGAAGGGATGATAATAAGGGTGACAAGTCAGTTCAGGACTTAACTCTGTGTAAAACACTATACCTAAAATAAAATCTGTAATATCTAAATTAATCCTTTCAATAACACTATAAACAATGATAATCTCATTATCATCCCTTTTAAAGAACTAAGGAAATTTAAAGATTAAATTTCTTAATTTTCCCACAGTTACAGTGTTAGAGGAGTCAAACTCAAGCCTTACTAACTTCTGAGACACAGCCACCAATCACTTAAAACAAGCTTGGAAAATTTATAGCTGCATTCATTTTCACTTGACGACAGATAAACATATTTATATTCATTTCTAAGTGATTGATACATGTGTAAATATTCAACAGTTGAAGATTTAAGAAAAGACTGGAGTGAAGACTAAAATATTAATAAAGCTTAGGTATATTGGGATTATAAATCAGCAAAACTGATTTAAAAATGATTTAAACTTAGATGCATGCTCAGTCACTCAGTCATGTCTGACTTTTGGGACCTCATGGACTGTAGCCCACCAGGCTTCCTTGCCATGGAGTTTTCCAGGCAAGAATACTGGAATGGATTGCCATTTTCTCTTCCAGGGAGTCTTCCTGACCCAGGGATTGAACCCGTGTCTCCTGCATCTCCTGCATTGCAGGCAGATTCTTTACTGCTGAGCCACCTGGGAATTCCCTTAAACATAGATATAAATTCCTTAATGATAACAGTTGTCAGTTTTCCACATTTCAGATCATAAATATTTCTTGTGAGTTTTTACTATTTTGGCGGGGGGCAGGGGGGATCCTTTGACTGTATTATAGATCCTCTATCTGTATTTTCTATAAATCCTTTCGTATACTGGAAATAAATTTATCATTTCCTAAATCATCACAGGCAATATTTCGTCATTTTTCTATACCTTTGGACCGTACCCATTTGCACCTTCATCCCCACCGAGATTTTTCTGAAGTCCACCGAAGCTCCTTTTATTTTTGCTCACATCATCAGTCAGTGATCCGTGAGTCAATGAGGCAGTAAAAATCACACATATGGTGAAAAAAGCATATTTTTTTTCTCCTTCAGGCCTTATTCTCTATTGTTTTGAGAACATCAATTTTGTGCTTGTTAATTCTCAAAACACAAGTTATTTTTAAAATTATAAAATTACCATGATATCCCACAAAATGCATATTTTATCCTAAAATATAGAGAATGTACCCATAGTCACTTCTAACTTGGAGAAGGAAATGGCAACCCACTCCAGTATTCTTGCCTGGAGAATCCCAGGGACAGAGGAGCCTGGTGGGCAGCTATCCATGGGGTCGCACAGAGTCGGACACAACCGATTCGACTTAGCATGCATGCATGTATATTTGCACTGGAGAAGGAAATGGCAACCCACTCCAGTATTCTTGCCTGGAGAATCCCAGGGACAGAGGAGCCTGGTGGGCTGCCGCCTATGGGGTCGCACAGAGTTGGGCACAACTGATGGGACTTAGCAGCTGTGGCAGCAGCACTTCTAACTCTCTCTACAATATTAATGGCCAGTGCAGTGCATGTGTATACAAACACACACCTACAAACACATCTTTAGAATATTTTTATCATAATATTTCATTATAATAAACATAAATATCCTCCTAAATTATTTAAGAAATCCTTTATGGAAGATATTTAGATTCAATCCAAGTTTTCTCTGTTGTAAACAATGCAGTAATGAGCGTAAATTGCATATATACTTTTGTGGACTTACATAATTGTCTTGGTTAGTTTGAGCTGCTATAACAAAGTACCATAAACTGGGTGGTTATAAACACAATCATTTATTTCTTTCAGTTCCAGAAACTGAAGTCCCAGATTAATGTTAACAGCATGGTCAGGTTCTGCTGAGGTCTCCCTGTAGGGTTTCAAACTCGATTTCTCGTTGAATCCTCACATGGCAGAGGGAAATTGAGGGAGCTCTCTGAGGTCTCTTTATAAGCACACTAATCATGGGGTTCCCTGATGTTTCAATGATAAAGAACCTGCCTGCCAATACAGGAGACTCACATTCTATCCCTGAGTCAGAAAGAGCCCCTGGAGAAGGAAATGACAATCCACTTCAGTATTCTTGCCTGAGAAATCCCATGGCAGAGGAGTCTGATGGACTATAGTCCATGGGGTTGCAGAAGACTCAGACATGACTTGGTGTCTAAATGACAACAATCCCATTTACAAGGGCTTGAACCTCATGACCTAATTAATCCTAAATGCCTACCTCCTAATACTATCATTTGATAGTTAGGATTTCAACAAATGAGTTTAGAGGGCATGGAAGCATTCAGTCCATTGCAATGATAATTTCTTTATTATATGTTTCTATAAGTTGAATTTTTGATAGTTTTATTTATTTATTTATTATTTATTTTTGGCTGCACTAGGCCTTAGTTGCTGCGTGGGCTTTCTCTAGTTGAGGTGAGCAGGGCTACTCTTCATTGTGGTGTGCGGGCTTCCCACTGTGGTAGCTTCTCTTGTTGCACTGTATATGCTCCAGGTATATGCTCTACTGAAGCACAGGCTTCAATAGTTGCAGTAAGCAGGCCCGGTAGTTGCGACTTGCAGGCTCTAGAGTGTGGGCTCAGTAATTGTGGGACGTGAGCTTAGTTTCTCCAAAGCACTTGGAATCTTCCTAGACCAGGGATCAAACTCATGTTTCTTGCATTGGCAGGTGATTCTTATCCACTGTGCCACCAGGCAAGTGCTACAAGTTGTTTTCAGTATCAAAGTGTATGTACATTTTACATTATGAGTCAGCCTTCTACCTTTTAGAGTTTTAAGGAGTCCTTGATGAATATGAGTGCTTGTTCACAGGTCATCCAGTGACTATGGGATTATCCTGAAATACCTATCCTGAATGGGATACATTGCAGATCTTTACAAGCACAAATTTCCAAGGGCTTCCTCAGTGGCAGATTTATCTGCTTGACATTCAGTAAAACATTGCATTATGATATTGATACATTTCATGGCAAAAGAGGTGAGTCAATGGGCACAGAACCACAGTATTTGTTAAATCCACCCCTCTTAGCATATACAGTCTCTCCTGAAAGTGGCCAGTCTACTATAATATGTGAATGGCTTTTTAAAACCTCTACTTAGACACCAACTCAGGTACAATGCTTCATGGGGTTGAGGTGCTCTCCTTCAGGGTGCCATATAGACATTGAACCAATGGCTTCTATGAAGGTGCCATGGACTGAATCATTTCCCCAATTTTTATGTGCTGACACCCCAACACCCTCTGTGATCATATTTGGAGATATGGGTTTTTAGGATGTAATTAGGGCTTCCCACATGGCACTAGTTGTAAAGAACCTGGCTGCCAATTAAGGAGACATAGGAGACACAAGTTTGATCCCTAGGTCAGGAAGACCCCCTGGAGGAGGGCATGGCAACCCACTGCAGTATTTTTGCCTGGAGAATCCCATGGACAGAGGAGCCTGGTGGGCTACAGTCCCTGGGGTCACAAAGAGTCAGACAGAACTGAAGTGGCAAGGTTAGATAAGGTCAGAAGAGTATCGTTCTAATTCCATAGGATTGATAGCCTTATAAGAAGGGCAAGGGAGATAGATCTCTCTCTTTTCACACACATACACACACACACTGAGGAAAATTTTGTGAGGACACAGTGAGAAGGTGGCTATTTTTAAGCTAGGAAGAGAGTTTTAATCAGGAACGGAATTAGCCTGCACCTTGATCTTGGACTCCAGCACTATGAGACAATAAATTTCTGTTGTTCAACTCACCTAGTTTGTAGTATTCTGTTATGGCGATCCATCCACACTGACTATGATGAAAGAATTGAAGTTTCTAGGTGAGGTAATAATAGTGAATGGACCATCTCAACAACCATGTCCCAAAAAGGGCAAAGTTATTAAGGGCTCACTGTTCTGGGAAAGCAGGTCTAATTCACTGCATAGGGAAGACTATCTACATTAGTAGAAGCATAGCTGGAGGTGAGATTAAAGTGAAAAGGGTAGTAGAAAAAGTTAATGATAATTATTACATATATTCATGGATCAGTTACAGCAGTAAGGAATACCACCTGCGAAACAATTCTCTAGTCTCAGGTCTTTTTTTAGAGAGTACCACTGGTTATCATTTTGAAGGATGGAACTAATAAATGCAGTGCAAGTGAATGTGAGTGACAGTTGAAGTGGAGTGGGGCATATGTTTCTGATGTTCCACACCACTTCACTTGGGCTCAGCTCCCATTTCACTGGCAGTTCCAATGTATCTTGATAAAATCCCACGTTGAGTGTCTGCGACTTCTCCCTACTTTTTGCCCAAGTTTATCTTGAAGGCCGCAGATACTCACCAGGTATTTGTTGCTCAGGTGTGCCCGGCTCTTTGCGACCCCATGGACTGTGCCCTGCCAGGCTCTTCTGTCTGTGGTGTCAGCAGGCAAGAATGCTGGTATGGTTTGCCATTTCCTTCTCCAGGGGATCTTCCCAACCCAGGTTTTGAACCTGAGTCTCACATTGCAGGCAGATTCTTTACTGACTGAGCCGCCAGGGAGGCCCCGACAGGGGCGCACTCTGCTTCAACAAGGATCAGGTCATTTGGACAAAAGAGTTAACACACTCGGAAGCTAATCTTGACCAAAGGATAAACACTCTAATCTCTTCCTCTTTTTGAAGCAGTAATTCTGAGCTATGTTCTATTGGTCCTCAATATCCCCAGTGAGATAGATACACAGTGGTCCGCAGTGATAACTATCATAGCAAAGTTTGCCTCGATGGCTTTTCTCCTTCCCTGTTTAACACTCTTCTCTTCTTCACATCAACTTCTCAAATAAACTACCTGAATCAAAGATTTTATCTCAAGCTTCGGTTTTGGAAGAACCTATACTAAGACCTCTGGAACATTAAAGACTTCAAGATTGTAAATAACACTTTAAAGGGTTTCTTCCTTCTTCTTTTGTAAAACAAAATAAAGACAAGATGGTGTTTAGGCTTCAGAATTTCATCATTAACTGTAAATCTCAGCTCTCCAAATATTGGGGACTATTTACATTACTTCATATTTTCCAAACTAAAAACTTCTCTTAAAATGTTGGAGCATCCTCAAAAAGGTTATATCATCCATAAATATTAGGTGTGCCTTGTTTCTTTATGTGTGGAGTTGTACCATTTCTCTATTCTTTAATGCATTACATAGATATGTTCTTGGCTGTTAAAAATGTTGGCATTATTGCATTTTATCTTCATACTAATTAAGCTACCTTAATTCAAACACCATCTCTAAAAACTGCCACTCTTCAATGCTCACTCTTGTAATAGATATTCTCTGGTACACCTCATAGAATTTTACCCTGCACATGTGCAGTTCAGCCCTCTGCCAAAGACCCTTGAGAATCTTTTATAAACTTCTGGGCTTTTTTCCTACATACCTCTCCTTCCTAGTTCTTGCTCTAAAAATTCACCATTTCATCAGCTCCAAAATCTAATCTCTGCCTCTTCGGCTCAGTTTGATTTGCTCGGACCCTTATTAATTGCATTATAATTAGGAAAATATCTGAGGAAGAAAGCTCAGGCAAGTGTGGGGCTTACTTTGTTTCTCTTCTTTCAAGAATCAGCCTTTGTATGTCATACTTTCCCTTGGAGGTTAAAACAGTGGACTTGTGCATTTTGTCTATTTTATGGCTAGTTGCAGCAGGACAAGTTCAGTATCAGTTATCCTGTCATGGAGAATAGTAGAAATTACAGTTAAGGCATATTACAAAGTAAAATGTTATCAAAACTCTAGCTGTCTTTTTATATATTTGATTGCAGTACACTTTATGTGGTGACAGTCATCTCACAGTACTTTTTAAGAAACATACAGATATCTAGACTTAATTTTTAGAATTCAGGATTTTTTTATATTAATAATTCTGTTGGCAAGTCATTCCCAGATCTCTTTTTCCCGAGTTCAGTCAAAGATGGCTGATTTGGTTTTACTGCAAGGTTTGGCCTTGCATATAATTTAATTATCTTATGTTGCTTTGACTTAAACTTTTATCAATACTCATTTATTTTTTCCCATTGCACATGAGAAATAGTTGCATCTTTCAATCCTGAATGTTTCAGAATTTCTGAATGGTCTACATTCTCTTTTATCTTCTTGAAACTTTTCCACTCACCCAATCCCAGTTCTTTTCTCAGACCATCTCCTTCTTTTACAATCAGTAGTAACTAAGTATGCTAATAGCATCCGTTCCCCAATCTCTTCACATAGAAATATAAACTGACTTGGTATTTTTTGTCGGTCAGCACTTATACTAAATATCCCACTACTACGTACCATGTGCTGTCATTTTTCAACTTCCAATTGTAGTTTTCTCACCATGTTCCATCTGTCCTTATAATCTGTCGCATCACTTATTTTTTGTTAATGTTCTTACACTGGCATCCCACTTCTAGTACAAATTTCTGTGTCAAGTTTTCCATATGAAATGTTTGCTTAAACCCACAATCTTAAAATCTCAGTAGATTTTTTTTTTTTTACAATAGTGTATGTGTTCGTGCTCAGTCAATCCAACTCTGTGATCCTATGGACTGTAGCCTGCCAGGCTACTCTGTCCGTGGGATTCTCCAGATAAGAATATTGGAGTAGGCTGCCATTTCCTCCTCCTGGAGATATTCCTGACCCAGGGATCGAACCCACATCTCTGATGTCTCCTGGAAAGCTCCCTTTTTACAATAGAGTTTTCCCTTAGCCAATATATACAAGATGCATGTCAGCTGTAGTTCTCAACGTTCTCTTTAGGAACCAGGATGAAAAGTCAGAACTAATCTATGACAACACCATTGTTTTAAGGCAATGAGAAGAGAGATATGAAGAAATCATGCATGGGCTCTTTTAAACTTCTACTCAGAAGTAACAGTCACTTACACTTATGTTTCATTTTCTGATCAATTACCATAACCAAGTCCAATGTAAACAGAATGAAAACTATAATTCTTACATAGCAAGGACTCTGTGGTGAAGGACTTTGAATGAAGGGGCCCAGACAGAAAGACAATGTATATTTTGAAAAATAATTCAGTGTATCATGCTGGATTTATGTTTAAAAAGGATCTCTTTGGTTGATGTATTGATAACAAAGTTTAAGAAACTGAGGTAATCTGTTAGAAGAATATTTAATAATCCAGGTAAAAGATAATGAAGACCTTAAGAGAGTTGTGGCTAAAGTTGAAGATGAGGTTGGTTTCTGGATGTGATTTTAGGAAAGAGTCAGTGGGATTTATTGATTTATTACTTATAAAGCATCTGTGGAAAATAGGACAAAGATGACTTCAGTGTTTAGGCTTAATCTTAGTACCCAGACTTGATCAAACTTCAAGGTCTGATAACTCAGTCCTCAAGACCCTCCTTGACTTCTGAAATCAACTGCAAGATATACAAAGTTCCAAAAATCACCTTCAGATTTGATAATCTGCTAGGAGTCACAGAACTCACTGAAAAACTATGATATTCACAATATCAGTTTATTATAGGAAAAAGGAACAGATCAAATTCAGCCAAATGAAGAACACTGGGCAGAGTCTGGCAGAGTTCCATATACGAAGCTTTCACTGTCCTTATGGGGTCAGAATTCACTACACTAGTGGCTTCAATGTATGACACTGCAAACAGAGTCTTGCCAATGGGGAAGCTTACCTGGATTTTGGTGTTGAGTCTTTAATTGCGGGCTCCTTTATTTGGTCATGATAGATCGTCCATGTAGTTGATTTTAGTCTCCAGGTCACCTGACAACAAATGAACTAAATTACTTGGCTTGTCTTACTGATACAGTCATCATGCACTCTATCAGATGATATATTCAATCATTTGCCCAAAGATACTCCTATCAGGAATAACATATGTTACCTATTAGAAGCCAAGGGCAAAGGGAAGACCTTACTTTTGGCAAATTCAAATTCTTTTCTACACGTATTCCTATTTTCAAACTAATCATTCTGTATTCAATCATATACTTCTCACCACAGACTAATTAGAGGGCCATCAGCTTTATGCACTACAACTTTGTAACAATACAAAGGAATAAATCTTGTTGTGATAGCCATAATATTGAGAACAAATGTTATAAAAGAAATCTAAGAGATTATTTGAGAGATAGCAACTGTTGTCTAGGTGATTCATACTTTAGTTGACTTATGTCAGATGGCTTTATAAGGAGGTGGCATTTAATCTGAGTCTTAAAGAACAAGAAATGAAAATCAAGGAGAAGAAACATTTTAAACATGAGTAAAGAAAAAAAATTAGAATAAAAATGACGTGAGTGTGGCTGGAGCACAGTAAACTAAGATTGAGAAGATGAGATTAGAATGGAAAGCAAAACAGAAATCAGGTTACGCAGGGCTGTAACAGACATTGTGAGTGCTCATATGTTTTGAACACCTACTGTGTCTGTGTGTTCAGGCTTCGAGAGCCTATATCTACATTTCTGTGCCTGGGAGATATTTGTAACAGCTACAGGTTTGTAGAATAGCACCCATACTCCATCACTCTCTGGTCAGTGACTAAGAAAATATATATCCATTTTACTTCCCTTCTGAAGGTTGGGAGAGCTGGTATTACTGTAGTGTGTTGTTTGTACTACTTCCTGAAGTGAATCTGGGGCTTCCCTAGTAGTTCAGCTGGTGAAGAATCCACCTGCAGTGTGGGAGACCTGGGTTCGATTCCTAGGTTGGGAAGATCCTCTGGAGAAGGGAATGGCTATCCACCCCAGTATCCTGGCCTGGAGAATTCCATAGACTGTATAGTTGATGGGGTTGCAAAGAGTCAGACACGACTGAGCAACTTTCACAAAGTTAACCTGTAGGGGAAGTTCCAGTCTTCCTTCTTTTCTCTGGATTTTCACACACACTTTGTTGGACGCTTCCCTTTCTGGTGCTGTGTCCCACTCATCAACAAGTAATTCTAGTACTTCAAAAAAATTACAAAACAAGCAACTGTTAATTGCATTTGAATTCTTGTCCCTGAGCTTGTTACAGAAGGAATCCAAACTAACACAAAGAAAGGAAAAACACAGAAAACCATGGAAGGATTGTAAACAGTGGAATAACAACATCTAATAAATATTTTTAAAAATTGCTCTGACCTCTGTGTGTAAAAGGCATTCTAGAGACAAGGGTAGAAGCAGAGACACTTGGGAGCTGTTACAATACTTGAGTACATGATGATAGTGATTTAGAAGAGTATGAGGACAGAGGATATAAACAGAATCAGGAAACTCAAAATTGAAAATTGGACTGACAGGACAGCTTGTTGGGTTGGATCTGTTGGGTTTAGAAAATGGAATAAATGAAAATTAGAAAATGAAAGTATTCCTGAATTGTTTGGTGATATTACTTTATGAGTTGACAAAGTCAGATAGAGGAAATTTTCTCAGTTTGGTGGGAGAAATCAAGGGACTGTTTGGGGCATATTTAGTTTGCCTAATAAGACACTTGGTTGAAGATGTCAAGAACACAGTTGAACATATATTTAGTGCTAGGAGTTAAAAATTGGGCATAGAGATTGAAATTAGGGGTCCATCATTCTTTGAACCTGAGAATATTAGTCACTCAGTTGTGTTTGACTCTGCAAACCCATGGAGCCTACTAGGCTCCTCTGTCCATGGAATTCTCCCTGCAAGTATACTAGAGAGGGTAGCCACTCCCTTCTCCCAGAGATCCTTTCAACCCAGGGATCAAACCTGGGTCTCCCACATTGCAGGTAGATTCTTTACTATCTGAACCACCAGGGAAGACTTCCCATCATCTTATAGTTGCTACTGAAGTCATGGAATATGATGTGGTCATCTATAAAATAATCTAGACAGAGAGGAGGAAAAGGAGTAAAGTAATGGATTATTCTATAAACAGGTTTAGATAAGTATCTTTCTTGGCATTCTGTACATTAACAGTTTAAATATGAAAAAATAAATAAGAGAATAGAAGAAAATATGCACAATATCAGGTACAATGGAAGTGGTCTTTATAGACAATACCATAATCAGAAAGCAAAGAGTTTTGACAAGAAATATGAAAATGTGAAAAAGGCATGAATCATAAAAAAAATCTCAAAGTAATATAATTAAAAGGAAAATAATAAGAAATGATTTTATTATACTTCTCAATGTGTATAGTTATCTATTTATACAAGTGATTCTTATGAATATACAAGAAGTCAAATATTTGATAGAAAATAAGGCATATGCAATATGAACAAAAATGAATGAAAAGATTTAAATCTCTGATAACAATATTCAAACCATAAATAATTAAAAAGCTATACTATACTGGTAAAAGAAAACATAGATATTAATCAGTTAGCCAATACTTTCTTTCCCCTATCAAAATGTTAAAGTTTTAAAATGATAATATCATATGTGGGCAAGTATATGGAATAATACACTCTATGATTCTTTACACATGAAAATGCAATTGGCCCAATTTTCTGGATGACAATTTTGGAACGATCTTAATCAAAAGTCTGATTACTTTGATACTGCTGTAGGTTTCAGAAATTTAACCCCCCAAGTAATGAACCATATATATGTTTTTTAAATTTACCTAGAGAAGATAAAGCCAGAGATGTACTCTAGTAAACTGAGATTCATATATTTTCTTTGGAGGATGTGAAGATAAGACTCCTAACTATCATTTTGGTATCTATAGTAAGTAAGTAAGTAATGTAAAGTCACTCAGTCGTGTCTGACTCTTTGCTGCCCCATGGACTGTAGCCTACCAGGCTCCTCCCATGGGATTTTCCAGGCAAGGGTACTGGAGTTGATTGCCATTTCCTGATCAAATCCCTCACATTTCCAAGGTTAAACTTCATAGAGATCGTGACAGAGTTGTACTCAGAAAACTTTCAACCTAAAAGTACCGGGCCTGGTGCACTGGGAAGACCCAGAGGAATCGGGTGGAGAGGGAGGTGGGAGGGGGGATCGGGATGGGGAATACGTGTAAATCTATGGCTGATTCATATCAATGTATGACAAAACCCACTGAAATGTTGTGAAGTAATTAGCCTCCAACTAATAAAAAAAAATAAATAAATTAAAAAAAGAAAAAAAGTACCTGGGAGAAGAAGCAACTTGAAGAAACAAAGATGAACTGAAAAATCCTGAAAAGGGAAGCCTCTCAGAATGAATGCTAATGATTTCCCTTTTGGATGCAATTTTAGGCCCTGCAATTTCTAATTACAGTAAAAGGTCAATGAGGTCAGAATTTAAACAATGAATGGCTAGTACCAATAGACTTAACTTTTGAGTGCTTTGCAAGATTTAATTAGTTCTTGTGTATTTATGTAATAAATACCTCTTCTGGGAATTAATGCTCTGTTGGATGTGTGAGAAAGAATAAGCAAATTTGAGTTTTTCTAATTTATACTTAATTTCATAATAAAATCACCACATAGCTAACATCTAAAAACCCACAAACTCAGAACACAGTTTGTACTAGTTTTAATTATTTTATCTCAAATTAATTCCATGCCTAGGCAAATAATAAAAGCTTTTAATGCACAAGTGTTTGCCAAACTGTTAAATTCTTTGATATTCTTTGTCTCATTCAACACATAATAAATATTTATTGTGTGTTGTGTACTCTTCTCTGAACAACTTGCAATTAAATTATTATTGGTAGGCTAAACAAATTATTTTGACTCACAGCTAATGCTTAAATTATTAAACACTTTGTTTCTAAACTGTATATATAATTTATACTTATAATTACATGTATTTGAACAAATCAAAAGCATGGCAAACAGAATACTGTTAATATTTCTAATAGGCATTTTTCTTTCTTACACATATTCTTTGAAGATAAATGTCTTCGGAATAATTTGTATTCTCTGTTCTAACAATTGAGAATCTCATTTAAATAAACTGGAATCTTATAGGTAAATGCTACTCAAATATTAATTAATTATTAAGAGAAAAATTTAAGGTGATTTTTAGATAGATTATTTTTTAATTATTGTAGATCTCTGAATTTACATAAAATACTCCACATAAAACATCTTTTTTATGCAAGGCTAGCATGTATGATATGTGGCTGATGAACTGCACAAAGGAATAGAACAAAATAATGTTCATAGGGGCTGAAATCCATCAAAGGCTAAAATCCATCAAAACCTCTACTAGGTTAGACCATCTGGGAGACAATGCATGTACTCTGAGGTGAAAGTTCATGAAATAAGCCATGTATGCTAGAGTTGGTCCTGCTTTAATGCATTTCTGTGATTTGCAGAATAATTACTAATATAGTGCATAGAATTTTTTTCCTTGAATCATTTTGAGAACAAATTGCCAGCGGAATGCACAATGATTTTCTAATATTTTAGTGTCTACTTACAAAGAGGGACATTCTCCTGCATAACCACTGTACTAGCAGGAAATTAACATTGCTACCTCACTACCAACTAATTCTCAGACCACTCAAGTTTTACTAAATGTTCTCAGAATGTTCAGAATTGCACCTTGTCATTTTCAAGTCCTTCTTGTCACCTTCACTCTGAGACAGTTTTTCAGTCTTTCCTGGACTGCAGTGGCTTGATAGTTTGAAATATTCAGCAGTGAAATCACGTAAGGTGGCTCCCAATTTAGAATTGTCTGATGTTTGCCATGTTGAGAGTCATGTTATATATTCAGGAATACCTATATTCCACTGTATATTAGGAGCATTACAGAATTGAGATGTTTGTTCCTCTGTTGCATCCTCTTACTTGACATACAGTTTAAACTTTCTCATTGATGATGATTTCCCTTTGTTTATTCAATTAAGGAAGTGTCCTGTAAGGCTTCTCAAATGTAAAGTTGCTTTTGTCTTTCATTTGTATTTAATATGCCTGTTCTTCTTCTCCATACCTTATCCAGCATTATTTTAACCCTCCTACATTATTGGTGTGAATGGTGAATGGTAAAAAGTCGCTCAGTCGTGTCTGACTCTTTGCAAACCCATGGACTGTAGCCTACCAGGCTCTTCCTCCATGGGATTTTCCAGGCAAGAATACTGGAGTGGGTTGCTATTTCCTTCTCCAGGAGATCTTCCCAACCCAGGGATTGAGCCCGGGTCTCCCGCATTGTAGGCTTTACCACTTTACCGTCTAGCCACCAGGGAAGTCACATTATTGGTAGGAATGCAAATTGGTGTAGCCACTGTGGAAAACAGTATGGAGGTTTCCCCAAAAGCTAAAAATAGAGTTGCCATATGATCTAGCAATCCTACTTCTGGGCCTATATCCAGGGAAAACTATAATTAAAAAAAAGATACATGCACCCCAGCATTCACAATAGCACTATTTACAGTTATCAAGATATGGATACAAACTAAGTGTCCATCAACAGATGAATGGATAAAGAATATATGGTACATATATACAATGGAATACTACTCAGCCACAAAAAGAATGACATAATGCCTTTTGCAGCAACATAGATGGACCTAGAGATTATTGTACTAAGAAAGTAAATCAGACAAGGAAGACAAACATTGTATGACATCACTTTAATGTGGAATCTTAAAAAAGTGATACAAATGAACTTATTTACAAAATAGAAATAGACTCACAGACATAGAAGCTTATGGTCACCAAAAAGGAAAGGGATGGAGGATAAATTAAAGAGTTGGGGACTATAATATACACACTACTATACATAAAATAGATAATCAAAGACCTACTGTATAGCACAGAGAATTATACTCAATAGCTTGTAATATCTATAAAGGGAAAGAATCTGAAAAGACCATATGTATATATATATATATATTTACACAGGCTTATATACATACACATATATAACTGAATCACTTTTCTGTACACCCAAAACTAACAAAACCATAGTAAATAAACTATATTTCAATAAGTTTTTTTAGTTAAAAATAATATGTATTCTGAGGAGGTGGAAGTTATGTAAATATCTATTTCTCATCAACTTTGTGTTTTATTTATTTACTAATTTGTATTAATATAGATTCAAAGTCCATATACTATTTGTTTAAGGGGTTATAATCCACTGCTATTATTGTTTATTTTGTGTTCATATTGTCCCAGTTTTGACCAGTTGGAACCTCTGCATGTGGGCTCTTGTGTACTCTATTATCTCTCCTTATTTTTTGAGCATTTTTGTGCTTCCTGACACAATGGAATAGTCCAGGTTAATCTTATGATTTTCTTGCCTCAACCCCTATTAAAAAGAGTTCAGTGCTTGATGTACTTTTTGCTGTGGGAGTGTTATTGCTACCAGGCTCTCTCAATGGGGAAACTTACAGGATAAATTTATATCTATTTATAAATGTTGAAATATTTGTACCACTGCCTTCATATCCAATTCAAAGGTACAAGGCTAACTCAAGTTTATGTTTTTGTTAACTATCCCTACAGCATGTGTTTAATTAACAGGCAGAAATTAACCAATCTCCCATGACTACCTCTATCTCCTCCCTGGGAATAGCCCCTTCAGCACGTTGGTGTTTTGACGGTCTATGCTAGGTGACCACTCTCATGGGAAATACCTGCTTATCTTGCTCTAGTGCTGACAACTCACGTCAGAACAATCATCTACATGAACACCTTGCTGACACAGCTCAGATGCTGAAAGCCTTGGCTAAGCCAGCTCTCCCATGTGACGTCTGTCTCACAGCTCTCATCCTGAGAGGCCACACTAGGGTGTCCCCTGTAAAGTTACTCTCTCCACCCTAATTGAGTCTGAAGCCCCAGACCAGTTTGGTCCTTTCCATGAAGGCCCTGCTTGCACTTCTCAAAGGTTAAGACCCCCTCTCCTCCTGTATCACCTCCAACCACACCCACCAGACACCCACTTACGCCTCACCCCCACAGGCACAGTTACTTCCTTTCTCTGCTCAAGCACTGACAGTCTGTGTTAGGTAAGCACCTCATGAACTCCTTGACTCATGACATCTCGTCCATTTTATGTATGTGTCAAAACAATACATAAAATAAAGCATTCATTTTAAAATACATACACCTTGCACTGGATTATGAACATTTAATAAATATATTAAAACATGATGAGGGTGGATACATAACAGTCAGTATACCAGCTAGTCCTGAGCAGGACTGCAAGGAAATGGGTAAAGCAAAGAGCTTCAGTGGTTTATGTATCACTGTATTCTTAAGTACATAAATAAAAGGCACTGTGGTAAATAAGTCAAAATGTCAACAATTGTTAAATCCAGATAGAAACACGAATTCTAGTACTTATTGAAATTTTTCTGTATGTTTAAATATTTCATAATTTCAAGAATTTTAAATGGTTGAATGCAGAGCATTATTTTTACATGCCTGCTAGAAACTGTCTTGCTTTACTTTATACTTATCCATATACATATTTTGACTCTGCTGCTAAATATAATTCCCTGACAACACAGCAAGTTATGTTTTGTGTTTTTCCTAAATTGTATCCCTTAACTCTGAACACAGTGTTTCATACAAAATGATAAAAATTTGATGAATGAATGAATGAATATCTTACTGGGAACTTTGGCATTTTTGAATTTTCAGTACAGGCATCTGTAAATAATTCACAGAAATACTTACAAAGAACTTTATTTATCCTAAACTTATTCTTATTTATAGAAAACAACCAAATAAATATCTTTAAATGTTAAATTCTTGCTTACAATGTTGGAAGGGAAATAACTGTGTCTTCCAAGCAGAATTTCTATGCTTTCCCTTCACTACTTTTATATGTTTTTTTAAAAAGGCTTTTTTTTCATGTATTTTTAAGCTCTATATCATACTTTGCTGTATAAAATTACTTCTAGTATTACAGATAAATGCTCAGAAGTTCTCCAGCCTTAACTGAATATCTAGGAGTAATCAGAGGGAAATAAATTAGAGGCTGCCAACAATGAAAGAGTTTTTAATTCTTTGGTGAATAATTTATGGTTTGCTCTCTACAAAAGCAAAGAATGTAGCATGTTCCCCTCAGGATCAGGTAGTCAATTATTTTTGGCTCAAAAATACTTTTTCATTATTTTTATTATAATTTTATTTGTACATTTTATGTTATTTTATTGGATCTCATTATAGAATCATGAAAAACTAATTAAAAAAGAGAAAGGCTTTCCAAAGTGGAAAAGAGCAGGAACAACAGTTACTTTTGGAAAAAAAAAAAAGATGGTTCAGGTTGGCTATACACACACATACACACAAACATACAAACAAGCTTAAGTTAATGAGAGACCAAAACAATCTGATGGAAACTGAAGATTGTTTCAGGAATAAAAGTCTAAGATAATTCCTTACTATTTTGCTTTGGGGTGTGTGTTCTTTTTCAAGTGAAAATGTGCAAAATAACCATTTGCACACTAAACTTTTTAAATACAATCTTATCATGTCTTTTCAGTTCAGTTCAGTTGCTCAGTCGTGTCCAACTCTTTGTGACCCCATTGACTGCAGCACGCCAAGACTCCCTGTCCATCACCAACTCCCAGAGTTGACTCAAACTCATGTCCATGGAGTCTGCGATGCCAACCAACCATGTCATCCTCTGTCATCCCCTTCTCCCATCTTCAATTTTTCCCCACATCAGGGTCTTTTCAAATGAGTCAGTTCTTCACATCAGGTGGCCAAATATTAGAGTTTCAGCTTCAGCATCAGTCCATCTAATGAATATTCAGGACTGATTTCCTTTAGGATTGACTGGTTGGATCTCCTTGCAGTCCATGGGTCTCCCAAGAGTCTTCTCCAACACCACAGTTCAAAAGCATCAATTCTTCGGCTCTCAGCTTTCTTTATAGTATAACTCTCATATCCATACATGACTACTGGAAAAACAATAGCTTTGACTAGACAGACCTTTGTTGGCAAAATAATGTCTCTGCTTTCTAATATGCTGTCTAGGTTGGTCATAACTTTTCTTCCAAGGAGCAAGCAATTTTAATTTCATGGCCATAGTCACCATCTGCAGTGATTTTGGAACCCCACAAAATAAAGTCTGTCACTGTTTCCACTGTTTCCCCATCTATATGCCATGAAGTGATGGAACCAGATGCCATGATCTTAGTTTTCTGAATGTTGAGTTTTAAGCCAACTTTTTCACTCTCCTCTTTCCTTTTATCAAGAGAGTCTTTAGTTTTTCTTCACTTTCTGCCATAAGGGTGGTGTCATCTGCATATCTGAGTTTATTGATATTTCTCCCGGCAATCTTGATTCCAGCTTGTGCTTCATCCAGCCCAGCGTTTCTCATGATGGACTCTGCATATAAGTTAAATAAGCAGGGTGATAATATACAGCCTTGACATACTCCTTTCCCTATTTGGACCAGTCTGTTGTTCCATGTCCAGTTCTAACTGTTGCTTCCTGACCTGCATACAGGTTTCTCAAGAGGCAGGTCAGGTGGTCTGGTATTCCCATCTCTTTAAGAATTTTCCAGAGTTTGTTGTGGTCCACACAGTCAAAGGCTTTGACATAGTCAATAAAGAAGAAGTAGATGTTTTTCTGGAACTCTCTTGCTTTTTCAATGATTCAACAGATGTTGACAATTTGATCTCTTGTTCCTCTGCCTTTTCTAAAGCCAGCATTTTTTTTTGTTGTTATTGTCTTTTAGTTTCTTCTAAATGATTACAAAGGTCCATCTAGTCAAGGCTATGGTTTTTCCAGTGGTCATGTATGGATGTGAGAATTGGACTGTGAAGAAAGGTGAGCACAGAAAAATTGATGCTTTTGAACTGTGGTGTTGGAGAAGATTCTTGAGAGTCCCTTGGACTGCAAGGAGACCCAACCAGTCCATCCTAGGGGAGATCAGTCCTGGGTGTTCATTGGAAGGACTGATGCTGAAGCTGAAACTCCAATACTTTGGCCACCTGATATGAAGAGCTGACTCATTGGAAAGGACCCTGATGCTGGGAGGGACTGGGGGCAGGAGGAGAAGGGGAGGACAGAGGATGAGATGGCTGGATGGCATCACCAACTCAATGGACATGAGTTTGAGTAAACTCCGGGAGTTGGTGATGGACAGGGAGGCCTGGCGTGCTGCAATTCATGGGGTCACAAAGAGTCGTACATGACTGAGCAACTGAACTGATCTGAAATGATTATATGTGCTTACGATTTCTCTCAACTTGTTTCTTATCATTTTCCTTTTTTACTTGTTCTGCCATTACATATAGGAATTCTACATATTTCTATACAATTTCTGCCAATACTCTCTTTCATTTACTTTCTTACCTATGCTATGATATTTCTTACACAAAAAACTAATGCTGTTGAAACACTAGACTTAATTAATTGACACTATTCCTGATAATCCTATTACATATTTTGTGTTGATGAAACAAATAATTTATGGGGTACTATCAAAAAAGCAAAACTGGATCTGAATATTTCTAATAAATCTATAGGGAAAATTTCAAAGAAAGATTAGAAAATGTAATCTTGCAAAGATTAGATCTTACTCACAATTTTTGTGTGTTCCTTAATAATAAATTACCAGTTGCCAGAGGCAAATATGAATTCAGGAAAGTTGAATGGGTTAAAAAAAAAAAGTAACTCATTCTGTGTTTAATGTAATCATTTAAAATATGTTGAGCCAGTTAAGATGAACTGTTGACTTATTTTACTGATATAATTAATTTATACTTTTAATTATTCAATAAATAGTATATTTTCAAAGAATCATTCTCTGCCTAGAATATGTATAATAATCCTTGTCATGGGATAGTGAAATCATTTGTCTACTGAATTAACTTGAGGGGAACATGTTCTACTTACTTCTTAACACCTGGACACAACACAATGAATAGCAAGTAGCGCTTAATACATGTTTATTGATTATGGTTCATTCTCCATCATGATAAGAGTCAAGGAGATTAAGTGACTTGTTCTAGCCTTCATGAAAGAAGAGACCGATATTTGAACACAAGCCTTATGGATCCTAGTTTAAACTTCTTTGAGTTTATCACACTTTGAAAACACTATCAGACCAGAAGAAGGCCTCAGAAATTAATGCCAAGTGAACCAGTAGTACCTTTCTAGTAGTTTCACAGACTCAAGCCATTTGTCACTGGGATTCAGGTAAAAGGGAGGGCTGAAGAAGGAAAATGTTCAAAGTTACCCTTTTGTACCTCTAGCTTCTGTCTAGCCCTTGTATCAGTAAAAACTGATATTAATTATGAACAAAGGAAAGTAAACTGAATTTTTTCTAATTAGCTTTTAGTGTTATATATGAATACTAACCCCAAGAAGTGACATTCACCTTATCCCTGCCCCAGCAACCACCCTTCTTTCTTTATTACATCATTTTTTCTTATAAATAGAATTCTTCAGGGCTTAACAATTCACTTCTTATGTCCTATGTGATGTCTGAATGCTTACTTATTTTCTCTAAGTTTCTTGTTTGCATTAATTGTCAGTTAAATCGCCTGGGTTGAACTCACATTGAAAAGCATTCCAATTATCTCCAGAGTCTTTGGATAGGAACAACTCGGTCTTTTCAGTTTAGATTTATTTTTGTCCTCCGCAACTTCTTGTGAACTTTTGAGTCTATACAGTTTCTCTTGGATACTGTTTATTCCATTAGCATTCTGTACTCAAATAAAAGGCAAGAAACTTGAAAAACTAAATAAAAATTTCTTGATTTAAATTTTATAGTAACTTTGGAGCTATGAAAATGTAAATATATTCAATTTATTATTTGACAACAAAGTAACTGATAAAGACATGTCTATCACTAATTATGTTTTAAAATTTGTGAATTTTTTGTTTTGTATAGATACTGATGGTGTGATTAGTAACAAAATCAATACATGCTATGACACAGAAGAGAAGTGTATGGAAAATGAGGCTGCCTTGGGAACTATGCTAATTATATTTTCTTATTTTTTGGATTTTTTTATACTCCAGCATTTGGGGGTCTTTATCTTGAAGAGAGTGTCCCTCCTAGTTTATAGAGATAGCATTTATAGAGATTTATAGAGATAGCAAATGAGCCCCCTGCCAATGCACCTTTGATGTACAAGCCAATTACTCCAGAGTCTATGTCTCCAACTATCTTCTTTATCAAACTCTTATATATATGAAGCCAATATCATTGTTGATCAGTCACTGAGTCATGTCTGACTCTTTTGCAACCCCATGGACTGGGGCCTGCCAGGCTCCTCTGTCCATGGGACTGAGCTGAAAGTCATTGTTAGCACTCAGTCCTGTCCAACTCTGCAACCCCAGGCAAGAATACTGGAGTGGGCTGACATTTTCCTTCTCCAGGGGATCTTCCCAATACAGGGATTGAACCCATGTCTCTTGCATTGCAGGTGGGTTCTTTACCAGTGAGTCACCATGGAAGCCTTCAAGCCAGTATTCAGTTCAGTTCAGTTCAGTTGCTCAGTCGTGTCCGACTCTTTGTGACCCCATGAATCACAGCACGCCAGGCCTCCCTGTCCATCACCAACTCCCAGAGTTTACTCAGACTCATGTCCATTGAGTTGGTGATGCCATCCAGCCATCTCATCCTCTGTCCTCCCCTTCTCCTCCTGCCCCCAGTCCCTCCCAGCATCAGGGTCTTTTCCAATGAGTCAACTCTTCACATGAGGTGGCCAAAGTATTGGAGTTTCAGCTTCAGCATCAGTCCTTCCAATGAACACCCAGGACTGATCTCTCCTAGGATGGACTGGTTGGATCTCCTTGCAGTCCAAGGGACTCTCAAGAATCTTTTCCAACACCACAGTTCAAAAACATCAATTCTTTGGCACTCACCTTTCTTCACAGTCCAACTCTCACATCCATATGTGACCACTGGAAAAACGATAGCCTTGACTAGATGGACCTTTGTTCCAGCCAGTACTACCCCTGCCCTAAATCAACCCAGGGTCAGTTACACTGCAGCTAGAGGCCACCCTTACTGTCCAGAGACCAATGGAATTATTCAAACTATGCAGTCCTAAATTTAATGTATCTACCTACCTTGCCTTGTCCATTACTTCTTGAAAAAAATAGAAAATAAAAGGTTCTGGGCCATATTCTCCCCTCCATCCTCTGACTCCAAGCCACCCCTGGCCCTTCCTCATGGTGCCCTGGTTGGAGAGCCATGCCTCCTGTTTCTAAGAATGTATAAGAATAAACTTCTTCCTTTGGGGAAATAATTTCTGTGTCCCTGTGTCTTATTGTGCTGATTAAAACAAATCTGGGTGCCTTTTTAACAAAGGGATGCTTATTATAATAAATCTGAAGTATTTCAGTTGTATGTAGAAGTAAGGGAGGTTACAAAGGGAATGAATGCACAGGAGGAAGGATAGAGTATAGATTAGGAGTCCCCAATATCTGGTTCCCAACTATCCTTCTAATGCCTGATGATCTAGGGTGGAGGTGATCTAATAATAATAAAAATAAAGTATATAGTAAATGTAATGCACTTGAATCATCCTGAAACCATCTCCTCTACCCAGATCCATAGAAAAATAGTCTTCAATGAAATGGGTCTCTGGTGTCAGGGATCATTGGCATAGATGATTTTTCAACATCCTTCGAGCTCTGAGATATTATTATTCTATGATGATACTGCCCATAATTGGTTCAATTAATATTTTGTGTTTTACATTCACAGAGCTGAAAGTGAGTGTTAGTTGCTTAGTCGTGTCAGACTCTTTGTGACCCCATGGACTGTAGCCTGCCAGGTTCCTCTGTCTGTGGAATTCTCCAGGCAAAAATACTGAAGTGGGTATCTATGCTCTTCTCCAGGGTGTCTTTCCAACCCAGGGATCAAACCATGGGTCTCTTGCATTGCAGACCGATTCTTTACCATCTGAGCCACCAGGGAAGCCTTTCATAGACCTATATATAAAATACACAATAAATATACATATCCTGAAAAATATTCCTAATGTATACATACCAGCAAAAGATATAAAATGAATTTACTATGTATGGTTGTAACACATAAATTATGTGATTGTGATCTCAGGGAAGAAGGGACACAGAGTGGTTATGACTGGTCTCAAGAAATTTTTACATAAATGGAACATAAAAAAAATAATGGAGGTTCCCTGAGGTAGACTGGAAATCCAAGATGATAAAGGTAAGTATATTCTTAGGGGAGGTTATATGGCTTTCTGCACTGGAGCATATTTAAGAAGTGAGTAGCTAGGATAATCATTACAAATGGTAATTCATGAGCAGTAAACCAGTCATCTCTGCACTCTGAATTTATTAACACTTTTAGGAAGGGTTTGATCTTTGATTTGGCCTTGGAAACAGAATGAAGTATAGCAAAGGCTCATAGAGTTTTGCCAAGAGAACACACGCTCACAGCAAACACCCTTTTCCAACAACACAAGACTCTACACATGGATATCACCAAATAGTCAATACTGATATCAGATTTATTATATTCTTTCCAGCCAAAGATGAAGTTCTATATAGTCAGAAAAAACAAGACCAGGAGCTATGGCTCAGATCATGAACTCCTTATTGCCAAATTAAGAATTAAACTGAAGAAAGTAGGGAAAACCACTAGACCTGTCAGGTATGACCTAAATCAAATTCCTTATGATTATACAGCGGAAGTGAGAAATTGATTCAAGGGATTACATCTGATAGACAGAGTGCCTGAATAACTATGGGTGGAAGTTCGTGACATTGTACAGGAGGCAAGGATCAAGACCATCCCAAAGAAAAAGAAATGCAAAACGACAAAATGATTGTCTGAGGAAGTAACACACAAGTAACTGTGAAAAGAAGAGAAACTAAAGGAAAAGGAGAAAAGGAAAGATATATCCATTTGAATGCAGAGTTCCAAAGAATAGCAAGGAGAGATAAAAAAGTCTTCCTCAGTGATTAAGGCAAAGAAATGGAGGAAAACAATAGAATGGGAAAGATGAGATCTCTTCAAGAAAATTAGAGATACCAAGGGAACATTTCAAGCAAAGATGGGCACAATAAAGGACAGAAATGTTATGGACCTAGCAGAAGCAGAAGATATTAAGAAGAGATGGCAAGAATACACAGAAGAACTATACAGAAAAGATCTTCATGACCCAGATAATCACAGTGGTGTGATCACTTACCTAGAGCCAGACATCCTGGAATGTGAAGCCAAGCAGGCCTTAGGAAACATCGCTATGAATAAAGCTAGTGGAGGTGACGGAGTTCCAGCTGAGCTATTTCAAATCCTAAAAGATGATGCTGTGAAAGTGCTACATTCAATATGCCAGCAAATTTGGAAAACTCAGCAGTGGCCATAGGACTGGAAAAGGTCAATTTTCATTCCAATCCCAAAGAAAGGCAATGCCAAAGAATGCTCAAACTACCACACAATTGCACTCATCTCATACGCTAGAAAGTAATGCTCAAAATTCTCCAAGTCTGGCTTCAGCAGTACATAAATCATGAGCTTCCAGATGTTCAAGCTGGATTTAGAAAAGGCAGAGGAACCGAAGATCAAATTGCCAGTATATGTTGGATCATCGAAAAAGCGAGAGAGTTCCAGAAAAACATCTATTTCTGCTTTATTGACTATGCCAAAGCCTTTGACTGTATGGACCACAACGAATTCTGAAAAATTCTTAAAGAAATGGGAATACCAGACCACCTGACCTGCCTCCTGAGAAATCTGTATGCAGGTCAGGAAGCAACAGTTAGAACTGGACATGGAACAACAGACTGGTTCTGAATAGGGAAAGGAGTAAGTCAAAGTTGTATATTGTCAGCCTGTTTATTTAACTTATATGCACAGTAGTGAAAAGGAAAGTGAAGACGCTCAGTTGTGTCCGACTCTTTGTGACTCCATGGACTGTAGCCTACCAGGCTTCTCTGTCCATGGGATTTCCCATGTAAGAGTGCTGGAGTGGGTTGCCATTTCCTTCTCCAGGGGATCTCCCTGACCCAGGGATCGAACCCAGATCTCCCACATTGCAAGCAGACAATTTACCCTCTGAGCCACCAGGGAAGCCCATCTGTAGACTACATCATGAGAAACGCTGGGCTGGAAGAAACATAAGCTGGAATCAAGATTCCCAGATATGCAGATGACACCACCCTTATGGCAGAAAGTGAAGAAGAACTAAAGAGTCTCTTGATGAAAATGAAAGAGAAGAGTGAAAAATTTGGCTTAAAACTCAACATTCAGAAAACTAAGATCATGGCATCTGGTCCCATCACTTCATTGCAAATAGATGCGGAAACAATGGAAACAGTGAGACTTTATATTGCGGGGCTTCAAAATCTCTGCGGATGAAAAAAAAAAAAAAAAATCTCTGCGGATGGTGACTACAGCCATGAAATTAAAAGAAGCTTACTCCTTGGAAGAAAAGCTATGACCAACCTAGATGTCATATTGAAAAGCAGAGACATTACTTTGTCAACTAAGGTCTGTCTAGTCAAAGCTATGGTTTACCAATAGTCTTGTGTGGATGTGATAGTTGGACTATAAAGAGAGCTGAGCACCGAAGAACTGATGCTTTTGAACTGTGGTGTGGGAGAAGATTCTTGACAGTTCCTTGGACAGCAAGGAATCCAACCAGTCCATCCTAAAGGAAATCAGTCCTGAATATTCATTGGAAGGACTGATGCTGAAGCTGAAACTCCAATACTTTGGCCACCTGATGCGAAGAACTGACTCATTTGAAAAGACCCTGATGCTGGAAAAGATTGAAGGTGGGAGGAGAAGGGTACGACAGAGAATGAGATGGTTGTATGGCATCACCAACTCCATGGACATGAGTTTGAGTAAATTCCAGGAGTTAGTGATGTACAGGGAGGTCTGGTGTACTGCAGTCCATGGGGTCACAAAGAGTTGGACACAACTGAGCTACTGAACTCAACTTAACAGATTATAATAATAGATATGTTAGGTTTGAATTCATGTTTCGCTTAATACAGATGGCTATATACAGAAATATTTATAGGTATGTGCATATAGCCAGGTTAGTATACACATATGCATTTCTTCACTCTGTCAACTGAGAGGGCCTAAAAGAAATGATATGCTAGCAGCAAAGAGCATACCTAGTCCCTGGATCTTGGATTCTACTGGCCTTCTCCAATAAAACATATCAAGGTCATTGGAAAATTGGCTGATTCAAAGACTTGGGCAAGAATACACAAGATGAGCCTAGAGCATCCTTTAGTTCCAGAAATTTAGGAAATAAATAAAGAAGAAGCACAACACTGGGCTATGTTTAAGGGACAAAGGAAGTAAATGAAAGAACTCGAGGTAGCCAAACCTGGGGCAATTTGAGCAAAAGAATAAAGTAGTATTAGACTATAACCCAAAATATAAAATAAATATTAATAAATCATACTGAAACAAAGATTATTGAATAAGTAAATTGAGAAGAAGAAGCAAAGTCCAAAATTTTATGTAGGTACCCCTCCTTCAGGGAAATATTTCATATCTCCCCATTCTCTACCTGTTGGTTATACATAATAACTTTTCCAAAGAGCATATTAAAAAGGAATAATTTTACAGTGAAGAAATGACAAACACTATCTCATCCAAGTGATCAAAATTAACATCAACAGTGATGTCACATTGATACTATACACCTGTGATATTTTGATTTTTAATAAGGAATATATTGTTGTTGCTCAGTCGCTCAGTCATGTCTGACTCTTTGAAACTCCATGAACTGCAGCATGCTAGGCTTCCCTATCCTTTACAGTCTCCCAGAGTTTGCTCAAACTCATGTCCATTGAATCATTGATGCCATTCAACCATCTCATCCTCTGTTGTCTCCTTCTCCTTCGGCCTTCAATCTTTCCCAGCATCAGGGTCTTTTCCAAAGAGTCACCTCTTCTCATCAGGTGGCCTAAGTATTGTAACTTCAGCTTCAGCATCAGTCCTTCCAATGAATATTCAGGGTTGGCTTCCTTTAGGATTGGCTGGAAGGAATATATATTTGGCCTTTGTCTCCATTTTTGCCAAAAAGCTTTTAAAACTCTTGTAACTTCCAAAAGTGTTGAGAGCGATAAAGATGCTTTTTTTGTTACTAAACTTTAGACCACCTAAGAATTTAGGACTGGTTGCTAGTGGAGCCAGTCCAGTGACTAGAGGGCTGGAACTTTGAGTCTTACCTCTAGACCTGTGGGGAGGGGTGATTGGCTGGAGACTGATTTTAATCACCAATGGTCTATGTTTTAATCAATCATGCCTACATAATGAAGCCTCTGTAGAACTCCAAAAGCATGCATGTTGGAGGGTCTTCAGGTTAGTGAGTGAGAGTACTTCCACATGTCACACTGTGACAAGAACAGAGTCTGATTTTTTGGGGGGGGGATCTTGCTCCGAGTTTCTCTTTATCTGGCTATTTATCCATATCCCTTAATATTTTTTGTAATAAACTGGTAATCTAGTGAGCAAACTGATTTCCTAAGTTCTATGAGCTGCTCTAGCAAATTAAGTGCCCTCAAGGAGGGGGTTCTAGGGACCTTTGATTAATGATCCATTCCTATGAAGCACAAGTAATAACCTGGACTTGTGATTGGCATCTGAAGTGGGAGCAGTATTGTGGCACTGAGCCCTTAACCTACGGAATCCAATGCTTTCTTCAGGTAGATGGTGTCACAATTGAATTATAGGACACACAACTGGTGTCAAAGAATTCCTTGGTGGTGTTGGGCATGGGGGAACCCACAATAGGGTGAAACTGGAGTATGGAACCATACTACTCGATATAATTGATGAAAATGAATTTTGACACTGTGATCTTCCTTCCAAACTCATAACTCCAGTGTAATCTCAAGAAAAACCATGATGGGAATCCTAATTTAGAGACATTCTACAAAACACCTGACCTGTACTCAAAACTGCCAATGTCACAAAAAAGAGTCTGAGGAGATGTTCCAACCAAGGGGAGCCGAGGAGACTTGACTACTAAATATAGCATGATATGTTTCATGGAAACCTAGAATGATGAGAGACAGTTAAAAACCAAGGAAATTTGCATTCTTACCAAAAACATACAAAGGTTCCAACTTCTCCACATCCTTATTTTGTTTTTTGATGCTGTTTTCTTGTTATTGTTGCTTTTTCTTCAATAACATCTATTTAGGCACGTGTGCAGTAATATCTCATTGAGGTTTTATTTGCACTTTCCTGATGATTAGTGAACCCGTTAGCCATTTGTATATCTTGTTTGGAGAAATACTGACCCAAGTTCTTACCCTACTTTTTAGTCTGATTATTAGGTGTTTTGCAATTGAATTGTGTGAGTTACTTACATATTTTTGAAATTGACCGCACATCAGATGTACAGTTTGTAAGTATTTTCTTCCATTCTGCAAGTTGTCTATTCACCCTGTTCAGTTTCCTCTGCTTAGAGAAGATTTTTAGTCTGATACAGTCTTGGAAAGGAAGTGTATTTGTTTATTTGTCGGTTTTGGTGAAGTTGGGGAGATTAATTTTGTGGTTCTGTCAATTCCACTTATTCCTGAAAACACTCTTTCCGAGCTTCCCCTCCGTGAGCCACAGAAGCAAATGCAGCAGAAATGCCAAGATGCCAAGACTCAAACCCCCTCACTCTTGTGATACCACATGGGGCCAGAACTCCTAGGCAATTTACCCTTGTCTCAAGCATCTTCTTTTTTGACTCCACTGTGACATGCAAATGTCATCATTTTCTACATATACCTTTTATAGAATGGATAAAGAAGGAGGCCTTTTGGAGAAAAAAAGCTTTTGGGAGAAGAAAGCTGCTGTTTTTGTCGTGGTTTGCTTCTGTCAATAGCTTCACACTAAGGAGAAACTGTCTATATCTACTCTTGAAACAATTAAATTAATAGTTTCTCAGATAATAGGTGACCCAGGCATTGATGAGGGCATACAGTGTTAAAACTGAAAGGGATATTACTGAAATCTTATCAGATATTTTCAGGTACTTACTAAAGTTTTCCCAAACTCAAGACAACTTTCTAGCTGTCGAGTTTTGATTTCAGGAACATTATAAAATGTATCCTTTTTGATTCAGGTTAACTAAAAAGATTGCCCAGTGGTTCTTGGTTTCTTAAATAAAATGTACAATAGGCTAGACAGAAATTGTCAGTATGTCATTATAATACTGGCTGTTAAAAACCACAATTAAGGCAGATTTCATATCAATTATTATTTGTCTGGAACATCAAATTCCTTAAGCATAAAAGGAAGTGAGGCAGCCTGCATTACTGTCTTCCCTCTTTAGCTAATTAGTGCTTTTTTAATGGCTTCATCTGCCCAGGATCAATTGTCTAATAGGAGCAGTGCTCTGTCAGTTAACAAGGTGAGGAACTGCAGAATGTGATTATGTCTGGCTCCAAAAGAGTGCTTCAAACAATGCTAAAATAATCATGTGACAGAATAAATAGTCTAATAAACCCAGGCAGTATTTTTTGTCTAATTCTTGTATGAACTTAGTGTTCTAGCAACATCTATGGAAAAATTAAAATGGAAAACCTTGAAAAAGATAAAGAAATGAAGGGAGATTTAAAGACAAACATAAGACCATACATACATGAGTGTGCACACACACATATATATGCACATACATACAGAGTCTCTAAAAATTTCAGTTGAGAGGAAACATCAGTATTAAAAACTCATATTTAATGAGTATTACCATAAGGAATGTTACTGTGATGATGAACCCTATTTTTAAAAAACGCTTTTTGCAAAAATAGACTATACCATCGTTGCGTTGATTGTAACATAAACTATGTTCATTTTCCAGTCACAAAACACATTTCTAGTCAATTCAGTGAAGTAATAGGGGCTGATGATATTCACTCATATGTAATTGGCTTTGAGTATGTCTTACCAGATTTATTCAACAATTTTTATTTGAGTGCTTAGCAATAGACTGTCTAATAAAGATATATTTGAAAATATTAATTTATATTATTCTTCCTACGCTGATGTAGGACTGAATTCATGGAATAAACTAAGACAGACTGAGATGACTGACAGAGAGCAGTCATTATCCTGAAAGGTGGTTCGTGCAGAGGTTAAGGGCATGGGCTTGGGACACATACTACCTGAGCTTAAATTCCAACACCATTATTTCCTAACTTGTATAATTAGGACAAATTAGTTTACTTCTCTATGTCTCAGTTTCCTTATCTGTAAAATGGGGATGATGAAAATAAGATTTTCATAAAAATTTAATGAGTGACTTGGGAACTTAGTGACAAATTTGGCACAAAGGAAGCATTATAGAAAGTTTAGCTATTATGAGGATTATCAAAAATAGTTTATCTTGGGCTTCCCTGGTGGCTTGGTGGTAAAGAATTCATCTGCCAATGCCAGAGACATGAGTTTGATCCCTGACCCAGGAAGATACCACTTGCCATGGAACAACTAAGCCCATGTGCCGCAACTATTGAGCCTGTGCCCTAAAGCCTGAAAGCCACAACTCCTGAAGCCTGCATGTCCTAGAGTCCAGGCTCTGCAACAAGAGAAGCCATCGCAATGCAACGAAGAGTAGTCCCCACTTGCTGCAACTAGAGAAAGCCCGCATAGCAAAGGAGACCCAGTGCAACCATAAATAAATTATAAAATACATTCAAAAGTCATTTTTTAAAAGAATAGTTTATCTTAACCAATTAGTTGAATACAGACCCTGACAAAGGTATTTTCTGAGCAGTAATTCTCATTATGCTCCCTTTCTTCAGCTTATCAATAATGCAAGAAGAGTCTTATTGACTCTAAAAATGTTACACCTTGAAATATGCCAATTCCTTTAAACTATGTTTTACAAAGTGCTATCTACAGACCACAATCATCTGCATTACCTGGGAACTTCTTAGATATTCACATAATTAAGCCCCACCTAGATCCTACTGGCTTCCCTGCTGGCTCAGATGGTAAAGAATCTGCCTGCAATGAGAGAGACCTGGGTTCATTCCCTGGGTTGGGAAGATCCCATGGAGGAGGGCATGCAACCCACTCCAGTATTCTTGCCTGGAGAATCCCCATGGACAGAGGAGCTTGGTGGGCTACAGTCCATGGGGTCACAAAGAATTGGACATGACTGATTGACTAAGCACAGCACAGATCCTACAGAGTCAGAAGCTTTCAGGGTGGAGTCGGCAATCTGTTCTAAAAAGCCTGCCAGATGATTCTGATATGTACTAACATCTAGAACTGTTGGGCTAATAAACCCCTAAACTTCAGGCACGTTCCTCCTCACCCCAAGATAAATGAATCTAAACTACTAAAACAACAGTTCACTGTCAATGGGAAAATACAGGATAGTCCAAAATAAATAAATCTATCCTTGAATCCGTATTCACGTCGTGTTTTTAAAATCTTAAAGAAAAAACACTAGAGCTATTAACCAAAATGCCTAGCTTTAGTTAGAAAATATCATCATGTAGAACAAAACTTTTACAGAAAAGGGAAGAAATAATTGAGTTATGAGAAATAAGACATTAAAGTGACTCAAATACTTTTTTTCTGCTTGGAGAACTTGCAGGAGAAATGGCATGCTATAAAATTTGGTTAAATAATTCTTATAACCCAGCTTTTTCTTTTATTAATTTTAGATAAATAGCTAATGGATTGCTTATTAAACTCGGAACTTTGGTTTTCTACATTTTTATAAAACTTTAGTGTCGCTCTTAGAATGATATGAAGCATGTTAGTCCCTCAGTCGTGTCCAAGTCTTTTTGACCCCATGGACGGCATCCCATCAGTTTATTCTGTCCATAGAATTCTCCAGGCAAGAATACCAGGGTAGGTAGCTATTTCCTTCTCCAGGGGATCTTCTTGACCCAGGTATTGAACCTGGGTCTCCTGCATTACAGGCAGATGTTTTACTATCTGAGCCACCAGGGAAGCCCATTAGAATGATATGAAATAGTAATTTATATATATATATATATATATATATGACAATGTGGCATCTGTTGACCATATCTGGCCATCAGAATTGCTTTCTTTAACTGAACAGTGCTTTGAAAATCAGGAAATTTCTCATAAAAATTAGAAATGCCAGCTTCTCTTGAAAAATTGTAAGAACTGCAATGTTTTGTTTGCATTACCACAAGTGTTCTGCTCTCTAGGACTAAGAAGCAATTGCTTTCTTGGATTTGCCTCTAGCTCAGCTGACTTCATGTCTCAGGCTTCTGACCTTGTACTCCATCCTCAGATAAGCTTGGGTCAAAGATCCTCAACAAATGGCAAATCTCTTCTCAGGCCATCAACCCCTGGTGGCTCAGATGGTAAAGAATCTGCCTGCAACACGGGAGACCCATGTTCAATCCCTGAGTCAGGAAGATCCCCTGGAGAAGGAAATAGTAACCCATTCCAGTATTCTTGCCTGGGAAATCCCATGGATGAAGGAGCATGGTGGGCTGCAGTCCATGGGGTCGCAAAGAGTGGGACATGACTGAACACCTAATACTTTTCACTTTCACTTCCCAGGCCACCTATCTTTCCCACTTCTCCACTGTTAAAATATTAAAATGCATCACAATAGAGTTATTCTAATGGTTTGGAGGATGGAGAAATAATGTTTAGAGAAATTTTTAAATCTAATCACTCTCAGCCCCATTGCATTTATAGTCAACCAATGAAGCTATTATATCTCTCTAGATTTCTTTGAGCCTAACACAGAAGAGAGAATTGGTGCACAACTGAAAAGCTCTTTTGGAGTCAATATTAACTATGGGAATTACATTTTGACAGTGAAAACCTAGATTTCCACTTCAAAGTTAGAAGTTTAAAAATAAGAACATTGGAAGAAATAAGTTAAATCCACATATATTAGGTATAAGTTAGTATAGAATAGATTTTTATCAAGGTTCTTTTTTCTTCCCCCCAAAAGAGAATTATTTGCTAGTAAAAGCAGTTTGGATATCTCTGGAAACTTTGGTTTTAATGTTCATCCAGCTGTGAGTGGCTTTGTGGATTTGATCTAGTCATTTAACCTCTCAGGCCCTCAGAGTACTCTTCTGTAAAATGAGGAGGCTGGACTGAGGTACCTTCCAGCTCTCAAAGTCTATTCTGTGATTCCAGGATGCTGGGGGCAGACAATTCATTTCAGGTTTTTGTATAAATGACATCCAGTGTCACGAAATAATGTATCAAGAGCAGCAGCAGGGTCTTTCTATCCTGAATTTGGTTTGAAGCCAGCAGATAGGATGGCTTGAATTCATTTTCTTTCTTTGGTGAGGGGATAGGTTTGATGACCTAATGGGCCTTTTCCATCTCTTGTATCTTTGATGAGGCTACCAGGCCTCTATGTTGGGAACTGCAAAGAGTTACCGTGGTGAATTCTCCTTTGTAGTCATTTTCTCTTTTTCATCATGTTTGACATTTTTGCAATTGTGCTTTGATTCAGATTATATTCACTACATAGTTCAGTGTGCTAGAGAGCTGAGACTTTGCTAAGATATAGATGCCCAAGTATAGAAATTAAAAATGACAAGCTCAAGTTCTGCTGCATGCTGCTTATATATATTATTTGAAGTAGCTGGTTGTAGCTCAGTGAAGTTCTGTAATGGTCATATGAGCTTCAACAAAAAATAATTGTCCTGTTTTTTTTTGTATACTTGTTTACTGGTAAGTTACTTCAATATCCCTTTTCTTTTCTGTTTTTTCTTTGGAAAATTTCTAAGATGCATATTCCCTTACAGTCCATTTCAGAAAATGAAAATGGATATTACATGAAAATGGAGTTTAGTTACATGAATATTTTTTTACTTTAAGCAAAAGGGGGAAAAAAGCATTTTAAATTCAGTTTTTTCAGGAAATGAAAGTTTGGGAAAAAGCAATCAGATTTGCTTTATACACGTCATCATTAAAAATAATCTTTTACAGCTTTCTAAACAGTGGAGAATAGAAAAATACAACAAAGGTGGGGAGTTATTCAGAAAGTAAGGACATTAAACAGAATTTTCATAGACAAAGAAGCCCATTGTGGGGACTTTCCTGGTGATCCAGCTAAGACTCTATGTTCCCAAACACAGGGAGCCAGGGTTCAAACCCTGGTCAAGGAACCAGATCCTACATGCTGCAACTAATTAATAAAAATAGTTTTTTTAAAGGCCAGTTTAAATACTGTCTGCTAATTTTGAAAATTATAACCATATATATATAAACACAGAGACACACCCACATATATTAATGTTTGTTAATGAATTCAGTTCAGTCACTCAGTCATGTCCGACTTTGAAACCCCATGAACCGCAGCACGCCAGACCTCCCTGTCCATCACCAACTACCAGAATCCACCCAAACCCATGTCCATCGAGTCAGTGATCCCATCCAACCATCATCTCATCCTCTGTCATCCCCTTCTCCTCTTGCCAGCAATCTTTCCCAGCATCAGAGTCTTTTCAAATGAGTCAGCTCTTCGCATCAGGAGGCCAAATTATTGGAGTTTCAGTTTCAACATCAGTCTTTCCAATGAACACCCAGGACTGATCTCCTTTAGGATGGACTGGCTGGATCTCCTTGCAGTCCAAGGAACTCTCAAGAGTCTTTTCCAACACCACAGTTCAAAAGCATCAATTCTTCAGCACTCAGCTTTCTTTATATTCCTACTCTTACATCCATATATGACTGCTGGAAAAACAATTAACATCCATACACGACCACTGGAAAAACATAATTAACAATTATTACATTTGGACCAAACCCACTATGCAGTTTGAATTTTATACACTGTTTTATATTTCTGTGCATAATTTAGAAAAACACCAAATTTCTTCAATATTTCAGGGTCATTTCCAAAAACCAACTATAATGGATAGGAGCTAAAGGGGAAAAAATAAGATGAGACATAAAAGGAAAAGCTTAACAGAGAAGAAAGAGTGAAGTTTGCAATTATTCCTCAAAATGAATCATGGTTATAAAGTAATGTAGGAATCAAAAAGATGAAACAGTGGAGTTTTCCTTTAACCAAAATTCTTCCTTACTCTAAAAGTGGTTCAAAACACTAAACTTACATTAATTGAGTTTATGTTGTTCAGAAAACATGATAAACATGTTCATAGTAAATGAATTGAATACGTCTCATATAATTACAATTGCCAATAGTTTTCAAATTCTTCTACATAAGAAATTTAAGATTCAACTAGGAAAACAATTAAATATATAAATTCTCTCTAAGTTAATCCAACACTAACATGCTTAAATAAGATAGAAGCAATTTTACTATTTAGTTTTTAGTTAGAAGTAACTTTATTTTTTATTTTTATTTTTTTCATTTATTTTTATTAGTTGGAAGCTAATACTTTACAATATTGTAGTGGTTTTTGTCATACATTGACATGAATCAGCCATGGATTTACATGTATTCCCCATCCCGATCCCCCCACCCGCCTCCCTCCACATCCCATCCCTCTGGGTCTTCCCAGTGCACCAGCCCTGAGCACTTGTCTCATGCATCCAACCTGGGCTGGTGATCTGTTTCACCCTTGATAGTATACCTGTTTCAATGCTATTCTTTCAGAACATCCCACCCTGGTGGAGAAGGCAAGGGTAGAAGTAATTTTAGATAATGCTAAGATTATGAGGACACACACACCCTAGCATACTATGCCTGTTAACAAGCCGCTGAAATTATGGTCCATTACTGGATGTTTTGAATTAAATTTTGCCTCTCATTCTCCTTGCTTTACAACAGAAGTCCTTCTATTAAACAAAAATATTTCTACTCTAGGATTAACATGAATATTAGAATTCAGATTCACTAGAAAGTGAAACTATTCTAGAGGATGCTAGCATTTAAATTGGGCAAGGAATACATGCTTGACAAAGGAAGTTTCTACTGAGCCCCTCTTTGTCCACCCAGGTTTTTTAATATCAAGTAATGATCGATTAATAGAATTTTCTATTGAAGTGGATATTCTAGTCTTTATTGTTAGTTTTTTATTCACTTATTTCCTTGACACTCATTAACTTTTGGCAAGGGGTTTCTTTCTTTTTTTTACACAAAGACAAGGATCAGAACAAGCCTTTACGTTGATAAGAATTTAGTCTTTTTTTTTTCATACCAGACAAATCACAATGCTTGAGAAACAGTGCATGAGAATTTAGTCAGTTATTTTTTCATATTAAAAAAAATCACATTGCTCCAGTAGTGAGAAATTTCTTCAAAAGCACCAAGAAACCAAAATATACTAAATGAACCTTTCTGATTTTTAAAATCAAGTTCTTTTTAAATTTTATAGCATCAAATAATCTTAAAGTATGTTTAATTAAATTAATGGAGTCAACACACACTTTTAATGATCAGCTATATGGAAAATGAAAATCCAAACAATTCAACTAGTAATATTTCCCCTTTTCAACTTAAAAAACTGAATGATGATATAGAAGAAACACAATCCTTCCACTTGGGTCATGTATCATCAATAAAAGCTTTTGGAAAAATATTAAAACATCTCAAATCAAAAATTCAAGAACTAATACCACAAATAGATGAAATAATAAAGTGAGAGATAAATGACTTGGGAGGAAAAAAAGAAAAAAATGCAAAAATATATATCTAATTCTGAGATCCAAAAATTAATAAATTTTAAGGCAAACTTATTGGAAAGGATAGAATAAAAGTTATAAGACAATAAGAATAAAAAAATAAATTTAAATGGTCAAAGACAAAATAGTCTAAAGATTAACCAAGGAAGATCTAACACATGCACAATTGGAGATCTTGGTGGGGGCAGGGGAGAGTGGAAGATTAGTCATATTTTTAAACTCTGATACAAGAAAAATTTCTGTAAATAAAATGATAAATGTTGAAATTATGAAAGGCCTATTAGTTTCTATGCTACATAAAAATTAGCACAAATTTAGCAGCTTGTTGGCAGAGTTGATTTCCTTGCAGCCGTATGACTTCTTTATGGCTATCAGCCAGAGACCACTCTTAAATTCTAGAGACCACCAGTATTACAAGCCACATGATATTTACATAAGCATTTCACAACATGGCAGTTTGCTTCTTCAAATATACAAGAGAAAAAGAAAAAATTTACTAGCAAAGTGAAGTCTTATATCCCATAAAAAAAATCATGGGAGTGACAAAACCTCAAGTTTCCAATTCACTTGCTTAGAAGTAAGTCACGGACACCATACCAGATGACAGAGGTCATTAGAGACGTGTCACCTTAGGTTCTGTCTGCCACAAAGGTCAACTAGATGTGAGAGATTCAAGCAGTCACAATCTGAAACAAGCTGAAAATTCCTTTTGAAAATTTAAAAATACCTTTTTAAAATTAAAAATTGCTTTTAAATTTTTTTCATAATTTTTTTCATAATTCATAGTCTCACCATAAGAGGAATACTATTCAAATAAGTGGAGCATAAAAATAAATCAAGATTTAAAAATAGAGTAAATTAATAATAAAATAATACAAAGTAAAACCAAAAAACATGAAAACATATTGGCATCAACAACCAAATTTAGTGTCACATTATTAAAACATATTGATAATACTTTTTATTCTTTTCCTTGTCATAACCATAATCCCCATTTTCTTTGCACTGTATTTTCTATTCTCAATTATTTTTGTTAAATAATAGCTAATCAGTAAATTTATATTAACTGTTAATCATTATGCAACAGGCACTGTGGCTTTCCAATGGTACTAGTGGTAAAGAACCTGCCAGCCAATGCAGGAGACACTAGTTTGATCCTTGTGTTGGGAAGAGCCCCTGGAGGAGGGCATGGCAATCCACTGCAGTATTCTTGCCTGGAGAATCCCCTGGACAGAAGATCCTGGCAGGCTACAGTCCATAGGGTCGCAAAGAGTAGGATACGACTGAATGACCGAGCACACTCAACAGGCACTGTGCTAGGCATGTCTTCGTGTTGAAGTCTTAAAAAGGCAGTATCTCTTTAACAAGCTGGAACCATCCATTTATACCTGAAAATACATTCCATATTCACATTTAAGTAATAATAGGAATTCTAAAAGCAATCTAACACTTAAACCTTTGCCTTCCTTACACTCATATCCTTTGCTTAGATTGGTGACTTTGATACTTGTTTTTAAACCGTCTGTCCTACACTCCACCTCCTTACCAGCTGACATTTTTTGCACTCTGAAACTCTGACTTCTAATTCATCTTTATCTTTGCTCTCTGCTCCAGATTTGCCATATATTTAGAGCCACAGAGGAGAAACTTTTCCATCCCGGTATACTTCACTAGATCGGCAAGCCTCCTGGGTGCCTAATGTGGGGGAAAAGGAAAATGAAGCCAGTCTAGCTTATCAACATCTCCAGTATATTGCTTTCTGCTTCAATCAAAATCACCTTCATTATCATCTTCCTCATTATCATGATCAACACCATTGAATATTTGTCATGCAACCCCACAAATTCACATCCAATTGAATGTTAAGCACTTTAAGTATGTTAAATTAAATTAGATAATTATCTTTTGAGACTTTATTGTCATATTTTAGAACAGCTGAAAAACCTTAGTTGTACAGAGGTTAAATGACTTGTCCAAAATGTAGTTAATGTCAGAGGAGAGATTCAAATACTAGGTCAGTCTGATTCTAAGATACATTATTAACCACTGTACTAAACTGTCTTCCATTATTAATGTTTATTGAGCATTTAGGATGACTTACAAGTGTAAAACACTACTCTTTCCATGATATAATTATCACAACCTACTGTAATTTAGACACAACTAAGGGTTGCTGTATACACTACTCATTTTGTAACTCCTCCTCATTTCAGAACAGAACTGATTTCTCAAAACTTTATAGTTGTCATTCCATTCACAAAAGTTAAAAAGTTATCAGCTTGTACATAACAGAGGAAAATAAAGTATCATGGCAACTTTATTGAAAAAAATTTAAATCTATATAAAAAATCTAGAAATTCATGGTGATAGAAACAGAAACTATTACCTGAAATAACTGCTTTCCTGAAATGAAAAAAAGGCTGTGAAAATGGGAAAAATAATATGAAAATGAATATAATTTGATGTCATGTGCTGTGTGTGCTAAGTCACTTCAGTAGTGTCCCACTCTTTGCAAACCGGATGAACTGTAGCCCACCAAGGCTCCTCTGTCCATGGGATTCTCCAGGAAAGAATACTGGAATGGGTTGCCATGCCCTCTTCCAGGGGATCTTCCTGACCCAGGGACCAAACCAGCATCTCTCTGTCTCCAGCGTTGACAGGTGGGTTCTTTACCACTAGCACCACCTGGGAAGTCCCATAAGCTGATGTCCTAAAACAAACCAATCTCTTTGGTTTCTAAAATAATGAAGAAAAGAAGTGAAAATTTGTTATGAAGATCATTAATGATTTAACCCAGTGAATAATCAAATTAGAATAGCCAAGTGTGATAAACATCACACTTCAAAATGAGTCATTCAAATGAGTGAGTGACTCACACCTTAAGACAGTGGATCCCTGATCTGCTTGCAATCTCTTGACAAAATAACAGGGATCCCGGACTAGCTTGAAACAACCCAACACCTTGCTTTTGAAGGCAATTTTCTAGTCCATCAAAAAGAAAAACAAAGAGGAAAGGCATATATTTAGAGTAAATCATATATGACAGCTCAACCTAACAATTACCAATGTGATATTAATATGAAGGCTTCAGAAAATGCTAAAGCTACATATATTTGGTATGCACACACACATGCACACATACACATATGCATGCATGCACACATCCACAGAACACTCTGGGTCCAAACTTTTCAATTCTGTGGTAAAGGAAGGTCCAATCCATAAATTAATTTAGTATAACATATATTTTATAGATTGCATAATATCCCTGTTAAGTCACTAACAATTAGTATGGAGCTTTACAGAATTATGTTCTTAGTACTAAAAGGCTAGTCTAAAAAGCAAGGACAGGACAAAGAGAAAAGGAGTTTGGATCAAAGACATACCCAAGCAAGCACACAAATTGTGTACTCATCAGATGTTCCTAAGGCCTTTAAAATTTAGTTATAAAGATATAAGCATTCTGGAGAATACTGAGCATCTAGGAATGAGGTGGGATGGCTTTTACATGGTCTTCCAATAGTCAAATTGTATGCTAAATATGCTATGTGATTGAAGACCTTGATTGTGTTCCGTAAGGAAGTATAAACCAAAACAGAAATGATAGCTGAAATATTTAGCAACAGATTATGACAAAATTTTGAGTATAAATAGATACATTAATAGTTTGTTCTGTGGCCTCTTTTCCAAGCCTTCCTTTAGGTTGGCTGACTAGGTTATCTACTGCTCTGCTTCTCTTACTAGAGAATAATTTGATTATAAGCTTACCCTTTTTTAACTTTAAATCCCCATTATATAAAACATGGCAAAAAATAATTATTCAATAAATGTTTGCTTATAAATAAGATTATAGCTTAATACCTGAGTATTAGGCAATAATAAGGTTTTTCTATAGAACGTTAGATCTTACCCATTAACACACTACTACACAATGGACGCATCCCTTCAGTCGTGTCTGACTCTTTGCTACCCCATGGACTGTAGCCCACCAGGCTCCTCTGTCCATGGGATTCTCCAGCCAAGAATACTGAAGTGGGTTGCCGTGCCCTCTTCAGGGGATCTTCCCAACTCAGGGATCTACTCCACAACTCATGTGTCCTGCATTGGCAGGTGGGTTCTTTACCACTAGCACCACCTGAGAAGCCCAAAACAGACTACATCTGAACCTAAACCCTTACAAGGTTGCCCACATGCAGCGGTGCAGGACAGCAAGTGCCCTCACTGTGAATTCTGGTTTAGAGTAGTGAGGCTGAGAACACAGCTTTGCACATCTGCTTCTTCTCCAAGCCTCACCAGTAAGCCGGGTCACCCTTCCTTAGAGAGGAGCGGAGATTGGTAGAAATTTAAGCCACATGTATTACCCTAGCTGAAGTCCCTCGGCCAAGGGAATGGAGCAGAGGGAAATAAAGGCTTTTCTTTAAACTTCACTACCAGGGGTTCAAGTGTCGTGCGGGGGATTCCCTGGTGGCTCAGTGGTAAAGAATCTACCTGCCAATGCAGAAATGCAAGAGACGCAGGTTCAAGTACTGAGTCAGGAAGATCTCCTGGAGTAGGAAACGGCAACCTGCTCCAATATTCTTTCCTAAAAACTCCATGGACAAGGAGCCCGGTGGGCTAAAGTCCATGGGATCACAAAAGAGTTGAACAACACTTAGTGACTGAGCACACACACACACACACACACACACACACACACGGGCTGAGGTGAAGCCAGACTATAAAGTGGAATCCAGGTCTGTTCTTTTTCTTCTGTCCACTTGACTTCATTATACACTAAATGGAATGGATTAAAGAAAGCACAGGGTACAGGATGAGGACTGATCAGAGAGGTTAATGAAAGATGTATAAATTCATTCTAATTTCAACTTAGTAAGTTCCTGGAACTTAAAAAAATCACTGCTGAAGCAATTGTAAATTTTCACCAGGGTTATTCCAACACCTGTCCAAGCAAGAAAAACTTGAGTTCCTTTTTGAACAGCAAACAACAAACAGCCCACAGTCTTAAATATGCTAGAGGCACACAAAATATTTACTGGTTATCTAACAAAATGATTCCATGATGACAAGAAATTATGGCTCTTATCAGTGCCTGTATAGGTAGGACTTATCAGTTCAATTCAGTTCAGTTGCTCAGTTGTGTCTGACTCTTTGTAACCCCATGGACTGCAGCACACCAGGCTTCCCTGTCCATCACCAACTCCCAAACCTTGCTCAAACTCATGTCCATTGAGGCAGTGATGCCATCCAACCATGTCATCCTCTGTCATCCCCTTCTCCTCCCGCCTTCAATCTTCCCCAGCATCAGGGTCTTTTCCAATGAGTCAGCTCTTCGCATCAGGTGGCCAAAGTACTGCTTCAGCTTCAGCATCAGTCTTTCCAATGAATACTCAGGACTAATTTCCTTTAGGTTGGACTTATAAGCTCAAGTAAAAAAAACTGTTGGGTTGCCAAAAAGTTCTTTTGAGTTCTTCCATTATATCTTATGGAAAATTCCAAACCAACTTTTTGGCCAACTCAATAGAACTACATCACTAAGTACTAACCACTATGATTAATATAAGATCCCTCAGTAGATCGAGACAAGTAAAGAAACAACAGTACAGAATAAGGAGTAATAGACTGTAGCATGCTATGGAGGAATAATTCAGGGTTTGGGAGACAGAGTGTAGAATTACTTTCCTATTTCTTGTTTGGTGACTATTGAATTGTGATTGTTATTAAACAAAAGGAATAAAATGGAGAAGGAAACTATTGGGAAGGAAAATATATCACAGGAAGACAATGTTGGAAGAGAGTCATAATAACCACTTTAAGTTTTGATTTGGAAATTGCATATATTTTTGTTTTTATTTCCATTACTCTAGTAGATGGATTGAAAAAGATATTGCCGCAATTTATGTCAAAGGGTAACTGCCTATAAAAGCCTAAATTCCAGGAAATAATATATATTTTATTTGTAACCCTCTCCATTTTTCTAAGCCAGGACTACAGCTGAAAAACTGGCTTCTTCTACATCTTTTGAAATTATATTCTTGCTCTTGTTTGTTGGTTTCTTGACATGGAGTTATAATTCAGATATATCTAGCCTAAAATCCCAAATCTGCTCTTTTCTTATCACGTGTCTTAGGGTACATTTGACTATAGGGAGAAATAAAACAGTAAAAAAAAAACCACAAGTCAAAAATAAAAGAAAAAATTTAAGAATGATGAAATATGAAGGAGTCTAAAATAACCTTTCTGAGACACAAAATGTTCCAAATTCAAAATCTGGAAGTTCATAAGTAATCAAGATGTTATTTCTCAAGCTTGCTTATTTTTTTTCTGTTGTTCATTGTTCAGTTGCTAAGTCATGTCTGACTCTTTGTGACCCCATGGACTGCAGCATGCCAGGCTTCTCTGTCCTTCACTATCTCCTGGAGTTTTCTAAAACTCCTGTCCATTGAGTCAGTGATGCCATCCACCCATCTCACCTTCTGCACCCTCTTATCCTTTTGCCTTCAATTTTTCCCAGCATCAGGGTCTTCTCCAATGAGTCAACTCTGCATCAGGTGGCCCAAGTGTTGGAGCTTCAGCATCAGTCCTTCCAATGAATATTCAGGGTAGCATACAGGATCCTACAGTGGGTGGTAGGACGTTTTCACAAGGTAAGTGTCTTTGGGGGACCCAGTGAAAGTTGTTTAGCATGCTGTATGACTCTTGTCCAGCAAAAGGGAAATATTTTCAGTGTAGATTAAAAATGGCCATCCACTACTAATGATAAAGTTATCATTAGCAGTAAAGCTCATGATATGTGATATACTACAAAAAGTACTTGTTTCAGAGATACCAAGATTTAAGTGAACTAGGATTCATATTTGGAAACAGTAATGACAACAATAAACAAAAACAACAAAAATGTCTACTATTAATAATTTTAATGTTCTGTCTACCATGCGAAGTATTCTAAGTACATAGACTTATCTTCAAAACCACCTTCAGAGATAGGTACAGTTTTAACTTCCCATCTTATAGAAAATTCAAGTTTACTTATCTAGGTTGAATACCTCATCTAAGGGCCTCTAGTAAATACTTCACACAGGATTTGAAATTATTTCTTCCTCCAAATCACTTCTTTTTAATACAAACTATATAATTTACTTGGTAATCATTTTTTTCTTTATAAAATGAGCATCTATTAACTGTTCTGTCATAAGAGTTGAGATTTTGCATGTAGCTAACCAGTATAGTGTGGAGCACATATTTGTACTTCCCTGATAGTTCAGTTGGGAAAGAATTCACCTACAATGCAGGAGACCCCAGTTTGATTCCTGGGTCAGGAAGATACACTGGAGAAGGGATAGGTTACCCACTCCAGTATCCTTGGGCTTCCCTTGGGCTCAGCTGATAAAGAATCTGCCTGCAATGCAGGAGCCCAGGGTTTGATCCCTGGTTTGGGAAGATCCCCTGAAGAAGGGAAAGGCTACCCACTCCAGTATTCTGGCCTGGAGAATCCTTGAGGTTGCAAAGAGTTGGACATGACTAAGTGACTTATACTTTCATTTTGACAACTATGACGTTGGTTACAATTATCATTATAATCACTTGGCATAGACACAGATCTTTACAAATTAACTGTCTGTGGATCAGAAACGAAATTGATGCAGGTACATTTGGAGTCAATATAATCTGAATTATATGAGTAATTTTCCAGGGAAAGAAAAGAATGTTGCTTTGTATTTTTATACAACAATTAATTCGTTTGAGGTTTAATTAACATCAGTTTAGATATAAGTCATAAGATCAGGACTCAAAGTGGTAGTACTTGGGAAGAAAAACATAAACAAGACATGGAGAGAAAATGGAACATAAAATAACCTTCACTTCAATGCTGAATATGTACTAAGCTCAGATGAAGTAGAATATCATTTTCCAGAAATCACCCACCAAATAACACTTCATGAACTTACATTGTGAAAAATACTATAAGAAAAAGGTATAAAATAGGAAGCATCCTATAGAACAAAGAAGACCAAGAAATATAAAAAGAATATAGAAACATATAATAATGTATTCAAAGAGAAAATATCATAACACACACATATTGTGTGTATGTGCTGAGACAGTACAAGGCAATCAAATGATTGGAAATAAATGGACTTACACCAGGGAAAAAGAATAGGCACTCCTATTGTTACTGACATGGATTTAGATAAAACAGCTTTTTAGCCATAAAGAGAAAACATGCAAAATACTTTTTGCATTCATATTTAAATAACGCAATCACCAGGACCTTTTGTTTGAAAAGACAAAAAATGTAAATCAATCCATTTGAAGTTAAAGAGGAAATTTGTTGGTACTAGTAGCTGGAAAAAAAATATCACAAAGGGTAACTTCTGTTTCTCTTTGCAAATGAGCCTCATTGTCCCTATCTGGAGACAAACACTTTACATGTTGGGAAATGAGGCCATTATAGATTCAGCTTGGCAAGTTTAGTAGAATGTTTTATTCTTTCATTGTCTATGCAATATTCCCAGGAAAGATTCTGAATTCATGATCATGTATACCACCATTTTATCAACAAAAAATTGGCTAAATCTGTTTGAGTTCCATAAATCTACCACTGTTTCTGCAAAATATTAAAGATATTCTTAGCTTAGGGATAATGCTCATTTGTAAACCCTTGTTTTCATCCTGATAAAACTGCCAGGCTTCATCAGAAGGTTAAGCTACTTAGCTACTGCTGAAAATTTTATATTATGCTTCCTATGTCTCCAAGAGATCAATTGGTATGTGAGCTTATTAGCAGTAAATTGTTAAGAAATGCTTCTAAGGGCAGCCTTGATGGATATTTGAATTATCCAATCATCATCTACACCACCAACACTGTAATTTATAAATAAGTGAGCATAGCACAAACCATGTTAGCTTACCACAAACACCTAAGAAAGTGTAATTTAGTTATCACATATATGGCTATTAGATTAGTTGACTGGTCACCACATGAAAGGACACAAAGAAGTTAAGACTAGGAATAATTTTAGAAAAAGTATCAACTTTTGAGTTGGAAAACTTATCTATAAGTAAAAATATTAATCCATAAAAAATGTCAACAAAATAATTTCAAGTAGATTAGGGATTTAAATATTTTTAAAAATTGTAATGAGTGTCTCAGTTGGCTTAGGCTGCTATAACAAAATACCATAGACTAGGTAAAGAATTTGCCTGCCAATGCTGCAAATGTGAGTTGCCATGCCCTCCTCCAGGGGATCTTTCTGACCCAGGGATCGAACCCATGTCTCTTACGCCTCCTGCACTGGCAGGAGGGTTGTTTACCACTAGCGCCACCTGGGAACCCCTATTTTTAGTATATACATATTGTATTGTTGCATAACTTTATATGAGGGAACTACACATTTTATTGGTTACTTTTTTCCATCTCCTCATTCATATAAATTACATTTCTAAAGTATATTCAATTGTTTTAAAATTTTAACCTCTTCTAAACCAATTTTTTAAGCAACTTTTAAAAAATCTGATAAAAGGCATTGCTCAGTTCTCTTTGTAGCCAATAAAGCTAGTGAAACACCTGCTGGGCAATGAAAACCATATAAAAACAGGAGAAAAATACATTAAAAAAGTTTTTGAATGGCAGAAACCAACACAGCATTGTAAAGCAATTTTCCTCCAATTAAAAATCTTTTTACAAATTCTAAGATAAACTATTTCAAGAACAAAATGAAAATGCTAAAATCAATAATTCAGACAAGATTTATTGAATCTCTGATTCTTATGCTGATGTAGTATAAGCAAATTCACTCTATAAGGGATCTTGAAAGATAATGAAAAGATGTTTTTGATATCTTATATCTTGGGAAATGGTATATTTTTAACTCAGAAAAATTCACACATTTCTTTTGAAAGCTTAGAAAAAGAGCTTTCTCTCTCCATGACCCCTTCTTACAAGTTCCCTACTAGAAATGAATTGTTTGGGAAAATGGATCTTTTAAGTTTGGATATAGACAATTTATCCTTCCATGCTGACCCTTCTCTAATAGAATTTAGTATAATAAATTCACAAAACATTCTCTCACAGCCACACCTCTCTCTGCAGTTCAAAAGCACACAGGCCTTCTTCATTTCTAACAATCAAAAGCTAGATATGGATGAAAAGAGGGGAAAAACAGACTTTACTATTCTGCTGGATTTTTTTTCCTAATAAGCTTAACGTCTCATAATACGGTCTTGATAAAGAAAGATTGCATTGTTGTTGTTGTTTAGAATTAAAAAGACCTCTTTCCCTGCTGACTGTAGGAAAGAATCTCTGAAGGATCACACAGTCAGAAGGGGCCATCCTAGCCACCTGCGTCAGCCACGTGAGCACCACCACCATCTGATTCTTTCTCCTCCTTCCTCAAGTTTTTCAGACAAAGTCTGGGGATCAAAGAGAATCCAAATCCACACTGAAATTACCATATAGGTTTTTTGGTTTTTTTTTTTAAGTGAGAAATGTGCTTTTCCAAAATGCAGAGTCCCAAAAAGCAGGGTAAAACCAGGTTACCTTCCTTGTAAGACCTCCCCACAGAGGGGTGCTTTGCTTTTTAGTCTTTACACCACAATAAAAGAGGAAGAAACAAAGTAACAGAGGATGTAATTTCTAGGCAGAAGATGTGAAGATACCCTATTATTTTCTCTCCTACTGAGCTGGGTAACAATCTGGATTGCTTTATTAGGTACTGTTACTCAAATAAAAATAATTAAGACAATCACCCTGGTGAAACTTTCCATACCAAAAAAAAAAAAGTAAACCTCTCAAAGATAACAGGAAGCAGACTAATCTTCAGCTTTTTACTTGACAGTGAATTGAAGAGATGTGACTCATTTGGGTTTCTTAGATATTGTTATTACTGGCTTAGTTAGGGAACAATAAACTTATATTCATAAATCCAAATTTATCTTGCCTAATGCATGTGAGTCATTAGAATGGTTTATATCTAGAAAGATTTTCATTGAGAATTTTAAAAGCCACATAAGTTATTTGCTGTTATAATTATAATTAAATCCTCTTTAAAATTGGGAAATGTTATAAAATAAAAATAAAATCTTAATGTAGAATTTGTGTTATTTGCATTTCAAGCCTGCAGGAAAGCCATGGAGGTGTCATTTTGCTCATTTTGTGCAATTATATGACAGCTATATATGAAATCATATGTACAAGTATATGGAATTCTATGGACAGGTAACAAAGGTCAAAGTTGGTCTCAAACTCAAAAGAAAAGCTATATCTTTTGCCAAAAAACCAATTCTGAGACCACTTAAGTGCACTTATCAAGTACAATAGGAAATTCTTCTTTGACAGCCTTAAAACTGGTGTTATCTCATTTATTGTTGGGTTAAACTTAAATGAAGGGTGAGGAAGGTGGATGGGTAAGAAGAAAGATTAAAGACGCTTCCTTTTAATCCAAAAGAAGTGTATCATTTTGTCAGTTAGCAAGTGGAGCTGAAATTTAGTAGAGTTGATAAAAGTCACAAGGTTCCAAAAACTAACCAACAGCAATAGTTCATTTCAGTTCAGTCACTCAGTTGAGTCCCACTCTTTGCCACTCCATGGACTGCAGCATGCCAGGCTTCCCTGTCCATAACCAATGTCCAGAGCTTACTCAAACTCAAGTCCATTGAGTCAGTGATGCCATCCAACCATCTCATCCTCTGTTGTCCCCTTCTCCCGCCTTCAATCTTTCCTACCTCAGGGTCTTTTCTAGTGAGTCAGTTCTTCGCATGGGTGGCCAAAGTATTGGAGTTTCAGCTTCAGCATCAGCCCTTCCAATGAATATTCAGGACTGATCTCCTTTAGGATGGACTGGTTGGATCTCCTTGCAGTTTAAAGGACTCTCAAGAGTCTTCTCCAACACCACAGCTCAAAAGCATCAATTCTTTGGCACTAAGCTTTCTTTATAGTCCAACTCTCACATCCATACATGACTACTGGAAAAACCATATCTTTGACTAGATGGAACTTTGTCAGCAAAGCAATGTCTCTGCTTTTTATTATGCTGTCTAGGTTGATCATAGATTTTCTTCCAAGGAGCAAGCATCTTTTAATTTCATGGCTGCAGTCACCATCTGCATTGATTTTGGAGCTCCAAAAAATAAAATCTCTCACTGTTTCCACTGCTTCCCCATCTATTTGCCATGAAGTGATGGGACCAGATGCCTTGATCTTAGTTTTCTGAATGTTGAGTTTTAAGCCAACTTTTTCACTCTCCTCTTTCACTTTCATCAAGAGGTTCTTTAGTTCTTCTTCACTTTCTGCCATAAGGGTGGTAGCATCTACTTATCTGAGTTTATTGATATTTCTCCCGGCAATCTTGATTCTAGCTTGTGCTTCGTCCAGCCCAGTGTTTCTCATGATGTACTCTGCATATAAGTTAAATAAGCAGGGTGACAATATACAGCCTTGATGTAATCCTTCGCCTATTTGGAACCAGTCTGTTGTTCCGTGTCCAGTTCTAACTGTTGCTTCTTGACCTGCATACAGATTTCTTAGGAGGCAGGTGAGGTGGTCTGGTGTTCCCATCTCTTGAAGAATTTTCCACAGTTTGCTGTGATCCACACAGTCAAAGGTTTTGGCATAGTCAATAAAGAAGAAATAGATTCTTTTCTGCAACTCTCATTTTTCAATGATTCAACAGATGTTAGCAATTTGATCTCTAGTTCCTCTGCCTTTTCTAAATCCAGCTTGAACATCTGGAAGTTCACACTTCACGTACTGTTGAAGCCAGGCTTGGAAAATTTTGAGCATTACTTTGCTAGCCTGTGAGATGAGTACAGTTGTGTGGTAGTTTGAAAATTCTTTGGCATTTCCTTTCTCTGGGATTGGAATGAAAACTGACCTGTTCTAGTCCTGTGCCCACTGCTGAGTTTTCCAAATTTGCTGGGATATTTAATGCAGCACTTTCACAGCATTATCTTTTAGGATTTGAAATAGCTCAACTGGAACTCCATCATCTCCACTAGCTTTGTTTGTAGTGATGTTTCCTAAAGACTATTTGACTTCACATTCCAGGACGTCTGGCTCTGAGTGAGTGATCACACCACCATGATTATCTGGGTCGTGAAGATCTTTTTTGTATAGTTCTTCTGTGTATTCTTGCCACCTCTTCTTAATATCTTCTGCTTTTATTAGTTCCATACCATTTCTGTCTTTTGTGTTCATCTCTGCATGAAATGTTCCCTTGGTATCTCTAATTTTCTTGAAGAGATCTTTGTGTTAATCACTGAGGAAGGCTTTCTTTTCTCTCCTTGCTATTCTTTGGAACTCTACATTCAAATGGGTATATCTTTCCTTTTCCCCCTTTCCTTTAGCTTCTCCTCTTTTCTCACCTATTTGTAAAGCTTCATTAGACAACCATTTTGCCTTTTTGCATTTCTTTTTCTTGGGGATGGTCTTGATCCTTGCCTCCTGTACAATGTCACGAACCTCCATCCATATTTCTTTAGGCACTCTGTCTATGAGATCTAATCCCTTGAGTCTGTTTCTCACTTCCACTGTAAAATCACAAGGGAATTGATTTAGGTCATACCTGAATGGTCTAGTGGTTTTCCCTACTTTCTTCAATTTAAGTCTGAATTTGGCAATAAGGAGTTCATGATCTGAGCCACAGTCCGCTCCACATCTTGTTTTTACTGACTATAGAGCTTCTCCATCTTTGGCTGCAAAGAATATAATCAATCTGATTTCAGTATTGACCATCTGATGATGTCCATGTGTAGAGTCTTCTCTTTTTTTGTTGAAAGAGGGTGTTTGCTATGACCCATGTGTTGTCTTGGCCAACAGCAATAACCACATGGTCAACACAGGGAATATAATCTTGAATAAAGTTTTATTAAAAACACAGACTAGAGAGACCCATGTTTTGAAATGCACTTAATATTGAAATGGAGCAGGACCCTATGGCCCTCAGCCTGCCTTTTATCTGTAGAAAAGCTTTAGCCAAGAAAAGCTTATCATAGAATTTTAAAAATGCAGAAACAAAGGAAAACAGTCAAACAAGACGAAATAATAATAGTTAAGTCACTAAGCAAAGTCAAGGACCTTTAGTTCCTGCTCCTCCGTCCACGGGATTTTCAAGGCAAGAGTACTGGAGTGGGTTGCCATTTCCTTCTCCAATACATAGTATTCTGATCTCTATCCCTTGAGTTTTCTTATAAATACTGAAACCACTACCCCGCTGAAGAAGTTAACTATGTGATGACCAGGTTGTAGCCATGACATAAGCAGCCACAATTCTGAGAACTGACCTCAAAGAAATGGGAACAAATTGACCCTGGAACTGAAGATTAAGGATACTTGAAACAAGATGACACTGATCAGATTTCTGCAGGACTAATTTCAAGAAGACTATCAGAGCTGACTCTGAGAGTCAACTATCAGTGTTGTTTCTGCATCTAGCCCCCTTCCTCCATCTGCAAAAGCTCTTGCCCACTGATTTCCAGTGAGGTGGAGTCAGCCTTTGGACAGGAGTTCACCCTCCAAGCTCCTCCCCTTTGCCAGCCCCCAAAATAAAGCAAACTTTCTTTTCCACCACCTTACCTCTATGGTGGCTTTCATGCAATAAGCAGCCAGACCCTCACTTCCAACAATATGGCCAATCTTATTTTTGAAATTGTGTTTATTTCAATAAGATTGAGTAGACTTTTCATAAATATTTGTATATTAGCTTAATTATTGAAACAAAGGAAATTTTGTAAGTACATCTTTTATCTTCTAACTGACCAGCTATTAACTTACTGCTTTAAAAAAAAAAAAAGATAATATGTAAAATACTCTGCTCATAAGCAATTATTTTAATTTAGGGAACTGTGTGCTTTTATATGTAGCTTAAGTTAAAGAACATATTTGAATGATTTTGTGAGCTTCAAATGAATTACTTAATTACATTGATAACATTGTCCAAAAGCTTTAGCAGGGAAATATCAATTCCTATGATATATTTATAATTTATTGGAAAATTTTTCCAAATATTACGAATTTCATAAATATAATTATGTTCAACAAAATTTATAGAATGTGGACTGTTTGTTAAACATGACCCTAAGAACCAGTGACATAAAGGAGTGTAATCAATAGTACAGCTTTCCAGGTGGCTCAGTGGTAAAGAATCATCCTGCCATTGCAGGAGACAAAGAGATGCAGGCTTGATCTCTGAGTCTGGACTATCTCCTGGAGGAGGAATTGGCAATCCACTCCAGTATTCTTGCCTGGAGAATTCCATGGACAAAGGAGCCTGGTGTGCTGCAGAGGGTCACAAAGAGTTGGACATGACTGAACGACTGAGCACACATGCACACAATCAACAGTTAAAAATTAACACGGATGACTAATTAGCAATTATTTGACACATATAAGTCACTTGATTTTATGATACTTTCTTTTCTCAACCAGCTTAGATCCACAGAATGAAAATAAAGTGAGTCTGCAAGCAAGATTCAGTTAACTACTTTTCAGTATAGTATTTAAATGAAATTCATTTGTGTTCTTTTATGTTTAATGCTGATTATTAATCATAAGCATGGTTTGGCTATACAATATACACAAAACAAGATTTCTTCAAAGGAAAATATATATACACGAACATAAATAGTCCTTCTTGCATTTCATGTTCTAGTTATCAAAAGCCATACAAATCATAGGATCTCCATCGGTTTATTCATTTGCAGCACAGGTTTTGTGTCTTCGTAATGAGAAAAGCAACCAAGCTGAGTCCTATTTTTTTCAGAAAAATCTTTCCACCTGATAGGAAATAAGGAAAATATTCAGGTTTGAAAATAAAAAGGGATAAAATTTGTCAGGCATAGGAATTGGAGAAATTGTCATAATGAAAGAGAAAATTATAAACAAAAGGTCAGAGACAAGCTAACAAGGTAGCATGATAAATACTAGTGAGTACTCAGGAGTCACTGGGCAATACCCAGTATTGCCTGGTAGAAATACCCGGTAGCTGTGTTTCCAATATAGTAGCCACTAGTTGGCATCTTGCTATTGAGAAACTGAAATTTGGCTACGACCTTTGAATAGCTAATTTTCTGTTCATTTTTATTATTTTCTTATCAATATGAAAGTGCTCTATTCAGTTATGAGGAAACTTTTAAGCATTGAAAATGTTCTCTTAGGGCTTCCCCAGTGGCTCAGTAGTAAAAGAATTCACCTGCCAATGCAGGAGACACAGGTTCGATCCCTGATCCAGGGGGATCCCACATCCCACGCAGCAACTAAGCCTGTGTGCCACAACTACTGAGCCTGTGCTCTGGAGTCTGGGAGCCACGACGACGAAAGCCCATGTGGCCCAGAGCCCGTCCCCACAAGGAGAGAAGCCTCCACAAGGAGAAGCCAGTGCACGCAGGTGGAGAGTGGCCCCTACTCCCTGCCACTAGAGGAAAGCCCGCTTAGCAACAACACAGCCAAAAATGAATAAATAAAGTACATTTTTAAAAGATGTTACCTTAGTCATTTCAGCATTTCCTCCTCCCATCATTTTTGTTATATCTATTACATAGACATTACGGAGGGACAGACTATCAAAGCACCATAGCAGAAATATCTTAGCACTTTCAAATACATATATACCGTTAAACCTTGCACAACAATTTGAAATTCAAGGATCTACTTACAGTCAGAGTTTTTTGATTAATACATACTGCAGTTGGCTGTCCCACTAATGAATAACCACAGATAGAGAGGAACCATGTAAGGAAGGGCCCGGTATAAATTACACACAGATTTTCAACTGTGAAGAGGATGGGCCCTCCCTTCCCCTGAATAATTTAAGGGGTCTACTGTATCACCCTGTGTATACCTCCGTCGGGTGTCGTCTAAGACATCTGTGTTTACCTCTGTGCCTCAGGTATTGGCTCAGTAATCAATGCTGTGCTGCCCCAAACTCCTTCAGGGTTGCCCTCAGAGACTGTTTCCTTCCAATGATTTCTGGACATTGATAGCAACACAGCACACTTTCTGAAGTTTAAGGGCCACCCTGGTTTTTTGGGAATTCTGCAAAACTGCCTGTGGTCATTTGCTACATAGACATATTACACAAGTGTTTTTCTTTATTCCCGTAAATCTGGGTATCTCTGTCACACAACTGGATTCAAATCTTGGCTTCACACTTACTAGCTATGTGACTTTGGCAGATGACCTAACCTTTCTGTATCTGAGTTTATCCATCTTTATAAGAGAATAACAACAGTACATATATCATAGACTGGTTTTGAGAGTTTAAAATTACTTATAAAACTTTTAGAGTTGTCTTATACACTGAAACTCCCAACAATTGTCAAATCTCGCATCTTGTTCCCAGGGTTCTAAGTTACGTGGAGTAAAAAGTTATTTTTGACTGTTTGAGATTGTAGGTTAAGTTTTGTTTGTTTGTATTCATTGTTTGTTTGTTTCATTCCACCATAGAAAGTATTGCTTTAAAGATTCATCTGCGGGACATAGGATAAAAATTAATTCTGCCTGTGATTACTTCATGTCAAAATGAATGTCATCAGCTACTCTCTGTCACACACATCAGCAACCATCCTCCAAACAGACATAAAATTGAAGCTATATGGACAAGATTTAATGTCCTTCAGCTTCTGGTGGAGAAAATCTCTGCTGCTCTATTATCTGCTTTATCTCGTGTGGTAGCCACTGTAGGTTACCTGACTCAATCTCTATTTTCTAGCCCTTTCTCCCTTGTCTGACTTCATTATAGAGGATGTAAAAGCTAACAATCTAAATCACCAGCTTTCTTTTCAGCAAAAGAATAAGGCATGTGACATAGCGCAGGACAAAGAGATGTATAGGGAAGTCTCCTGGCTGTTTCTTTCTCTGTCTTCGTTTTTCCTCTTTGGTAAGAAAACAACTGGAAGGATTCAGGGTCAAGCAACCATTCTACAACCATAAAGAAAAGGCCTTTTGATTTCTCAGGCAATTTATTTATAATGAGAAGTGAGGAATAAATAGGAAGAAACTTTCAGAAGAAACAGCATATGCAATAGAAATGGGGCAGAAGAAGTCATATGCTAAAAACAACAACTCTCTGTCCTCCAAATTCAAAAAAAGATTGTTCTCAGGCTGTTGTTTCAAGCTGTGAATTATTAAGCACAATTGTGCATGCATGTGTGTGTGGTAAATCACTTCAGTCACATCTGACTCTTTGTGACGCTATGGACTGTAGCCAACCAGACCTCTCTGTCCACAGTATTTTCCAGGCAAGAATTCTGGAGTAGGTTGCCATTCCCTCTTCCAGGGAATCTTCTCAACCCAGGGATCAAACCTGTGCCTCCCGCCTATACTGCATTAGCAGGTGGGTTTTTCACCACTAGCACCAGCTGGGAAGCCCATTAACCACAAGAACTGACTTTAAATGCATTTTAATCCAGCTGTGGTCATGCCTTTGTTTCAGAAACAATGCCTCTGAATGCCAACCAATTAGTAACAGGGACACTATTCTGAAAGCCAATCAGCAACAGTCTCTTTCTAAAGCTTATGCTTCAGAAAGCCAGTCAGTGGCCGCCACATTCAGAAAGCATATGTCCACAGGTGACAGTCAGCCAATCCCTAAACAATCATGCTTCCAAAAGCTCAACACTTCCAGAACTCCTTCTTTCCTAGAAACTTATAAGATTAGCATTTTCTTAAGAAGTACTGTGCTCTGTAATTGCAACTCTCCCTTGCTTGGCAAGGAATTAACTATGCTTTTTTGAGGCAGTTGTTTCACATATTAAGTGGTTTCTTGTTTTGATAGTAAGTATAAGGTAAGAGAGAGTTCCCAGAGGAACAAATGGAAGATAAAACTGGAAGAATCAAGAGACAGACAATAGAGATACTTCTTGGTCAACTTTTATAACTTTTAGCTTTGTACCAAGATTAATGAAGAGCTGTTGAAGGATTGCCAGTTGGTATGGAGGGGACTATTATGATAAAACTTGCATTTATAAAATATTATCTCAACATAAGAGAAAATATGGAATTGAATACATTAAGCAGAGACACTTCCACAGATACATTAGTAACCGTTCAGGAAAGAAAAATTGCAGCTTGGGTTAGTGAGATATTAGAGATGATCAAAAAGTGTTATCAGATTTGAGAGTTAGTTACAAAGTAAAATCAAAAGAACTTGCAAATAGATTAAAGAAAGATATAGGGAGATGGAGGTGTTCTGGCTGAATCATTGTTTTAGGACTTTTTGCTACTAAATGGGGTGTGCGGGCATTCACCAAGGTTGGGATTGATAGAAAAGATTTGGGTTGGGAGTAAGAAAAGAATACCAATGAATATATTCTGGATATAATGAGCTTGAGAAATCTATGAGAAGATTTCAAGAAGCCATCACAGAATATGTGAGTCTGAAACTCAAAATAGATCTAAGCTGAGAAGACAAATGTAGAGCCATCTACTTATGGAACTCCATATATTTCTGGCCTAAAAGAAGATGCATCTATAAAGGAGAGAGAGAAGAAATATAAAAGGGATGGCCAGGAGGAAGAGGAGAGCCTAGAGAGTTTGGTGTCACAGAAGTCAAAGAGTCTCTCAAGAAGAAGGGAACAGTCAACAATGCTGAATGCAGCTGAGAGATCACATAAATGAAATCTGCAAAAATGGTCCAAGGAATTAGTGATCTGAAGGTCACTGGTGACCTTAGCAAGAGCCATTTTGCTAGAATGATAGGAAAAGGAACAAGAATGGAATTAAAGTGAGAAGTTAGAGTTGAGGAAATGGAAATGAAGAACCACAAGGATAGCCAATCATGTTAATACATTTTTGGGGGAAGAACAAGGATTAGGTAGGGAGACACCTGGAAAGGGAAAAAGGAGGGGTGTTTTTTGGGGAGGGAGAGGTTGGGATAAGTTTTGTTGTTGTTTTTTTATGAGAAACCCCCAGGATATAAGATCCATCACACTTCATTTTCAGTAAACTATACATTCAACTCTTACATGTTAGCATATTCTCATAGGAATGATATCATTTACAAATATATATAGATTCCAACTTAAACTGAGGCAGTTCACCTCCAATTAAAATTATTACCAAAAAAGAAGCCAATTTCACTTTTTGCATCTTGAAGTGAAGTGAAAGTGAAAGTCACTCAGTTGTGTCCAACTCTTTGCAGCCCCATGGACTTCTCCAGGCCAGAATACTGGAGAGGGTAGCCTTTCCTTTCTCCAGGGACTCTTCCCAACCCAGAAATAGAACCCAGGTCTCCCGCATTGCAGGAGGATTATTTACCAACTGAGTTATCAGGGCATCTTAGTGTATTTTAAAGGTTTCTTAGCCTAGGGTTGTTGACTTCTAGTTCATAGTGATGTTTCATATTTTAATAAAGTTTTGCTTTTATTTTCTGTTAACTCTTAGAGTTTCCATTAACAATTATATAGAAAAAAAGATGATCTGAAGCAGGGGGCAGCTACATTTAATCACACAGATTAGCATGGGGTGACCAAAAAGAAATTGTAAAGTGAACTTAAAAAAGATAGACTTGCTATTTTGCTTTTTAAAAATTTCTTCTTGACAGCATTGTTCATTGGTCATATTGTTATTCTGTGGAAATGTAAGCTAGAGTAAATAATTGCTTTTGAGACAGAATACAACTCTACCACAGTTCAAAGACTGGCTTATAATAATGCCAGAAATCTACAAGCTAGTAGATACTGAAAGTAGATTCAATAAATATATAAAATTAAAACCTTAAGAGAGAACAAAGATTAATGTTCACTTGCATAACTAATAGGGAAGAAAAGGCTACCAAAAGTTTAGGCACAAAATAGTGTTCATCATCACATTCTGGTGACCACAGAAATGCTTCCCCAAGGTAATGAATGGAGGATTCAACAAATGCAGCTGACTGACCAAGGTCAGTTCTCCATAGTTAGTTCTCTCATTACTTCAATGAGAGGTCAACACAATGTGTGCCTTTTGAATACTTTGCCAAGGAACATCTGAGGTTCTTCTTTGAGTAAACAAGTATTTCAACACAAGGAAAAGTGCAAAAGCCCCTTATCCTACTGGCTTTGATGCAGAGAGGTAAACAAGATCAACAGAGTGCCAGACATACAGGGAACAAAGGACTTTATAACATTCTCCATCCTCTCAGTCCTGTCAGAATTTAAAGAGGAAACTGTGTCCCACCACTGAACCTTCCCAATTGGTCTGCCTGCCACTAGTGCTGCATCTCAGGAACCCATGAGCAGGACCCTTTAAATTGGGAAATTAGTGCAGAAAGCCAGCTGGCTATCTATCCAGTTTCAGACCTAGTCAAGTGTGCCCAACTCCACACAGAAGCATGAATCCCTGAACTCTGCTACCAAAATGTACTGCTTTCTCATTTTCTAAGTTAATTAATGATGAAACCAGTATCTAACATTTACTACGTGCTACCAATTGGGCTGTTTCCTTTCTAAATATTATCTCAATCATTCTCCAAAATAAATTATGAAGTTAATAATGATATTTTTCCTATTAAGAGACTGAGCCACAAAGTAATTAAGTACTTTTTAAAATTCACAACAGACAGAAATATGAGTGGGAAGGAATCTAAACTCAATGAGTTTAAACTACAAATTTATAAGAAATTGTTAGATGTGTTTATAGATGAAATTAATATCATAACTTTTATCTTATAGCAATGTTTGCTTTCCATATTGGAATTATATTGAATACTTTTTCCTTTAAGTTTTGATAATTAAAATTTAATCCCATTAATGTTATTATATATTTATTCTAATCTTTCTGCATTTTGTTTTGACAACTTTGTATTTTGTTTCTTTTATTTTATAAATAAAAGTATATATTTAACCTGCATTTTACTTCACAATTTGTACCTCTGGCATGCTTTTTCACTTTAATTTTTATGTTTAAAATGTTTGTTATATTTTATGCTTCCCTTTAATATTCAAAATAACTTCTATGATTGTGTTTCTTCCAATATAGCAGATTAAATGTCTTAAAAGATCCCTTTATAACAACAAGAATAAAATGGAGTAAACATCTTTTAAAAGCATTGCTAAACTGACACAAAAATGAGGAAAATCCCTTGGGGATAAAAATTAAGAGGAAATAGAAACCAGAGTATGAAACTGAAATTCTAACCATGTGTTTCCCAGGGGTGCTTGCTGATTCCCAACAGCAATGGGATTGAACATTAAAAAGTCCAATATCCAAAAGACAAAACCTTGGGCCTACTTAAAGTCTGTGACCAGAATGTAGATTCCCACACAAAGTCAGGACCCTCAGATAAAGCAAAGGATAGAAAAACTACTTTCATTTTGTTTGTGAGGACTTCAGAATAAACTTGAAGTCATCACAACGCCTACAAGGCCCTACATTTTCTTGTCACCCTTACCTTGCCCCTAGTGCTCCCTCCTGTATGCGCTCTGGCCAGACTGGCCTCCTGACTTGTGTTGACGCCATTTTAGTAACTGCATTGGTTAACATTTCTACTTGGAACTTTCTTCTCTTGGATATCCACACCCTTCACTTCTTCACATCTCAGAATCTTGCTCAAATGTCACCTTCTTACTGACACTTTCCATGACAACTCTTTTTAAAACAATAACCAACTTTCAACTGCAGCACTACCAATATCCTACACCATACTCATGTTTTACTGTACATTTTCCATACAAAACACTTCTTGCCTCCAGTGGGCTTATTTTTAACTATTGTTTGTTGACTGCCTTGCCTCACTATGCTTCGTATGGGCAAATATTCAACCCCATGGACTGTAGCCCACCAGACTGTGTCCATGGGATTTCCCAGGCACAAATGCTGAAGTGGATTGCCACTTCCTTCTCTAGGAGATCTTCCTGACCCAGGGATCGAACCCAGGTCTCAAGCATTGCTGGCAGATTCTTTACCATCTGAGCCACCAGCGTACATGGACTAACATTTGTCCCACTGTGCTTCATGTGGACAAATATTCTGGGCTTTTTCTGGTTTTTGTTTTCTTTTTTTTTTATTATAATTAAAATATCACAAGTGCCTGGCATTGTAGGCAGATTTGTTGAATGAATACTCTCAAGTAAAGATCAGGCAAATTTGAAAAAGAACCAACTTACCTTTCCAGGACCTAAAAATATAATAAGTAAAATTATAATCTTGGCAAGTGAAATAGCAGATTTTATAAACCCACATCTCTTTAAGTCTCTTACATTGGCAGGCAGGTTCTTTAATCCTAGCACTGCCTGGAAAGCAGTAAACTAATATGGTACTTAGAAGTAAACACGTTGCCTTAAATGCTTATATTAGGGGAAAAAAAGAAGAAACATGAATAATGTATCCAACTTAAATTCAAAAAATGTAACCACATTGACCTACAGTAGTAGAAGGAAAGACATGATAAAGACATAAGTAGAAATTACAGAAACAAATTGAGGGAAAAATTTAATATAAGACAATAATAAAATGAAAAATTTTTCTTTGCATAAATTAGTAAGATACACAAAATTTTGCCAGTTTGAGTAAAATTAGTAAATCAAATAAATAAATAAATGAGATAATGGCCCTCCCCAAGCTGAAATATTAATAAAGACTAAGCAGTTATTTTTAAATAGTTAAAATATTAATAATTTTATGTCAAAACATTTAAAAACAGAGAACGTAGTGTCTTAGATAATAACATTTAAAAATTCTCAACAGGCATACAGAAGATGATCAACTACCACTGGAGAAAATCATGCTTCCTCCCCTTTCCCAGAGGTCTCCTATTATAGGAAGGAAAAGACTTAAGTCATTGGAGCAGGGGCAATATTGTATTTTCTGTCAAAATCTGTATCTGCATTTTGTGTGAACATAGGAAAATCTCCTTCCCACTCTCAAGCACCAAGCAAAGATCCACTGCTCCTAAGAAAGTACAAAACTAAAGCTGTCTGTCACCAGAGGAGGGGCAGGAAACCTCTTGGGCTTAGGATCCTGACATTATAAATATATCACCAAGCAGAGACCTGCTTGTGAAAGGACAGAAATCTGTCTCACCCAAGATTCCCGTATATCACAAAGACAATACATGGTGTGGTCACCCTGAGGAATAAAAGAAATATAGAAATTGCTAAAAAGCATAGGTACATGGGCACTGCCTCAGGTAGAGACTGGACAAGATGAACTGAGCAGCCCTCCTCCCCCAGCCAGGATTCTAGGACCCAGTTAAAAGGCTAATGGTTTACCTACCAGTGAGAAGGGAGATCCTTAGCAGGGTGGTCAGTCTTGGGGGACCAGAGAAAATAGAGGATTGAGAAGGACCACTGAGAGAATCCTCTGGCACCTAAAGACGCTCACTAAATGTAAGGTAGCAGAAATCCACAGTTTAACTAAACAAGGAAGCCACTAGGCTAAGTTAACTCTAATGCCAAAACGTCTTACCTGAGCAAACCAAAGTCTAAATCCATAAATGCCTCAAAGTTATTAAACTGAAACTTAAGGACAACTAATCCCAAATAGCCAACTTGGCTTTCATCTACAGTCAATCAATATCACTGCTTTGTTTCTGCCTTTTCCATATCAAAGTCTCTTTGGATCTCCTGTAAGTGGTACGCTCACTACCGCTGACTTGGCACTACCTGATTTTAACAGATTTTTCCTCAAAGAAACTCTTAAAATTTTTAAATGGTTCAGTTCATCTTTTAACACTATCACTGAAGGAATTTGAAGACTGTGGTGAACTCTGGGTAAAACCAGCAACAAACTCAAACAATCTCAACTACTGATTGAAATGAATTAAGTCACACAGAATCTAAAAAACACTTGCCCATATCAAATCACATTTAGTTACGTCTCCACAGTAATTCTACATATAATGCAAACGTAAAATTTTTAAAAAGTCAGAAAATAATGACCCATTTTCTAGTGACAATGCAACCACCAAAAGTAGACTCAGCAATGACACAGATGATGGAATTATTAGACAAGGACATTAAAATAACTATTACTACAAAATTGTATGTTATAAATATATGTTAACATAATAACTTTTTCCAAAACTGAAAAAAGAAGCAATCAAAATAATAACAAAAATTAAAACAGCAAATACATTTTAGTAGAAAAGATAAACAGCATGCATGAATGTATGATGAGCTTCAGCAGAGTTGAAAACTATAAAATAAAAGTTAAGGGGAAATGCTAGAAATTTTAAAAATTCATCTAAGTTTATCTAACTCAGAGATAATCAATCCCTTTGGCAGATTTATGAGAAAAGTGATCACAGTTAAGTGAATACACATTGCTGCATGATGTAACAATGGAAATTAACCAAAATAAAAAACAGATGAAAGAGAGAAATAGACCTGAAGAACTCTGAGACAAAAACAAATGATCTGACGTACAAGAAACTAGAGTTCCAGGAGAATAGAGAGAAAAATGGGCCAGAAGAAATTTGAAAAAATAACAACTATGAATTTTCCAAAACTAATAGAAGACATCAGTGATCTAAAAACCTCAGAGAATCCAAAACGTAGAATAAACACACACACACACACCCACACACACCCACTATCAAGTCAAAGATCATGAGGAAATCTTGAAAGAAGCCAGAAAAGAGAGAAACGTTGCACAAATATGAATAAACATAAAAACTAAGAATCCTTGTCAGAAACCATGCAAGTCAGATGATAATAGAGTGATATTTAAAAATGTTTAAAGAAAACAAAAATAATGTTTATATCCAATTAGGAAAAACATCTTTAAAAATTAGGGTAAGATAAAATATTTTTGACGAGTAAAATCTGAGAGAATCCATTGCAAGCAGATTTGTAATACAAAAGATAAATGAAAGTTTGCTAGGCAAAAGAATGATACCATTAAAAAAAAAAAAAGAATGATACCATTTGAAATAGTTGAATAAACACAAATGAATAACACTGTAAATGATTTCTTTTAAGAATTAATTTCTAATCTTTATCAGTTTAAAATACTTTGCTATGTGCAGATAAACTGCTAACCATTCATTATGGGGTTTATAATCTATTTAGAAGGAAAATGCATGGCAAATTGATCCAATGGATTGAATGAAGGAAACACAACTATATTCATACCATATATAACATAGAATAATATAGACAAATACAGTATAGTAAAAAACATAACATAGTGCAATTTAAAAAAAGAAAAGAATAGGCATAGAAATTTGAAAGGAAGAAATAGAACTATGTTTATTTAAGATGATATACTACCTATAGAAATAAAAGGAAGGTGATGGGAAACAAGGTGAATACACAAAAAGCAAAAGCATATCTATATACTAGTTATGATCACTTTGTAACTTACATTTTAAAATGTCATTTACAGCAATGTCAAATATCTGAAATATTTAAGGATAACAAAATACATGCAAAATTTTTACACCAAAACCTGAAAAATCTTGATGAGAGAAATTAAAGAAGATTTAAGGAGATGAAGAGAGATACTATATTCATGGGTTGGAAGACATGTTTACATGTGAATTCTTCCTAAGTATATCTATGGATTTAAAGGGGTATGAATCAAAACCTGTGTAACTGTTTTTGAAGAAATACTTAAAATAGGTAAAATAATTCTGAAAGGAAGCAAATTTTGAGCACACACACTAGTTGACCTCAAAACTAGACATGAAGTTACAGCAATCAAGAAAATACTATAGATTATATACATTGATCAACAGAAAAAAAAGTTTCCAAGTAGACCAAAATGTGTATAGTCAATTGATTTTGACAAAGATATCAAAATAATTCAATGGAGGAAGTGCAGTCTTTCCAAACACGCTATGCTGAACAAATAGACCACCATGCAAAAAGAAAAAGAAAATAACCATCAACCATTATATTTACTATATAAAAAACTACTTGAAATGGATCATATACTTTACTCATGAATGATAAAAGAAATATTTTGGTAAGTTGAACTTAATAAAATTTGAAACTTCTAATCCTTGAAAGATCACTGTTAAGAAAATGCAAGGATAGGGCACTTAATAGGAAAAAAATAGTTTCAAAACATGTATCTACCTATTAAATAACTTTGATCTAAAATATATAAACATTTACCACAATAAGAAGTAAACAACACAATTTTTAAAACAGGTAAAATATCTCAGCAGATATTTCACCAAAGGAAAAAATGTTAATAGCTGATAACATATGAAAAGATGCTTAAAACAATTTTACTCATTAAGAAAATGCCCATTGAAACCACAAAGATACCACTACACAGCTTCTAAAATGGCTTAAAAAACAAACAAAAAATAGGTGACACAAAGAGTTTACAAAGATGCATTACAACTGGAACATGCACACGTCTCTGGCAGGAATGTGAAATGTAGCACATTGGAGAAGAGTTTGGCAGTTCCTTCTAAAGTTAAGTATAAGATCTCTCAATCTAAGTCCTAGATATTTACCAAGAAAACTAAAAATGCAGGTCTGTGCAAAAACTTCTACACAAATGCTTATAGTAGATTTACTCATAATAGTCAAAATCTACAGAGAAGCCAAACATCCATCAACAGGTAAATATATAGATAAATAGCTCATGGCACATCCATGCAGTAAGACTCTCAGCACTGAGATAAATGAGCAATACACAGAACCAAACTACTGATTATGCAACAATATGAGTCAGTCTTAAAAACAGTTTTCTGATAGATGCCAGATACAAAAATCTAAGTACTATGAGATTCTACTTGTCTGACATTTTATAAAAGTCAAACCTACTGCATAGGGGTTGAAATCAGATAAATGGTATCCATGAGGAAAACAGTAGAATGGGAAAGACTAGAGATATTTTTAAGAAAATTAGAGATACCAAGGGAACATTTCATGCAAAGATGGGCACAATAAAGGACAGAAATGGTAGGGACCTAACAGAAGCAGAAGATATTAAGAAGAGGTGGCAAGAATACACAGAACTATACAAAAAAGATCTTCATGACCCAGACAATCACGATGGTGTGATCACTCACCTAGTGCCAGACATTCTGGAATGCGAAGTCAAGTGGGCCTTAGGAAACATCACTACGAACAAAGCTAGTGGAGGTGACGGAGTTCCAGTTGAGCTATTTCAAATCCTAAAAGATGATGCTGTGAAAGCGCTGCACTCAATATCCCAGCAAATTTGGAAAACTCAGCAGTGGCCACAGGACTGGAAAAGGTCAGTTTTTCATTCCAATCCCAAAGAAAGGCAATGCCAAAGAATGTTCAAACTACTGCACAACTGCACTCATCTCACACACTAGAAAAGTAATGCTCAAAATTTTCCAGGCCAGGTTTCAACAGTACGTGAACCATGAACTTCCAGATGTTCAAGCTAAATTTAGAAAAGACAGAGGAACCAGAGACCAAATTGCCAACATCCCTTGGATCACTGAAAAAGCGAGAGAGTTCCAGATAAACATCTATTTCTGCTTTATTGATTACACCAAAGCCTTTGACTGTGTGGATCACAACAAACTGTCAAAAATTCTTCAAGAGATGGGAAGACCAGACCACTTGAATTGCCTCCTGAGAAATCTGTATGCAGGTCAAGACACAACAGTTAGAACTGGACATGGAACAACAGACTGGTTTCGAATCAGGAAAGGAGTACATCAAGGTTGTATATCATCACCCTGCTTATTTAACTTATATACAGAGTATATCATGAGGAATGCTGGGCTGGATGAAGCACAAGTTGGAATCAAGATTGCCAGGAGAAATATCAATAACCTCAGATGTGCAGATGACAACACCCTTATGGCAGAAATTGAAGAACTAAAGAGCTTCTTGATGAAAGTGAAAGAGGAGAGTGAAAAAGTTGGCTTAAAACTCAACATTCAGAAAACTAAGATCATGGCATCTGGGCCCATTATTTCATGGCAAATAGATGAGGAAACAATAGAAACTGACAGACTTTGTTTTCTTGGGCTCCAAAATCACTGCAGATGGTGACTGCAGCCATGAAATTAAAAGATGCTTGCTCCTTGGAAGAAAAGCTATGACCAACCTAGACAGCAAATTAAAAAGTAGAGACATTACTCTGCCAACAAATGTCCATCTAGTCAAAGCTATGGTTTTTCTAGTAGTCATGTATGGATGTGAAAGTTGGACTATAAAGAAAGTTGAGAGCAGAAGAATTGATGCTTTTGGACTGTGGTGTTGAAGAAGACTCTTGAGAGTCCCTTGGACTGCAAGGAGATCTAACCAGTCCATCCTAAAGGAAATCAGTCCTGAATATTCAGTGGAAGGACTGATGCTGAAGTTGAAACTCTAATACTTTGGCCACCTGATGTGAAAAACTGACTCACTAGAAAAGACCCTGATGCTGGGAAAGATTGAAGGTAGGAGGAGAAGGAGATGAAAGAGCATCAGATGGTTGAATGGCATCGCCGACTCCATGGGCATGGCTTTGAGTAGGCTCCAGGAGTTGGTGATGGACAGGGTAGCCTGGCATGCTGCAGTCCATGAGATCGCAAAGAGTTGGACACGACTGAGCGACTGAACTGAGCTGATGAGCTGGAGCTGAAGGAGTCACTTAACTTTCCTGTTTTTGAACTTTATATAAATGCAGTCGTATAGCACATCTCTTTTTAGGTCTGGCCTCTTTTGGTCAGTATTACACTTGTGATCTTCATCCATATTTTTGATTAGTGATATCATTTGCTCATTCTCATTTTTGTAGAATTCTATGCATAACTATGTCCTGATTTACTTTTCAAATTACTGCTAGTGTCACATTTGTATTTCAGAATTACAACACAATGCCTGGTTGGCTATTTTTTTTAATTAGATACTTAAAATCCTTATTTTTAAATTCTTATTTAAGTCTTAGTTAAGCCCTACAAAATAAAAATGGGATTTTCCTTACCAAGTTACCTCCTAAACAGACAATGAAACTCAGCATGCATCTATACCATGTATTGAATTTTTAATTGAAAAATCCTCTTTATCATGTGTTCTGTTTGGGTTTACCCCCACATATTCAACCTCTGATTCAACCTGAAATATTCAACCCCAAATATTCAAAGCTCTGATTCACCACTACCTATCCACTCCTAAGTTTCCCCCCACCAATGGAATTTCGTTTTTCTTAATGGATTTTCTAATTGAGAGCTGAAGATACCATCATCCTTTCCATTTATAAGTCAATAATTTCAGAACACTTGTCTCTTAGATATGATAGTCTCGGCCCTTTCCCCAGACATCATCAAGATATACCCTAAAAGAAAACAAAAAGGGAATGTTGGCCCTCCTTTCACACACAATTTAGCTGGTAAGTGATTCTGCCTCAAACAATGACCCCAGTAAACCAGAGTACCTGAGATATAAGGCAAAACCTGTGATTGCATTACCTGCAATTACTGAAGTAGATGGAGTCACAGGTATGTGAGTTAATTTTAAATGAAGAAGTTCTGGCAGGAGTTGTTTCTGAGTCTCAGAAACCTGCACACATCAAGGTAATAAGGCTAGGTTTAAATTTGATTGAGTATTGAGTTTTTGCATTTTATTGTTGCGGTGAAAATCATGTCATGAATACTCCATTTAAGCCTCCATATAAGGATGTTCCTAATTAATCTGTTATTCAAAAGCCACCAGTATTATATTAGTAACTGCATTATTTCATGACATTGACTGAAGCCTGGAAGCAGGTTCCTATGGCCTAATTAATTTTTTTAAAGCCTTTTACTCAGTGGGATGCTGCCTACCTGGATCTTTGAATGAAAGGATATTAATGAAGCTGCAATGCAGATGATTATATTGAAAGTGATGAAGAATTTATTAGGAAGACAGCCATCACGGGCTGTGCAGTATATGAGGCATAAAACTGCTAAAAGTAATGACAGAGTGTAGTTTAGGCAAGTAATGGGCAGCAGAGCTACAAAAGGAGAGCTTGGAGATATATTATTTAGCAATAAAGTTCCCATAAAAATTGAAATATGAGGTGGAAAGATTAACATGGTCATACAAGTCATCTTTAATGTTCATAGCCAGTTCTGGCTTTCAGGAAGAGTAAACTAAATTTATGCCTGTGACAACATGTAAGTCAAAACCCTTATTTATACATTTCATGCAAATGACTGCAGACCTTTGGTTTGCCGTTACCAAAGTAATGTTTAGTAGCATTTAAATTTATTACATTAATGGCGGATCAGGAGCTGTATTTCTACCTGTCAAAAGATGAATGTTTGTAAGTCATATCATCAATAAATAGACTGCAGTTCACAGACCCCTGCACTGCTAGCTCCAAATCCATGAACAAAACTTTTATATTTTGTTTTTCTATCTTAAACTGAATATAGATGTATTCTCATTTATCCCATAATGATATTCTAGCATTATTGACACAAACCTCTGCTCTTCTGGCTTGTTTGCTTCCACATAGGGGACACATGGTACTCTAATTAAGAGCAAGGACTTTTGATGGAAATAGACCTAAATGAAAACCCTGATAGCCAATTACTAGATGGGTGACCTTAGTCAAATGATTTTATAACTCTGGTCTCATTTTTCTCATCTATAAGAGGGACATAATGATACCAATCTTGTGGAATTATTATAATAATTCAATAAAGTATGTAAAGTGTATCTAGCCTATGGTAACTGACTCAATTATTATCATCATAATTATCATTATCAATACATTCTGGGTGCTTCCATAATAGATAGTGGCATCAAAAGCCTTGGAGGAGAGGCAAAGCACACCGTATTCTTCAGATATTCTCATCTCAACTTTACTTCTCAAGTTAAAGGTCTGAAGGTTAATTTGTATCTAATGAAGTATGTAATTAAATTGACAGTCATTTGGATTTCACACAAATTTCTTATGAAAATTCTTGTCTTTTATGATTTCTTAGATGGAGGTATAAAATTGGGGCTTCTAGAATAAAACCAAATGGAATTTTAAGAGGAAAAAATCATAAATATTTACAAAACATTTTATTCTGAATCTGAAGCCTTTTCTATTTAATGTCTATCACATTAGAGAATGGCAATAAGATTTCCATTTTAAACACAGTAGTAATAGAGGCCTTAATAAGAAAACACCGTCTGAGTAAAGGCTTGATAAAAGTGAACATATAAGCCATAAGAAATTCAGAGGAAAGATTTTAGGTAAAGGGAATAGCCAGTGAAATTCCCATAAAATGGAAACAGAAGCAGAGCAAAGGAGGGCATGGTCAGTGGAAGTAAGTAGTTCAATATAGTTGGAGGCAGTAAAGTGTGCACCGTCGACAGAAAATCTTAAACCAGTAATGAAACTGATTTTTTTTTTTTTATTATCACCATGTGCTGACAAGTATAAACAATATCAGTGACCAAAAAAAAAAAAAAAAAAAACTGCTCCCTGAAAAAACAAAAACATATTTATTGCTCTAATATCTAAATAACTGCCGTGGTTTCTATTGAACTCAATGGATTGCTGCCACTAAGCCATGTTTGAAAACATACCAAGAAAGAGCAGCAGAAGTTAAGAATGTCTGGACCAGACTGAATGGGAACAGGAGCTGTAGATGGCCCAGCCTAGCATGGCTGGGATACGTCGGTCTTTGCAAGCTCTGTTTGGACTTGAGCTTTTCCTCTACAAGATGGAAAGCCACTGCACGGGTTAGAGCAGAGGATTTTCAAGATTTTACTCGTGTTTTCAACACGCTGATTGCAGACTAAAAAGAGACTTCAGGCAGGTAACATGATAATTATGGAAGAGAAAACTAAACTCAATGGTTACTGTATCCCATTGGTGAAGGATGAACCCCATACTCCAAATAATACAAATGGTTGAAGATACGACTTCAACCCTGGACTCATGAGACTAACAGCAGTTTATGAGTCAAACATAATCTGGTAGAGCAGACCCCACACACCACACATGGCTACATAAGAGTTACACTTGGGAATAGAGTGAACCAGCAGCGGCTGTAGGAAGCAGGCTTTGTAGTACCAAGAGTGGAGTGTGCCCCCCACCGTTCACATCTTGAGGATGTGTTGGTTTGTCTGAATGATTTTGCAGGCTAGCAGAGGAGCAAAATATATTAGGTTCAGATCCAGATGGGGTGCAGCTGGTCTGGTTAATAGGGGAACTACCTGGGTGTGGTGTCTTCTCCACTGTCTTTGGGGCATACTAGCAAAAGCAGAGGAACTCACAAGTAAGCCTTTGGGGTCCCCGTGAGACTCAAAGATGTCAAGTAATACAGTGATAGCTTGGGACAGAAGTATAAGTGGTGAAATTAGTGAGAAAAAAATTGATACTGACTATATTTTGGAGGTGAAACCAATAAGAATTGTGGAGGAATTGAATGTGGAATGTGAAAGAGTCAAATATGACACAAAGGTGTTTGACACTACCAAATGAAAATATAGTTTCAATTACCGAGAAGAAAAACTATAGGAGTAGCAGCTTATGGTATTATATTTCCATACAATTTGATACTATATAAATGTAAAAACATAAACTTTTCATATGTGTGTGTGCATGCTGTCTCTTCAGCCGTGTCTGACTCTCTGCAACCCCATGAACTGTAGTCCACCAGACTCCTCTGTCCATGGAATTCTCTAGGCAAGAATACAAGAGTGGGTTGCCATGTCCTCTCTCAGGGGATCTTCCTGCCCAGGGATCAAACCTGAGTCTCCTACAGCTCCTGCATTGCAGGCAGATTCTTTACCACTGGGCCACCTGGGAAGCCCAAACTTTTTATATACTTATAAGGAAATATCTCAAAATATAGCAAGTGAAAAAGCAAAGTACATGGTACCCAATAAAGTATTTAGGATTTGTGTTTAAAAGGGGAGATAAAAAATAGACATTTGCATCAGCATATATGCACATTTTAAAAATTTATATAAAGTCTGCAGGAAGTAAAAAACAAGTAAAACAAGAGTTACCTGTTAGAGGGCTAGGATAGAAATAAATTGGGCGGTGACTGGGAGCAAAAGAGAAATATATTCACTATAGTTTAAAATGTCTGATGTGTATACAATGTGAATGCTTATTTTTTTAGTTAAAAATAAATGCTTAAAAAGAAATAGGCAGAAATTCTGTTTTAAAAATATGTATAGCTGACAGGTCCTAATACAGTATCTCCATACATATACTACTGTCTCTTGAAAACATAATAATAAAATAAAAAGAAGAAAATAAGAAGATGGAGGAGGAGAATAAGAAAAGCAATAATAATCATCATACTAGCAATAATTATAACAAAACAATAACACAGTAAAACAAGCTTAATCATAACCTCCAATCACCATTTATTATCACAGATATTTATTTTTGAGTGACTATCCTGTACTAGTCCTATGACACATATATTATTTCCCTGTGTGATCACTAAAGTCACTGCTCAATTAACTTAATGGTCAGTTAATGATTAAAGAGATTTCTTTAAATATCCCACCTTTTGCCAAAGGTCTCTCTATGTGTATGGGGCATACCTTTACCTCTTAGGCAGACACTTTCTAACTCCACGTTAAACTTCACTTTAGCTTTGGAAACATTTCCAGGTCAGTTAAAAGGAGAGCTTCTGGGGCCGTTTCCAGGCATGTACACAGTCTCTAAGTGCACAGCCTGATGAATTATCTTCTAATATTCCAGAAATAAGCTGAAGTTTTTCAAGGCTTCTAGCTGTTAGGTGACTGTTGACCAAAACCACCCACTTTGGCCAGATCCACTTGTGTTTTCTTACATCAGGAGGTCCCTATAAGGAACACAGTGCTACCACTGAAAACTAACCTGGACAATTCAGCAGGGGCCAAAAGAGAGAGGAGATAACCAACCTTGATTCCAGATCAATTCATGCTAGAATCCATTCTGGCTGGTATTCATGCGCCACCAGGAATGACCTCGAGTTAGACTCCGGGCCAAGCATGATAAATGGCCAGAGACAACCAAAAACTAACCCCATTAACATAACACCTGAGGAGGAACCACATGGCCGAACATTCTCCTGGATTCTCCTACCCTGCTGCTGTCTACCTGGGTATCCCTTTCCAAGAAAGTCTCTTATTTTGTCAGCACGTGTGTTTCCTTGTACAATTCATTTCCAAATATTAGACAAGATCCCATTCAGGCTCTGGAAGGGATGCCCCCTTCCAATAACATATTGACATCTTTTTCTCCAGTTTTTCTTAAAAGTTTTTTGGTAAACGTATTAGTCCCAGCCAATAATGTTACTTCAGAGAGATTAAGATCAGTCATCACTAATTTTCCTTGAAAATTGCCTTGTGGATTGACTGCTCATACAAGGTAAAGACTCTGTCAGATTAAATCAAGACAGGAGAACAGCTTTTCAGAGACCTGCCAGGTAAATCAGATATAATAATCCATGTGTGGGGAGATTTTTGGACACTTCAAACTGATTCTGCTCCCTCCAGCTGCTGTTAGATGGCGGTTTTCACAGCTATATTGTCGTGAAGCTGTTCTGCTGTTAAGACTTCCATAGAGTAGCTGCTGCTGCTGCTGCTAAGTCGCTTCAACCGTGTCCGATTCTGTGCAACCCCGTAGACGGCAGCCCACCAGGCTCCCCCGTCCCTGGGATTCTCCAGGCAAGAACACTGGAATGGGTTGCCATTTCCTTCTCCAATGCATGAAAGTGAAAAGTGAAAGTGAAGTTACTCAGTCATGTCCGACTCTTAGCGACCCCATGGACTGCAGCCCACCAGGCTCCTCCATCCATGGGATTTTCCAGGCAAGAGCACCGGAGTCGGGTGCCATTGCCTTCTCCGTCGATAGAGTTAAGGGAAGGCAAATGGAGTTAAGTTAAAACCTTATAAGTCTTGCTGTTCGTATCAAGATTCAACCTTTTTTCTTGAATAATAACTTCCTAGATTGTTGCAAAACATTGGTTAATTTTCAGAATTCTGAAAATACTAATTTTGATAGCTTTTGCCAGTATTCTCATTACTTCTGTGGAGGAGTAGATATCTGGAGGTCCTCATTCTGTCATTCCAGAAGTCAAGTGCTACCTGCTTTATTTTTTTAAAGCAGTTATCTGTTCAGTGGGCTTCCTGGATGGCTCAGTGGTAAAGAAAACTCGACTGAAATTCAGGAGATGTAAGGGACATAGATTGGATCTCTGGGTTGGGAAGATCCCCTAGAGGAGGAAATGGCAACCCATTCCAATATTCTTGCCCGGGAAATCCCACGGACAGAGTAGTTTGGCTGGCTACAGTTCATAGGGTTGCAGAGTCAGATACAACTAAGTGACAGAGCACATCAAGTGTTTTTTCAAGTGAAGTGAAATTACCGATTATCTGCTTTTGTCAATAATCAACTTCCAATTAGAAGTGTCAACTTCCAATTAGAATTTAAGCTACAGGAAAAGGGGCATTGCCTTGTTTATTCTACTGTTATCAATTGTGAAATATCTGAGATTTTGTCCTACCTGCCATTTAACAAGTTAACCTGTCACAGTTTTGTGGAGGGTTACAGAAGACACAGACTCCTGGTTCAAAGACAGTGAATTCTGTTACTCACTGCACAGCAAGACGCATAAGCTCACGTTCATATCAATTCCACGTGTCTCTCAAATTCCACAGGAACAATGCAGTATGGGCTAAGTAGATAATGTACATATGGTAAATTTGCATCTTAGATAGGGAACTTCAAGATTAAGAAGTTAAGTCTTCTTAATACAATAGGATGCTGGCAAATCTGCCCTTTGCCCCAGAGAGAAACTTTACTTTGACTATACAACAAACGTTCCTTCTGTTCTGGAGGGAGGCACTATCTATCTCCCAAGGCTATTTGCTACACAAACATTCTTGAAGAGATAATCCAGAACAAAATCTCTCAGTGCCTCCACTGGTAAGACATGCAGAAACACCAAACTCATGGAGATTTATCTTCCAATATCATCCCAGGTCTATTAGTATCTAACATTATAGACATGTAATAAATATGTGCTGAATAAAGCTTCCACAAACTTCTACTTTGATCAATAGCATGTTCTATTTCCACAGATACATACATATATAAATCCATATATATTATTAATAATTAAAATCTTGGATATAAGGCCAGTTTTGAATAAGAACTTCCCTTCTTTGGGCTACTATAACAAAGTACCGTAGATTGCTTCATTAAAAAAAAAAAATTATTTCTTACAGCTCTGGAGGCTGGAAGCTCAACACAAGCACCAGCATAATAAGATTCCTGATGACCCCTCCTCCAGTTTGCAGACAGCCAACTTCTGTCTGTGCCCTCACAAAGCAAAAAGATATTTAGTTAGCTTTCTGACCTTTTCTTAGTTCAGTTCAGTTCAGTTGCTCAGTCGAATACGACTCTACAACCCCATGGACTGCAGCACGCCAGGCCTCCCTGTCCATCACCAACTCCTGGAGCTTACTCAAACTCATGTCCATGAAGTCAGTGATGCCATCCTACCATCTCATCCTCTGTCGTCCCCTTCTCCTTCCACCTTCAATCTTGCCCAGTGTCAGGGTCTTTTCAAATGAGTCAGCTCTTCGCATCAAGTAGCCAAAGTATTAGAGTTTCAGCTTCATCATCAGTCCTTCCAATGAATATTCAGGACTGATTTCCTTTAGGATGGACTGGTTGGATCTCCTTGGAGTCCAAGGGACTATCAAGAGTCTTCTCCAACACCACAGTTCAAAAGCATCAATTCTTCGGCTCTCAGCTTTTGTTGTAGTCCAACTCTCACATCCATACGTGACTACTGGAAAAACCATAGCTTTGACTAGATGGACCTTTGTTGGCAAAGTAATGTCTCTGCCTTTTAATTTGCTGTCTAGGCTGATCACAGCTTTTCTTCCAAGGAGCAAGCATCTTTTAATTTCATGGCAGCAGTCACCATCTGCAGTGATTTTGGAGCTCAAGAAAATAAAGTCTGTCACTGTTTCCACTGTTTCCCCATCTACTTGCCATGAAGTGATGGGTCCAGATGCCATGATCTTAGTTTTCTGAATGTTGAGTTTTAAGCCAATTTTTTCCCTCTCCTCTTTCACTTTCATCAAGAGGCTTTTTATTTCTTCTTTGCTTTCTGCCATTAAGGGTGTTATCATCTGCGTATCTGCGGTTATTGATATTTCTCCCCCAATCTTGATTACGCTTGTGCTTCATCCAGTCCAGCATTTCTTATGATGTACTCTGCTTATAAGTTAAATAAACAGGGTGACAACACATAGCCTTGACATACTCCTTTCCCGATTTGAAACCAGTCTATTGTTTCATGTCCAGTTCTAACTGTTGATTCTTGACCTGCATACAGATTTCTCAGGAGGCAGATCAAGTGGTCTGGTATTCTCATCTCTTGAAGAATTTTCCATAGTTTGCTGTGATCCACATAGTTAAAGGCTTTGGCGTAATCAATAAAGCAGAAATAGATGTTTTTCTGCAACTCTCTTGCTTTTTCAATGATCCAAGGGATGTTGGCAATTTGATCTCTGGTTCCTCTGCCTTTCCTAAATTTAGCTTGAACATCTGGAAGTTCGTGGTTCATGTACTGTTGAAGCCTGGCTTGGAAAATTTTGAGCATTACTTTTCTAGTGTGTGAGATGAGTGCAATTGTGCGGTAGTTTGAACATTCTTTGGCGTTGCCTTTCTTTAGGATTGGAATGTAAAACTGACCTTTTCCAGTCCTGTGGCCACTGCTGAGTTTTCCAAATTTGCTGGCATATTGAATGTAGCACTTTCACAGCATTATCTCTTAGGATTTGAAATAGCTAAACTGGAATTCCATCACCTCCACTAGTTTTGTTCATAGTGATACTTCCTAAGGCCTACATAGGAAGTCTGGCTCTAGGTGAGTGATCTCACTATCGTGGTTATCTGGGTCATGAAGACCCTTTCTGTATAGTTCTTCTGTGTATTCTTGCCACTTCTTCTTAATATCTTCTGCTTCTGCTAGGTCCATACCATTTCTGTCCTTTATTGAACCCATCTTTGCGTGAAATATTCCCTTGGTATCTCTAATTTTCTTGAAGGCATCTCTAGTCTTTCCCATTCTATTGTTTTCCTCTGTTTCTTTGCACTGATCACTGAGGAAGGCTTTCTTATCTCTCCTTGCTATTCTTTGGAACTCTGCATTCAAATGGGTATATCTTTCCTTTTCTCCTTTTTCTTTAGCTTCTTTTCTTTTCACAGTTGGTTGTAAGTCCTCCTCAGACAATCATTTTGTCTTTTTGCCTTTCTTTTTCTTGGGGATGATCTTGATCCTTGCCTCCTGTACAATGTCACAAACTTCCATCCATAGCTTTTCAAGGTCTCTATCGATGTAATCCCTTAAATCTACTTCTCACTTCCACGGTAAAATCATAAGGGTTTTGATTTAGGTCATACCTGAATGGCCTTGTGGTTTTCCCTACTTTCTGCAGTTTAAGTATGAATTTGGCAATAAGGTGTTCATGATCTGAGCCACAGTCTGATCCTGGTCTTGTTTTGCTGACTGTATAGAGCTTCTCCATTTTTGGCTGCAAAGATTTTAGTATTGACCATCTGGTAATGTCCATGTTTCTTATAAGGGCACTAATTCCATTCATCAGGGCTCCATCCCTGTGCTCTAAATACCCCTCCCAAAAACCCTACCTCCAAATACACTGAGGATTAGATTTCAACATATGAATTTGGTGGGGTGGGGACACAAACATTCAGTGTATAACAAAGGTCTAAGAATAAATATATGTGGTTTCTTATTATTTTGGCTATAATAGAAAAGCAAATGTAAATTTGCAAAACTCTATTGGCTTCTTCATTTGTAAACAAAATTGAGAAATTTGCCTGTTGACCTCTTGAAGGAGTTCAGTCTTCTCTCCTATTCCTTTCTAGCCTTATTCTATAAAAGAAGAACTGCTATGTTTAATCACAAGAATATTTAGTTAAATCATACAGCTAAGGTCTTAGTATGCCTGGCTTTTGCAGATCTCAACTCCTAGAAAAGTAGAGAAGGAAGGAGGCCTGGAATACACATTTTTGTGGGCAAATATAAAAAACAACTTACCTGCTGCCTCTCTCTCTCTTTCTCTCTCTCTCTGTTTCTCTTTGTCTTCATTACATCTCTATCTCTCCTCATTTCCCCTACCCACACATACACATATACATAGAAATGCACATACTACTCTTCCATTGTGCTTTTCTCATGTTTAGCCCATATATCAGTCCAGTCACGTTCACTGGCATTCTTTCCTGGGACTTTGAGCCAAGCTCCTACATTAAGTGTAAAATCTCCCTTGGCCTTGCTTTGTCCTTTGAAAGGAATAGCTAATTAAGAACAGAATCTGATTTTTAGAAACTTCAGTTCTGTGCAATAGCCAGCATGTACTAGATTTTTAAAGTATAACAACTACAGAAGAGATTGCATTTCATTCCACAGCAGTGATTTTTTTCTTGTCCCTCATGATTTTTTTAAACAAATAGAAAATGCTGTAAAAGTTATCTGCATAATTTAGTCACATACCAAGCATAGCAGGATACTTTTTCTGTCTACTTAGTTTTATCTTTGAGAATATTGTGCCATTTTCAGTTACAAATTACTTTGTATATCTGTATTATACTGCCTTTCCTGGGTAAGTGTAAAATTCCCATAATTTCAGTTGATGTTTATTTTGTTCTATCATTGAAATGGATTCATTTTGTGATATTCTGAGAAATATACTCAATTTGTGGATCATTTATATGTCTCTAGTACAGTTAGCTATTCTGATGCTTAAATAGTTTATCTCATTTAGTACTTTTTTATCATAAATGTTTAAATTACTTTAACTCTTATTGGGATTGCTTGTTTTCTGTTTTGAATGGATTTCCCTGCTCAGTATTACACTCCAGGCCAGTTCTAACCTCATTGCTATTATTTCTTCACAATTATACATAGTTTCCATATTTAACATAAGCCAATTATCTATCACATATATTCATATGTTTATAGTTAATTTTAAATTAACTGTTTCTTGTCTTAAAAGAGGTAATCACTTTCAGTACTCAAGTTGTCAAAATAATCATTGCATTACATCACAATATTTCTAATATCTCATAGTTGTATTCCTCCTGCCTTTGAACTTTGTCCAACCATAAATATACTTCAAACTCCTTAACCAAATCTTAAATTATAAGAAAGTGTTAATGATAAAATAAATAATTAAAAACAAAGGGAAAAAAAGAGATTTTGCACTGACTCTTCTCTTGTGGAATTTTTTTTCTGTTCTTCTAAAGAAAATTCGAATATTCTAACTAGTCATGCTTGCCTTTACTTAGAAAAGCATTTTTTGCACATAATAGAGGAATAGTATCTATTCTTTGCTTTTTGCTAAGATCAAGAATGGTATGGGAGCTTCCCAAGTAGCACAGTGGTAAAGAATCCACCTGCCAATGCAGAAGACACAGAGATGCAGGTTCAATTCCTGAGTCAGGAAGATCCCCTGGCGTAGGCAATGGCAACCTTCTCCAGTGTTCTTGTCTGAAAAATTCCAGGGTCAGAGGGGCCTAGTAGGCTACAGTACATGGGATCACAAAGAGCTGGACACAATTGAGCAACTGAGCACACACACAGGGGAGTTGCTGTTGCTATTCAGTTACTCAGTCGCGTCCAACTCTTTGCAACCCCATAGACTACAGCACACCAGACTTCCCTGTCCTTCATCATCTCCCAGAGTTGGCTCAAACTCATGTCCACTGAGTCAGTCATGCCATTCAACCATCTCATCCTCTAGTCACACAGAGGAATAATATTTGGTAATTCTGAATATAATTTCTGACTTTATTAATAATAACCCAATACCACCACAGTCAAAATATTGATAGTCCTCAAAAATTATAACTATTATATTAAATAATTATAAATAACACAGTAATAATTAATAATAAGCCTTAAAAATATTAAAGAGAAAATTGTTTTATTAGCCAAACCATGTACTGCATAAAGTACATATACTGCATGTACTTTATAATGTTTTCAGTAATTTCCCATAAATTCTAGACTTGATCTTAGCCAAAAGACCAAGAAGCAATCCCATAAATTCTATGTGATAATTATTTCCATTTTTCAGGTGAAGAAATTGAGACTCAGACTATGACAGTTGTAGTAGCTAAACCAGAAATTAAACCCAAGTCTTTCAATTTCAAGAAGATAACGCTCTTTCAATACACCATGCCACAAATTTCAGTCTCAATATGGGCCAAAGTCAAAAGAACACTTGAACAATTGTTTTTTGATGTCAAAGTGTGTTTTGATTTGGTATGTGTGTGTGTGTGTTTTAAAGTACATAGGCAGTTTTCCTTTTCTGTTCAGTTGCAGTTGTCTTTTTCACTTTTAAAAGTTGCCAAAGATAGCAGAGGTGGAAAACACTGGGAAGGGGACATTGTTTTAAAGTCTCCTCAAATAAAAGTATTATTTGTAGCTTGTGGATAATGTTTTTGCTGACAGACACTGTGCCTTTTTATTATGCATGGAGTGCTGCTTTTTCTTTGTCTTACCTTCTTTTGCATTTCATCCGTGCTTAAAAGTAGGATAAATTTGTGGCAGGGCCCATTCCCATGACTCTTTCCACTTTCACCCAAACCGGTAGATGCTGCAAATTCTTTTCAAAATGTGTTATCAGGTGAGAGATATAGTTTAACTTTCCAGATCAAAAGCATGCTAAAAAGAGGCAATCTTTGGGGTGTTTTTACTGAGCATCCAAACCCTTGGAGTTTTTCTGCCACATGCGTTATGTCTTTCTCCACATTTCCTTGCATTTCAAATTTTCTTCCTAGATCTTTTATAGTTTGTAATCTGTCCCAGGAGCAGATTTAAATGACAGGTCTCATGGAATATTTTTTTAAGATCTAAAGAGGAAAAGAAGGAATACTTTCCAAAGGAAAAAGGTATTTACTTGGAAAGAGAAATTCTCCAATGGACGTGTCCACCATGAGTCAGTCCACTTTTTACTATACCTTCAGCTCCACTGGGTAGGCTTACCAGCCACCTTAAGTGGTGAAGGGAGATTTCAGGAAAAAGCAAAGGAGCAGAGGAGGATGATCTTAAGTTAGAGAAGTAAAAGAAGAAACTTCATGAAAGTAATGTGGCCTTCCTATTAAGTATGCAAAGAGACCCTAACCCAGTAGACATAATACAGATGTTAACAATGGGGACCTTAGGTGGAGCAGCCCTCAGGCATCAAAGTCTCTAGTAGGCAAAATACTCAAAAAGAAGAGAACCTTTTCTTTTGAGAAAAGAAATCTTCTTTTAAAAATGCACTCTCCCCAGAATAAAATATGATTGAAAATATGATGATCTGATTAAGCCTCTAAGTATGGTAGAAGTACATAAAGTTTCCTAAAATGCAGAGTTTATCCTCATGACCATCCAAGGTGAATCTGGCAGAGGAAAAGTGGTACTAGTTATAGTCACTTCATTAATTATATTCAGAATATAAAAAGAACCCAAGTCCCTCCAGAATCCTGAGACTATCTGTAGATAAAATAAATTGAAGCAAAATGCAAACAGTTTTTAGAAAGTCCAGGGAAATAAAGTTTGACATCAGATTTTCCAACTATAATTAAAAGTATAATTTTAGAGTAAGTAAAATGAGCTAAAACTATGGTCTGAAAATTTTAGAATGTTTCTAAATTCTTGAAGTGATTTATCTTAGAATGCCAAGAAAAGTCCTTTCTCAGAATACAAATACTAAAATGGAAATGTGGAATCTTTGTTAAAAACACACATATATTAATAAAGCACATGATAATATGAATTTAAAAGTGTTCAAATAAACCTTCAGATCTTTCATTATACATATGCATCAATTCAGTTCAGTTCAGTCGCTCAGTCGTGTCTGACTCTTTGTGACCCCATGAATCTCAGCACGCCAGGCCTCACTGTCCATCACAAACTCCCAGAGTTTACTCAAACTCATGTCCATCGAGTCGGTGATGTCATCCAGCCATCTCATCCTCTGTCATCCCCTTCTCCTCCTGCCCCCAATCCCTCCTAACATCAGGGTCTTTTCCAATGAGTCAACTCTTCACATGAGGTGGCCAAAGTATTGGAGTTTCAGCTTCAGCATCAGTCCTTCCAATGAACACCCAGGACTGATCTCCTTTAGGATGGACTGGTTGGATAGTCCCCTTTATAACAAGAGAATTTTGCAAATAATTTCCTAAGGTTGTGAAAACAGTGTATTTTAGAGATATGTCTTGCGTTGTTGCTAGTTGTGATATTACTTCCAAGAGAGGAAGATCATAGTACTTCTCCCAGAAACTGTCCTCCACTCCTCCAGGTCTGTTTTATAAGGAAAAAGGCTTAACAAGAATGTCCACTGTCAGAACCATTGTTTGGATGACTTTTTTCACATCTTCCTGACAAAATTCATGAAGTCGTGAATATCACAAGCATCATTATGCTTCTGTTCAAGGTGTAATCTCTGACTCACAATCATTGTGTGTGCATGCTCATTCAGTCATGTCCAACTCTTGAAATCCCATGGACTATAGCTCTCCAGGCTTCTCTGTCCATGGGATTTTTCCAGGAAAGAACGCTGGAGTGGGTTGTCATTTCCTCCTCCAAGGGATTTTCCCAACCCAGGGGTAGAACCTACATCTCCTGCATCTCCTGCAATGGCAGGCAGATTCTTTACCACTGAGCCACCTGGGAAGCCATCACTGTCTAGGTTCTGTATACTCCAATGTACATAAAAGTCTGCATTAGCCTGGTTGGGCTGTTATAGTGAAATACTATAGTCTGAATGTTTATTTTCTCACAGTTCTGGAGGATGGCAGTCCAAGGTCAAGGTATTGTCAGGATTGGTTTCTGGTGAGAACAATCTTCCTGGCTTGCTGATGGCAGTCTTCTTGTCATGTCCTCACATGGCCTTTCCTCTGTGAGCAGAGGGAGAAAGATCTCTGGAATTCATTCCTCTCTTTATAAGGATACCATCAGTGCCTGTTGGGTTATTACCCCACCCTTATGATTTCATCTAACTTCAGTTACCTCCCTAAAAGACTTACCCTCTATCCCTTACAGTAAAATTAAGGGTTAGGGCTTCAACATACAATTTTGAAGGGGGGACACAAGTCAGTCTATAGCAACATCTTAAGACAACTTGCTCTGATTGTCAGTCTCTCATTAATACTGTCCCCTTTGTCTAGGAATTATTCAAATTTCCTTAATTAATTTTTTAATAGTCTTACATTATATTCTCCCTTTGCTCTCTTTACTTCTTAATTGGCATTTCTTGGAAGTGAAGTCACCTTTCCTCGTGTTGTATTGATTATTCTCCCTCCTATAACACAGCATCTTCTCCCATGGCTCTCCTTAAATGGTTCCATTTTCGTTGATGAAAGTTTAGTCATCAAATCAGATGATTTCTTTTCAGTTTCCATAGGCTTTTCCTTTCTGGAAACAACTGACTCCATTAAATGGTACTTCTTTTGAAACTATTTTCCTTGATATCTTAGAGCAAGTTTATGATTTCTATTGGCATACCACCTAGCTTATTTTTGATCATTCTTTTTTTCCCACTTGTTTATTCATTCCTTGACTGTAGATAGTACACAAAGATAGCCTTTTTCTCATCTCCTATATACTCTCTCTCACTTCAGTAGCTTTGTTTGCCATTTAATATATTATCTGTTTTTTCAATTGCCAGGCACCTTCCTTGTCATTTCAGCCTTCGCTATGCTCTTTGAGCTCTCACAAGAGATCTATTTCACACAGGAATCTCAGTGGAAAATAGTAGTAACATATTTCTCTGCTAAGTAAGTCCTTAGAGATCAGGTGGGCCCGAACCATCTTGCAGCCACGTCATCTGGAATATGTGGCCTTCAATGTCACCATAGCAGAGCACCAAACCAAAGGGACACTGGCTCCTAATGATCTAAGCTCAGAAGTGACACATATCATTCTGCTAATTTGCCACTGGCCACAACTATTCAAAGGACAACAGTCTAACTACAAAGAAGGATGAAAAAATGTAGATAAGCACATAGGATAGTTGAGAAACCCTATCTCAAGGTGACACCATCTCTCATCAAACTCTTATTTCACAGAGAAAACACAGACCATAAAGCAAAAACACCCCTAATTTTTTCTCTTTATGTACAAGGATAGTTTTTCTGCGTAGTTTATAAATACCTATTTTCACCTTCTCAGTGTCTTCCACTTATTTTCCCATCTCATCAGTATCATTAAGGTTTTCCTCTTTAGCAACTTTATTTTGACATAAGAATATGTGAAAACTGCCACCCCTCCCCATTTAAAAAGTGCTCTTTCTTAATGCCTATTAATTCTCTAACTACCTTTTCTCTCTCCCTAATTTCACCATACAATTTATCAAAAGTTGCCTTTATTCTCATGGTATATATTTTCTTAACTTTATGTACCTGGTGACTTGTGCAATTGGCTATTTTCTTCTTACTTATCTCCATGGAGCTGCATTCACCAGGATTTATTTGTGATTAAATTGAACGAATATTGCTTGGTCTTTATGTCAACTTTCTGCAATATTTGATTTTGTTAATCAAACTTGTCATCTCAAAAAAAATCATTCACTTTAACAACAGCAGTGTCTTAATTGGCTACTTTTTCCCTCCTGTCTCTGGACTACCTTATCTCTTCTACTGGACATGCTCACTTTGCCCTTTACCGAGAGATAAGTGTTTCTCAAAAGCTCTCTTCTGCCCCTGATAGATGGTCTCATCTGCTCTCGTGATTCCAGCCACCATCTATATCACAAATCTTGATCTAAGCTTTACATATCTCTCCTGAGTCCCTAACACACCTACATGCTTACTGAAAATCTCTGCCCAAATATACCATGAATACTTAAAATTAATTATGTGATATTATTGAAGATTACTTTTACCTTCAAAATTGACTTCTTCTCTATTCATCTCTGTATATCATTTATACCACTGCCATTTGTACAGTTGTCCAAGGGGAAGGCTGGGGAGACAGTGAAGACTCAGTACTATATAATCATCACTCACCCTCACGATCAAATCAGTAACCAAGTACTGTCTAACCTAAATTCCTAGTATCTCTCAATATTGTCCAATTTGACAACCTTATTATGACTACTTGGTCCTGTCTCTACATTTCCTCTTATTTATGGAACATAAACAGTTCCGTCTAGTCAAAGTTATGGTTTTCTCAGTAGTCATGTATGGATGTGAAAGCTGGACCATAAAGAAGGCTGAATGCCAAAGAATTGGTGCTTTTGAACTGTGGTGTTGGAGAAGATTCTTGAGAGTCCCTTGGACTGCAAGGATCAAACCAGTCAATCCTAAAGGAAATCAATCCTGAATATTCATTGGAAGGACTAATGCTGAAGCTGAAGCTCCGATACTTTGGCCACCTGATGCGAAGAACTGACACCTTGGAAAAGACCCTGATGCTGGGAAAGATTGAAGGCAGGAAGAGAAAGGGACAACAGAGGATGAGACGGTTAGATGGCATCACCAACTCAGTGGACATGAGTTTGAGGAAGCTCTGGGAGATGGTGAAGGACAGGGAAGCATGGATTGCTGCAGTCCATGGGGTCACAGAGAGTCGGACAAGACTGAGCTACTGAACATACACATAAACAGTTTCTTAACTGAAAGTTTACGCCTTAATCTTTTAACAGAATAAATATTCATTGAGTATTTACAACACTGGTCGGTAAGGACATTGTTTACATGGAGTTTACTATGTAGTAGGGAAAATAAACTGTAAAATATAACTATACTTATCATAGGTAACTGGACATTTAGGTTTTATAAGAACTTATAGAAAGGGAATTTAATCTCTAATGGAAGTCATAAAAACCAGAGGTTCAATGTTTATTTTGAACTTTAAATGACGAGAGTACATTAACCAAGTACTGAATGGTTAAAGAATGATACAAATTGATGGTATAACCTGGAAAAAGTTTAGGCATAAGAGAAGACATTTAAAAAAATGAAACTACTGAGTAGCTGAAAATTTATGGAAAGAGATGCTAGGTAAGGATAGAGGCACCAGATAAGAGTGGGATTAGTCAGGAACACAGAGTTTGCTTTCTCCCAAAATTAAAGAGAAACTATCAAAGAGCTCTAAGCAGTGGAATGAAATTCAGGTTGCATTGTGGAGAATAAATAAAAAAAGAGAAAGTGAATGGGGATATTATATCTGAGTAAAAAATGTAAAGGGTAAGACAATGGACATAGAGAAGAATGAGCTAAGACATATATATATACAGCTTTCCTTCTCCTGCGCTTTGCAGGTGTGATAAAGAACATGTCTTCCAACGCAGAAGACATAAGAGATGTGAGTTGAATCCCTGGGTTGGGAAGATCCCCTGGAGGAGGGCATGGCAAACCACTCCAGTATTCTTACCTGGAGAATCTCATGGACAGAGGAGACTGGCAACAGGCTATGGTCCATGGGGTCACAAAGAATCAGATATGACTGAAGTGACTTAGCACATAAATATAGTATAAGTATGATAAGTCTTGGGACTGTTCCAATCAGAGTCCAGGGAGGGGAGAAGAGTAAAGAATAACTCTCAGCTTCCTGCTTGGTCAATTGAGATTAAAACTGTTTGCAATAAAGAATCAGCTTTGTGTTGTTGTTCAGTCTCCCCGTTGTGTTCAACTCTTTGTGACCCCATGGACTGCAGCACGCCAGGCCTCCTGTCCCTCCGCATCTCCCGAAGGTTGTCCAAGTTCATATCCATTGCATCAGTGAAGCCATCCAGCCATCTCATCCTCTAATGCCCTCTTCTCCTTCTGTCCTCAATCTTTCCCAGCATCAGGGACTTTTCCAATGAGTCAGCCATTTGCATCAGATGACCAAAATACTGAAGTTTCAGCTTCAGCACCAGTCCTTCCAATGAGTATTCAGGGTTGATTTCCCATAAAATTGACTGGTTTGACCTCCTTGCTGTCCAAGGGACTCTCGGAGTCTTCTCCAGCACCACAGTTTAAAGACATCAATTCGTCAGCACTCCACCTTCTTTATGGCCCCAGCTCTCATAATCGTACTTGACCAGTAGGAAGACCATAGCCTTGACTATACAGGCCTTTGTCGGCAGGGTAATGTCTCTGCTTTTCAACACATTGTCTAGGTTTGTCATCTCTTTCCTGCCAAGAAACAATTGTCTTCTAATTTCATGGCTTCAGTCACCATCCACAGTGATTTTAGAGCCCAAGAAGAGGAACTCTGTCACTACTTCCACATTTTCCCCTTTCTATTTGCCATGAAGTAATGGTACCAGATGCCATGATCTTAGTTTTTTTAATATTCAGTTTTAAGCCAGCTCTTTCACTTTCCTCTTCCACTCTCATCAAGAGGTTTTTAGTTCCTCTTCACTTTCTGTCTTTAGAGTGGCATCATTCTCATATCTGAGGTGGTTGTTTCTCCTGCATATCTTGATTCCAGCTTGTAACTCATCCAGCCCTGTTTCTCATGATGTGCTCAGCATATAGATTAAACAAACAGGGTGACAGCAGATAGCCCTGTCATACTCCTTTCTCAATCTGGAACTAATCAGTTTTCCATACAGGGTTCTAACTGTTGCTTCTTGAGCCACATACGTATCTCAGGAGACAGGTAAGACGGTCTGGTATTCCCATCTCTTTAAGAGCTTTCCACAGTTTATTATGATCCACACAGTCAAAGACTTTGGCACAGTTGATGAAACAGAGGTAGATGTTTTTCTGAAATCCCCTAGCTTTCTCTATGGCCCAGCGAATGTTGGCAATTTGATCTCCAGTTCTACTTCCTTTTCTAAACCCAGCTTGGACATCTGGAAGTTCTTGTTTCACATAATGCTGAAGCTTAGCATGCAAGATTTTAAGCATCACCTTACTTGCATGGGAGATGAGTGCTATTGTCCAATGGTTAGGACATTCTTTGGTACTACCCTTCTTGGGAATTGAAATGAAGACCTTTTCCAGTCCCCTGGCCACTGCTGGGCCTTCCAGATTTGCTGACATATTGAATGCAACACCTTGATGGCATCATCCTTCAGGGTTTTTAATAGTTCTACTGGAATTCTGTCCTACCCACTGCTATTTATTAATAGCAGTGCTTCCTAAGGCCCACTTGACTTTGCTTTCCAGAATGTCTGGTTCTGCGTGGCTGACCACACCATCATAGTAATCTGGTTCATTAAAATCTTTTTTGTACAGTTCTTCTGTGCATTATTTCCATCTCTTCTTGATCTCTTCAGTGTCTACTAGGTTTCTACTGCTTCTTAGCACATATGTATTTATAGTATAATTATGACAAGTATTGGGGACTGTTCCAATCAGAGTTCAGGGAATGGAGAAGAGTAAAGAATGACTCTCAGGTTCTTGCTTGGTTAACTGGCATTAAAACTGTTTGCAACAAAAAAGAATCAGCTTAAGTCATTTAATTATTTTAAGTGTATTCTGCATCCTATAAAAATAAATTTGAAAGATTAAGAAAATTGTGTCTCCCTAGGTTTTGCATATCTTTTGTTTTGTCATGTAAATTCCCTTCTTATTTTGTATAAAAGTAGCATCAACATATATACACTATCTTGTGTAAAATGGATAGTTATTGAGTAGTGGCTCTATAACACAGGGAGCCCAGCCTGTTGTTCTGTGATGACCTAGAGAGTTGGAATGGGAGAAAAGGAGGGAGGCTCAAGGTGGAGGTAATATATGTATAATGATGGCTGATTCATATCATTGTATGGCAGAAACCAAAGCAACACTGTAAAAATTAAAAAAAAATTAAAGAAAGGTTATGAAAAAACAAGAAAGAAGTGAGAGAAAATAAGATCTTATGAAAAATTGTGAATAATCTTTATCTGTTTTTGTGCTTATTACAAATTCCTGTTGTTTATCTCTTTATATGTTGATACATATTCTGAAATATCTTCTCATTCCAGATGAGTCAACTTGTGAGGATTTAGTTTAACTAATAACTCAAACAAGCCTAAAATTGGTTCATCTACAGGAATGACCACCATATTAGAGCATTCATTTTAGTGTCAAACTTAGAAAAAACTTCCTAGTTATTCCCATTATGTCAAGATATCAGTGACGCTTCAAAATGCATCATATGGAGTTTGAATACTTGAAGTACCTGCTCATATTCTTTAAGGCACTTTAAGTAGGAAAAATAAATAGAGGAAAAGTTAAGACAAAATTTCCCCAGGATAAAATGGCTCACATATTTTTACCATATGCCTTTACTTAGGAAAAACACATGCTAAAGAATTTTAAGAGTATCCAACTTTGGAAACAAAATGCAAAAACTTTCACTAGTAAATCCATGCTCAGTACAGCTCTGATTTAGTATTTTTTCAAGCCTTACACAACAATCTCTATTTTTAAAATATTTATAAGTAACCCATTTTGTAAGAAAATACCTATCTTTTGTCATAAGAAATATGACACTTTATATTTTTATTCCTACCTTTCATACATTATTTTCTACCATTTGATAATTTGTATCCTATGTTCTGTGGCAACCTACTCCAGTATTCCTTCCTGAAGAATCCCATACAGAGAGGAATCTGGTGGGCCGTGGTCCTTGCGGTCACAAAGTCAGACACACATCCTATGTTCTTGGGCTTCCCAGGTGGAGCTAGTGATAAAGAGCCTTCTGCCAATTCAGGAGACACAAATTATGCAGGTTCAATCCTTGGGTGAAGAAGATCCCCAGGAGAAGGAAATGGCAACTCACTCCAGTGTTCTTGCCTGGGAAATCCCATGGACAGAAGAGCCTGACTGGCATTCAGTCCATGGAATCGCAAAAGAGTCAGACATAACAACTGAACAACAATCCCATGCTCTAGTCAAAGAAAACTCATGCACAATCCTTTAAATATGCTGTGTTTTTTCGTTTGTCCAGGATGCTCCTTCTGCCTGACATGCCCCTGACATTCTCTCTACCTGGATAATTCCTCTTCCATTCAAAACCTAATTCCAAGACCTCCTCATTCCTGACATTCTTGTCAATATCTCCAAGCAGGGTTATTTACTCTAAGTTCTGTTTTACTTTCTTTATGATCTACTTATTTAATAGCCTTTTCCTATTCAATTTTAATGAGTTGTTAATGAATCTCTCACACTCTTTTTTGAGTTCCTCTGGACTTTATTTTTTCTTTTATCTCTGGCCCATAAACACAGTGCCTGCTCCATTATAGGTGCTTGACAAGTGTTGGCTGAGTGAATAAAGACACCTTTTAGCTCCAATATTTTATGAAATTTCAATTAAAATGACATCAAATTACCCTTTCTTTCTTAACTTAATTTCTAGTACTATACAGTACAGTACTAGAAATTCTAAAACATCATCAGTGGCATACAGAATCCATGTTCTCACTAGACTTCATGCACATAGTCAACTCTTAAAATTTTATCTAGCATACAACTGCCAGACATGTTTTTAAAAAAAAAAGGAAAGAAAAATAAGATGTATCAACTCCTCACCTATTGAAAAACTTGCAGATTTCCATTGCTTTTGTATCAGGTTTAATCCTTCTTACTTATTTTTCAAATACCCTCTGTTTTAATCTGTTCAGAATTGCCTTTCCACCACTGGCCTTTATTTTCAATTGCATTCATAGTTATCTGCATTTACCCATAGAACCTAACCATATTTCAGTGTCTTATGCTAGTTTTTCCTCTTAGAAGTCAAGAGACAAGGAATATTGTGATAAAAATATTTTAAAAAATAGAAAGATGTTAGGACTTATTTCTTTTGGTCTGGGGAAATTACTACCTGAATTGAAATAATTCTGGCAACTGAAGGGCTTTGTTTACTTCAGACAAAGCAAACCAGTCAGCTTTGTTTACTTCAGACTCAAATCAATGTATTGTCTTTACCTGAGTGCTGGTTACATTTAGAGAAAAGTCCCATAAATACAGTGAATGAGCAAGGCCACTATCTGAGATGTGTCTGAGTCCTTAGTACAGCACCTAGGGGAGTGGTGAGCATTGGTTAATATTTCCTGATTGATGACTCAATAGCTCTGGTTAAGCCTCATCATCAGAAGTCAAAATTTTTTAACAAGCATCTCAGAGTTTTCATCTCAAAGAAGAAACTAAAGAAAACCAGATTGCAGGAATTTCAAATTGTAAAATGTTCTGGTTGTCAAATTTAGACAGGGAGATCCTGTGCAATGAGAGGCCGGCTGATGCCAATTTCACATTTTGTTCTCTGGTTTCTGGGTGAAGCTGCTCTGCCAGGGAACTGACAGGTCGAGAGCACTCCTGCTTCCACAGACACACCAGAACATTCTATGTTCATACTGTTCCTGCCTTACCTAGGGGAAGGACTATATTTGCAATGAAAAGAGTTATGATTAATCACCAGTAGAGATTCTTTCGCTTTCTGGGTGCCCATGTTAGAACCTGGCTGAGTCAAAACTCCCCTAACATAGATCATGTAGCAAAATGAGAAGACTATCACCTAATATGACCAAAGAAGATTAAGGGTGTTAGGCCCAACTGACCCCAGGAGACACCTCTAATTCAGACTGTGATCAAGGAGCTTTATAGCACATAAGGGATTCAAAAAGCATATTAATCCACCTCCAGCAATACTGCCAATTTAACCTCTCCCACTTAATTCAACCTGGCATATGTATTACACCGCTCCAAATGCTAGCAGGCTCTGTGCTTACGGCTCCCACAGCACTTAGTGTCCGTGAAAACTTTAAGAAGTAATTACTTTTGAGACCTTAAACATTTCACATGGGAAAGGGAAAAAAGAAAGAAGGTACAAGTAAAGGGAACTAGGGAAAAATAAGAAAATACCCCCAAGCAGAAGCATGTTGATTCCAAAAGGAATTTAAAGGTGATTTAAAGGATACTAGATGAGCATTTGCTCTGTTTCTGCTTTAAATAAAGCATCCTGTTCTATTCAGTAGGTGTTGTACTTGTTTATTATCTAATGTCTGTTAAAAACCTCTTGAAGAGATATATTCATTCTGATATTCTAAGCACCTCGCTGGATGCACAGCACAAGCTGGTTGGAGTCATGGGTGTAATGCATGCTGCAAAGGTTCTTGAATTCATCTCTTCCTTCTGGTCTCTGAAACTCAGTCTTCTCCTCCATGTAGTGTTCATAAAACTTAGTGGACATAAACCACTAGGGACACAGCAGGTACTCAAGACTGTAGATTCTTACAAAGTGGGTATTTACTTTGTGTTGTTTAGTCGCTCAGTTGTGCCTGACTCTTTTGTGATCCCATGGACTGTAGCCAGTCAGGATCCTCTGTCCATGGGGTTTCCCAGTTTTGGGAAGGTTTTCCTTGGTTTTCCATGATTTCTTCTCCAGGGGATCTTCCCAACTCAGGGATGGAATACATATCTCTTTATGTCTCCTGCACTGGCAAGTGGATTCTTTACCAGTGTATGATCCTGGAAGCCCAGACATTTATTGCTAGTATGCAAGTGTCTTCTGTTAGGAAAACAAATATATTTTATTTGCAATGACACTTTCTTGTAAATTCTGTACTTCTAAAGAATATTTGGTGAACAAGTTATGTTTGCCTCCCTGTGTTACTTTCTAGACAATACTCACACAGGGGTGCTTCTCTCTCAAGCAGTTACCTCCATGTGATTTGCATTTCAGACCTTCCTAAAAGTATGTTTTCATTCTCTTCCCTTCCACCCCATCCCTATTCTACTTAAAATGTGTGATCCTCTGTTAAAACACAAAGAACCCTGGAAAAATAAGAAGCAAGAAGTTTGTCATTGCCAGCTCTGGTATGAATGTATCAGAGGCTAAATTATAACTAATGAAGCCAGGACTGGAATCCATATCTGTCTGACTTCAGAAATCAGAAGTGTAGTGGCTACAATCTGATGAATTAGAGCTCAGATCAAAGCCTAGATTGGAAAAGAGTCTTCTGATTGAAAGGGGAAAGTAAACAAAAGGCAGCATTTAATTGTGTAATAATTAGTAAGTGAATGATGATGGTGTTTTTACAGAACAAAAGATAAGATAGTGTTCAAATAAAACAGTTCAAAAGTGAAAGTCGCTCAGTCGTGTCTGACTTTCCAACCGCATGGACTGTGCCCACCAGGCTCCTCTGTCCATGGAAACCTCCAGGCCAGCATACTGGAGTGGGTAGCCTTTCCCTTCTCCAGTGATTCTTCCCAACCCAGGGGTCGAGCCCAGGTGTCCCACATCGCAGGTGGATTCTCTACTAAAAGTCTGAGCCACCAGTTCAAAGTGACACAGAAACATAATTCAATCCACTTCAGCTACAACCCATCCTAAACCACACCATAACATTCTGATTTGCATTACACTGACATTAGAAGATCTGGTTTGAATGAAGTTTTATTTCAAGGACTGAAGTTTCCCCAAAGGGGTGAGCTCTTATCTCAAGAAATACCAAGTGATCAAGAAGCCAGGGATAGTGGTGTCAATTGATCTAAGCACAGGGATTTGTTTGGCAAAAGAGAAGCACCAATCAGAAAGAGAAGTGACCAAAAATTACTTAACAAAACAGCTTCAGAAGTAGATTTTAAAAACTGATTTTAGATTAATTAATTACTATAAAAATATTATTACGTTTATTCAGAGGAAATTTGCGCAAGCCTCTGAAACCAAGAGGTTTTTATCACAAATGATAAGGTCACTAGACACTCATTCAAGAGTTAGTACTTCCTCAAATGGCTACCCTGTAGTCATTTCTGACTAATACACTACCAAGAAGTAACAATGTGTCTTTAGGAAACTCAGTTCAGTTCAGTTCAGTTCAATCGCTCAGTCTGTCTGACTCTTTGTGACCCCAATGAACCACAGCACGCCAGGCCTCCCTGTCCATCACCAACTCCCGGAGTTTACTCAAACTCATGTCCATCGAGTCGGTGATGCCATCCAGCCATCTCATCTCTGTCATCCCCTTCTCCTCCTGCCCCCAATCCCTCCTAGCATCAGGGTCTTTTCCAACGAGTCAACTCTTCGCATGAGGTGGCCAAAGTATTGGAGTTTCAGCTTCAGCATCAGTCCTTCCAATGAACACCCAGGACTGATCACCTTTAGGATGGACTGGTTGGATCTCCTTGCAGTCCAAGGGACTCTCAAGAGTCTTCTCCAACACCACAGTTCAAAAGCATCAATTTTTCGGCGCTCAGCTTACTAGTATGAAGGAAAAACATCTTACAATGAAAATTTTTACAGGTGATTCTTTGATCTCATAGTGTGTTAATTTCTCAAAGTTGGGACTGGATCCTACCTCTAAGAAATGCTCCTTGAAACATTACATTGAAAATCTCCTCTTTTATTGCTTATTGTAAACACTGTATATGTTATTAGAATGCCAATAAAAAGCATGGTCCATGAAATTATTTTTCTAGTCATGAAATTGTGGAGAATAAAACTGGCATTTGTATTGTATTTCTGCAAAGAGAGGAAGTTCTTTTCCACAAAGACTTCCCTCAATGTTCACTCTGGAAAGAAGTATTTGCAGCTGTCTCATGGCTTAATGGTAACAGACTTGCACTTTTCCTCCTGTTTCTATTGTCCAGAGAAGGCAATGGCAGCCCACTCCAGTGTTCTTGCCTGGAGAATCCCAGGGATGGAGGAGCCTGGTGGGCTGCCGTCTATGGGGCCACACAGAGTGGGACATGACTGAAGTGACTTAGCAGCAGCAGGAGCAGGGAAAAAGAAGAAAGAAAGGAAAAGTACCGTCATTAACACTGTCCTTTAACAAGCTCAGCTAATGGGCCTCAGGTATTCTAAATAGCAGCAATTAAAAAATATCTTTAAATTTCATACATTTCTTCCAGTCAGATGAAAAGCTAAGGTATATGAACCTTCATTTTATGGTTTGGGCAGATATAGAGTTAGATTACTCCCTGTCAAAGCAGAAATCAACCTCTTACAGAGAATAAGTGCTAATTAAGAAAAACAGAGTGTTACATTAAACAGATCTGTTTCTTTTGTGTGCACTTTGGGGGCATAAGCTCTAACCACAGTCTTCAGAGTGACCCTCAGTGTTCCCTAAGGATGCCAATGTGGGGTTCTGTCCAGTTAGTGTGCTACTGAGAAAGTCAGAATGGTGAAGCTGTCCACAAAGGAGGTGGGCTAGGGAGGCAAATACAATCAGGGAATATTATCTCTCTCTTGTGTGTCTGTTACAAAACAGTATCCTCTCATGAGGCTTCTAACCCTTCTTGTTTTTTATGCATATGTATAAGTTTGTAAGTGTAAGTTTTTCAGGGCTTCTCTAATGGCTCAGCGGAAAGAGTCCACCTGCAATGCAAGAGACGAGGGTTCAATCCCTGGGCTGGGAAGAACTGCCAGAGAAGGAAATGGCTACCCACTTCAGTATTCTTGCCTGGAAAATCCCATGGACAGAGAGGCCTGGCAGGATACAGTCCATGGGGTCCCAAAAGAGTCAGACACAACTAAACAACAACAAGTTTTATAAATGTCTAATGAGAGAAAACTGAAAATGCCCCAGAAAAAATAAAACTGCTTCAACAGAGAAAGGGTCTCTTTTCCTGGTGAAGGGATATAGAGTTAATACCAGGGAATATACATCCGCTGAAATAACTGAAACATAGATGCTTCCAAAATTTACTTGCGGTCCCACTGATCAGGCTATAAGTAATTTTAGTTATTATTTCTTAAGATTATAGTAGATAAAAAGGTCTCAGGAGTATGCTAAACAGCTTTAACACTTCCTTACATTTGGTGTACCATTTTCCTCCTCCCGGGGCTAGTGGTAAAGAGCCCGTTTGCCAATGCAGAAGATACAAGAGACGCAGGTTCGATCCCTAGGTTAGGAAGATACCCTGGAGGAGGGCCAGCAACCCACTCTAGTATTCTTACCTGGAGAATCCCATGGACTGAGGAGCCTGGTGGGCTACAGTTCATGGGGTCGCAAAGACTGAAGTGATGGAAGTGACTTACCACATGCTCATATTCTTCCAGGCTCCAACCAACAGTAGCAGTAACAGATATCCAGATCTCAAGAGGATAGAACTATAATGGCACATTGAATATGGAAAGGAAGAACCAGCAATGGTTACTACATATATATATACTCATAGAACAAATCAGCATCAAACTAAGGAATAAGCTTCCCCCAAAATAAGCGGACAACAAATGCTTGCTCCTCTTACTGAACTCTAGAAACAGTTTTGAAGCTATCAGTAACCACTACTTCTGAAGCAACCAACAGCTTCATAACTATGTTTACTTATATTAGATTAACTTAGAGTTTATTTAATGCAGTTGCTCACAAATTTTATGTAACTTTGTAGTGTTCTGTGTCTGTTTAAATGACATGCTTTTCTAAGCTCAATATCAGTGTTTTTATACTGTGCAAACTAAGAAATTACTGGGGGATATCTGGTAAGCTTGATAGGAAACCTGCTGCTGCTGCTGCTAAGTCACTTCAGTAGTGTCCGACTCTGTGCGACCCCATCCCTGGGATTCTCCAGGCAAGAACACTGGAGTGGGTTGCCATTTCCTTCTCCAATGCATAAAAGTGAAAAGTGAAAGTGAAGTCGCTCAGTCATGTCCGGCTCTTCGCGACCCCATGGACTGCAGCCTACCAGGCTCCTCCATCCATGGGATTTTCCAGGCCAAGAGTACTGGAGTTGGGTGCCATTGCCTTCTCCGGGGAAACCTGAGATGTCAGCAATTTGCTGGTTAGGATTTCAAGTGGCTCACACTGTGAGCCTTCACCAGGAACAATCTTGGTGGACAGAGCCACAGGGAATGCCCATCCATCACATTCACCCAGGATAATGTGAGAAAGAATCAAAGGGCCGTGGGACAGGGACCTCTATGCTCAGATTCCACAAGAAATGGCTTCAGTCAGGCCTTGTCCCAGAAGAAAATAACACTTTAGGAATCAGATGGAATTCTACTTTCAGTTTTAGAGGAGGGAGGATACTATTAATATTTAAACGCTGATGAAGTGTGATTCTTAACACCTCTTTATATGGGTTTATATATAGGATTTCACTTGGTAAGCGATTCAACATATTTTATAGAGGAAATGTTTTTCAATGGCATTTTTGTGGCACAGTAGATAGAGGTGAGGTCAATATTTCTTTTGAAAAAATAAACTAAAAAATTGCTAGAAAGCCATGATTCATTATAAAAATATGCTGAGTCAAAGGAACATGAAAATCGAAGGGATAGAAAAAGAGAACTAGACTTCCCTGACGCTCAATTGGAAATTTCTTCTTGTGTCAGAACATGGCTGTGTAACAATTTTAATCCCAGTGGATTTTCAAAAAATACAAGAATCTTCAGATTTTAGTAGCCCTTGATTACTGCCTTAGCCCCCATGCTAAATCCCCTCCTCCACACACTTTGGGGTTTTTTTTGTATTTTTTAATGTTTTTTTTACAACTTGTCCTCAGGAGTATTTTCCTTTACATAATTATTGCAGCAGTTTGTTAGTCTATTGGCCGCCAATGCAAACATTCCTCTATTTCCTCACCCTGTGTAGGTCCCTTCCATTGACCTGGGCTTGGTCATGTGACTTTCTTTCACCCAGCGGCATTTCAAGTGCTGAAACTTGAATAGTACTTGTTCATTAGGGTTTGTCCTCTTGGAAATCTGTTGTTAGGAAGCCTGTCTAGTCTAGTGAAGACCCCTAGCCCAGCCCACAACCAGCACAAAATGGCCAGACACATGGAAAAAAAACAGCCTCGGTCCAGCAGCCAGATGACAACAGCCTCAGTAGTCACCTCAGGTAAAAGTAACATGGATCCACCCAGCAGGTCCCAACCCAATCTGCTGATTCCCAAATTTTGTGGAGATAAAATAGCTACTGTTTTAAACCACCAAGTCTAGGAGTGGTTCATCACACAGGAATAGACACAACTATCTTCACTGTTAGATTATCTTCCCATTTTATGTCATGTGCATGCGTGATCAGTCACTCAGTCATGTCTGACTCTTTGCAACCCCGTGGACTGTAGCCAGCCAGGCTCCTCTGTCCCTGGGATTCTCCAGCAAGAATACTGGAGTGGGTTGCCATTTCCTTCTCTAGGTGATCTTCCTGACTCAGGGATTGGCAGGTGGATTCTTTACCACTGAGCCACCTGGGAGTTCTCATTTTTAATACCATACCCCCTTCCAATAAATGTTCCTTTATCCAAGATTCTAGAAAAGAAATAACAACTGATAAGGCTGATATAGCTTCAACAGTTTTTAAGTTTTATAAACTTTTAAAATATATTAATAAAATCAATATTTATTTTTATCACAAAATTATTTTCTTCATTCAGCTTAAGAATTAATGCAGAATTGTAGTAAATTTATAAATTTGGAGGCTCTAAAAATATGCTACTCCTTGGATTCAGCCCTAGTGTACTTTATGTGGCATTCACCTTTGCAAAATGATTCCAGGATTTTTTTTCAATATTCATTTTAAAACTTTGACCTAAAGACATTTTTACCTGAAAAAAATAATACATAATTCCACTTTCAGCTATTAAGCGACAGTTTCCTTATTTTCTAAATTCCCTATCTATAATGAAGACTATGTATAGAGTACAAGACTGTCATAACTAAGAGGAAGGTAGTACAGAAAGGCATTGTCCAATCTTATCATTATATTGAAGTGGGGAGTCATGGACACCTTGAAGACTGGAAAAGGAGACTGATACAATGTAATGATTATTGTAAGGATGCGGATAATGGTTCCTATCATTTTATTGTAAATATGAATGGCAGAACATTCTGGGGAAATGATGCTGGCTACAGAGAAGATTTTTATCTCTGAATATCCCACCCCTCCCATAAATAGGCACAACCCCGCTGATGAAAAGAAAGAAAAGCATCTAGGATAGCAAGATCAAAAGTCCACAGATAACATCTACAACAAAGTGTCCAGAGAGGAACAAATCAACAGGAAAAAGATCTACATGTGTGTATCACAAAGTGCGGGAGAAAATCGAGGGAAGAAAAGGTGATTTTATCTTTCAGGAGAGCCAGAGAATCCTGTGATTCAAGAACTCAAAGATTTAAAAACTTACTGAGAACAGCAGCAGAAGCTCTGAAACGCAGTGAACATCGCAGGGGCCACTTTTCAAGTGAGAGCAAGCACTTCGAGATATTCTGAGAGTGCCTTGCACTCTGGGATCAAAGAAACATTGACACCTATTAAACCAAAAAACCCTTCCAGAACAAATCCCCATGCTCAACAAGGACAGGAATGAAGAGGCCTGGATAAAAGGGAATAGGAGGGCAGAGGAGGAAGATTTTAGAAATTATTAGGGTCACTTTTTAAAGTATGTCATGAAAACAATAGAAGATACTGAACCCTGGAGTTTTAAAGCTAAAAATTATATTCTGATCTATGCCTCCTTCCTAAAGTGGAAACATTTCATTTAGAAATAAGCAACAGAGGAGTATTCCATTCATTTCCTATAGAAAATTAGTAAGGAAAAAAAAAAAAAGAAAAATGAGAATAAAGTTCCAGCGAATCCTGAAAGCATGACAAAAAGACATGTCCAGAGAACAAATAAAATCATCTGCCTGATATTAAAAAAAAAAAAAAGAAAGAAAGAAATTTTAAGAAGGATAGAGACTTTTTATTTTAAAAATACATAAAAGACAGGAAAACTAAGAAATGAAGTGATTGGAAAATAGGAAGGTTTGAAAAGGTGAAGGAATTCAGTGAGTAAATTCTTAAAAAAAAAAGTCCTGACTTGAAAGAAGGTTAAACTAGAAGGAACACAAGCTTGAATAAACACAGTGAATAATGTCTCCTTGGAGAAATGCTGATTTCAAGTCAATCAGGAAGAATGAACAAGATGTTCCTGTTATATCTTGTCATACAAGAGAACTGGGAAGATTATCAAAGACTACTGTGGATGTGTCGGAAGGACTCAAGAGCCAACTTGAACAGGATCCATGAACCTAAGAGGGGACAATCTGTGCATTGATATTTATAACAACCTCAGTGAAAACAACAAAGAAAAAATGCCTAATTGGTCCTCCTTGGAAGCTTCTCTAGACTCAATCTCTCTCTCTTTTTTTTTTCATAAAACTTCTTCATAAAATAAAAGAATTTATTCTGTCTTTCCTAATTAAACTGTAACTCAGGGCAACCAAATAGTTGATGAAATAATATTCTATCTAATAATCTAATTAGTAAAATATCACCATTGGGTACTGTAATAAGTTAACGGATCTATGCATTGGTCATTAATGGTTGCAGCATCACAGTAAGACAAACACTATTAAATTCCTTTTGGAATTAATAAATATTATCTACAAAGTAAAATTCCCAAAAAATCAAACCTGAATTTGGTCAATGCTCTAGATCTACTTCCGAACTGTCTGTAAATAACATGGGCCAAAAGAGCATCATGAATACACAAGCATGAAGGGGATGCAATCAGCATAAGCCACACAGTTGGAAATCTTACTGGATTAATTCTTGGAATTCAATGACAAGTGCTTGCAAGAAATATGAGCAAACTGAGTTCTTTTAAACCTATAGTTTGGCTTACCTGGTGACTCAGTGATAAAGAATCTGCCTGCTAATGCAGGAGAGCAGGAGACACCTGTTCAATCTCTGGATCAGAAAGATCCACTGGAGGAGGGAATGGCAACTCACTCCCATATTCTTGCCTGGAGAATTCCATGGTCAGAGGAGCCTGGCAAACTAAGAGTCAGACACGACCAAGCAACTAACACTTTCACTTTCAGGTTATTATATATGTAATTATATATGTAGAACACAAACTTTTACTTTCATATTATTATATATGTAATTATATATGTAGAATACAAATTCCTTTAAGGGTAGTGACTAGTCTCATCAACATCAAATTGACCCCAATATCAGTGCTTTCAAAATGTGTGTTGCCTAGAATATGTTTGACAGTAAAAAGTTATACACAACTCTATCCTAACTAAATAATAATTTGAAAGTGTTAGTCATTCAGTCGTGTCCAGTTCTTTGCAATCCCATGTTCTATAGCCAGCCAGGCTTCTCTGTCCATGGGATTCTCTAGGCAAGAGTACTGGAGTGGGTTGCCATTCCCTCCTCCAGGGGTCTTCCTGACCCCCGGATTGAACCTGGGTCTCACCAATTGCAGGCAAGTTTTTTAGTCTGAGCCACCAGGGCAGTCACCAGATAATAATGATACTAATAATAATAATATGAGATAGAGTATAAATGGGAGGATAAAGATGATACTGGAAATCCCAGACTATAAAATAAATTATCTCAAAGCGACCGGCCAATCTATTGACTGAATAGTTGTTTGTGAATTGTTCACCATTTAAGTGCATAAATGAGAGAAGTATTAAAATAAATTTTATCAAAACATACAATTTTTATACCTATAATTTTTGAGACAAACTAACCTGTAAAGTAGAAATAAATGTGATACAAAGTATTCCTTCAGGTTCCTAAATGATCCACTCCTTATATTTCCCTATGAAACCATCAGTTATAACCATAATAATCTGTCAAATGTTCACCAATGTCTCCTTCCTTTATTTTCCAAGGTTTGACATCACTACAAAGTCAAGTCCTTTTGCAGAATATAGCAATTTCAAAACCCCTCATCAATGTTATTCACTAGGATAAAATAATAAGAAAATTAGAAAACCACTGTGCTAAGAAATGATCCTTCAGTGATTCATTCAAGGTGGGCCAGCATTCAGACTATACCTGAGTTAGAATTTGAATTCCAGAGTGGACCATTAAACCACAGCTCATCCTCTCTTTTTAAAACTATTAGAAATAAACCTGTTGCCTGATCTTTAAGATGCTGCAAAGCGATCATATTTAGATTTTTTTGTCTCTTTTGACTTCCCTAGCCCCTTTCTCTACTTTGAGAATAGTGGTTCCCAGATAAGTACAGTGAGCCCAACAGATGTTAGTCAATGGGTACAAACTTTCTAGTTAAAAGACGAATAAATCCTGGGAATCTAATATACGGCATGATGACTATAGTTAACAGCATTCTACTGTGTACTTGAAAGTTTCTGAGAGAGTGGATCTTACATGTTCTCACCATACACACACAAAAAAGGTAATTCATTGTGTGAGGTGATGATGTGTTAACTAATCTTATTGTAGCAATCATTATGCAATATATACTTGTATCAAATTATAATGTTGTATGGCCTGGAGAAGGAATGGTTACTCACTCCAGGATTCTTGCCTGGAGAATTCTATGGACAGAGGAGCCTGGTGGGCTACTGTCCGTAAGATCCCAAAGAGTCAGACCTGACAAAGAGCTGGACACAACTGAGCAAGTAATACCACTGCTAATGCTGTACCTTAAACTTACACAGTATTACATGTCAGTTACATCTCAATAAAGCTGAAAGGGGAAGAAAGGACGCAAATGGAGCAGGGAGAGGCTGGTGGAGAAAAGCCACTGCCTTGAGCAGCACTGAGATGGGCTGAGTGATGGGCCTGTATTAGCCCTGCTGGGTCGGAGCTGTTCCCACGTGAGAGGAGCGGGCAGGGACAGCGCACCTGTGATTCTTGTTGCAAATCCTAGGTAGCCCCAGGCAACTTTTCAAAGTTAGATGATGAAAACCAATAAATGAGATTATATGAACAAATTACATAAATGCCTTTATTCTACTTACAGTGCTTTGGCAACTTCTTCCATCTAAATGCTGCTCCCTGTGGTTCTCAAATCAAGAACTTTAATATGCATCAGAAGTTTCAAATTTTCATCATCATCAACCCTGGCACCAAAAGAAAAGTTGAAATTTTATGACCCCTAGTAAATGAAGTATCTTTTGTATTTTTAGTATTTACCAAGAGAACATTTAATGATTACCTGCCATGTGCCAGGAGAAAAGAAAAATAAGACACAGATTTTAAATATAGACTTTGTTCCAGTGTTATTCTTCCTTTTGACTTCAGTATAAGGGTTATTGGACTATTTGGTGTCCCTGTGAGGGGATAAGCAAATGCTTACAGAGTGGATAAGCAATCCTAGAATTGCTCAATAACTTTGTATTTTGACTTAAGGGAAAACTAAAAGACCTTCCTGTCCCAAAGTATCTCTGCTCTATGGAGACTGGAGGTGCCCTGCAATTGATTCAAGATACTGTTTATTTGTTAAAACAGTTAAATGAGTAGTTTTTATTTAACATGTGAGCACAGATCTTCATATCAGTACCTAATCCGTGACAGAGCTAAGAGAAAAACTCTTAGGGAAAGAAAAACAATATGGGTAAAATGTCAAGGTTCCATGGGATATTGATAGGATTGTAAAACTTAAGAGGTACCTAGAAACCCTGGGTATTTAGTAATAATATCAACAAAGGATGATGGAAAATAAGACAATACTCAGGTCAGAGGATAAATTAAGTAGGTGAAGTGGTCCTTTATATTCTTTCCCTTCTCATATACCTCTGCTTTTTCCTCTCCAGAATCTGTTCTGTATCCTCAGTAGGCCTAACACACACACACAAACACACACACACACACACACACACACTTACACACATACATGAATTCATGTACACATATATAAAGTCTGCTCAGTTAAAGTTTAGCTTTCAATAATAAAGAAAATGTATAATGCCTATATTTTATAGATTTTCAAAATACTTGCACTTTAATAGAAAACATTTAATGTCTAAAAATAAGAAGTCATTTCTGACACTGGAGGTTGACAATTTCACAGAGAAAACTTGGGGAGCACAGACAAACCTGACCTCTCCCCACCCACCATCTCCCACAGCCTGGGGGAAAAGTCATCATCACAGTCTCAATCCCTCTGCTAAGTCAAAATCAAGTTTACCAATGTCCCAATTCCAAAGAGAATTCCCTACCTCATGTTAGGCATTCACATGTATTTTATTTGTTGAAGAGAGACGATATAAAGGAGAAAATCATATGAAATTATAAGGTATAGCATTTAATCAACAGATATTTAAATTTAAGGTAAAACTAAATCATAATTTGATATTATATGTGGAGTTTTATTTTCTAAAAGATAATTTGAAAAGCTCAACTCCTATTTTAACTTATATTTTCAGAGAATATACTTGGTGTAAAAGAAGAATGTCTTCCATCATTGTGCTTTTCTTACAAGCAAACAAGGATTTATATTCCTTTTCAAGAAATGACTTTTTGATAATAGGAGAATAAATAATTTATGTTTTTAGAAACAACAGGCAGCCTACTGATATCCTTGATTAGCTTCAATAAATTTGAATGGTTCCTATCATCCTCTCTTTGACTTGTACCTGACCTGCTTAGTTCCTGGAAATCACTGTCGACTTCTAAATATGCAGTTCACAGAACCCACCACCAGAGGGCAATAAAGAAGTTAAAAAATCTTGAAGCCCTACAGTGAAAACGCGAGCCATGCCGAAGTCATTTCAGTCTATCCGACTCCACTGGACTGAAGCCCACCAGGCTCTTCTGTCCATGGGGATTCTCCAGGCGAGAATACTGGAGTGGCTTGCTGTGGCCTCCTCCAGGGGATCTTCCCAACCCAGGGATCGAAGCCATGTCTCTAACATTAAACCTGCTTTGGCAGGGGGGTTCTTTACCATTAATGCCACCAAATAGTGGGAATTTAAATAAAAGCCACATTTCACAATATGCTTTCCTGACCCGTGTTATATCTAATAACTTAATGGACTATATGTACATGGGTTCTGAAAAGTAAGCAGCACACTTCACTGGTCAATTTCTATGACAAGGGGAACATAACTTGAGTGTAGAAAAACAGTATACTTACATCTTAAATTTCACCTCCCACAGAATCTACACACTTTTGAAAAACGGTAAAAATAATGGCTTTCTGTGACTCAATAACCAGCTAACATAATCAAGTGTATAATTCATCTTCCTATGATGTTCAAATGCACAGGAAAAATGCATATCTAAGAGAATGGATAAACTCTAAATGACATGTAAAAATGAGTAACTCTTCAAATGGGAAAAGTATAAGATCTATAACGAACAATTTTCACTGTACTAGTATGGATGTATACATAAATAGTCTCTAAGAAACATAAAAACCACTTCCAGAAAGTAATTTGAGGTAGAAGGGAACTAACATGGATGAGGAAGAAAGGAGAGTTAGTTTTTAAAATAGTTTCATTTATTTGGGTTTTTTAATTTGTTTTACTGATTTGGTCTTTGCAATATAAGGAAACGGCGGTTTTCAGACCAGTGTCCCAAAGCAATAAAGGGAATGAGGACTATACTGGAGCCCAGCAAATGTTTGATTACCTTGTAATAATACTGTAATAATAATACCGTTTGATTATCTTATAGTAGGTGCATGTGTACATGCTCAGTCCCTCAGTTGTCCAACTCTTTGAGACCCCGTGGATTGTATACACCAGGATCCTCTGCCCATGAAACTTTCCAGGCAAGAACATTGGAGTGGGTTGCCAGTTTCTTCTCCATATAATAGATGAAATGGTAGCCAAATCATTTGAACTACAAGCACTCTCTCTGAAAATAATCTTAAGCCATCAACCTTAACTTATATATTAAATAAAGCAGAGCTAGAATAATATTTTCTTTGGAGAGAAAAATAAGATTCTGGATCAAATCAATAATGTCAGCAAACCTCAATGGTATAAAATACTTCTGATTCCTGTCATGCCTCTAGAAGAAGGAAAACTGAGTGATAATTTCCCCAGATTTTATATTCAATGCAAATATTTTAGATAAGAGGCATCTCTAGTTAAAAACAGGGTTTCCCACATTGCACTAGTGGTAAAGAATCTGCCTACCAATGCAGGAGATATGGATTTGATCTCTGGGTTAGGAAGATCCCCTGGAGGAGGGCATGGCAACCCACTCCAGTATTCTTGCCTGGAGAATCCCCGTGGACAGAGGAGCCTGGAGGGCTACAGTCCGTGGGGTCTCAAAGAGTTGGACACAACTAAGTGACTCACTTCACTAATAAAAAGTGTTATGGATTTTTTCTTGAGTTGTCTCCAATATGATAGCTGACAGGAGTTCCTCTTTCCTTCCCAAATACATATGGGGATATGGAGGTGTGTATGAGTCAGAAGAACTATCTAAATAAAGCATAGTAATCAATATTTTGTTTTTTTTAAAAATAGAGATTTCTATATAAATTGTTTCCATTGGATAATATTTAATATCAGTTCTTGAAAATAGGAATGACAAATATTTTAAAATTTGTACAATTCATCATGATTGGCTATAAGTTATGTTTCTTTCTACAAAAATTGGATTGATATAATATTATATGAACATAATTTCAACTATGAATTGCAGTTCTGTGGGGTCAATAACTGTATTATTTATCTTTCTATTTCCTGCAAAAATGCATAGAGTATACTTAATAGGAATTCAGTAACACTTGATTGGGTATATCAACTAAAAGAATACACACAAGAGATACAAGACAACTCTAAATTATACTAAATCACAATAATTTTTACAAATAATAATCATTTGAATTTACCAATATGTTTTTGAGGACTTATATATTACTAATTATAAATGTAGAAATCTTCAAAGAAATGTCAGGTTTCCAGGTTATTTTTGATAGTAATTATAGCAAAAAATGTAATCTAAGCACGGATATTTCCTTTACAGATTCCTTAATTTATATTGCAGTTAAGTCATGATAATTTTATGGCTTAAATTTCAACTACATTTTTCAATGAGGAAACCTTTTAGGATTTTCCTACCTCTTGCTGCTGTTTTCTCCCTTCACATGACCCTTAACAGAAATTCCTGGAAGGGGGGAATTTTATAAGAGCAGAGTAAGTAGAATAAGGGAAGGGTCAGGGAACTCACAATCACAGTAACACAAAGAAGAGTACAAAGCCAGGGCCAGTTAGGGGATGGCTATCTTGGTATAATATAAAGCCTCATTTTTTAGACTACAAAGGTTGATTTTTCTGCTAAGTGGGGATTAATTTACTCCAAATTAAACAAAAGTAAGATTTAATGCCCCCTAGACATGGTTAGAGCTTATGGAAAGTAACAGTCAGTGTCAATTAACAAAGTGTTACACACATTCATGATAGTGGAGGGGGCATTAGAAATTTTCCTCGCAGCCTAAGATTTGAGAAAATGGCCTTACTTCCTCCCTTGGTGGGGGATGAGTAACAATTCAGCTAACCGAGTCCTGCTCACGCAGTCACGATACAGATCAGATAGATCCTTGCAGTCCTCTCCTTAATGAGCATCACAGGGGATACATATATCCAGACATGTGTCTGGGGATGGATCTTCCAATAAAAATGTGACCCACCAATCCTTTTAAACTATATTGCTAAGATCAATCATACACACACACACACAGAAACACAATTCAAATGTATCACTTGTAAAGATTCATTCAACTACTTTTTAATTAGGTGGTCTAATTCTGCTTAGGTTGCAAGCAGCAGAGGCAAAAGGGACAAATTCTAATTGTCAAATGGCAGTTGTTTGGTGGTCTTAGACTCCTTAGACTCTTAGCCCTTAGATTCATAAGGGCTGCTGAATCTAAAGACTCAAGCAAATGCCACGATGCATTGCTATGAGTTGAATTGTATCCCCATAAAATCTAATCCATAGTATCTTAGAATGTGAACAGATTTGGAAATAAGGGTCTTTGCAGATGTAATTAGTTGAGATAAATAGGATGGACCTTCAATCCAATATGACTGGTATCCTCCCAAGAGGAAACGCAGAGACAGAGACACACAGAGACAATTCCATTTGACAAGAGGAAGAGACTGGAGTGATACAGCTGCACTGATTTGCTAACATCTTTCCATGTGCCTCTTGAAAGTGAAGTTGAACATAAGTCACTCAGTTGTGTCGGACTCTTTGAGATCCCATGGACTGTAGTCCATAGAATTCTCCAGGCCAGAATATTGGAGTGGGTAGCTTTTCCCTTCTCCAGGGGATCTTCCCAACCCTGGGATCGAACCCATTGCGGGCAGATTCTTTACCAGCTGAGCCACAGGGGAAGCCCCATGGTCATCACTAGTCAAAATTACAATGAGGTACCACCTCACATGGTCAACAGCCATCATCATCAAAAAACCTACAAATAAATGCTAAAGAATGTGTGGAGAAAAGGGAACCCTCCTACACTGTTAGTGGGAATGTAAACTGGTGCAATCGCTGTGGGGAACAGCATGCAGTTTCCTTAAAAAGCTAAAAATAGAACAACTACATGGCCCAGCAATATCACTCCTGGGTATTTACCTGGAGAAAATTGCCATTCCAAAAGATACATGGACCCCAATTTTCATTGCAGCACTATTTACAATAGCCAGGACATGGAATCACCCTCAATGTCCATTGGTAAAAGAATGGATAAAGAAGATGTGGTACATATATACAATAGAATATTACTCAGCCATTAAAAAAAAAGAGATTTTGCCATTTGCAGAGACATGGATAGACCTAGAGACAGTGAAGTCAGGAAGAGAAAAGAAAATACCACATAATACCACTTTACATGTGGAATCTAGAAAAATGGTACAGACAAACTTATTTGCAAAGCAAAAATACAGACACAGTTGTAGAGAATTTATGGGGAAGGAGATGAGTTGGAAGATTGGTATTGACATATAAACACTACTAGGTATAAAATGGGCTTCCCTGGTGGCTCAGAGGTTAAAGCGTCTGTCTGCAATGCGGGAGACCTGGGTTCGATCCCTGGGTCAGGAAGATCCCCTGGAGAAGGAAATGGCAACCCACTCCAGTATTCTTGCCTAGAGAATCCCAAGGACGGAGGAGCCTGGTGGGCTACAGTCTACAGGGTCACAAAGAGTTGGACACAACTGAGCAACTTAACTTTAACTTTATGTATAAAATGGATAACTAATGAAAACCCACTTATAGCACAGGGAACTCTGTTTAATGCCCTGCAGGGACCTAAATGGGAAGGAAATCCAGAAAAGAGAGGATATGTGTGTATGAAGAGCTGATTTGCTTTGCTGCACAGCAGAAATGAACACAAAATTGTAACACAACTATCAACTACACTCCAATACAAATTTAAGATAAATAAATACTCCCCCAAAAGAGAAATGCTAACACCAATGATTGATGGCCACCACCACAAGTTTGTTAAAACAAAGAGGGATCTTCCCGTTGAGGCTTCTGAAAGAACAGGACCCTCTCAATGCTTTGAGTTTGAACTTCTGGCCTCCAGAGCTGGGATCAAATAAATTTCTGTTCTTTTAAGGTAATAAGTTTTTGGTGTCTTGTTAGGGAAGTCCTAGAGCTGGCAGTATTTGAGTCCTAAGTTGGCAACTGTATTTTGACTATGTAATGACTATTCCAATATGATCAACAGATGCAAAGATAAAAGCACAGCTGAGAGTAAACCAAGTTCTTTTTATTCCCAGGCTAATAAATGATTTTAAAAATTAATTATCAGTTATCAGATTAGTAGCTGTACTTTGTTTAAAGGGACATTTTTAATAGAAAGGTAATAGTTGTTAGAAACAACAAAAAAACAGCAATCTTCTACCATACTCCTCTCAACCTGGTCTTTCTGGCCACAAAGATAATTTTTAGGAAAATTAATTTCTCCTGTTATTTTAAATTACTTGCTCACACTGCTAATTTCTATTTCACTTTTCATTTTAAACATTATCCATTGGTTTCTGATAAGATTTGTATGTAGTTGTTTTACTAGTTCTCTCTCACTCTCTCCTCTTCCCAATATAGATACAACAAAAATCACTATTAAATCAATATTCAGTGTTTGTGTTATTTTAGTCATGCAATAATTTTTGTCATTGAATGACATGGCAAAATATAACTACATTTTTATACAAACTTTTATTTTGTCTAGATTTGGTAATTTCCATATCTTTGTCATTATTTTGGCTTGTTTAACTGTGTATTTATAATTAAATTAGTCTCAGACTTTCTAATAGAACTGTAAAACTTGCAATATGATCAAAGAGACCAAGAAGTAAAGCTTTGTGAAATATTTGAAACATTTCAAAATGTCTCAAGTCCACATTCATATGCAAGTGGTTGTTTGGCTAGATATTCAACTTCAGATTAGAAATGATTTTTCTTCGGAAATTTGAAGAAATTGTTTACTTTTGGTTTCCAGTAGTGCTACTGAGAAATCCAATAACATTCCCACAATTAATTCTCTTATATATAACACTGTCTTCCTCCTTCTCCTCTAATAGTTGAGAATCTTTTAAGATCTATTTATCCCTGGTGGCTCAGAGGGTAAAGCGTCTGCCTGCAATGCAGGAGACCTGGGTTCGATCCCTGGGTTGGGAAGATCCCCTGGAGAAGGAAATGGCACCCCACTCCAGTACTTGTGCCTGGAAAATCCCATGGACGGAAGAGCCTGGTAGGCTACAGTTCATGGGGTCGCAAAGAGTCAGACACAATTGAGTGACTTCACTTTACTATTTATCCTCAAAGTTCTGACACTCCATAATAATATACAATGATGTGAAATTCTTAATTCATTTTACCTAGCTCTCATTGGATCCTTTATATCTAGAAATCCATGCACTTTTCTTCCATGATATTGCCTTATATTATTTCTTTGGTAATTTCTCCCTAGCCTTTTCCCCTGTTTTCCTTCTCTGGAATTGATGTCAGCTTGATGCTGTACCTCTGAGACTGGTGTTCTAATTTACCATTTTTCCTTCTTCTATTTCCATCTCTCTTTTGTAATAGTTTTTCTATTTTTCTGGGAGATTTCCTATATTATTGAAGTCTTTTAGTTATGTTTTATTTAATCTATCATATCATGACTTTTTAAAAGATATCTTTCTTGTTGCTTTGAAACACACCCGTATTAGACACAGATATGTTAAAATTAATTTAGTATTTTTCATTTGTGTCTGCACTATGCTTTACCTATTTTTATTTTGTTTTCTTTCACTGTTTGTGCTTTGCTTTGGTTGGTCTGTTTATCTATTATATTAAGTGATTTCTGCAAATGTCTTAATCATCTATTAATTTTAGGAATAAAGTATTGAAACACTAACTGGCAAATCCATGAACATGAAAGGCTTTTCTCTTGCTTATAAATAGCTGAGCTATGGAGTTATGATCAGGTTGAACCGGAGGCATCTCACTGTGCTTATCCCAAATCAGTGAGTCCTTTAAATAAGGATATTTAATTTCCCCATAGATGAACTGTCCATTTACCAACATAAAGATCATAAACTTGGCAATCTACATTTAGGAAAATAAACAGTGAGTTCATTACGCCAAAACTTATTCAAACTCTGTTTTTAATAAATTAAATCACTCCCACTTTCAGCCCTGCATAGGATCCCGGAATCCAGAATCTCTGATTGAACCTCTCCATAGAAACCTCCATACTTCCGCAAGAAGCAGGGGATGCAGAGGTGTCACTTTGTTCTTTGTTTTGGATTGGAAAAGTTGGTATTGGGTATGTGGGACCAATAATGCTATTCTATTAATAGCATTTAAAAGAGTTTGTGAGGCCGATCAAGTATCAGCATGTTGTACTTTCATTTTAATTCATCTCAAAGTACTTCTAATTCCCTTTATGAGTTCTTACTTAATCCATGAATTATTTAGAAACATATTGTTTAATTTCCATTTGTGATTTTCACAAATTTCTTCCTGTTAATGATTTCTCATTCTGCTATCAACTGAGAGCATTCTTTTATTGTTTATATCCTTTAAAATGTACTGAAATCTGTTTTATGGTCTAGCATATAGTATACCCATGTGCATTTGAAAAGAATGTATATTCTGATGCTCTTAAAGATAGCTGTTAGGTCTAGTTGATTGATAATGTTGTTCAAGTTTTATTTCTTTTCTTGTTAATTTTATGTCTGTTCTGTTAGTGAAAGAAGAATATTCAACTATTATCATACAACTGTCTGTTTTGCTTTCGATTATGTTCAATTTTTTTTCATTAGATTTTGAAGTTCTGATGTTAGGTGCATATATTTATTACACATTCTTGATGGAATAACCATTTTATCAATATGAAATGTCTTTATTTGTCTCTAGTAAAATTTTGATCTTAAAAAATATATTTTTTCTGATGTTTATTTAGCCACTCCAGGTTTCTTGCTATTGCTATTGTTTTATTGTTACTGTTATGGCATATCTATTTCAACTGTTTTACACTCCACCTGTATATGTTCTTGAGTTTAAAATCGGTTATTTGTATGACCCATTTTGTATATTTGGATCATGTTTTTTATTTTTTATCCATTCTGAAATTCCTGTCTTTAGATGAATGTTTAATCTTTTTATACTAAATGTAATATTAATTTTATAATTTTTAGATAGAATATAATTCATGTAGCATTTATGTCCAATATTTGTCCAACATTTTTTTTCATCTAATCCCTCTTTCTCAATACTGGTGCATTTTTTTATTGTTGTTGTCGCTGATGTTGTTAAAGAGATACTTTCTAGTGTGTGATTTCAATTCCCTTGTCTTTTACTATATTTTTGAGTGATATTCTTAATGCTTGCTCTAAAGATTACAAATAGCATCTTAAGTTATAAGTATCTAGTTTTGATTAATACCAACTTAATCTCAATAGTATAAAAAACTTTGCTCCTATTAACTCCATTACATTGCTCTCCTTTGATCTGTTACTGATAGAAAAATTACATCTTTGTATATTATATGCCTATACACAGTTATAATTAATACTTTATATAGCTGTTTTTTAAATCAGATTAAAGAGAAAAAATATGATAATTAAATACATTTATACTATTTTTTATATTTACCTCTGCAGTTACTCTTACTGACATTCTTCATTTCTTCACATGGATTCAAATTATGGGCTTGTCCTTTTCAGCTGAAGAGCTCACTTTAATAGTTCTTGCAGCACAAGTCTGATAGGAAAAAATTCTCAAGTTGTTTTACAAAAGTATTGAAAACCATGGATTTTCATGTTATCCTTCTGTAACAGCCATGGTAATCTCTGTATCATTCCAATTTTAGTACATGTGTGCTAAAGTGAGCATTTAGTATCTACTCTTATATGGTACAAAATATTAAATGTTACAGATTATGAAGTTATAGATACAGGAAATTTGTTTAGGAACCATTTCAGGAACATATTTGGGTAATGCTATTATTGACATTGGAAATTCATTGGGTAATGCTATTATTGACATTGGAATTCTTGTTACTATGTAGCAAGATAAATCAGATAAACCTCAAGTCATGATGTTTTTTCCTGGCAAATAATGTTAAGGTTAATTATCAATTGTCACATTTCTTCCAGTATTTTTTAGTTAGCTTTTAACTTAGTGTAAGTGACATGAAAAGATGGTAAGATTTGCATGAATTTCTGACCCAAAACACAGAACTTTTGAAGATGAAAACCCATTAACAGAGCTCTGTATTTCTGGTGAAAAATAAATGTCTCATCCCTGAAAAAATTATATATATTTTACAAATTATATGTTCATGAACCTATCCAGCATTTTTAATGGTTTCATTGCACATATAATTTTCTCTACCCATACCACCATTCTTCTCAATTAAATAGATTAGGTGGGTTTGTGTATTTTTTGGTCCCTTATTATATTTAGTTATATTTAGGCCTTCTCTTCTAAACTCATTTCCTGGTAACAAAGAAGTAAGGCATAGACACTGATTCTGACTCCTGGGGAAGTTTAGGCCCTGGCATTCTGGTCTAGGAAGGGCCTAGCATCACCTTGTTTATATGGAATCTTATGTGGAACTGGTGAGCTTCTAAACATCTCAGAGACAATTAACAATATTGTCATCATCAAGCAAACTGTGGTTGCCAGGGGGAAAGGATAGTTAGGGAATTTGAGAAGATTATGTACACACTGCTATATATAAAATGGATAGCCAACAAAGTCCCACTCTATAGGCGCAAAGAGCTCTGCTCAATGTTGTATATCAGCAGGGTGGTAGGAGAGTCTGGGGGAGAATGGATACATGTGTGTGTATGGCTGAATCCCTTCGCTGTTCAGCTGAAACTACCGCATTGTTAACCGGTTCTTATTGTTGTTTAGTCACCCAGTCTGACTCTTTGTGACCCCATGGACTGCAGCAGGCCAAGCCTCCTTATCCGTCATCTCCCAAAGTTTGCCCAAGTTCATGTCCATGGCATCAGCATGAGATGCCATGTAGCCATCTCATCCTTTGACGCCCTCTTCTCCTATCCTCAATCTTTCCCAGCATCAGGGACTTTTTTAATGAGTCAGTTGTTTATATAAGATAACCAAAATACTGGAGTTTCAGCTTAAGCATCAGTCCTTCCAATGAGCATTCAGGGTTGATTTCCCTTAAGACTGGCTGGCTTGACCTTGCTGTTCAAAAGACAGCTTCCACAGTGGCTCAGCAGTAAAGAATCTGTCTGTAACGGAGGAGACATAGGAGAGGTGGGTTTGATCCCTGAGTCAGGGCGATCCCTCAGAGGAGGACATGGCAACCCACTACAGCATTCTTGCCTGGAGAATCCCACGGACAGAGAAGCTTGGTGACAGCCCATAGCGTCAGAAAGAGTTGGACATGACTGAAGCAGCCAAGCATGCATGCAAAGAATGGTTTAAGATGGGGAAAGATAAGCTTTTAGCATTTGAAATCCACTAAAAATCTCCAAATTTATAATATTTTGCTAGACATTAACTATTTACTTTTATTAGATAAACCAGAAAAAAGCAGCAGTACTGCAACTGGTAAACTGAGTTCTTTGAACACATTTCAAAATAATTTCTATATCACGTGTTATGCAGAGATCCAGCCATCCACACTGGCTCATTAAAGTGTAAAATAGTTATATACAGTTCTATTCATTAAGCAGGGTTCACACAAAGAATTTTCCTGTGATGTGAAATAGTGCAAAAGATTTATGTTTCTTGATACTGATTAAAGGAAAGCCACCAGGCTTTGTCTTACAGTAATTTCATATTTGTTTAAAGTTTAAAAGTGAGTCTTCTAAATTCTAGACATCTATTCCTTTAAGTCAATTGGGCAACAACCAGATATTTTAAAACCTTAGATTCCATTTGCCAATCCACTTCTTTAAAAAGCATGCTTTTCATTCCTTTTTTAAAATAAAAGCAGCCGCATTGTCTGTACTGATTCAATCATCACCACTGAGAATGTTAAAAGAAGGGTACAAATGAGAAGCACTGATACATCTTCTGACATTATTCATTTAGAAGCTAGTTCTCAAGTTGTCATTACATTTACCACATAAAAATTAGAAATGATTTGTTTGGAGAACTACAGCTATTTCAAGATTCAAGATGTTTGGACATCTGTAGATAAAGTTTCATTATCAGACTGAACTAAATATGCTGGAATTATATATAAAGCAGGATGAGTTTTGCTCCATGAACTTTCGCTATTAATGCACTCAGGCTAAGCATCCAAGATATCATCATTCTTTAAGATTATACAAATGTATTTCTCAGTCACAAATGTAAAAAATAAAGTTTGAAAATCAAGGTGAAGGATTGGCTGGACAACGCTTATGTTTCTATCATCTGATTGTTTCCATCTTTATTCTATTCTGTAAAATCCACACTAAGCTTGTATTTCCACAAAGTCTGTGTTTCCTCATTTGTTAGCACTCATCACACTTGAAGTTATTAGTTAAATATCTATTTTCTCCAATAAACAACAGGTTCAATAGGCCGGGGACCTCTGCTGTCTTATTTTCTTCTGCGTGTTGAATTATCTTGTGCTGTGCTGGGCTCAGTCTCTTCAGTCATGTTCGATTCCTTGCGACCCTATTGACTGTAGCCCGCCAGGCTCCTCTGTCCATGGGATCCTCCAGGCAAGAATATTGTAGTGAGTCGCCATGTTCTCCTCCAGGGGATCTTCCCAAACCAGGAATCGAACCCTTATCTCTCGCATCTCTTGTATTGCAGACAGATTCTTTACCCACCAAGCCACCTGGGAAGGCCCTAAACTGTCATATGAGCTACCAAAGAGGATTTGTTGAATGAATAAATTAATGATAAATGAATGAAGAAACCTAAATTATCAGGTTGATATAATTAAATTAGGGTTAGGGTTAGGGTTAGAATCTAGAACTTTTGAATTGAATTTTCACAATTTTTATATAGTGATAATTTGTTTAAAATTTGCAAAATATGATATACAATAAAGTGAAAGTGAAGTTGCTCAGTCGTGTCCGACTCTTTGAGACCCCAGGGACTGACTATAGCCCACCAGGCTCCTCCGTCCATGGGATTTCCCAGGCAAGAATACTGGAGTGGGTTGCCATTTCCTTCTCCAGGAGATCTTCACGATCTAGGGATTGAACCCGGATCTCCTTCATTGTAGGCAGACGCTTTACCGTCTGAGCCACCAGGGAAGTCACAATAGAGTAAACAGATAGTAAAGAAAAATGATGGCCAAGGAAGTGGAGGATTTAGATTTCAAGTTACCTGAGTCCTAGGAAAAGTGAGAACCAAAAGACATTTATATTCTCTATTTAAGCATTTCAGAAATAGAAATTAAGCAGTCATCAGTACACTAAATTATTATGATTTCTAGACTAATCATAATTCATTCAAATGAGATATGAGATACAGGCCTTTCAGAATATTTACCATGTTAATCAAGTGAATAATTACACTGAAACTTGAGTTTATTTCTCCAGTATTTCAAAATGTTGTACTTATGTAGATGATATTGACATTTTGGAGAACTGTCTTCTTAGTAGAGAAAATTTTTGTTAATTCTCCGTTTTGTGTTCTTCTTTAAGTGATTTTCTAAAGTTTTCTTTTTATATTCTAAGATATCTTGTTTATAAAAAATATGTACTATTTCCCTGTAGGCATGACAAACATAACTAGAATGCTTCATTGCAGTGCTTTAGATATAATCTAAAAATTGTTCTTACATGCAACAGCAGAGACCAATGATTCATGAAATTGCTCGGCGTTGGGCATAGTCCTTCTTGTAGAACTACAAGTTTATATGGGACATTTTTCTTCAAACTTTGAGATCAAAATGTAAACTCTACTCAGCATGTCTCCATTCACATTAAAATGAATTTTTTACTCATGGGAAAAGCTTTAATTAAGTGCATTTAAAAGTTTGGAAATCAACAGGACATGTTTGTGAACAATTTAAATGCTTCTCTCCCTACTTGGTTTGGAATAAAATAGGAAACAGGGGGTAAAAGTATTCAGCCCAAGAGAGAGGTCCTTCTTCTGCCTATCAAAAGAGCTATTAAATATGGGGACTTCCCAGGTAGCATTGCTGCTGCTGCTGCTCTTAAGTCGCTTTAGTCGTGTCCGACTCTGTGCGACACCATAGACGGCAGCCCACCAGGCTCCCCCGTCCCTGGGATTCTCCAGGCAAGAACACTGGAGTGGGTTGCCATTGCCTTCTCCGCCCAGGTAGCACTAGAGATAATGGACCCACCTGCCAATGCAGGAGACATAAGTGATTGCAGGTTGGATTCCTGGGTCAGAAAGATTCCCCTGGAGGAGGAAATGGCAAGCTCCTCCAGTATTCTTGCCTGGAGAATCCCCATGGACAGAGGAGACTGCCAGGTTACATTGCATAGTGTTGCAGAGAGTTGGACACATCTGAAGCAACTTAGCCTGCATGCATATACCAATATAGTCAGTTCCCCTCCTCTGAAACAGAAGAAATGTCCATTTCCTACCAAACATTGTTGCTTTCTTTGTACTCAAGATTCCATCCCATTTCACCATTCAAGATTCCACTTTTTAAAACCAGTTCTTTTTATCCTGCATCATTAATTTCTCCCTTTATGCTTGGTTATTCTCCAAAATACATGTTTCTCCTAATAGCTCTCATTTTATTTATTTTTAAAGCATATGTTAGCAACTTTCATTCTGCCAGGGAAGTTTCCTTCCTTTAAAATCTCTGTCCTTAAAATCTGTCCATGTCTCTTCTAACAAACATATGTTAGAAGATATATGAAAGATATATAGCAAGATATATGAAAGCCATTTCATATCTCCTTAGAAGAGGTTTTTCCTTGAATACCTAAGGTAAGAACCTGCCATTGGTTTCTATTGTGTCTCACGGTGAATTTTCTTTATGTTATCAATCAAAATCTGAACATATTGTAGTTATTTTTTAACTTGATATTAATAGTTTAAACTTTCTCTCTGAAAAAGCAGCACGTAGGCTCTTTGAGGCAGATCCTTTAACTCTCATCCTTCCCTGTATTTTAAACTCCTAACAGAACTCAGAACAAAGTACGTACTTAACATGTGTTTATAGAACGAATGCAAGATCTATATCAGTTCCTATGGAAAAATTAGCAGTCAACCCTAAGTAATTGTGCAAAGCAGCAAAATGTCTCGTTGCCACTTGCATTTTTCTATTCTTCCTCCATTCTTTCTTCTAAATGCCTTGTACCCTTTTGCTCTTTCACTGTAATATTCTAACCAGTATCTTTCCCTTTAGACAGAATTTATTCTTCAAATTGATCACTTACTTCAATAATCACTCAATTCAACTAGTTCATGCATGTTTTAGAGAATGTTATTGAATTCATAATAAGGCAAAAATTAACATTTGTATTTTCTTCTTTGACTCCAAGTACATCTTAAGTTTTTCAAAGGAACAATCATATTATAGTTGTGGTAGCCAGAAAATCAGGCTCTGATTCTCTAAACATTTTCACTAATTTCCAGAGATCTGGGTCACTGTTCCCAAAACAAATTTTACCACTTCTTTCACTACCATGTCACATCAGTTTTTAGTATTGATGTTAAATTTTCTAAAACCTTTTTATCATATTTACCTTTCAGCTGCTTCTTCTTCTCCTGTTTTTCTCATCTTTTATCAATGGGGCCATCATCTAACTGTAGCATAAAAGACCACCACCATCACATGACTTTATTGCTCACAGGATAAAAGGGTTATCCACTTCTTGTACCTCTGCATATTTAGTCACCAAATGTCAATTTTACCTGCAAATTAACATGAAGTCTATCCATATTTTATAATTTACATTTCCACTTGTTTTATCTTGAGAACCTTCAACTTCCCTCCTCCATACAATTCCTTCTCCAAACAGCTAATACAATCCTGCTAAAATGCCAATTTTCAGGCTATTTCCACATATAACAAGAAAATAATCACCTAAGGATCTAACTTTTGCCTTTCTTCTCAAAGTAAAGTCTTAACTTTGCCAAAAAGAGACTATGACCATTATAACTAAAAAATCAGCTTTATTGAGCATTTATTCCATTCCATGTGGCATTCTACCTGAATAAGCTTATTTATTTCTTATAATAACACACTAAGGAAAAAGTACTATCATTAAAATAAATTTAAAAGTGAAGACTAGAGTATGTTAAGTAATTTTCCCACACTTTATGGTAAAGAGAGCCAAAATTCAAATACAGGCTAATCTGCCTCCAGAACTCATACTCTGGTTAAAAAGGTTTTTTTAGTTGAAATATATTTGACATATAACATTGTGTAATTTCAAGGTGTTGATTGGATACATGTATATACTGCACTATGATTGCCATTGTAACTTTAGCTATCACCCCTACGATATCACCAAGGGCTTCCTGGGTGGCACAGGGCTAAAGAATCTGCCTGCCAATGCAGGAGACACAGGAAATGTGTGTTTGATCCCTGGACTGGGAAGACCCTCTGGAGAAAGAAAACGGCAACCCACTCCAGTATTCTTGCCTGGAAAAATCCCATGAACAGAGGAGCCTGGTGGCCTACAGTCCATGGGGTCACAAGAGTCATGCAACTTAGCAACTAAACAACCACCACTACCTATGATATCACATAATTATCATTTCTTAGCGACCAAACTCTACAGTGTCTTGCTATTTCCAAGTTAAACAAACAAAAAAAGACTGTGTTGGCTCTTGTCTATATCACCATTGAGGTGCAAAAAATCTGAGGCTTAGAGAGGGTAGATAAATCTCTCAAATTTGCAAGTCTAGTTCAATTATAAGGTGACCCTGAACCCAGGCTATTCTGCATCCATCTTGCTGCCCCTCTTCTGCCCTTGGACCATCTGGTTCCTAAGATGAGATGGACGGCCCCACAAACACTCCATCTTCCAGCACTTTCTTGATCACAGACTGCAATTAGAGGACTTTGTTAAATGCCTTGGGCTATACATGACAATGTTTAAGAAAGGAATGATGCTGAAGAAGAATGCTGGCTACTTCCTTCTCTCCAAATGCCATCCCTTCTAGCAGTTTGAAGTCAGTCTGGGAGAACATCAAATCTAGGCAACTTTCTTTTGAACTATGAAGAGAAAACATTAATTTGTATGAACTGAAGTATGTGATTAAAGCATGAAATTCTTTACAGTTGTGATTATGAAAAAGGTTTGAAATGAATTAGTCTCCCTACCACGTTAAGGTAGTCATCCCAAGGCCCGATAACGGGGAATACTTCAATGGCTCAAGTGCACCCATGAGAAGTTACCCAGACTGCATGTAGATTCAGAAACATCTTCTACTTCGAGTGAAGATCAAGAGGTGCTGAAATTTGACAGGACTCTGTCATTCTAAGTCAGATGGCAAATGCTTTAGTACTTAATACAAACTACAACCCTAAAATTCATTTACTTTCTTCCTCGAAGGCATAAAGTGTCAGAAAATATTTTAGACATTCCTTACACTGCAAAAGAAGTAAACTCAGCTGAACATATCTTTGGGCTAAAAAGTTAACAGGCACATTTTTTTGCTGTTGTTGATCACACACTGTATCATTTCAAACAAACAATACTAAAACAGTGTGCAATAGTTCTAACCCAGGGTTACGTGAATAATCAGCTAATTCTGAAAATACACTTCTTACAAGTAGCTATGAATCTTGAAAATCCTTTGGAACAATGGATATAAATACATACATTTATAGTACCTAAAAATCCTCTATCTTGGTAGAAAAATGGTAGGAAAACAAGCTCTCGTGCTGAGTTCTGGCCAACTCTTTGCGACCCCCATGGACTGTAGCCTGCCAGTCTCCCCTGTCCGTGGGATTTCCCAGGCAAGAATCCTAGAGCGGGTTGCCATTTCCTCCTCCAGGGGATCTCTCTGACCCAGAAATTAAACCTGGATCTCCTATATTTCCTGGATTGGCAGGAGGATTCTTTACCACTGAACCACCAGGGGAAGCCCAGAAAGACAAGCTTAGCTATTATAATTGGCATAGACAGATATTCATTGTATAAATATTTAGATTCTGACAGTCAAAGTATGTAGCTGAGAAGAGAAAAGCCTGGTCCAGATAATGAACTGAATAAACTAGGAAGACATAAACATAAGCAAGGCAGTTTCTTTATTGCATTATGTTTTATTTACTTTTAGATACCATACATCAATAAAGCCACAGGTGTCCATCTCCCCCTAAGCTGTCACCGGAGAGTTTATCTTTCTAGCTCTTCAATTTCTACAATAAAATTATTCAAATGATAAACCCGTTTCACTTTTATTAACTAGGAAGTAATTTAATACGGACAATTTGAATAATTCTTTCTGAAAATATATCTTTTATGACAGATCTGTTGCTTGGAGTGTTAGGGTCTGATAAATGACAATCTAAACTGTTATTACTCATTTCAAAATGGTCAAAGGCAAGCTTTAGCTCTATCAAGCTGAAACCTTCCTTACTTTAATAATTCCCCCATTAAGACCCAAACATAATCATGCCAATTCCAGAGGCAGAACGTATGAACAGACCAATCTGTTTAAAATAGTACTCCTGCTGGGAAAACACAAGAAGATTAGGGGGAAAAAAATCTCTACTGGAAGGAAAAGGCAAATAGCAAAAATAATGAGCTTTAAAGTTAGAGACAGAGAAAAACTCTCTCCAAATATAGACAACCATGTGTGTACAGCTTTGGTGGAAAAGAATTCAGAATAAACTCTCAAGAAAAATCATAATTATACAATTGTTGTGGTAATTACACAATTGTGTAACGGTGATAAAAAAACCTTTTAAAAATAAAATCTCGGAACATATATTTACTGATATGGATGGCATGTTGTATTTCACTATTTTTTTCTTTGTTATAAGTGCTATTAAAGTAATGTGATCAAAAAAATGCTATTGTTGCTCAGTCAGTCAGTCACATGATCAACCAGTCACCAACTCGTTATGACCCCATGGACTGCAGCATGACAGGCTTCCCTGTCCTTCACTGTCTCCCAGAGTTTGCTCAAACTCCTGTCCATTGAATCGGTGATACCATCCAAGCATGCAAACCTCTGTCAACCCCTTCTCCTCCGGCCCTCAGTCTTTCCCAGCATCAGGATCTTTACCAATGAGTTGGCTTTTCTCATGAGGTGGCCACAGTATTGGAGCTTCAGCTGCAGCATCAGTCCTTCCAATGAATATTCAGGGTTGATTTTCTTTAGGATTGACTGGTTTGATCGTCTTATTGTCCAAGGGACCCTCAAGAGTCTTATCCAGCTCCATAGTTTGAAAGCATCAATTCTTTGGTCTTCAGCTTTCTTTATGGTCCAGCTCTCACATCCATACATGACTACAGGAACAACCATAGATTTGAATATATGGATTTTGTCAGCAAAGTGATGTCTTTGCTTTTTGACTCACATTCTAGGTTTGTCATAGTTGTCCATCCAAGAAGTAATCGTCTTCTGATTTCATGGCTGCAGTAACCATCTGCAGAAATTCTAGAGCCCAAGAGGATATCTGTCACTGCTTCCACTATTTCCCCTTTTATTTGCCATGAAGTAATGGGACAGGATGCCTTGATCTTAATTTTTTTAATGTTGAGTTTTAAGCTGACTTTTTCACTCTCCTCCTTCACCTTGAAGAAGCTCTCTCTTCAGTTCCTCTTCACTTTCTGCCATTAGAGTGGTATTATCTGCATATCTGAGGTGGTTGTTGACATTTCTCCTGGCAATCTTGATTCCAGCTTGTACCTCATCCAGCCAGAGTTTCACATAATGTGCTCTGCATATAAGTTAAATAAACAGGGTGACAATAAACAACTTTGTCATACCCCTTTCTCCTTAATAAACTTTTATTTCAATTTTTCACTCAAATGAAAATCTCTATAACAGTGACAGCACTGTTAATGTTACAAAATGTTTTAATATCATGATATTAACACGATATCATGTTTTTATGTTACTCAGTTCAGTTCAGTTCAGTCACTCAGTCATATCCGACTCTTTGTGACCCCATGGACCGCAGCATGCCAGGCCTCCCTGTCCATCAACCAACTCCTGGAGTTTACTCAAACTCATGTCCACTGAGTCGGTGATGCCATCCAACCATCTCATCCTCTGTCATCCTCTTCTCCTCCTGCCCTCAATCTTTAACAGCATCAGGGTCTTTTCTAGTGAGTCAGTTCTTTGCATCAGGTGACCAAAGTATTGAAGTTTCAGCTTCAGCATCAGTCCTTCCAATGAATGTTCAGGACTGATCTCCTTTAGGATGGACTGGTTGGATCTCCTTGCAGTCCAAGGGACTCTCAAGAGTCTTCTTCAACACCACAGTTCAAAAGCATCAATTCTTCGGCGCTCAGCTTTTTTGTAGTCCAACTCTCACATCCATACATGACCACTGGAAAAACCATAGCCTTGACTAGATGGACCTTTGTTGGCAAAGTAATGTCTCTGCTTTTTAATAAACTATCTGGGTTTGTCATAGATTTTCTTCCAAGGAATAAGTGTCTTTTAATTTCATGGCTGCAGTCACCATCTGCAGTGATTTTGGAGCCCAAAAAAAAAAATAAAGTCTGTCACTGTTTCCACTGTTTCCCCATCCATTTGCCATGAAGTAATGGGACCAGATGTCATGATCTTAGTTTTCTGAATGTTGAGTTTTAAGCTAATTTTTTCACTCTCCTCTTTCACTTTCATTAAGAGACTCTTTAGTTCTTCTTTGCTTTCTACCATAATGTTGGTGTCATCTGCAGGTTTTATGTTATTATCTTAACACGAAAGATATCTTGTGTTATTATCATGCAAGTGCTATCTCCTGGAGGAGGAAATGGCAATCCACTCTAGTATTCTTGCCTGGAGAATCCCATGGACAGAGGTGCCTCGTGGGCTACAGTCCATGGGGTCACAAAGTGTTGTACTTGACTGAGTACACACATACACACATGCATACAGTAGAACTTTTAAAACCAATATTGGAGAGATAGATATAATTATTTTTCTTTTACAAACAGAGAAATGAAGCATATATATTTCAAGATACATGTGAATGGTCCACAGCTAGCAGGTGGTAAAATGAAAATTCTAAATGATGTTGGAAAAGTTCAAATATCAAGTTGAATGAAGTTTTGTAAATGAAGATTTGTAAAGCTGTGCTTTACGAAGATTTTAGGAACCAAGATTCTGCTCTAACATACCTGGGCAGTGTCTTTTATCTTCAGTTTCTAAGACAATACCTGTATTCCAGGGAGAAAGATAGAGGAAAAATAAAAAAGACAAGGAATATCTGTCAGCCATGTATTAAGGAAGACTCTTGGAAACTGACACATTTTTATATCTCATTGATGAGAAAGTAGTCACTATTACAGGTTGAACAGTGTTCCTCAAAATTCATATGTTGTCCTAGTTCTCGGTACCTCAGAATATGACTTCATTTAAAAATAGAGCTATTTATTATTGTTTCTCAGCCTTTTGTCTAAGATTAATTATAGTATGACTTCCCTCATAGCTCAGTTGCTAAAGAATCTGCCAGCAATGCAGAAGACCCCTATTGGATTCTTGGGCCAGGAAGATCCATCAGAGAAGGGATAGGCTACCCACTCCAGTATTCTTGGGCTTCCCTTGTGGCCCAGCTGGTAAAGAATCTGCCTGCAATATGGGAGACCTGGGTTCAATCCCTGGGTTGGGAAGAACCCCTGGAGAAGGGAAAGGCTACCCCCTCCAGTATTCTGGCCTGGAGAATTCCATGGACTAGACAGTCCCTGGGTTGCAAAGAGTCGGACATGACTGAGCGAGTTTCACTTCACTATTCACCACCTACTCAATGGACATGAATTTGAGCAGACTCCAGGAAACCTGACATGCTGCAGCCCATAGGGTCGCAAAGAGTTGGACACGATTTAGCAAATGAACAACAAATGCTAATTTTAGAGTTTTGTAACAAAAATGAAACATAATGTACAAGTATTATTTGAAAATTGCAGTGCAAATTCTGTTAGTAATAGATTTGATTTTTATCCGAGCAGCTGTCTGTGTGCATTAATGGCACTTTGGAATTTTTGGTTTTAGATGATAAAGCACATATCTGTGTTTATAGGTAAAAAATGAAATAAAACTAGAGCTATTGAAGATATAATTAATAAAGAGGAGGTCACACTGGAATAGGGTGGACCCCTGATCCAATATGATTGGTGTCTCTCTTTTTTCTTATTTATTCATCTTCTTTTTTAAATGTATTTATTTGTCAGCATTCAGTCTCAGCTGTGGTGTGTAAGATCTTTGTTTTGGTGCATGGGGCTTAATTGCCTCGTGGCATGTGGGGTCTTAGTTTTGTAGCCAGGGATCAAACACACCCCTTGCATTCCAAGGTGAATTCTTAACCACTAGACCACCAGAGAAGTCTCATGATTAGTGTCTTTATAAAAACAATGCAATGCACAGAGCCAGGCTTGAACACAGGGAGGACTCCATGTGAAGACTGGAGCTAAGCTACATGAACCAAGGAACTATCAGATGCTAGGAGAGATGCCTGGGACAGATCTTTCCTAGCAACTTCAGTAGGAACATGGCCCCCGCTGATACCTTCATCTTTGACCTCTAGCCTTTAGAACTCCGAGAAAATACATTTCTGTTGCTTAAGCCACTCACTTTGTAGTATCTTGTTAAGGTAGCCCCAGCAAATCAAACAATAACACTTAAGGTAGTCTAGTAAAGTTTAGGATTTTTGGCTTTATATATAGCTAAAATTTTGAAAGAGAAAAAAAATGATTACTGTAGAACAGGTAGTCTCTGACAAACTATGGCATACTTTGAGAAGCAGTCTCAATACTCAGCGTTTCATTGGATCTGTCACTATTAACTGTGAAAGGTATGTTGTTACATTATATATTGAAATACCTAGAAATAAATAATGCTAGCAATTTAATTATGATAGGTCATCCTTACTTCAGAGATATTAAATGTGAAAAACAAAGAAATGGGCATCTTAGAATCAATGAAATTCGGTAAATATTCTATAGACAATTTAGTTATAACAGTAAACACAGAAAAGAAATTGTTTACATGAGCTATAATTCAATAATTCAAACCATAGCATATAAACATGATTTGTCTTACTACAAGATTTTAAAAGTATATATAAGATAATCAGATAACAAAGGACATAAAAATGTCAATGTGGACATTAATATAGATATAAATATATAAAAATAATACTGTTCTTTAGTTAACTTTGTTCAAAATGCTTTCACTAAATTAGTGAAATGCGGTATCAGTGGTATCATATATTCCCTTTAAATAAAAGTAATATTTGGTATCAGTTATGCTTATTCTTATAGAAGGCAGGAGGAGAAAGGGACGACAGAGGATGAGACGGTTGGATGGCATCGTCAACTCAATGGACATGAGATGAGCAAGTTCCAGGAGACGGTGAAGGACAGGAAAGCCTGGTATGCTGCAGTCCACGGGGTTGCACAAAGTCAGAACAACTAAGCTACCGACCCACAACAACAACAAACGCTTATTCTGCAAAAGAAAGATAATTTGGAGTGGTGGTTTCATAAAAGAAATTTAATGCCCCTTTCTCTAGCAAATAAAAAATAATGGCACTGCTTCAATTGGGAAAAATAATAAGAGGACCTATTAAATGAGATGAAAACTGTAAAATTACCAAATGTAGTAATAATTTACTTCTTTTAAAAAGTTTGCTTTTATTTTCCTTTTCTCTATGAAATTCAGTCCCATTTACTTGAATTATTCTTCTCATTATGTATTGGCTAAACTTCTTTAGAAGCAAATGGGATTCTTCATTTTAGTCCCAAAGGAAAGTTTTAATTGCATGTTGCCATGACAAGTTGAATTAGTAAGACATATATTACTAAATAATTCCACAGCTCTCTAATTTTAGAGGGTCTTATCAAGAAAGCCACTTTCTTTAGATGTAACTGAGATCTAAAAAATGCAAAGCATCTGTTTCACAATTAGCAAGGAACAATGTAAGGATGAGTTCACTTGCTCAACCAGGCGTGGAGAAAGGAAACCAGAATCTCCCGCTGTGCAATCTCTGATGATTTTACATTTATGAACCCATAACTGAGCTTGATTCAGCAACTGACCTGTGAAACAGCACTGATTATTAATATTAATTACTATTACAGTATTTACAATATCCCCATAGCATTACAGAACACAATAAAAACAATTTGAGATTCAATTACATCAATGAACAGCTAAAACATTAGTAAAGATATTAGCTAACACAAAGAAAAAAATGCTTAGAGTCTAAAGAAGGCATTTGCAAGCCAAGGAGCTGGGCTTCTCATAAGTCTTGCTGGGGCAAACATGTTGAGGGGGAGGTTGTGTCAAGTTGTGACAATCATTTCAATAAAGGGAGGGGGTGGGGAACAGCTAAATGTGTTTAGCAAAATGAGGTGGTAATTCATTTTAATAATTTAAGTGAATTAAATATTTATAAAACAGAAAGAAGACAGACAAAAACAGGGCCACTGGAAGTATAGAACAACTTAACAGCTCTAGACAACATGAGATTCATCATCAGCAGAATTTCATTTCACGCAAGAAATTGAAATCATAAAATTATTATCAAAGTTTTTGTCCTTGGGCCTTTAAGGAGTCAGGAAAAGTAAGAAAGAAATTATCTTCTCCAGTTTTTTATTAAGCAACTTCAGTTTTTAAAATACCAATGAAGAACAAATGCAGCAATAGTCCATTTGGCACCTGGCCTATCAGTGAACCTCTTCCTACTTTCTGAGTAGCTCAGTCTTAGCTCCCGTTTTCTTCAAAGATAATCTAAAATGCTAACTGTTTTGTGTATTCTTTGCTGATCTCCATGAGCAAATACACTCTACCTATATTAGTGGCTCCCAACCTTTTTGGCACTAGGGACTGGTTTTGTGGAAGACAATTTTTCCACAAACTGGGTAGGAGGGGTGGTTTGGGGTGATTCAAGCACATTACATTTATTGTGCACTTTGTTTCTATTATTATTACATCGGCTCCATCTCAGATCATCAGGCATCAATTCCTGACAGTTGAAGACCCTGCTAAATGGTGCTTTTCCAATTGTACTTTGTCTCAGAGATCACTTAAACGCTAGATTTACCTATATTCTGGGCTTCCCCGGTGACTCAGTGAAGAATCTGCCAGCAAAGCAGGAGACTCAGGTTCAATCCCTGGGTTGGGAAGATTCTCTGGAGAAGGGAATGGTATCCCACTCCTGTGTTCTTGCCTCGAGAATTCCATGGAGAGAAGAGCCTGGCGGGGTATAATCCGTGGGGTTCCAAGGAGGCAGACATGACTGAGCAACTAACACATTAAAGAGTTAGAATATTTTTCTATGAAGGGCAAATGTTTTAGGCTTCACTGGCCATTTAGTCTCTTTCACAGATGCTCAACTCTGCCATTTTACTGTAAAAGCAACCAATAACAATATACAAATGAAGGAACCGGGATGTGTTCCAATAAAACTCTATTTATTGACATTGAAATCTGAATTTCATATAATTTCACATGTCACACAGTATTAATCTTTTTTTAATTTTATTCTTAATCATTTAAAAATGTAAAAATGCTTCTTCACTCATCATCCATGCAAAAACAAGTGGCAGGCCAGATTTAGTTCACAAACTGTGTTTGTTTGGACATTGTGTTCTGGACTACGGGTTCTGTAAGATGAGGCATCTCCTAACCTTGTCTATATCATCCCTGCAGTATTTAATAAGTGCTTCTGTGAGTATTTGTCAAAGTGAATACTGGCATCATAGAGATAAGAAGCAGTGAATACAAACAAAACGTAAAGAAAGTTCACCCTTCTGTCTTCCTCCTGTCTTCCTCGTCAGAATATTTTAAGGGAGTCCTATATTATTCTCTTTCATACTTTTCTGTTCTTTTCAACTAAGTAGTTACCAACATAGTTAATTATGAATTTATTTGTGAGTTTTCATGTTTATTACTATATTGATTTCTATCAATGACATGATAAAGTATCATAAATGTAATGACTTTCAAAGCAATACATATTTTCATCTGTTTCCACAAGTCATTAGTCAGATGGGCTTGGCTGGGTCTCTGCTTAGAGAATGTCACAAGGCTAAAATCAAGGTGTCTACAGGACTGTGATCCTTTATAAAAACTTGAGAGGGTCTATATGACAGAATCTGCTTAGAAGCAGACTTTTTTTCTATGAAAGGCAAATGTTTTAGGCTTCACTGGTCATTTAGTCTCATGTTGGCTGAATTGAGTTCCATGCAGCTATAAGACTGAAGTCCTCATTTCTTAGATGACTGTTGGCTTATTCTCAGCACCTAAATTCTACTGCATTCCTTGACTCATATTCCCCATTTCTTTAAAGCCAGTAGCTGTGGATCAAAGTCCTTTTCATGCTTCATTTCTCCTTCCTTTTCTTCAGCTCCTTATCTCCCTCCAGCTTTAACCAAGAAAGGGTCTCTGAATTTTATTTATTTATTTTTTCCTTGATGACTGATCTGTTATATTTATAACAATGTTAGATGCAGCTTGCTTGTACCTCGAATATTACACATTAAAGTGCAACAGGCTGTTGAGTCTTGCATTTCATGTGAAGTGGGAGATAGTTTCCACCCTCACTTTGGTCCTCTGGTTTCACATGACTTAGTATTATTAGTTTAGAAATGCAATTGTGGTTTAGTTTAACTCAGCCTAATTAGCTGTTGGGCAGTTTCACCCTCTCTGAACACACATTGTTATTTCCATCCCACCCCCAGTGCTTAGGGCAGCAACACCACGATGTCCACACTTCTGCTCCAGTGCGTGTAACAGGATGACAAGAATACGACAGTCAGATGCTCCAAGAGGATGGCCCAGGGCTATGGTTCCTCCTTCAGTGTTGACCTTCTCTGGGTTTAAGCCAAGTTCTTTAGCTACTGCAACAGAGAGGGCTGCAAAGGCTTCATTGATTTCGAATACATCAACATCCTCCAGTGACCACCCAGCTTTTGCAACAGCTTGCTTTATTGCTGGAATTGGTCCTATTCCCATAAAGGCTCCTGCTTGTGCCCAGGAGACTATCTGTGCTAAGGGTGTGAGCCCACAGTTGCCAGCTTCAGACTTCTTCATCAGAACCACTGCTGCAGCACCATCATTAATTCCTGAAGCATTAGCTGGTGTGACTGTTCCCATTCCATCCATAAGGAAGGAAGGCTTTAGCTTGGACACGGCTTCTATGTTGCTCCCATGGTGAGGAAACTCACCTGTTTTAACTTCAGTAAGACCTTTTTTTAGAAGATACAAAAACTGGTACGATCTCTTTGTCCAAACGGCCGGCCTTCTGTGCATTCTCCGTCCTGTTTTGGGACAGCACTGCACCCTCGGCCTGGTCTTCTCTACTCACTTGCCATTGTTTGGCCACATTTTCAGCTCTTATGTCCATATGATAGTTGTGGAATGCCTCAGTGAGCCCGTCACAGAGTATATGGTCAGTCAGTGGTTTTTCCCAATCTTGATTCACGTCAAGTGAACCAAATCAGGAGTCTTACTCATATTTTCCATGCCTCCTGCAACAACAATGCTGGAGTCTCCTATCCTTATCGACTGGGCTGCAAGGCACACAGCTTGCAGGCCTGACCAGCCGATAATTCGGCAGCTCCACTCTGGAACAGAGTGGGGGATTCCTGCACCCACACTGGCCTGTCGAACAGGGTTCTGCCCCAGCCTACTGCCAAAACGTGTCCAAATATGACCTCCGAGGCTTCTTCGGGAGCCACAGCGGCCCTTTTCAGGACCTCTCTGATGACAGCTGAGCGCAGGTCACGGACAGGAACGGTGGATAAGGCACCATTGAAGGAGCCTGTGATGGTGCGCGCCGCGGAGACGAGGATCACTGGGTCGGAGTCTGCACTCGTCCTGCCGCACTACCGCCTCTGGAGGAGCTACTGTGGGCCCCAGGGCAGTCGGCTTAGTGCTGGCTTTTAAGTTTCATGTGATTAGATGTTCTTACCCATATAGTCTAGGGTACTATCTCCATGTCAAGATCAGTAACCTTAACTACGTCAGCAAAGTTCCTTGGCCATGTAATATAACATTGTTATAGGTTTCAGGGGTGAGTGCACAGACATCTTTGGAAGGAGGCATTATTCAGTGTACCACAATTACCAACCATCCCTGTAAGTTTCACAAACAAAGGTCCTATCTTTTTTATCATTGTTGCATACCCAATGTGTGACACGCTTGCCAGACACATAATAATTGCTCGATAAATATATCTTGAATCGAAGAAAGAATAAGTGAGCAAATGAATGAGTGAATATGTGGATCTAGAGTTTAGTAGAATGTTCTAACCTTGAATCAAACATTTAGGAATTTTGAGTGAATCTATGGGTCAGTGGTTAACAAAAGCACAGATTTTCACTTTAGGAAAACATGAATTCAAATTGGTGATTTTATTGTCACTTATTAACTGAGTACCAAGAATCTCTGTGCCACAGTTTCTTCATATGAAAAATGGGAAATCAAAACTTCTGTCTAAACGTTTTGCTGAGGATCAGATATATACAGCTGTGTATCTAGTTCCTGGATATTACAGTGCCTAGCTCATAGTAAGCACTTATTTTACTATAGCCATTATAAATGTTGCAGGTATTCTGAGGTCTAGGTAGTTGATGGAATTAATTTATTTGGGAAGAAATAGAATAGAGGAGAAGGGGAGGAAGGGGAGATGGGTAGGGTTAGGTCCAGGAGATGGAAGGGAAGAGAGAGGTCTCAGCAGAACACTGTCACTTAGCAATATTTAAGAAGCAAGTAACTAAAGAGAAGTAAGAATCAATAGTTAAAGACGCAAGAAAGATAGAGAAGAGCACAGTCTTGGAAACAAAAGTGGAGGAGGAACTTGAAGGACAGAGTCACTAACAGTTTCAAATACGAGGACAATATCATGTAATGTAAAAATTGAAATGAGTCCATTATATTATTGGATAAAGATGTCAGTGGTGACCCAGCAGGGAAGGTTTGGTGAAATATTAAGGAAGACATTCAAGTGTAGCAATTTGAAGAAGAAATGGAAAAAGAAGGAATGAGAAAATGGAAATGGAATGAGAAAGCATGGTCTATTCTTTCCAGAAGTTTGATGTTGAAGGAAAAAAGAAAGATGAGCCATAATTTGGAGAAAAGGCTTGATGTAAATGGGAATTTGGAGTGCACATGTATTTATTTTACTGTCCTTCACACATTTCTTACCACAGCTTTTCAATCCCTTTCCCTCTCTGTCTTTTCCACCTTCCCCCATCAATGATAAAATTAATCAATTAATCAATAAAAAGGTTAATCAATAGTAAATCTAAGAGAGAAATGGAAAAATTTACTTAAGCCAACTTGGGAAACAGTTTTTCAGCAAACTCTGAGGCCTGTTCTGCAGAGGTAAAGGGGGATTCCCTGATGACTCAGACAGTAGAGAATTTGCCTGCCAATATGGGAGACCCAGGTTCAATCCCTGGATCAGGAAGATCCCCTGGAGAAGGAGGTGGTAACCAGTATTCTTGTCTGGAGAATTACATGAACAGAGGAGCCTGGTGGACTACAGTCCATGTGATTGCAAAGAGTCAGATGTGACTGTCACACACAAAGTGGGAAGCCAGTATATAATGTGATTTTAGAAAGAGGGTCCCTGCAATCAAGCACACATATTGATAGAAGGCTATTGCTATTTGCAACGAACAGATATGGTATCCTAGTGAATGGTTTTAGTGTTTTTCCAAGTGTAGGGAGGTGCAAGAAACCAGATTCACAAAATTTTCTCCTGAAAATATTTAACTATCTGAAGGCCACTTCTGCCAGTTTTCCAAGTACAAAGTGCCTCATCCTGATCTTCACCCTGAGTTCCTTTCAGGTTGTACTGTAGGTCAGTGACAGCAGTGGGTAATGATTTGATTCTTGTAGAACTGGATGATGGGCAACATTCTTTATTTTACAATCCCTTCCCTTTTGGCTTTAATGTCAACCCAGGTTTGAGAGGTATTCTGTGACCAAGTTGTCCCACAGTACTAGAAATGCTCATTCCCGGTTTGGGTGAGGATTTCATTGGTAGGTCACCTCATGTAGTATTACTGAAGTAGGCTTATTAAATAGCAGCCAAAACCCCCTGTCCCACCTGTCTTACTAGTCTGTTATAATCCAGTTAATGATTTCCTCTTGTTGCTTCTTCCCAAATCTAGACTTCCAGGGTTATAATCATTGATCTCATTGAACTGTATATGTGGTCAATGCTCTCAGTTTATCTAGTTCTTTTTGGTAGAGGCTTAGAAACACATTTGGTAATGCAAGAAATAATAATCTTGTAAAATAGGCTGAATACCAGTAATATACCTCATCACATTAATTAGGTCATAAGAAAGTATTCAAGTTAAAACTTGCATTAGATGCAACTCAGTATCTCCCCAGGTTGTCTGACCCAGGCTGCTCTGCACCAGCCATCTTAAAGGGAAATGACAAGTTGGAATCATATGTAAAGCTCACCATAGACACTTGCATGTACCAGATGAGGGGTGGCTTATCGTGTTCTCTTACAGGCTTGAGAAAGGAATGCTGTCTTCTAAGGAGTTGCATGGCTGATGTCTAAAGAAGAAAAATTGATCTTTATGGTTGAGCAGGTATTTCTGCCCTTGAGGAGGTCTGGTTAATGCTCAGTGTAGATGCATAATGCATGCTAGAGGTGAGGGTGGAGGCCTATATGGGCAGAGAAAAGCTTTATGTTTAAACTTTTATCTCACTTTAAAATACCAATTTTATTTCATTACCCCATCATGCTCAACAAAGAACCTCAACTACTTCGTGCAACATATAGCAACTATCAGGTAGGACCTTTCTCAACTTGTTAAGATAACCTGCTTCCCACATCTCAACTCCCCAAAGGTCTTACCTTCTGCCTTGCTATCAAGTGGAAGTGATAAACTGTCACATATCAGAACAATTCTGTCATTTGTGCACTGAATCCCTTCCCTGCTTGCTTTTCTACCATCTAGTGTGTGTTAATTGCTCAGTTGGGTTCAACTCTTTGTGACCCCAGGGACTGTAGCCCACCAGGCTCCTCTGTCCATGGAATTCTCCAGGCAAGAATACTGGAGTGGGTTGCCATTCCCTTCTCCAGGGATTGTCCCAACCCAATGATAGAACCCAGGTCTCCTGCCTTGCAGACATATTCTTTACTGACTGAGCCACCAGCGAAACCCGCCTTCTTACCATGATCTTGAATAATTATTAACTCCTCTGTATCCCAGATCATTCCATTGTAAAGTGGAAGCAAAAACTCACTATGTTAATGTAGATTAAATAAGGGAAGCATGAAGAAAATGTTAATATAATGGCTGGTGTTTAGTAGGCACTCAGTATCTTTTCTCCCTTCCTTTTTTAAAAAATATTTTTGGGCACATTGCCCAGCATGCAGGATCTTAGTTCCCTGGCGAGGGATCAAATCTGTGCCCCCTACAGTGGAAGCCTGGAATCTTAACCACTGGACCACCAGGCAAGTCCCTCCCTTGCTTCTAATACTAAATGTATCACCTTTTTGGTACCTTATTCCATTAAAGTTTTTCCCCTATCCCTTGTCTTCCTCTGGTATAATCAATTATTAGGCTTTTTCATTAGATACTTCTGTTCTATTAGTATCTAGGATTTCCCATTTCTTTTCCATTTTTCATCTATTACACGCCAATTGTTCTTTACTCTCTTATAAGCTTACTCTGCAGTTCTACCTTCTGGTCTTGGTTGTCAGTTGGGTATCTCAGCTTTCCTTCATGCAGCCACTTGATCTCTTCTAGGCCATCCTTGTGCTGTGGGCTTACTCTACGACAGAAGCAGAGTTGAAAACAAGTCATAAGGTGAGCCCGAACTCAAAGAGTGGAGAAAAAGACCTCTGCTAGATGGGAGAAACTGTCAAATCACCTTGCAAACAAAGAACACGGATGTAGGTAAGCCATTATCTGAGGCTATCCATAAAATGAATCTACACAATAGCCAAGACTCAGAAAGAGAGCCTAATTGTTTTTCTTGCCTTTAAAGTATAGGATATTGGTATATGTACATACATGTGTTTTGCTCAGTCGTGTCTGACTCTTTGCGACACCATCAACTGTAGCCTGCCAGGGTCCCCCATCCATGGGGATTCTCCAGGCAAGAGTACCGAGTGGGTTGCCATGCCTTCCTCTAGGGTTCTTCCCAACCTAGGGATCAAACCCAGGTCTCCTGCATTGCAGGTGGATTCTTTACCATCTGAGTCAACAGGGAAGCACATGATTACTGGAATGGGTAGCCTATCCCTTCTCCAAGGCATCTTCCCAACCCAGGAATCAAACCAAGGTCTCCTGCACTCTGACAGATTCTTAACCAGCTTAGCTACCAGGGAAGCCCAGATGCAAATATAAATACATAAAAATATCAAGAATACTCAAACTGCCACACAATTGCACTCATCTCACACACTAGTAAAGTAATGCTCAAAGTTCTCCAAGCCAGGCTTCAGCAATATGTGAACTGTGAACTTCCAGATGTTCAAGCTGATTTTAGAAAAGGCAGAGGAACAAGAGATCAAATTGCCAACATTCACTGGATCATCGAAAAAGCAAGAGAGTTCCAGAAAAACATCTATTTCTGCTTTATTGACTATGCCAAAGCCATTGACTGTGTGGATCACAATAAACTGTGGAAAATTCTGAAAGAGATGGGAATACCAGACCACCTGACCTGACTCTTGAGAAACATTGTATGTAGGTCAGGAAGCAACAGTTAGAACTGGACATGGAACAACACACTGGTTCCAAATAGGAAAAGGAGTACATCAAGGTTGTAAATTGTACCCCTGCTTATTTAACTTATATGCAGAGTACATCATGAAAAATGCTGATCTGGAGGAAGCACAAGCTAGAATCAAGATTGCTGAGAGAAATATCAATAACCTCAGATATGCAGATGATACCACCCTTATGGCAGAAAGTAAAGAAGAACTAAAGAGCCTCTTGATGAAAGTGAAAGAGGAGAGTGAAAAAGTTGGCTTAAAACTCAACATTCAGAAAACTAAGATCATGGCATCCGGTCCCATCACTTCATGACAAATAGATGGGGAAACAGTGGAAACAGTGGCTGACTTTATTTTAGGGGGCTCCAAAATCACTGCAGATGGTGACTGTAGCCATGAAATTAAAAGGCGCTTACTCCTTGGAAGGAAAGTTATGACCAACCTAGATAGCATATTAAAAAGCAGAGACATTACTTTGTCAACAAAGGTCCATCTAGTCAAGGCTATGGTTTTTCCAGTGGTCATGTATGGAAGTGAGAGTTGGACTATAAAGAAAGCTGAGCGCCGAAAAATTGATGCTTTTGAACTGTGGTGTTGGAGGAGACTCTTGAGAGTCCCTTGGACTGCAAGGAGATCCAACCGGTTCATCCTAAAAGAAATCGGTCCTGGGTATTCATTGGTTGGACTGATGTTGAAGCTGAAACTCCAATACTTTGGCCACCTGTTGTGAAGAGCTGACTCATTCAAAAAGACCCTGATGCTGGGAAAGATTGAGGGCAGGAGGAGAAGGGGACGACAGAGGATGAGATGGTTGGATAGCGTCACCGACTCGATGAACATGGGTTTGGGTGAACTCCGGGAGTTGGTGATGGACAGGCGGGCCTGGCGTGCTGTGGTTCATGGGGTCACAAAGAGTCAGACACGACTGAGCAAATGAACTGAATTAATCAATATATACTTAATTGAGTACTGGAAGATATCTATATTTCAAAACTCCTCCAAAGGTAGTAGAAAAGTTTCCCTAGTGATAAGGACAGAGGCTGTAATGAAGTTTGGAATTAGGATTTGGGAAGTGCAAATAGGCATTTATTTTAAGATTATGAAGTGATGGAATTTACCTGGGTCTTGAAGAAAGTGCTATAAAAATCAAGAAAGTTTGAGAAGCAGTGCAGGAATAATAAAACTGTGAATAAAAGGGCAGATTTTAGAACAAGAGAAATTCTTCAAGGTGTCCATACTTCAGTAATTTCTTCTGTGTCGCTTTAGGCTCCGAAAGTCACAGATCCCTATATTAAACAGTAGCACTGTGTACCTTTCCTTGCAGTATTCATTAATGTTGAAACTTTACATTACATTGTGTAAGCTTCTACACAGAAGTCAGACGTTGCCATTTTTCCAACTTCTTTGAGCACAAATATTTTATATATGTAAACCAGTCAGAATGTCCATGATCAACAATGCTACAAATAACAAATGATGGAGAGGGTGTGGAGAAAAGGGAACTCCCTTACGCTGTTGGTTGGAAGTTGGTGCAGCCACTATAGAAAACATTATGGAGGTTCCTTAGAAAACTGAAAGTAGAATTACCATACGATCCAGCAATCATATTCCTAGGCATATACCTAGAGAAAACCATAATTCCAAAAGACACCCCTCTGTTTATTCATTGTAGCACTATATACAATAGCCAGAACATGAAAGAAACTAAATGTCCATCAATAGAGCGATGGATAAAGAGGTAGTACCTATATATATACAATGAAATATTGCTCAACCATAAATAAGGAATGAAATCGTGCCATTTGCAGAGATGCATGGCACATCTGTTACACTTTATCACAGAGAGTGTGGCATCACTGACTCAATGGACATGAGTTTGAGGAAACTCAGGGAGATGGTAAACAACAGGGAAGCCCAGCATGCTGCAGTTCATGGGGTTGCAAAGAGTCGGACACGGTCGTGTGACTGAACAACAACAAAACTATCCTAGCAGAGTTTCCCAGGTGGCTCAGCAGTAAAGAATCCACCTGCAGTGCAGGAGACATGGGTTTGATCCCTGGGTTAGGAAGATCCCCTGGAGAAGGAAATGGAAACCCACTCCAGTATTCTTGCCTGGGAAATCCCATGGACAGAGGAGCCTGGAGGGCCATAATGCATGGGGTTGCAAAGACGATTTAACAACTAAACAACAAAAGCAATCTATTTATTTGCAAATATTTTTGATCTTCTTTTGGAAACATTCTTACCTGAGGTACATAATTCCTTGTTGATCTTTTGATGGTCAATTTTATGTGTCAACTTCACTGGACTAAGTGATGCTTAGATAACTGGTAAACATGATTTCTGAGTGTGTCTGTGAGGGTGTTTTCAGAAGAGATTAGCATTTGAATCAGTAGATTGAGTAAAAATCACCCTCATAAATGTGAGCAGGCATAATACAATCCTGGTGGTGGTTGTTTAGTCTCTAAGTTGTATCTGAATCTTTTTTTTTTTTCTTTCCAGTGGGTTTTGTCATACATTGATATGAATCAGCCATAGATTTACACGTATTCCCCATCCCGATCCCCCCTCCCACCTCCCTCTCCACCCAATTCCTCTGGGTCTTCCCAGTGCACCAGGCCCGAGCACTTGTCTCATGCATCCCACCTGGGCTGGTAATCTGTTTCACCATAGATAATATACATGCTGTTCTTTCGAAACATCCCACCCTCACTATCTGAATCTTGAGACCCCATGGACTGTAGACCCCCAGGTTCCTTTGTACATGGGATTTCCCAGGCAAGAATACTGGAGTGGGTTGCCACCCCTTCTCCAGTGGTTCTTCCCCATCCAGGAATTGAACCCTGGTCTCCTACATTGCAGGCAGATCCTTTACCAACTGAGCTGTCAGAGAAGCTTAGTCCAATCCTTTGAGTACTTAAATAGAACAAAAAGGTGAAGGAAGGGTGGATTTGCTCTCTGCTTGATCTGGACATCCGTCGTCTCCTACCCTGAGACCTAGGTACTTCTGATTCCTGTATTTTCAGACTAAGTTGGGATCTTATACCATAGAACTCCCAATTCTTAGGTCTTTTGATTCAGACTAAATTGCACCACTGGTTTCTTTGTTCCAGCTTGCAGACAGCAAGCAGATCATGGGACGTCTAAACGTCCATTACTCTGGGAGTCAGTTCCTATGATATATCCTTTTATATACATCTTTAAACATCTTACTGATTCCGTTTCTCTAGAAAGTCCTGACAAAAACACTTCTCCATGACATATAATTCCTATTGGAATTTATATTTAATTTTCAATTTCAACTTAATTATTACTCCTTTATAAATGACATTTATTTGTGGCAACTGTTATAGAGAGTCCTTGTCTTTGCTGTTCTGTGCTTTCACTATGTTGTGACTAACAGTGGATTTCTACATATTTAACCTGTTTAGTTCACATGATGGCTTTTGAATTATAATTTGTACCTTTCATGAATTCTCAAAAAATGTTATCATTGTTTCTTCCCTGTTTTCTCTAATCTCCTTTTAGAATTTCAATTATGCATGTGTTCATTCTTATTTTCTTTTTGTATGCCACTTAAGTTATTTTTCAAGGTTTCTATATCCTAACATCTCTGTAAGCTGCATTTATTTATTTCATTATTAATTTATACATAATAATTTACTATCATTAGTCTATAATTGCTCTTTTAGCTTACGACTTATCTTTCTGCTATTATATTTAACCCATTTATTGAAGTTTTGACTTAAATTATTAAGTTTAATCTCTCAGCTTCTTCTGGTTTTCCTGACCAGTAGTATAAAACAGGTAGTATTCAATATAAAGTAGAACTCGAAGGACTTCGATGGTGGTCCAGTGGCTAAGACTCCGTGCTCCCAGTGCAGGGAGCCTGGGTTTGATCCCTGGTCAGGGAACTAGATCCCACATGCTGCAGCTAAGCATTCTCACTCCCCAGCAAAGATTGAAGATCCTGCTTGCTATAATTATGACCCAACACAGCCAAAATAAATGAATAAGTAAAACAAATATTTTAACAAATGGACTCTCCTTTAAAGATAAATAAATAAATAAAGTAGAACTCTAAACTAGTGTGAGATAAACCAAAGACAAATATTCTACAGAGTCACTTTATCCCCTGTCTGCAGCTGTGGTCAAAACAGACAGATTTTCACATCCTTCTACAGTTCTGGTCAATAGTTTTTGTCATCTTGCTCTTTCACTAAGGATAGATTCCTTTTGAGAAACAACTATTATGAAAATTCTTCTGATTTTCTCTACTTCCATAGACCAGATGTAATATCCTCATTCCAATGTAGCTATTCCCTAAAATTCCAGGTTGCTGTATCATCATATTGTCCCATCCTATGTCCCAAGAAATGCCTCAGATTTCATATTGTCTTGTGATTTTGATTTCAGCTTTTAAATCCTACTGTGTTGTTGGAGAAAGAGGAGATACTTAAAGATTTCCTTTCGTTTCTTGAGAATTCAGCCATGAATTTTAAAATATATTTATTTTAGCTTAGTTCATGCCTACATGTTATTCAGAGGAAGAGCTTGAAAGAAAACTACATATACTTTAACATACAGCTATATTCTCACCACTTTGTGCTGTGTGAACACAAAAATATTTATTTAATAATGCTATAGAATTGTTTGGATTGTAGGAAAAGAAAAACAATAATAAGACACATTACATATTTTTTAGTTTCCAAATGGTTTAAACATATAGAAAAATAAAAAGAATGACATTAAACAGCCAAGTTTTGACAACCCAGATATTATGAATGCTGATATTCTTCTATACATGCTTCAATTTTCTTAGAGTAATACAATGTTGCCAAAACAAATAACTTCCAATTAGATCTACCTGAAGAGTAGAGAATTTATTTATGCATTCTTTCAGCTAACATACATTGACTCAAAAGTTAAATATCTTATACAATGCTTAGCAGTGGAGATTTAAATCACTCATGTTTAGGTCAATAATGGAACTATGCCTTTCCGAATAAAATTTTACTGTGACTGTGTTATTGATAACACAATCTTGTTTCATAAACATTTATTGAACACACAGGAAAAATCTAGCAGTGAAAATAAAGAGGAGGAAGAAAATGCTCTAATTATGAGAAGCCTTCTTTATTCCCTACTGGCACTGTATATCTAAAAAAAATTGACTCATTTATGTATGTTATTCCTTGCCTTTCACCTCTATTTGGATTATTTATTAATCCTTGACCCAAAAAATCAATATATTGTGAATTCATTTATATACACTCAATATTAGTGAGATAAAATACAATAATGAAAGTACTATTAAATAAAGAAGTACCAGATAGAACTATTATAGATACTTAGAGATGAGGTATGCCTCTTTCATTTCCTGTAGTTCACTATACATGTAGATATAGTACTATTTCTTCCATTATGAACTGAAATATTCTTAAATTTGTTGAAGAATTTCAATAAAGCCAATGAAAAGAATTATTAATCCCCTTGAATAGTAGTGGGAAATGCACTGTAATTGGTAGGCTTCATATCAGAATTCTTGGAATTTCTCCAACTGCATTAGCAATTGGTCATCTTAATTACATGGTCCATTAGCTGAAATCTGCATTACAAAACTCCCATGCACAATTCTTGCCAACTCTGATCCATTCATCGTAAGGTCAAAGTTGCCTTGCTCATTGCAAAACGAAACTAGATATATTAAGTTAAAGTATTTCGAGCTCATTAAATATACAACCTCAAGTTAGTCACCATATCACATACAGAAAATAACTATAGCCCTAGAGACAATGCCCCCAATACTTCCAGCTTTTTATGATGTAAGGTATTTCTGCAAAAGATACGGGCATATTCAAAAAAATTTAAAAGAGAATATCCATCTTTGAGCTTCTACTTCCTGTAACTTATAGATATAGTTACTTACCATGTTGACACAAATGTCTCAGTCTAAGTGATAATAACCGTTAGCATATTTGTTAAAAAACAAAAAAGTAGATTCCCTTATCACTGCCAGCAAGGATTGCTTCAGTCCAGAGGTATCCATGGAACCTTAACCAAAGCCACCTTGCAATGTTTGTTTTAGCACAGTCCCAATTCAAAGGTTCTCAGACAACCAACTAAAACTGAATGAATCTATTCAATATTCATTCCCTCACTTGCTAAGATGTTAACTTCTATTTTTATCTGCAATGTGCCCCATACTGGAGTATTGATGTTAATAAAAGACACTCATTGTCTTCAAGACACTTATGACCTGGCCCATTTTATGCAAATATTTCAAAAAGAGTATAGATTTATGAAAGCATGTTGTTTTCTATCACAGATCTTATTTCTCCATTTTTTTTCCAAAGGATGTAATGAAAAACTCACTCAGATTCCTCACTAACGTCCAAAAACTATGTCTATACATTTCTTGGATCCCTACTATCTAATTTATCAAAATATTGAGGCTAACCTAGAATATAGCATATAATGAACTTAGGCTAGTATTGTTCTAATAAATATTCTTGCAAATCATGTGTATGATAAGCCATTCAAGAATTTTGCCCAGTACTGAAAGCAGACTTATTGATTTACATTTCAGTCTCCAGCTTTGCTTCAATATAAATGGAAACAAGAGGTGCCTGTCTCTTGTATCCTTGCATTTTTTTGGTTTTTTTTTTTTTTTTCAGTTTCCCTGAATCTTTAGAAATTACATAAAATTTCAAGTGCACATACAAGTTCTTATAGTAGCTGAGCTCCAACTGTTCCAAGTTAGAAAAGCTGCTAAATTGTCTCTTACAGTCTTTTTCACTCAACCATGATTTCACATAATTGCTTATCCTAAACTTTCTCATTTAAAACCTGTTCCTTTTGGCATGAAAAAGAAATGGAGGTAGTTAAGCACTTCTATTTTCCTCAACTCTATACACTACACCTGTGGATCTACTGTACCGTCACACCTTAACCCTTTTCATGTCTTGAACAAAAACCAAAAAACAAAACCAGAAAAATGCCTTTCTATTTTCTATGTATTTTCTTATTGCAGATCTCAGCATTCATCTTACATCATATATTGTTCTGTTTCACTCTAATGTACATCCTTATCTAAATATCATCCAGTCCATCTTTTCTACCAACTTTTTTTAAATCGTGTTTTATTAAATTACTATCTATGCAGCCAAACCTTATCTCTAAATATTATCTTCCTCGTTTTCTTTTTCATTTGGATCAGTTGCAATTGTGAAATCTGATATTCCTTTTTGGAGCCTCCCAACCTTCTTAACTCATCCTCCCTTTTAGAGGGTCAAGAAGTGGGAGCAAATCTGTTATGGTGGAAGCTTAGAGACGATATGACTTAAGTCCAATCATCTTATACAAACCCGGCTGTCTGGAAATGGAAATAAAACAGTTTCCTGGAAGGAATTGTGTAGATAGGACGAGCTCTATTGAGTTCAATCTAGTTTCTAATCCTATTAGTCCCGGGGAGATAGATAAAAGGACCATTAAAGTGGTACAGATGTGTTCTGTGATTGTGATTGCACCCCAATCTCTGACAGTGCCTACCTCCTTGTGGCCAATGAAGAAACTGCTCGTGTCAGGAGTTTCAGCTAAGGAATGCTTTGGTGGTAGCAGTGATGAAGGAAACAAAACTGCACTTTGTGTTATTTCTTAAACTAGCTGAGCGTTACACAGTGTTATTGAAATGGGTTGGAGGGAATAGGAACAACCTTCTTCTACCCTGGAAGCTATAAGATAAGTCAGAGGTGGCAGAGGTAGTGATTTTAAAGATACTGCCAGAGAGCAGTGGGATGACGATCATCATTAAATACCAGGACCATATCATCATGTACCATTACGTCTTGCTTTGTATTCATGACCCTAAACCAAAGTTAATCTGCTATCACAGGAGTTAATACACTCGTTAACGGTGACTAAACAAAGCCTAAATTATTCAGGAAAAGTTTTAGATTCAAACAACAACAGGGAGAATTATGTAGCGGCCACAGAGCATTCTCCTGCTTGTGAGGAATAATACTCCCATCATATATTTCTGAGAGCTTCTTCTCTGCTGTCTGAAGTGAGGTTCAAGTAATCAGAGAGAAGAGAATCTCAGTTAATATGGAACAGATCTTCAATGCATTCATTTAGCTGCTACTGCTACTGCTAAATTGCTTCAGTCGTGTCCAACTCTGTGCGACCCCATAGACGACAGCCCACCAGGCTCCCCCGTCCCTGGGATTCTCCAGGCAAGAACCCTGGAGTGGGTTGCCGTTTCCTTCTCCAATGCAGGAAAGTGAAAAGTGAAAGTGAAGTCGCTCAGTCGCGTCCGACTCCTAGCGACCCCATGGACTGCAGCCTACCAGGCTCCTCCATCCATGGGATTTTCCAGGCAAGAGTACTGGAGTGGGGTGCCATTGCCTTCTCCATTCATTTAGCTAGTGAGCATTTATTAAGCATTAATTTAGAATCTAGACCCTCACCATACATTTTTCCATTCATATAGTTGTTGAGAATGTATGACTTGTGAGTATTTTCTGGGGAGTCATTTATACCCAGGCTTATGTTGTCTAGGAATTACTTCCCGTTAAAGGATTTCAAATCACCTTTTACAGCATTTTGAGCACATGTCTGATTACAACCATTTCCACTTACTAATGATTGCAAACTTTAAAGTAACACAGCCCTTCCCACCAGGCCCTGTGATTCTCATATTAAAAACCACTTTTCTTTTGTTTTAAAAGATAGTTTGACAGTGGGTTCCATCATTCTACCTTCTCACTGTGTAAACATGAATAGAAATTTCAGAAGCTACCTGAAAATTTGAAGTTTCAGGAAAAGAACATTAGAGTATTTGCTGTGTTCTAAGTACCTGTATTTTGCATTTTCATTTTAACATATTTAATCTTTCAGGATTTCCTGGTGGCTCAGATGGTAAAGAATCTTCCTGCAATGCAGCAGACTCAGATTCGATCCCTGAGGCAGGAAGATTCTCTGGAGAAGGGCTTGGCAACCCACTCCAGTACTCTTGCCTGGAGAATCCCATGCACAGAGGGGCCTGATGGGCTATAGTCCACAGGGTTGCAAAGAGTCAAACATGACTGAAGCAACTGATCGTGCTCACATATCTCAAATTTTACATTTTGAGCATACTGATTGGCATTGAGTTTAAAAGGCAGGACCAGAGCTCCGTGGCTGTCTCCACACACTGCTGAGCCTGACCCTGCTCTGGCCTGCCCAGGTGATGGTTTGAGATTGGCATCTGCCCATACACCTACTTCTTGTCTGGCTAAACTGCTGTTTCACCACCGTGACAAAACACCCATTTTCTTCACTTTTATTTTCATCCACAGTGGACTCTGTCTAAAAACAGAGAAGGACTGCACAGGGTTGGTTGGCTTTCTTCCCTACAGATCTGGTTCTATCTATCTACCTTCCCCCCTGCCTTTCTAACTAACATAGCTACACCCTATAGGAAGTTTCTATTCTTGCCTTCGTGACCAAGACACAGTTCTTCTCATCATTCACCACCATCTTGGCATTTTCATTTTTTTTTATTCACCACCACTTTAACAAATCTCTATTATATTCTTCTCAGAAATAGGTATTTTATTAAAAATTATTGAATGAATTGGTTGAAAGGTTTTCAGTCACTCAGGGCATAAACCTTAACTTTCAAGTGCCTTTTTTCAAGTGAGGTCCAATGCTTTCAACTCCTCTCTTTTAAAATCTCTGAGTCTTATCTTCCCCCACCTCCCACCATGCTTCACTTCCACCTTGGCCCCTTCTTTTTTTTAAATGTGGGTAATTTATCTCCTCCAATCTATCGCATCCCACAGTCATCATTTATACTGTCTTCTAAGTTGACAAAAGGACAACAAATAAAAGAGCCTCCCATTTGTTATCTTGATCCATCCTCCTTACAAAGTGATGATAAAATTATTGCGTCACATTTTTTCTATTACATATTTAACACTTTTCAAATGCCTTTTATTTGTTAGACTTCACATAAAGTATTAGGAAGATATTATAGAAAGAACTAATAGACAATCACTAAAAAATTACTCTCCACCTATAAAAGAATTTATAGATAAATGTAGAATCAGGTGAATAGGGTGTAGAAGGGCATAAATTCCAGTGATACAAATAGGTAACAAGGATTTAAGATTGGACATGAAAATTCAAGGAAGACACCAAGCGCTCCAAGTAAAATCTGGTCAGTAAACTTGCCTCTATTCTGCTGCTACTGCTGCTGCTGCTAAGTCGCTTCAGTCGTGTCCGACTCTGTGTGACCCCATAGACCGAAGCCCACCAGACTCCCCCGTCCCTGGGAGTCTCCAGGCAAGAACACTGGAGTGGGTTGCCATTTCCTTCTCCAATGTGTGAAAGTGAAAAGTGAAAGTGAAGTTGCTCAGTTTTGTCCAACTCGTAGCGACCCCATTGACTGCAGCCTACCCGGCTCCTCCGTCCATGGGATTCTCCAGGCAAGAGTACTGGAGTGGCTTGCCCCTATTCTAGGTAGGTATAATTTTTGAGGTCTTAAGCTCAAAGAGGATACCTAATAGAAGGAGGGACTTCCCGGGTGGCTCAGTGGTAAAGAACCCATATGCCAAACAGGAGAGCAGTAGACGTGGGTTTGATCCTTGGGCCAGGAAGATCCCCTGCAGAAGGAAATGACAACCCACTCCAGTATTCTTGCCTGAGAAATCCCATGGACAGAGGAGCCTGGAGGACTACAGTCTATGAGTCAGACAAGACATAGCGACTAAACAGCAATAATGAAGGAGCTCTGAGTGTCGCAGTATCAACCTCACCTATTAGGTGTTCCTTGTGTTCCACCACAGTGCCCAGCACAGTCTTACGTGGCTTCACAATCACATTTTGCTCCCAACTTGTCTCCAGCCCCACTATTCAAGGCCCCTTTCAAAAGTATCCCATCCTTACTACTTCCTCCATTTTTTATCCTCTTATCAGGTAATTCCCAATGTTTTCTATAAAATTACTTTTTACAGCTTTCCCCCATCCAGACATTGAATTTCCATTTTGAAAAGGTCTGGATAAAAATCTCTTGATAAATATGTAAGATGCAGTTCATTCTCAGGGGAGGGGAAGGAAAACATCTTGCAATATTGTAAGCCATGATCCACAGGGAGAAAATTTATGTTTCAATAAAATATATACAGCCAGTCATCTTTTCCCATGTTCTCCTTTCTCTTCCTAAACCCCATGCTTTATGAGAATGAATAAAGAAAAAAATGCCTCTTCTATTTCCAATTCCTTTCCTTAATTTCAGAAGTAGCAGATATAGCACAGACTTTAATCTCTGGTATCTTCTGAGCCCTTACTCTTCCCTACCACTTCTATATGTCATTGTACTCATTCAATAAGTATTTAAACAAGTCTTTGATAGCTTCTGCAGATACAGAATATGAAAGATCATCTCAGTGACCCTGAGTCAAGTGGGAAAGGCCTTGAAGTATGATGACTAACATGGATAATACTGTCTGTGGGGTGTTATAAAAACCCAGAGAACAGGCATCTATTTCTCAACTCTGTGGTGGAAGATGTGAGTGGAGGAAGCAGATACAGAAAAGGCCTCCCAGAATGCATAAGACTTGAGCTACCACTATCGCAATCAGTAGGGCTATCACCCACCAAAAGGTTTAAACTGGAAGCCAAGAACTCAGCCGCTCCAACTTACTCCTCAACTTTTCCCTCAATGAGTTCTGCAGATGCTGCCTCTTGCCTCCTTAAGATCATTCAAATTTTTCCAATTGTTTCCCTATCTTTCTCCAGAATCTTAAAATAGCCTGCTAATTGCAGAATCATTTCCCTCCATCTTTTACCCACTCTTTATTATTGGTTTTACTTTCCTAAAATTCAAGACCTGAAACTCCTCAGTGATTGCCAAACACTCTGTAGATAAAATAGGAACGACTCAATATGTCTCAATTTGTTCCTTTGAAGGCACACAGTACAGTGATTAAGAACATGAAGCCTAGAGCTTCAGTTCAAATTCTGTCATCTAACAGCTGGGGGTCTCAAGCAAGCACACAATCTCTTTAAGTCTCCAAATTCTCATTTCTAAAATGGGGATATCTCTTCATATGATTACGGTGAAGACTAAATAAGATAAATCCTCTAATGTTCTTAGAATACTGTCTGGGACATAGTAATAGAAAACAACGCGTGTGTGCTCAGTAGTGTCCAACTCTTTGCAACTCCATGGACTGCAACCCACCAGGCTCTTCTGTCTATGGAATTTTCCAGGCAAGAATACTGGAGTGGGTTGCCATTCCCTTCTCCAATAGAAAACAATGCTAGCTGTAATTATTATCTCTCCAGTTCCAACTTCCCTGTTAACTCCCATTCTATGCTTGTATGTGACGAATCTCCTTCCTGTTACTCTTAGTCACCATATTTTCTCATCTTTGTATTTTTCACATGCTTCCTTCTCTACTTGGACCTCCTTTCCAAGCCTTCTCAAAACTAATACCAGCTTCCCCAGTGTGGAGTTTCAGTTCTTTTCCTGTTGGTTTCCACCACTCTCTCACACACTTTATCCATACTAACCACTCTGTTCTCTATTGTTGTTTTATGAATTCCTTAAGGGCTTATTCCTCTAATACCTAACACTTTCAGTGGCTTATATAGGTATAGTAGTTTGGTGGAGCAATCAATGTAATTTTCAATTGCATATACAAATTAATCTGACCAGGAACTACATTATTATTATAATTTCTAGAATAGTCAAGCTTTATAAACTGTGCTTTTTAAAATACTTATTTCTTTATGTCAGGATCTGTGTCTCATTCACTTTTACTTCCACTGCTCATTGCTAGCAACTAAAAGAGTGTCTTCTATAGAATAAATATTCAGATGTGTTAATTAAGTGTAAAGGAAGCAAAATAACTTTAAATTACACAACTCTAAGAGTCTATCTGTGTAAATGAAGCATGGAAAAGTAAGTTTGGGATCCACTTTACTTCTCTACAAATGAATGCCACTGGGTCTTATGTCTTTAATCTTGAAGGTTTATATTATTTTTAAATGAACAACAGAAAAAAAGTAATGGATACAGCATTATTCAAAGAGAAATTTTGAAAGGAAGAAAATCTGAGGATTAATGTCCTTAATATTCATTTCTGACAGCCTATGTTCAAGTTTAGGTTGTCTGGTCAACATTTGGGTCTGACTCGTAGTTTCCAAATCATGGTGTGTCGTGTTCTAAGTCAATTCCCTAGAAGAGATTTAGGGATAACTTTTCCACAGGTTTTCTCAATTAAAGATGCATCTAGCTCTTTGCCCACATCACCCACATCTGCTCATAAAAAATGAATAATGGAACACACATGTGCTGACTTGTGATTCATTTCAGTCTTTTGCAGGTGCAAATGCAAGTTTTAAGGTGCAAAGTGGAGCCACAAACGTCGTGGGTTTGTCCAGCTGAAATTCAAGGCTTTAATCATGTCTAAATAACTCCTCAGGTGATGCAATCACAGGATTTTGCCCACAAAAGGGGTGTAATAAATATTGTAGATTGAGCTGGTATATATTAACAGATGAGGCTACATTATTTACAGAAAATGAAACCCAGCTAATTTTCACCAATCTGGTTTTTGCTAAAGCATTCTTTTCATATATTAACCCCAAATTCACCTTGAGTTGGTTTCAAAGCAACTTCAACCAAATATAATAGGAAATAAAATACTTTGATTTGTATACATAACCTTTTCAGGGATGTACATTGACAGATAACTCCAATCTACTGTAATTACTACATACCCTTGCAGCTGCAGTAGTTCTAGCGGACAAACTAAGTCAACACTCTGTTACAAAAAGCAATAGAGAGGCTCACTGATGCAGATAATCCTGAACAGCAGAAAATCCCCAAATCATTTCTTTTCAGCTTGGATATGCCTTTAAGAATTTGTTTTTCAGCAGCCATCCATTCCTAATTTCATTTTCCTTAGGTTAAAGTTCTGTGATAATACACCTTACTACTGATTAAGTTGTCACCTACCTTTCATTAGTCGATACATACAAGAGAGTGTCCCTTGCCAGGGAACATGATGTAGGTAACAGAACCATTTGAAGATGGAAAGTAGAGTTTTCTTTTCCGAGGGAAATATCTTCATAGCCACCTCCTGTGGCCATGAAGTTTGTTAAACACGGTATGCTCTGCAGTTTCTGATGCCCAGCTGTACTTTAATTGCTATTTTGTTTGAGTAAAGAGCATACCATTTACTCTACAACTTCCTTGTTTTCTTTATTAACTGCAGAAACCCAGGTTATAAAGAACACACACACACACACACACTTTCATGTCAATATTGTAAATGTAAGGTTGGATCGTAACAATGGGGATGTGTGCATGGTCAGTTGATCAGTCCAATCCTTGTGACCCCATGGATTTGGCCCACCAGGCTCCTCTGTCCATGGAATTTTCCAGGCAAGATTACTGGAATGGATTGCCATTTCCTCCTCCAGGGGATCTTCCCAACTCAGAGATCGAACCTGCCTTTCCTGCATTATTAGCAAGCAAATTCTTTACCTCTGAGCCACCTGAGAAGCCCTAACAATAGGAATACATTATTTTTAAAACAGCAGATATGAACATAAACATTATCCAAGGGAATAGCAGAAAGGAGAATTTTCCAAGGAGCTTTGTTTTGAAAAATATAGTGATACTGGGAAAGAGTTCAAAAGTCAGAGAAAGAGAGAAAGGAGATTTCCCTGTTGGTTTCATGCTTAAATATATTTATCTCCTCTCATAAACCCTGAGGCAGAGAAAAATGAAAATTAAGCTCTGCCTTTACACTTTACTTCTGTTACAACACTTTCTGACCCAACCCTTCTTGCTCTGTTTGTCCAAATCCTACCCATTTTTCAAAGTACAGCTCAAATCCTGCTTCTCTTGTAAAGCATTCCCTGACCATTTCATCTGGAAGCAATCTTTCCTTCTTCTAAGCTTCCACGCGACTTATTTTCCATACCACTCATTTAGTACCTATTATTTACTGACTAGTAGAGATGTAATGTTTTCAGAATTGTTGCAGCCATTGTAGAGACTTTTTTATCCTTTTGTATAGAAAGTTAATTTGTATTTTTAAAAGCAAGATAAGCCTATGTGTCTTTATTGTTCTTCATGGATCTGAAGTTTAGTTTGTTTAATTATAGACTACATCATGATAACTATAAATATACACATATGTATGTATGATTAGATGTGTATACATGTGTTTATGCATATATATATGTATATGGTGGTCTAGTCATTAAGTGGTGTCCAACTCTTGTGACCCCCATGGACTATATGGCCTGTCAGGCTCCTCTGTCCTTGGGACTTTCCAAGCAAGAATACTGGAGTGGGTTGCCATTCCTTCTCCAAGGGTTCTTCCTGACCCAGGGATTGAAACTGGGTCTCCTGCATTGCAGACAGATCCTTTACCAACCAAGTCATCAGGGAAGCCTGCATATATGTACATAAACACTTGTTTTTCTCATACAAATATCCTGTTGTAGAACTGAAATAATGTTTATTCAGGAGCTTATTAAAATACATCAATAACTGTTAACAATTACAAATTTATTGAATTTATGCTATTTTCCCACTTCGATGATAGATGAAGACTGATAAGAAGCAGAGTATATCTTTGCATTTTCCATCTTTGATGAAAATTTTACAAGAGGGAAAATACATATACTTAGGATAATACAAAATTAGATTTTATTTCTGAAATTAAGATCCTCTTCTTTTTATTCAGTAGATAAAAGACATCAGTTTTACTTTTCTTTTTTTTTGGGTCTGGGATAATTTATTTAAGGAACTATTAAACAACAATGGGCTCAGATATTTAAATGCCCTATGATGCTGCAATTAATTAAGGAATGGCTGATTCTAAAGCTGCACAACCAACAGGGAATGAGGGAAGGATTACAAGTCTGAATGCCAAATTCAAAGCCATGTATCAATAACTCCCTTCTTTTGCAATATCTACAGTTTTACTTTTCTGAAGAAAAAAATATGTGTACACAAACAAAAAAATACTGGGCAACTAGCTAACAGTCTTTTAGATTCTAATCTAGCATCACCATCAATTACCTGAAAGAATTAACCTTTCTGTCCCTTGGTTTCCTCAGTTGGTGATGAGATAGACACCAATTCAATTAATAGTATTATTCCCATTTCAAATTTCAAAATCCATGTATGATTTTGTTCATATAAAAATTAAATTCCAGTGAATTAAAAAAAATATATATATATATCATTAGTTTCTATAGTTATGTAACTTGCTGTAATCCAGGCAAAATTTTCCATTTCCAGGAGCTGATAAAGTTGAAGTGATTAAAATAAAATTATAGGAATATTATCTATACCTACATTACCTTTTTGTAAGTGTAACTATTTCCTGAATTGACATCATGCTAAAGATGATGGAAATCATTTAAAGCAGACCAGCAGAAAAAAGGTCTTTTAAAGTCTCTGTCTCTGGGCTGGGTATATCCTTAGAAAAATTCCGCCTTTATTCTGGACTAATGAATGTGTGCATGCATGCTAAGTTGCTTCAGTCATGTTCAACTCTGCGACACTATGGACTATACGCCGCCAGTCTCCTCAGTCCATGGATTTTCCAGGCAAGAATACTGGATAGGGTTGCCATGCCCTTCTCTAGGTGACTAATGAATATTCTACTGTTTTCAAGGTGCCCTTTCAATATCCAACTCTGAGTGTACTGCTTTCTATGCAATTCAAACACAGTCATGCTTATACCACTGTTGTTCTATGCTTCTGGATTGTGTCTCCAACATCTCCTAGAAAGGACTTTGAATTCCAAAGATGTTTGTTAAAACATGTTATGAAATAAATGGACTTTCTTGGTAGCTGAGCTGGCAAAGAATCTACCTGCAGTGCAGGAGACCCCGATTCGATTCCTGGGTCTGGAAGATCCCCTGGAGAAGGGATAGGCTCCCCACACCAGTAGTCATGGGCTTCCTTGGGGGCTTAAACAGTAAAAGAATCCTCCTGCAATGCAGAAAACCTGAGTTTGATCCCCAGGGTGGGAAGATCACCTGAAGGATGGCATGGCAATCCACTTCAGAATTCTTGCCTGGAGAATCCCCATGAACAGAGGAGCCTGGTGGGCTACGGTCCATGGGGTAGGAAAGAATCAGACATGACTGAGCAGCTGAACACAGCACACCACATGAAACAAATAGATGGCAAGAACATACCTCCCTGCCTATATCAAAAGGTCAGCTCACAACAAAGAGGTCTTCAAACTCATTTTATTTTTACATTTCTTGTCAAAATAACAGTGACTTATGAAAACGGAATTGATTTTTAAATTAGTAATATTGTTTTGTGTTGTCTACTAATCATCTGAAAATATAGATTATTTCCAAGGAAACAAAAAACCTAGAGTGAGGGTCTAATCTAGATGAACACTCTAAGAATATACATATATTAAATATAATTCATATGTAAGTATATATATGTATGCATATAGATATATAATGCATGCATATGCTTGCAGTAATTATATAATAGAATTTATTATGTTATATATTCTGTTCTTAGAATTTTAAGTATATATATGTACTTAAATATGTATACACTTAGGTATATATAAAGTACATATATATATGTATATATATATATGTACTATACAGTCCATGGAATTCTCCAGGCCAGAATGGGTAGCTGTCCCCTTCTCCAGCGGATCTTCTTGACCCAGGAATTGAACCAGGGTCTCCTGCATTGCAGATGGATTCTTTACCAGCTGAGTGAGCTACCAGGGAAGCCCATGTATTATATATAATTCATTCATAAATATGTAATATATATGCACACAGATATATGATACATTCATATTCCTAGAGTAAAATAAAATTTATTACATTATATATTCTGTCTTTAGAATTGTAAGTATATATATATCTATATATATGTGTGCTAAGTAGCTTGCTTTAGTCACGTCTGACTCTTTGCGACCCTCTAGACTGTAGCCCACCAGGCTCCTCTGCCCATGGGATTCTTCAGGCAAGAGTACTGGAATGTGTTGCCATTTCCTCCTCCAGGGGATTTTCGCTACCCAGGGATCAAAACCTCATCTCTTGCATTGGCTGGATTCTTTACCACTGAACCACTAGGGAAGCCTATACACACACACACACACAGTCCCAGGCTTAGGATGATTCAACCGACAATTTTTCAACTACTATGGTACAAAAGCAACACACATTCATTAGAAGCCATAATTCAAACTATGATCTTTTCTCAGCTGGTATTATGCCATATGATACTCTCTTCTAACGCTGCAGCAGAGGGAACCTCAGTTCCCAATGAGCCAGAAGCTCACAAGGGTAAACAAGCAATATATTTAAAAACACTCTGTACCCATACAACTGTACTATTTTTCACTTTCAGTACACCATTCAATGAATTACATGAGATAGTCAACACTTTATTATAAAATAGGTGTTACGTTACATGATTTTGCTCAACCATAGGCTAATGTAAGTGTTCTGAACACATTTAAGGTAGGTTTGGCTAAGCTATTAATTGTGATATTCAGTAGGTTGAAAGAAAGTGAAGGTGAAAGTCGCTCATTTGTGTCCAACTCTGCAAACCCATGGACTATACAGTCTGTGGAATTCTCCAGATCAGAATACTGGAGTGGGTAGTCTTTCCCTTCTCCAGGGGATCATGCCAACCCATGGGATCAATCCCAGGTCTCCCGCATTGCGGGTGGATTCTTTACCAGTTGAGCCACAAGGGAAGCCCAAGTATACTGGAGTGGGTAGCCTATCCCTTCTCCAGGAGATCTTCCTGACGCAGGAATCGAACCGGGGTCTCCTGCATTTCAGGCAGATTCTTTACCAACTGAGATATCAGGGAAGCCCTGATAATTAATTATGTTGTTCCATAGGTCAGGTGTATTAAATGCATTTTCAACTTACAATATTTTCAACTTAACAATTGGTCTATCAGGACATAACCCCATCCTAAGTCAAGGAAAATCTGTGTGTGTGTGTGTGTGTGTGTGTAGAGAGAGAGAGAAAGAGAGTGAGCGGACAACCAGATATACAGATACTTGGGCAAACTGATCGCAAAGAGTCGGACATGACTTAAATTGATTTTAAAGAGAAGGCCAATAAACCTCATGAATATGGTAATTTAGAGGCTAAGATCTAACCCACAAACCCTCCAAAATGAAGGTGTTCAGGCAATTGAGAAACCAAACTGCTCTCTTAGCTACCCAGGCACTGCACTGAACAGAGAAGGAATGTAAAAGGAAAATCTAGTTCAGGGCCAGACTTAATCCAGAAAGTGACTCAATCCAAGGTAAAGTTTCTCAGATTGTTCCCCAGCCCAAACTCAAGAATCTCAGGAATTTTAGGAAGTGAGAGAGTTTGAAAATTTACAAATGCAAGGTTTGATAAGAAACCGGGAGCAAAGAATTATTCTGTTTTTCACAAATTTCAGTAATGAATGTTATATTTACTGCCAGGATTGTACGAGTAAAACAAAGAAGTCCAATACTTAGTACATGAAAACAGAGGATACTGTCTGAGCAAGCTCTCCCAGACAGCTTTGGGGCCAGGAAAGTAGCTCACTTTTTACTCATGTTGGTTGTGAGCAGACAAGAGAGATGCTATAGATAGGAAGTAGAAAAAACACTGTGAGAGGGCCCCCAACCCCACAGAAACTAGAATAAAGATTAAGTGTTGTGTTATAATCTATTTTTGTGATGCTTTGTACTAACCCAAGAGATTAGGAAAACTGAGGAAATAGAGTAAAAGTAAAAGTAAAAGTCTTCATATTCCGTAGCTCGAAAGAGTCTATTGCAGGTTATAAAGGTTGTATAACAAAATGTAATTTGCTCATCTTAAATTGTGTTTTTGTTTTACATTTTGGGGGAAAAATTCATTATATAGCATTTTCAGTTCAGTTCAGTCTCTCAGTCGTGTCCGACTCTTTGTGACCCCACGAGTCGCAGCATGCAAGGCCTCCCTGTACATCACGAACTCCCGGAGTTTACTCAAACTCATGCCCATCGAGTCAGTGATGCCATCCAGCCATCTCATCCTCTGTCGTCCCCTTCTCTTCCTGCCCTCAATCCCTCCTAGCATCAGGGTCTTTTCCAATGAGTCAACTCTTCACATGAGGTGGCCAAAGTATTGAAGTTTCAGCTTCAGCATCAGTCCTTCCAGTGAACACCCAGGACTGATCTCCTTTAGGATGGACTGGTTGGATCTCCATGCAGTCCAAGGGACTCTCAAGAGTCTTCTCCAACACCAGAGTTCAAAAGCATCAATTTTTCGGCGCTCAGCTTTCTTCACAGTCCAACTGTCACATCCATACATGACTACTGGAAAAACCATAGCCTTGACCAGATGGACCTTTGTTGGCAAAGTAATGTCTCTGCTTTTTAATATGCTATCTAGGTTGGACATAACTTTCCTTCTAAGGAGTAAGTGTCTTTTAATTTCATGGCTGTAGTCACCATCTGCAGTGATTTTGGAGCCCAAAAAAATAAAGTCTGAAAAAAAAAAAATAAAGTCTGACACTGTTTCCACTCTCCCCATCTATTTCCCATGAAGTGATGGGACCGGATGCCATGATCTTAGTTTTCTGAATGTTAAGCTTTAAGCCAACTTTTTCACTCTCCTCCTTCACTTTCATCAAGAGGCTTTTTAGTGCCTCTTCACTTTCTGCCATAAGGGTGGTGTTATCTGCATATCTGAGGTTATTGATATTTCTCCCAGCAATCCTAATATAGCATTTTGTTTTTGCTTAACCAAAAGCCAATTTGTACTATTCTTATATCCTAATATTCAAGACCTTCAAATGGTTGCCTGTAGTTAGTATTAGTAATTTTTAGATATACTGATGTTTTCACTGGAGTTCGATAACAAGTATCTTTGAAGGGAAACACATCTTGCGTTTATTTTATTCCCTCTCGGTGTGTAACAGAACCTGGAGCGCAGGTTTGATATATGGAGGTGCGCACACAGCAGGGCATTCACTTGAACGCACGCATTAACTATGTCTCATCTACCAATGAGAAATATAAGACAACAGCTGAGATTGCTGCCATTAATCTTAAGTAAGATTTATTATGGTGTCAAATTAGATTCTAAATTTCGATTCTCTAAGAAATTGGAAAAATGAGTGAGAAATCACCTCAAAGGGTATTTTTGTTCCATTTTATGATATATATTTCCTTCACAGTAGTCTTCTTGTTGGCCTTTGCTAAGCATGTATCGTCCAAAGTTAACAGACACTCATTTATTGTTATAGTAAGATCTAGAAAATTTGTTTTTTCATCAGCACCTTTTCCTGGCTGTAACTGACATGAACTAGAAGAAGGGAACGGGGGGCAAAATAATTTAAGAAAAAGGAGAGAAAATGTCTTACACAGAGAAAAGTAGGAGGGTGGCTGTAAACATCTATACCAAAGGGGGCACACCCAAAACTGGCACCCACCCACTCCCCAACCTTCCTCATCGGCAAGGTTTAGCATATTCGGTTGTTGTTTGTTAGTCCTATTCATTTTTTTATTGCAATTCAGTAAGTAAATGGGAATTCAAGAAAGTAATTTCCTACCCTTTGGTGCCATCATGTGGCCAAAATGACTAAGTACCAAGAAAAGTAGATCTCCAGGGTAACCCAAGGTTTTGATATTTTCTTTTCATTCAAATGTAATTACCCAGAGAATGAAAGTTTATTTCAGAAAGAAATACAATTACCTTTACTATAATTGAAATCTTCCAACCAACAAATCATAGCTCACATGTCTACCTAGGTAGTTCACTGAGTGGAATAAAAATGTACCTTAAATTTTTAAGCAACTGTGAAATTATAGCTGTGAATTTGGAATTAATATAATATTCATGTTTTGAAGTTACATAGCCATGACCTAAAGTTTTTAGGATGTTTTAAACCAATTATAGTAATACCTTATATTTATTTATTTATTTGTATCATAGGGTAGCGTGTAGGGTAGCATGATAAAGTACCTCAGAGGTCTCCAACAAGATATTATGATATTACAAGAAAAGAATATGCTATTTTAAGAATGAGACAAATGAAGGACTATGGCAAAGCAATGGTTTTGAAAGTATATCTAATGTATATCTGAGAACTTCATACCCAGATGAATCACTCACGGGTGATTCAGTATTTGAAATCATTACCACAAAATACATCTAAAATATTACAAAAGATGTTTTACTAAAAGTCTCAGCCAATTACATCTTGTTCTACTATTTGTATATCTCTTGTTATATCCTTGTTATTAGCCTGGCTCATATTATATCATTGCTTAGCTTTATTTTGGGCTTCCCAGGTGATGTTAGCGGTAAAGAACCTGCCAGCCAATGCAGGAGACACAAGAGATGTGGGTTCCGTCTCTGGGTCAGGAAGATCTCCTGGGGAAGGAAACAGCAACCCACTCCAGTATTCTTGCCTGAAGAATCTCACGGAGAGAGGAGCCTGGCAGGCTACTGTCTACAGGGTCATGAAGAGTCAGACACAGCTGAAGCGACTTAGCATGTTCGCAGCCTTTACATCAGTGGGGGTACAAAATGTTCATTATTCACCTGTTTTCTCAATCCAAATAATTTTGTGTGTGAATTGTTAAAGTTTTCTCAAAAAAAATATAAAGTTTTCTCATATAATGAATATTTGGTCCCTGAATGATGCCTGGTGATGCCTAAATCTGATTTCTTCCCATTGGTCCTCAAAATTTCATCCTCTTCACTCTCATTTTGCCTTCATGGCATTTAGAAACTGAAAAATCCCACAAATTTTGAGCATAAGGTATGGATTCTCTGTCTAAGGGATGGAAAATTTCGCTATACATATGTCTTGCTTAGCTCAGCTTTTCTTATTTACTAGAAAAGCCACAGACAGAGAAAAATAAAACTGCTGAGCTGGCTTTTACCCACTGTTGTTCTTAGAGTGTCCTCTTCCCATCTTGTTCATACCTAGCACTTTACACAGTATTTCCATATTTTCAGAATTACCATCGTATTTTCAGAAACACCATCATCAACTTCAGTTATAATAAAAAGCAGCCTGAATTGCTTGCTTTTCTCTTTCTTGTCTCAGAGACAGATCTTATGTGTGGAAATGTAATAATTTGTCCTCATTCAAAGTCAGTGGTGATCTCCTTTTGTGACCCAGCCTCCAGCATTCTTTCAGTAAAATCACAGTGCTAATCCCATCTTGGCTTTGGGCATATGTTGCCCTCATTTGGCCCCTGTAACATTGTTCAGGATGGATCATTATCTTTAACATTATCCCAAGGATGAAGAGAAGTTAAATCTCCCTCCACTGTAATAGCATCAAAGGCCCCTTTCATTGGCAAGAGTTACCAAAAAAGACATGGTTTCTGCCCTGATAAAACTCTCCAAGGCCCCCAGTCTGAGGGAGGAAGCTTGGGAGCCGTCATCACTGTATATGAAGAGGAGTGCTCTCATCACCTATAGCCACCTTGGGGCAGGACAAGACTGTTCTATGTCAAACGCTACACAATGTTCAAATATTTAAATGCCGTCTCATCATAATTCTATTCCTCTCTCATGCCAAGATGGTTTCTTTCCATTCCAATGATATTATCTCTTGCTTTTCCTTTCTTATGTACTTTTGGGGAAGGGAAAGACATTTAGGAGAGAACTGAGGATCTGATTTAGTTGGGGTCTAAGAAAAGAGTAATTATAGCAGAAAGTATTTAATGCATAAAATTAATTATGCGTGTTTATAGAGGGAACAGTGAAGAAACTCAAGAGACTGTCAATAGCAAGAAGCCACTACTAATCTGTAAATGGAAGAGAGAAATGGTTGAGACAGTGTAGGAGAAACCCAAGGGATGTCACCTGGCAGAAAGTGGAATCTTGTTGCTCCTTTCCATGAGGAGCTGGAGCCATTTATGCTCCAGACATGTATGTGCACCTGAGGCTTTTTATCCGTTTCTTCTCCCTTTCTGCTGCCTTCTTATTTCTGGCTAAAGTGCAAACTTACCATAACCCTTCTCAACAAGGGAGCTTGAGATCCACACCCTATGTGAGTCAGCCTTCCTGATACAGGGATCAGAACAGAACTGGGAAAAATGGATCTGGGTCAAACTAACTCAGGACTGGAACAGAACCCTAGGCAAGTAGGAAAAATCCTGTCATTGGGTATTTGTTGGAAGGCAAAGAGAAAAATCTGAAAGCTATAATCCTAGCACATACCTCCCCTAGTTGTCAATGCTTCCATTTTGTGTCAGCCATTATCATTTTAGAACAATCCATGATTGGTGTTTCTAATCAAAAGATTTTCTTTTATTAAAAAAATGAAACATTTTTTTTATTTCTTTGATATGTTGCAATTAAGAATAATATATAATTTATTAATATTAGTTTCCCTTTTTTAAAAGATAAATTATTCTTTCTCTCTGCTTAAAATGAAGTTACTGTGAAAATAATTTTCAACTAAATTAGCTTTCCATTTTACTACCTACTACTTGTAATGAAAACACATCTTCCAACAGTGATGAAAGCATAATTTCTAATGGTTCACAGCAAAGAGAGTTTTCATTTTTTGATAAATTGGGGACAGTCAAAAGCAAAATCATAACTCTGAGGTAATTTTATTTCAACTGAATGTATTTTTAGATGGCATTATTCAAGAACTTTTGTCCCACTAATAATAACACTTTAATTTTATTATTTTTAATTAATAAATTTTGCAAATGTTTAGTCTAAGAAAACAAATCCATATGTGTAGTGCACTGTTTCTATAATCTATTAACTAATTGTATAAAATATTCTGTTTTATTTCTACCATCAAAATAAGCACCAATTTTTACTACTATTTTTTGATGGATTGATACCTCACATAAAGCATTACAAACATGCATTCTAAATAGAACCAGTTCCAATTTCCTATTGCAATTTGGGGGGGGGGTGAATATCTATGAAGTTTAAACTTAATATAAAGATTCAATTATTTTGCTAGCAATCTCTCTAATTATCCCTCTAGACTATAAATTCATTAAATAGAAATGATAATCAAACTGTTTGCTTCTACTTTCACAGCATAAATGAACCATTTTTTCCTTTTAGCATGAAAAACCTGTAATGTGAGTTCTCTATAACATTCATTCTGCAATATATTACTCTGTATGTCATACTCCCCTATTCTAAACCTAAATTGGTTTTGACACAATTTGAGGATAGTTAAGGAAGTGTATTATGCTCTATTCTGACAATATCTTGGCAGTTAATATTGTAAATTTTAATAGGCAACTTGTATTCTCTGACCTCAATATATGGTAGTTAGGAAGCTGTCTCCCTCCCTTCTTTAGGTCATCATCATTTTCTTATCCCAAATAGTGCCTGTGCTTTTTTACAGAGCTTGTTCATTGTTACCTAACATCCCAGACTCTTTATTTCTTTTATTGTTACAACCTTGGTAGTAACATAAACTTCAATAATCCATAGGCTTCTCATGGACTTTAAAAGAAATGAAATTTAATCTTATTGAAATAGCATACAAAGATCTTCATGATTTGGCTCCTATCTGCCTCATCTCCACGGTTCTTTCACATTTTTACTAAAATCTTATCAATTTGTATACTGCCTTCAAATATGTCACATTAACTGTATTGATCCTGTTGTTCCTTTTACTTGGAATGACTGTGTCTCTACTAATTCTTGGGGTAACTACTCATTCTTTAACACATGCAAATTACTATTTCCTCTGGGAAGCCTTCTCTTTACAGTTAATTCATCCCTCCTTGGACTGCCAGACAGCATATGAAGATTACTCATTCACATATAAAGTTTTCCAGTGAGCTGCTTAAAGTCACAGACCATGCGTTTATAACTGTGCCTGCCCTTAATAGGTGCTCAACAAACATTCTTATGAATTAAAAGTGAAATTTGCTTTGTAAGCTCCTAAAACATAGTTCACTTTAACTTTAAAAACTATAGCAAGTTAGATTTATTTTATAATGGTTTTTAATGTCTGATCTTGAAATTTTCCTAAATAAGAGGTTACTGTTTCAGTAGTCTAGAAAAATATAAGTAGAATTACAAAGTTTCAGCAATTTAACATTAATGCCTAAGCCAGACATCAGTTGACATCCTTGATCCTAAGGAATTTTATGCTGTTTTCCTCAGTTCAGTCGCTCAGTCATGTCTGACTCCATGGACTGCAGCACGCCAGGCTTCCCTGTCCATCACCCATTCCCGGAGCTTACTCAAACTCATGTCCATCGAGCCAGTGATGCTATCCAACGCATCTCATCCTCTGTTGTCCCCTTCTCCTCCTGCCTTCAATCTTTCCCAGCATCACGGTTCAACGAGTCAGTTCTTCGCATCAGATGGCCAAAGTATTGGAGTTTCAGCCTCAGCATCAGTCCTTCCAATGAATATTCAGGACTGATGTCCTTTAGGATTGACTGGTTGAATCTCCTTCCAGTCCAAGAGACTCTCAAGAGTCTTCTCCAACACCACAGATCAAAGGTATCAATTCTTCAGCACTCAGCTTTCTTTACAGTCCAGTTCACACATCCATACATGACTACTGGAAAAACCATAGCTTTGACTAGATGGACATTTGTTGGCAAAGTAATGTCTCTGCTTTTTAATATGATGTCTAGGTTGATCACAGCTTTTCTTTCAAGGAGCAAGTGTCTTTTAATTTCATGGCTGCAGTCACCATCTGCAGTGATTTTGGAGCCCAAGAAAATAGTCTGTCACTGTTTCCATTGTTTCCCCATCTATATGCCATGAAGTGATGGGACCAGATGCCATTATCTTAGGTTTCTGAATGTTGAGTTTTAAGCCAACTTTTTCACTCTCCTCTTTCACTTTCATCAAGAAGCTCTTTAGTTCTTCACTTTCTGCCATAAGTGAGGTATCATCTGCATATCTGAGGTTATTGATATTTCTCCCAGCAATCTTGATTCCAGCTTGTGCTTCATCCAGCCCAGCATTTCTCATGATGTACTCTGCATATAAGTTGAATAAGCAGGGTGACAACATACAGCCTTGACATACTCCTTTCCCAATTTGGAACCAGTCTGTTGTTCCATGTCCACTTTTAACTGTTGCTTCCTGACCTGCATACAGATTTCTCAAGAAGCAGGTCAGGTGGTCTGGTATCCCTATCTCTTTAAGAATTTTCCACAGTTTGTTGTGATCCAGACAGTCAAAGGCTTTGCCATAGTCAATAAAGCAGAAGTAGATGTTTTTCTGGAGGGGCGACACACTGCTGAATTATAGGATCTTAGTTCCCAGACTAGGGATGAACCCAATGCTCCCTGCAGGGGAAGCACTGAGTCCTAACCACTGGACTGCCAGGGATTTCCCGGCACCATTTTAAAAAGATCTATAAATAGCTGGTGAAAAGTGCTCAGTCATGTCCAACTCTTTGCAGCCTCATGGACTGCAGCCTGCCACGTAGGCTACATGTAGGCTCCTCTGTCTATGGACTTCTCCAGGCCAGAATACTGGAATGGGTAGCTGTTCCCTCCTCCAGGGGATCTTCCCAACCCAGGGATTGAACTCATGTCTCCCACACTGCAGGCAGATTCTTTACTGTCTGAATCACCGGGGAGTAAATAGCAAGGAAACCCTAACCAACTGACATACTGGAATTGAGTTGATGAGAATCTGAGAGACACATAATTCCCTACAAATCATGGAATTTTCATTACTGTGATCACATCGGCCCTCACTAAATATTTCCTATAGCAGCCATCTCACTCCTTTGTTGGCCAGTTTCAGTTGTTAAAGACATTTCTTCCTTATACATAATCTAATTCTACCCGCTATGAAATCCCACAGCTGTCTGCCCCTCAGTAACTACACAGAGGTCAATAATTTTCATCTGATTCTTCACATCTTTGAAATTAGCTGCCTGCATTCTTGTTTCCAGAAGAATCCTTGGTTTTCAGGATCATTTAGGAACCATCTGTCCCTGTCCTAGACAGATGTAGTTTACAGATCATCACTATTTTTTGTAAATAATTAGATCATAACTTTTAAACATTTAATAATCAGAGCCTTAGCATCACTGTCCGCCACACCCCAAATCCCACTTAAATTAGCCACAGAGTAGACAGTAAGCAAATGACCATCATAATCACACAGTGATAGAATACTATCAACATGCTAAAAAACTGGAGGAAATTCTTTTAGACAAAATGTCTGTGAGACACAAAATGAACATCAGTTCTTGATTCTTTTTGCTTTGTATTTTTTTGAGGACTTTCAATACAAATCCACTCTCTTGATTTCATGTAAATCTCAAAGAGTCACTCACAGGATCTCACTCTCCAGTGAGAGAGCTTACAGACATGACCTAAGGTAGGTCCATGAGACTGACTTCCCCAAGAATAAGTGCTGTAGGTAGCTAAGCGGTTTTAGATGGAGGTGATGGATAACTGTTTTCTAATGGCAGCTCTTTAAAAAGAAGACCATGGTAGCAACTTAAATGTCTTTCAGACAATGAATGAATAAATAAAATGTGGTATATCTGTAAAATAAAATATTATTCAGTCATGAAAAGGAACAAAATAGAGATACATGCTAAAAACATGGATGAACTTTGAAACTGTTATCCTAAATGAAAGCAGCCAAACACAGATGACTACATATTGCATGATTCCATCTATACAAAATAACAGAATATGCTGATCCATGAAGTAGAAAGCAGATTAGTGGTTGGCAGGAGTTGGTAGGGAGAAGTAAGGGGAACAACTGCTTGATGGGTAGGGGTTTCCTTTGGGATGATGTTCTGACACTAGGTATCATTGATGGCTGTAAAACACCATAAATGCCACTGAGTTGTATACTTTCAAACAGCAAAGTGCATGTTTTATAAGTAAATAAATGAATAAATTGACCACCATAAAAGAATTATCAAGAAAAAAACAACCATCCGTTCCTGGTTCTGACATCCCAAACCTCAGACTTGGTTTCTATCTTTCTTTCTTCCAACTTGGTTGTGGTTATTTGATTTTTCCTTCTATTTCATGATTTAGTCAGTAATCTCTTTTTGTCTTTGTTTTCTATCATTAACTTTTGTTACTTTCAAACAAAAAACAAACTAATCTTCACACCTGTTAAGAAGAGTGTGAAGTGGCACACCTTTGAGGATCAGATTGGCAATATCGTAAAATACAAAGTACCCCGTGTACATGGGTGCACAGCTGCTCAGTCATGTCCCCCTCTTTGCAATCCTTTGGGCTGTAGCCTCCAGACTCCTCTGTCTGTGGGATTCTCCAGGCGAGCTGCAGCTAAATGTCTACCAGCAAGAGTGTGAACAAATAAGTTGTGACAAAGTTACACAAAAGGATGTTATATTTAAGTTAAATGAAGAGCTACATATATCAATCTGTATCAATCTTAAAAACAACATTGTATCAAGGTTAAAAACAACACTGGTGGGAAAACTCACCAATAGTTGTCTACATAGCTTTCACATAAAGTTTTAAAGCACACAAAACTGTATTGTAGTTTCATTTCTTCATTCATATACAGAAAAATTTTAAGAATGCGTGGGAATATTAAATATCAAATTCAAAGAAGTGATACTGTGCTAGATTGTATATTCCAGTAGTGACCCCAATAATACCTCCCAGCCCACTTGTTCATTTCACGTGGGACCTTATCATTTTACTCACTGTGTCCCCTCACCATGATTACAGGTGAACCTTAGACAACAGAGTACAGTAGAAGTGACTGTATACGACTTGTGAAATAAAATCTTAGAAGTGTCACATGCTTTTGCCTTGTGCATTGAGTATACCTGCTCTTGCAACCCAGTCACCAGCTTGTAAAGAGGCTCATAGTATTACTTGGAGGGACCTCAGGTCATATAGAGACCCAGCTAAGGTCTTAGCTGACAGCCAGCATCAGCCACCAAACATATGAGTGAAGAAACCTTCAAATGATTTTAGACTCTTATAGTCACCCTCAGGCTCCAAATCTTCCCAGCTGAGCTCCAAACATGATGGAATAGAGCTAAGACACCCCCACTGAGCCTTTTCCCAGTTTCTGATACACAGAATCCATAAATACAGAATAGTTGTTGTTCATACCACTAAGATTAGGTTGGTTTGTCACTCTACAGTAATAACTGGAATAGGTCACCACCATCGAAGAAAATGAGGAATAAGACCTGGAGGAGTCCTATACATTAAGATTTGACAAAAGCGAGTACTAAACACTCAGATATTCTTTGCACTATTCTTTACAGTTTACTTTCTGGTCTTTAAATATTTTACAAAAAAATAATAGAAAATAGTATGGATATCTGAGAAACTGTTGTTAACATACTGTTGTTGTAGTCGCTAAGTCATGTCCAACTCTTTGTGACCCCATGATCTGCAGCCTGCCAAACCTCTCTGTCCATGGGATTTCCCAGGCAAGAATACTAGAGTGGATTGCCACTTCCTCCTCCAAGAGATCTTCCTGACCCAGGGACTGAAACCGCATCTCCTGCATTGGCAGGCAGATTCTTTACCACTGAGCCACCTGGGATGCCCCTTTTAACATATACAAACATTTAAATTTTGATAAAGTAGGTACTAGGATTTCATGGATAATAAAATAATCATAAAATGGTTAAAGAAAGAAAAGTTTATTTACATGGGAGAAAATTGTGTAATCCCCTTTATTCCATCTGCTAAAATAAACTGGATCTGGAACTATAGTGTGAAATGTAAAATCCTAATGAACATTTTTATAATTAATGGGAAAGTAGATTAAAAAGTATGTCTCAGGATAGAGGACTTTCTAATAATAAAATCAAAAGTCACATGAAAGTGAAAGTGAAAGTCACTCAGTTGTGTCTGACTCTTTGCAATCCCATGGACTATATAGTCCATGGAATTCTCCAGGCCAGAATACTAGAGTGAGCAGCCTTTCCCTTCTCCAGGGGATCTTCCCAACCCAGGAATCGAACCCAGGTCTCCCACATTGCAGGTGGATTCTTTACCACCTGAGGCAGAAGGGAAGTCCCATAATAGGAATGCATAAATAATTATGTTTTATTCAGGGTGGAAAATATCAAACAATTAAGAAGTAAACAAGTTATAGTTTTGCTTCAGGTTTTGCTGAGAAAACTATCAACTGTATTAGCTTTTAATATTCCTTTCTACGTTCTGCATGTTCCCCTCCACATGTCTATATCCATTCCACATTTTTGCATTTTGTAGAAAAAATGAGACTCGTTGTGTTATATATTAGCATGAACAATATGAATATGCCTAAGACAAAAACAAACATGCACAGTAAGACTCAGGACTATTTTCAGGTTTGAGCCAAAATTTAGCTTTAGCAAAAGAAACACAACTATCATATTAATGTTATATGTAATCCATCATATGAGTGTCATTAATATGAATTACCCATAAAACTTTGTTTTTTTAATTTGTATTGGTTGTAAAATTTTATAGGAATGTATAAGTGTACTATCTTATATTTAATCATATTTAGGAAACATGGTAATAAAAATAGTTGGCCAACACCTAAGTAATCACAAGGTAAATTTTTTTACTCCCTTTAAGCATTTCATAAATCACCTAATGTTAGAAAGTGAAAGTCGCTCAGTCCTGTCTGACTCTCTGTCACCCCATGGACATACAGTCCACGGAATTCTCTAGGCCACAATACTGAAGTGGGTAGCCTTTCCTTTCTCCAGGAGATCTTCCCAACCCAGGAATCGAATCCAGTTCTCACACACTGCAGGCGGATTCTTTACCAGCTGAGCCACGAAGTTGAACTAGACTTCCCCAAATCTTCTTTTCTGCTGTAAAGTGCTCTGGCGTTCTTCTCTCTCTGTACACTAGAGGGCAGTAGGACTGTGATTTTTCATCTCCCCTGTTCTTGAAATTTCAGGTTTGAAAGAAGCCTGTCTTTATTTTTTTTCAATATTAAGTCTTCCAAATCTAGTGTATATTTTACACTGACTATTCACAGATTTCTTAGATCTTACACAACAAATGCATTCCAATGTTTCCACTTCTCTGTACATTCTGTCCATTTCTATAATAATTTTCCAAGAAAATTCTAACATCTCTATTAATATAAGCCATTAAACCCAATGTTCATCTCAGCAAACAATTAAAACAACTCCATATATTCTTGTAGTTGTTTCTGCACTAAGTCATGTCTGACTCCCTGTGACCCCACTGTAGCATGCCAGACTCCTCCATCCTCGGGATTTTTCAGGCAAGAATACTAGAGTGGGTTGCCATTTCTTTCTCCAAGGGATCTTCCAAATCCAGGGATTGAAACTGCAACTCCTACATTGACAGATGGATTCTCTACCACTGAGCCACCTGGGAAGCTCAGATATTCTTACCAAAACAATTAACCTTGAGTTAATGATGAGTAGCACCATATCAATGAATTCTCCCTATCCAGTCTTATGTTGCACTTTCCCATCAATATCATGAGTCTTTCAATATCCATTCTTCTATCTATTCCTCATTCCCTGCTCACAGGTCTTCCAAGTTCATTTACTTTTCTTCACGGGTTAATGTTGACTCTATGGCCTATTATCTCTCTTGTACGTCAGACCCCTTCATGTGATTACTGGGTAAAACAGATCCCAAGCCCTATACTCTGCTATTTCACCTGAGTGAAGAAGTGGTATGAGGGACAAAAATGTATGTTCTGGAATTTTTAAGAGTATATCCAAATAGGTTTCCTCATTTGTGTATTTTATTTTAGAAAGATTTGAGAATTTTATAAAAAGAATTAGAAAGGTATTTTTGGGGTAAATCATGAATTTGAATCTCTCCTGGCTTAAAAGAGAGAATTCTAACTCTCTGCATCCACTTGAAAAAAAATTTTTTTTTTCAATAGGAGGATAATTGCTTTACAATGTTGTGTTGGTCTCTGCCATACAACATGAATCACCATAGGTATACATATGTCCACTCCATCCTGAACCTCCCTCTCTGCCTACCTCATTCCAATCCTCTAAGTCATCACAGAGCACCAGGCTGAGCTCCTTATGTTCTACAGCAACTTCCCGCTGAAATATTTTTATTTGGGGTCAGGAAGGAAAATGACTGCCTCTTTCACTGTTTCGACTTTCATTGTTACGTTTTCGACACTCCTTTCAAAATGCCTGCAGGAACTTGTGGAAAGGGAGGTCCAAGTTTAGCCTATATCTGCTGGGGGTGTGAGGAGCTGAAGAGCCAAGATGGCCGCCCTGCCCCCTCGTCAGCCGTATCATGTCTGTCATTAAGTCTCTTTTCAGAGGAGCTCTTATCCACCCCTTCTTTTGCTTTGTCACAGCCACATGTCAAACAGAAATCCTGATCACCCCCATTTCTCCACTCCTATTTCCAGCTCTTCTCTCACACTTTCCTGTTGAGAACTATTTTTGAAGAATTTCTGTGTGCTACACTGGGAAAAAAAGTCTGGATTCTTTAGCTTAGTTTCAAAAACTTGTCATTAGTTGTCCTCATGTTACCTTCTACCATCCATTTTGTAAGTCCTCCACTCTAGTCAATAAGCCATGACTCTTCACTGTGCTCTCTAAAAGACAGGTTATTAATACACTCAGAGCATGGGCTTGCCAAAATATTTTAGTTATGAAACTAGACTTTTAAAAGACATAAGAATAAAAGGTAAAATATAAAGACGCCACATGACTGAAAGAACAATTCAGTGCGTGAATAACTGGAGTGGAGTCATCAGTCAACTATGAGTCCTGTTGGAACCATCTAAGCAGACACAGATATCCAGTAATTGTTTGTAAACCTAGGGGAGAACAGTCATCATCTTGAATCTGTTCATTTCTGGTGGGAAAAAGAAATGTTTTTCCTTTAAAAGTGACAAATAAAATACCAACTTGGGCCATCTGGTATCTGGACAGAATCAATTTCAAATACTAATCAAGCTCAATTCAGCCTGGACCATTAATACAGATGGGCTTATTGCCCAAGAGTTATAGTCTCAGGAATCAAATGAAAATGGGACTCATTCAGTATTACAAGTGGACCAAGTTTTGAAAATATGCTACTAAGAGTTATTCAAATAAAATGCTTTAATAGTAAGCATATGGTTTTATTTACTATTACTCTTTCATCCCTAAATAATTATATTCAATATTCATTTTGAAATTGGTATGAAGCCATGACAAAGAGGCCTAAGTATTTGGCTGCACAAAGCTGCACAATTTATCAATATTTGGTAAAGCAGGAACAGCATTTATAAAGACCAGATGGTCTTTGCTTATGAAATTTTAAGTAATGGATATCATTTACACATGAGCCATGGGGTAGAAAACAGGGGTATAAAGGATTCTTTACAACTATAACAGGAGAGTATGTTTCCAGTCACTCCTCTGTGTCTTATTTTCCAGGTCATAAATAATCTTCAGTTGCTTTTGTGTGAGACTCAAACAAGACTTGATCATGAAAACTACTACGGAAGTATAGATGACAAAACTGCAGCAGATACTAGAGATTATCTGATCTCCTGGTTTTACAGATTATAAAACTGAGGTTCAGAACATTTCAATGATTGAATTACTCAATCCAGCAGGTAGGTGGAGCCAAACCAGGCTACGTCATACTTCCTCTTTAAATAAACAATTACTGGTTAGCATATTATTAGTATTCACTGAGTAGTAAATGATAAGGCATGAGGCCAAAGACATATGCACAGAAAAACATATACACAATAGACTTAGGATAAAGAGGAAACAAGAAGAAAAAAAAAAAAGATAAGGGATCACTGGGACTTCCCTGGTAGCTCAGTGGTGAGGAATCTGACTGCCAGTGCAGGGGATATGGGTTCCATCCCTGGTCCAGGAAACTCCCACGTGCTGTAAAGCTACTAAGCCTGTGAGCCGCAAGTACTGAACCCACGTGCCCTGGAGCCCTTGCTCCGCAAGAAGAGAAGCCACCACAATGAGAAGCCCGTGCAGTGTAACTAGAGAGTAGCCCCTGCTGACAGCACCTAAAGCCCACATGCAGCAACAAAGGTTCAGTGCAGCCAAAAATAAAGAAATAAATGTCTTTTTAAATTCATTTTAAAAAAAGAAAAGGGATCACCATTTTAGCAAGAGAGTACCTGGAGTGATGGCAATAAGGGAATGTTGCTCTTGGTTGCTTAAATTGTCTACTTTTCCAGCTAAATGCTCAGAAAGTCAGGCAAAGCTATCAAAAATAGCTCTAATTGTCTGTTTATTACATTTAAGACTAAACTGAATATTGGCAATGATTTAAAATGTTCATGCACAAATGTGAATAGCTATGTGTGTTTTATTTGCTAGAATACTGAAAATTATATAAACATTTATCTGAAATTACAATAAAATTCCATTTAGGATTCGGAACATCAGAGCCAACTTGCACAACTCTCTGAAGAATAAATTTGAGAATAATTCATCCAAATATTATTCACAATCTGATTCTTCATGCAATTAAAAATTCCAAGCTACTACAAATAAATTAACTTTGCTTTGAATTCCTAGAGGAAAAATTTAAACTTGACTGAACATGTTTAATGCCATGTTTTAATAAAAAACAAAAGCTCTCATTTAAGTCACTAATACAAATATGACATACAGATGTTTATTCACTTCCAAATCAAGATATAATAAGAATAAACCAAATTTAATTCTGAGGCTGAAGTATTATATTAGATATTCAGTACATATATGCAATGTATCTACTACAATGAATGGAAAATTATAGGTTAGTAATGTAGAGCAAATAATAAATCTAAATACAAAGCTAATATACTTCTCCCCTACTTTAAATAGATACATAAAAATGTATGATTTCTTTGTTTTCATTAATAAAATGATTATTGAAATATTGTTGATTTCCACACAAAGATGCCTGAGGAAAGACATCTTTATTATTTTAATTTATGCCAACTAAAAGCAATTAAAGAGGATAATAAAAACATACTTCTTTTTTAAATCAAACTAAAAGATAGTCCTAACCCTACAGCATAATCTATGAATAATAGCTGCTAAATATAATGCAACTAATTCCAGATTGAGAGAGGATGCCAAGAACACATGCAAATCTCAGTTGAATTCACTTGAAGGATAGACTTGTCTGAAATTGGAAGACACAGAACTAGACCTTTAATTACTGTAACCACTATTTGAGCAGGAGAGCATAATTAAGAGATGGGAAACACATGCTATTTCAATTCAATCAGTGTTTAAGCCTGCTATACCTAGTTGAAAGCTACTGGATAGTACATGGAATTATAACTTGGACTGATGTGGAATAGTGAGCTTCTAGTGATTGGAGCAGGCCATGGAAGAATTTCTGAAACATCTTTTCCATGACAGAGTTGCTTGAAAAGAAAGGGACTTGCAGGTTTAAAAGGGAAGAAACTAGAAGACATGTCAGCATTGCAAGCAGAAAAAAGAACAGAAATCCAGAAGGAAGACTGTTTCAGGAACTCAGATTGGTAATTATTAATGAATGTCTATTTAATGAAAATAAATTCTAAATCAGCCCATAAAAATTATAAAGGAGACCTCTGGCTCATCTCAACTCAAGAGTGAAAGTGGGAAAGAGATTCAAGATGGTGACATAGGAAGAACTGAAACTCACCTTTTCCCACAGACACTGCAAATTACACAACTACTTATGGAATAATTTCTTCTGAAGAAACCTGAAAACTGATTGAACAGAGAGAGTCTCCACAGCAAAGGATAGAAAGGAGAAGCTGAGATACAGTCTCATCAGAAACCCCTTCCCCCCAAGCAAGAAACAAACATTTCAGCCCCAGAAATCTACAATCAAGAGAGACCTCAAAATACAGAAATTTTCTCTGAGCAGCAAGAGCTTTATGCTCCATTTTAGGGTCCCCAACCCTTGGATCCTTCAGAGGAGAGATCAGACCCCAAAATTCTCATCTCTGAAAACCAGTGGGGACTGTGTTCAAGAAAAGCATGAAACTCTAGGGACCAGAGAACCCAGGCTTAAAGGCTCACACACAGGCACACTTGTCCTGGGACCCAGCACAAAACCATCAGTTTGAAAAGCACTTATTCTATAGGTGAAGGAGACCAACTTCTTATTCTTCAAGTATCTACCTGTGAGGCAGGAAACTGTTGGTACCTTCTCCAGGGAAGAGATATAGGCAGATACAATTTTTGCAATCAGTCTATGCAGCTAAGACCAGTGCTGTCACTGTGATAAATCACTCAATCGTGTCTGACTCTTTGCAGCCCCATGAACTGTAGCCCACCAGGTTCTTCTGTTCATGGTATTTTCCAGGCAAGATTACTGGAGCAGGCTGCCATTTCTTACTCCAGCAGATCTTCCTGACCCAGGAATCAAACCCGAATCTCTTGTGTGCCCTGCTTTGGTAGGTGGGTTCTTTAACATAAGCACCACCTGGGAAGCCCAAAGACCAGTGCTAACAGGTGTCATTTTGGAATTTTATCTCTAACCTGATAGAACCAATGGGTACATCTTGCTAGCCCACTCCTGAGCTACAGGTATACACCCTAGCCAGGCCAGACAAAGGCCTACTCACCATCATGACCACAGATATGCGTGCTCAGTTTGCTTGGACAAAGATTCTTCCTACCCCTGCATTGTGGCCATTGTCCCACCATAGCAGATAAGTGTATGCATCCCATCATGAATACCCCTTGAGTGCCTAGGTCAGGTGGCCAGGGGGAATTGCACTTCTGAACCCACAGGACATCTATACTAGGCCACTCCTCCAAGACTAGGACTGGGATTTGATTTGCCTAATACATAGAAACAGAGAGTAAGGCAAAACAGTGGGACCCCAGGAGTATGTTCCAAATGAAAGCACTAGACAAAACCCCAGGAAAAGACCTTAATGAAATGGAGATAAGCAACCTACCTGCTAAAGGGTTAAAGTAATGGTCATAAAGATGGTCACCAAACTTGGAACAAGAATGGATGGTCATAGTAAGACCTTCAACAAAGAAAGAGAAATTATAAGAAAGTACCAAACAGAAGTTATAGAACAGATGAATACAATTACTGAGCTGAAAAATATACCAGAGGGTTCAACAGCAGAGAAGATGAAGCAGAAGAATTGGATCTACAAGCTAGACAATCAAGCAATGGAACTCAATCAAATAAAGCAACAGAAAGAAAAAATGAAATTTAAAAAGGTGAAGATACTTAAGGGAACTTTGGGATAGTATCATGCAGAATAATGTTCACATTATAGGAGTCTCAGGAGGAGAAGAATAAAAGAGAGAAAGCACAAAAAAATTATTTCAAAAAATAATGGCTGAAAACTTCCCTAATCTGGAGAGGAAAATGGACATCTAGGTTCAGGAAAGTCAGAGAGTTTCAAATGAAATGAACCCAAAGAGATCCACACTAAGATATAGTTTATTCAAATTCATAAAAATTAAAGATAAAAAGAGAATCTTAAAGACAGTAAAGGGGAAAAAAAAGCTCATTACATACAAGGGAAACTTCATAGGGATTTTGGTAGATATTTCATCAGAAACTTTGCAGGCCAGAAGACATGGCATGATGTATTCAAAGTGATGAAAGGAAAAAGCTATGAAAAGAATCCTCTACCCAGCCAAGTTATCATTCAGAATTGAAGGAGAAATTCAGTTTTCAGATAAGCAAAAGCTGAAGGAGTTCATCACCACTAAGCAAGCCTTAGAAAAATGTCCAAAAAAATTCTATGATTTAAATCATTGCAATATTTATTGGACCTGTCTCCTTAAGCAAAGAAAATAAAAGCAAAAATAAACAAATGGGGCCTAATTAGACTTAAAAACTTTTACACAGCAAGGGAAACCATCAAAAACAACAAAAAAATACCACCTACTGAATGGGAGTAAAGATTTTCAAATGATATGATTGATAAGAGTTTAATCTCTAAAATATGTAAACAATGCATACAACTAAACATCAAAGAAATAAGCAGTTAAAAAGTGGCAGAAGACCTTAGTAGACATTTTCCAAAGAGAAAATGCAGATTACCAACAGACAAATGAAAAGACACTCAATTTCATTAATCATTAGCAAAAGCGAATCAAAACCACAATGAGGTATCACCCAACCTGTCAAAATGGCTTTCATCAAAACAGACACACACACACACACACACACACACACACACACACACACAAGTCACAAATGCTGCTGTCGATACGTAGAAAAGGGAACCCTGGTACACTGTTGGTAGGAAGGTAGCAGTATGGTGATTTCTCAAAAGACTAAAAATAGAACGACCATATGACCCAGCAATTTCACTTCAGGGTATATATCTGAAAAAAATGAAAACAGTAAGACAGTGAGTCAAAAATATACATGCACCTCAATAAATGGAGTACAGACTTTAAAGTTGTGAATCACTATAGTGTACAAATGTAACTTATATAACACTGTACATCAACTATACTTCAATTTTTTAAGAAAGAAATATTAAAAATAATGTCTTTAAATGAAAAGAAATTGCACAAATTAATAACAAGAAAACAAAAGCAAAATTTCAGTGCAAAAATGTAAATACATAGTAAAGACAATGGAACTACCAATTATAAAGCAAGTATGAAGGTTAAAAGGCAAAAGTAGTAAAATTAACTAAAGTTACAATAATTAGTTAGGGAATACATAATATAAAAATTTTCTTCCATGCTGTATTCATCTCTTCACATTCTTAACTGTATTTTTTCAAAGAACAAAATGTGATTTTTATAAAGTCCAATTTACATTTTTCTCTTTTATGTATTATGTTTTTGATGTCTTATCTAAGAAATCTTTGCCTAACTTAATTTCACTTTCCCCAGTGCTTAGTTTAGAAGTTTAACAAGTTTGGGTTTTACACTTAGGTCCATGATCAATTTGAAGTAAATTATTTTTGGCATACAGTCTAAGGTAAGTTCACTGCATGTGGATTATATTTGCTAAAGCAACAATTTTTGGAAAAGACTATCCTTTCTCCATGGAATTGCCTTTGCAACTTTATCACACATCATTTGGCCATATATACGCAAGTCTATTTTTGAACTCTATTCTGTTTGACTAATGTAGTAGTCTAACTTAATGCTATGCTGTTTATTGAAACTTAATTAAGTCTTGAAGTCAGGTCATATAAGCTCTCCAACTTTTTTTTACAAAGTTCATTTTGTTCATCTAGATATTTTGCCTTTCTATATGCATTTTTTTAATCTACTTGTCAATTTCTAAGGGAAAAATGCTTGCTGGAAGTTTGATTGGAATTACAGTGAATCTGTAGATCAAATCATATAGAACTGACATATTAGCTATATTGTGTTATCTATCCATTAACATGGTACATCTCTTATTTAGGACATCTTTCATTTATCTAGCAATATTTTGCAGTTCTCAGTATAAATTTCTTACATATCTTTTGTCACATGTACCCCTAAGAATTTCCTATGTATCATGTTATTTCAATGATGCTGCATTTTTTGAATATTTTTATATCCAGTTACTCATTGCCTATGTAAATATTAATCTTTTATCCTAGAACTGTGCTAAAATCACTTTTCAAATTTCAATACAGGTTTTGGGTTGTCATGTTTTCATTTTTATTTGTTTCTATGCATATTTTGATTTCTTTTTTTATTTCTTCTGTGATGTGTTGGTTATTCAGAGCATGTTGTTTAGCCTCCATATGTTTGCATTTTTAATAGTTTTTTTTCCTGTAGTTGACATCTAATCTTATCGCATTGTGATCAGAAAAGATGCTTGAAATGATTTTAATTTTTCTGAATTTACCAAGGCTAGATTTATGGCCCAGGATGTGATCTATCCTGGAGAAGTTTCCATGTACACTTGAGAAAAAGGTGAAATTCATTGTTTTGGGGTGAAATGTCCTCTAGATATCAACTAAGTCTAAATGGTCCATTGTATCATTTAAAGTTTGTGTATCTTTGCTAATTTTCTGTTTAGTTGATCTATCCATAGGTATGATTGGGGTATTAAAGTATTCCACTATTATTGTGTTACTGTTAATTTCCCCTCTCATACTTGTTAGCATTTGCCTTACATATTGTGGTGCTCCTATATCGGGTGCATATATATTTTTAATTGTTATATCTACTTCTTGGATTAACCCTTTGGTCATTATGTAGTGTCCTTCTTTGTCTCTTTTCATGGTCTTTATTTCAAAGTCTATTTTATCTGATAGGATTAATGCTACTCCTGCTTTCTTTTGGTCTCCATTTGCATGAAATACTTTTTCAGCCTTTCATTTTCAGTCTATATGTATTCCTTGTTTTGAGGTGGGTCTCTTGTAGACAGCATATATAGGGGTCTTGTTTTTGTATCCATTCAGCCAGTGTTTGTCTTTTGGTTGGGGCATTCAACCCATTTACTTTTAAGGTAATTACCGATAAGTATGATTTCATTGCCATTTACTTTGTTGTTTGGGGTTTGAGTTTATAAACCTTTTCTGTGTTTCCTGTCTAGAGAAGATCCTTTAGCATTTGTTGAAGAATTGGTTTGGTGGTGCTGAAGTCTATCAGCTTTTGCTTGTCTGTAAAGCTTTTGATTTCTCTTTCATATTTGAATGAGATCCTTGTTGGGTATAGTAATCTGGCTTGTAGGTTTTTCTCATTCATCACTTTAAGAATGCATTGCCATTCCCTTCTGGCCTAAAGAGTTTCTATTGAAAGATCAGCTGTTATCCTTATGGGAATCCCCTTGTGTGTTATTTGTGCTTGTCCCTTGCTGCTTTTAATATTTGCTCTTTGTGTTTGATCTTCATTAATTTGATTAATATGTGTCTTGGGGTGTTTTGCCTTGGTTTTATCCTGTTTTGGACTCTCTGGGTTTCTTGGACTTGGGTAGTTATTTCCTTCCCCATTTTAGGGAAGTTTTCAACTATTATCTTCTCAAGTATTTTCCCATACCCCTTCTTTTTGTCTTCTTCTGGGACCCCTATAATTTGAATGTTGGGGCATTTAACACTGTCCCAGAGGTCTCTGTGGTTGTCCTCATTTCTTTTAATTCTTTTTTTCTTTATTTCCTCTCCACTTCACTTATTTCCACCATTCTGTCTTCCACCTCACTTATCCTATCTTCTGCCTCAGTTATTCTACTGTTGGTTCTGTCCAGATTGCTTTTGTACTCCGTTATTGCATTGTTCATTATTGACTGACTCTTTTTTATTTCCCAAAATCTATGGTATTCAGTAAAAGCAGTGTTAAGAGGAAGGTTCATAGCAATACAAGCTTACCTCAAGAAACAAGAGAAAAATCAAATAACCTAAATTTACACCTAAGGCAACTAGAAAAAGAGGAAATTAAGAACCCCAGGGTTAGTAGAAGGAAATAAATCATAAAAATTAGGGCAGAAATAAATGAAAAAGAAACAAAAGAGACTATAGCAAAAGTCAACAAGACTAAAAGCTGGTTCTTTGCGAAGATAAATAAAATAGTCAAACCATTAGCCAGGCTCATCAAGAAAAAAAGGGAGCAGAACCAAATCAACAAAATTGGAAATGAAAATGGAGAAATCACACAGACAACACAGAAATACAAAAGATTGTAAAAGACTATTATCAGCAAATATATGACAATAAAATGAACAACTTGGAAGAAATGGACAAATTCTTAGAAAAGTATAACCTTCCAAAACTGAAACAGGAAGAAATAGAAAATCTTAACAGACCCATCACAAGCACAGAAATAGAAACTGAAATAAAAAATCTTCCAACAAACAATAGCCCAGGACCAGATGGCTTCACAGGTGAATTCTACGAAAAATTTAGAGAATAGCTAACATCTATCCTACTTAAACTCTTCCAGAAAATTGCAGAGAAAGGTAAACTGCCAAATTCATTCTATGAGGCCATCATCACCCTAATACCAAAACCAGACAAAGATACCACACAAGAAAGAAAACTACAGGCCAATATTACCAATGAACATAGATGTAAAAATCCTCAAAAAAAAAAATTCTAGCAAACAGAATCCAACAGCATATTAAAAAGATCATACATCATGACCAAGTGGGCATTATCCCAGGGATGCAAGAATTCTTCAGTATTTGCAAATCAATCAAGGTGATACACTGCATTAACAAATTGAATGATAAAAATCATATGATTATCTCAATAGATGCAAAGAAAGCCTTTGACAAAATTCAACATCCATTTATGATCAAAACCCTCCAGAAAGCAGGAATAGAAGGAACATACCTCAACATAATAAAAGCCATATATGATAAACCCACAGCAAACATTATCCTCAATGGTGAAAAATTGAAAGCATTTCCCCTAAAGTCAGGATCAAGGGTGCCCATTCTCATCACTACTATTCAACATAGTTTTGGAAGTTTTAGCCACAGCAGTCAGAGAAGAAAAAGAAATAAAAGGAATCCATATTGGACAAGAAGAAGTAAAACTCTCACTGTTTGCAGATGACATGATCCTCTACGTAGAAAACCCTAAAGACTCCACCAGAACATTACTAGAGCTAATCAATGAATATAGTAAAGTTGCTGGATATAAAAGTAACACACAGAAATCCCTTGCATTCCTATATACTAACAATGAGAAAACAGAAAGAGAAATTAAGGAAAGAATTCCATTCACCATTGCAATGAAAAGAATAAAATACTTAAAAATAATTCTACCTAAAGAAACAAAAGACCTCTATACAGAAAACTATAAAACACTGATGAAAGAAATCAAAGATAATACAAATAGATGGAGAAATATGTTCATGAATCAGAAGACTCAATACAGCGAAAATGAGTATTCTTCCCAAGGCAATCTATAGTTTCAATGCAATTCCTATCAAGCTATCAATGGTATTTTTCAGAGAACTAGAACAAATAATTTCACAATTTGTATGGAAATACAAATAACCTTGAATAGCCAAAGCAATCTTGAGAGGGAAGAATGGAACTGGAGGAATCAATCTGCCTGACTTCAGACTATACTACAAAGCTACAGTCATCAAGACAGTGTGGTTCTGGCACAAAGACAGAAATATATATCAATGGAACAAAATAGAAATCCCAGAGATGAATCCACAAACCTGTGGACACCTTATGTTTGACAAAGGAGGCAAGGATATACAATGGAGAAAAGACAATCTCTTTAACAAGTGGTGCTGGGAAAACTGGTCAACCACTTGTAAAAAAATGAAACTAGAACACTTTCTAACACCATACACAAAAATAAACTCAAAATGGATTAAAGATCTAAGTGTAAGACCAGAAACTATAAAACTCCTAGAGGAAAACAGAAGCAAAACACTCTCTGATATAAATCATAGCAGGATCCTCTATGACCCACCTCCCAGAGTAATGGAAATAAAAGCAAAAATGAACAAATGGGACCTAATTAAACTTAAAATATTTTGCACAATGAAGGAAACTATAAGCAAGGTGAAAAGACAGCCTTCAGAATGGGAGAAAATAATAGCCAATGAAGCAACTAACAAAGAATTAATCTCAAAAATATACAAGTAGCTCATGCAGCTCAATACCAGAAAAATAAACAACCCAAGGAAAAAATGTGCCAAAGAACTAAACAGGCATTTCTCCAAAGAAGACATACAGATGGCTAACAAACACATGAAAAAAAATGTTCAACATCACTCAGTATCGGAGAAATGCAAATCAAAACCACAATGAGACAGCATCTTACACTGGTCAGAATGGTTGCTATCAAAAAGTCTACAAACAATAAATGCTGGAGAGGGTGCAGAGCACAAGGAACCCTCTTACACTGTTGGTTGGAATGCAAACTAGTACAGCCACTGTGGAGAACAGCGTGGATATTCCTTAAAAAACTGGAAATAGAACTGCCAAATGATCCAGCAATCCCACTGCTGGGCATGCACACTGAGGAAACCAGAATTGAAAGAGACACATGTACCCCAATGTTCATCGCAGCACTGCTTACAATAGTCAGGACACGGAAGCAACCTAGATGTCCATCAGCAGATGAATGGATAAGAAAGCTGTGGTACATATACACCATGGAATATTACTCAGCTATTAAACAGAATGCATTTGAATCAGTTCTAATGAAGTGGATGAAACTGGAGCCTATTATACAGAGTGAAATAAGTCAGAAAGAAAAATACCAATACAGTATATTAATGCGTATATATGGAATTTAGAAAGATGGTAACAATGACCCTATATATGAGACAACTAAAGAGACACAGAGGTGAAGAACAGATTTTGGACTTTGTGGGAGAAGGCAAGAGTGGGATGATTTGAGAGAATACCATTGAAACATGTACGTTACCATATGTGAACTAGATCGCCAGTCCAGGGTTGATGTATGAGATAGGGCGCTCAGGGCCAGTGCACTGGGACGACCCTGAGGGAGGGAGGTGGGAGGGGGGGTTCAGGTTGGGGGACACATGTACACCCATGGTTGATTCATGTCAGTGTATGACAAAAACCACTACAATATTGTAAAGTAATTAGCCTCCAATTAAAATAAATTAACTAATTTTTTTAAAAAATTCAATATAAATTAATATCCAAGGAGATACTATAAATGATAACAATGAGAAAATTCTGAGTGGTTCCAATGTGCACATTGAAGCAGCATAAACACAGCATCTGACAATACACACATTGTCAGAGGATGAGAGAAGGCAGTGGGTTTACGGAAGAGACCACTTGTTAACAAAATTCACAAACATACTTTCATATGATTGTTGAATACATGATGAAGTGAGTCATGTGATAACTGAGTGCAACAACTCTGTTTCCAAATTGTGATATATCATTAATAGTTACTAATGAAAAAGTTTAAGCCAGTCAATTGTATATGAGTGTATATTCAAGTCAAAATCAATAATATCCACTCTCAGTAATTGATTTATTTACATGATAAGTGTTTTTGTCTATCAAAATCTAGCTCTTGCAAACTTGGAAGGAGAGGAATATCAGATGAGATAGTAAAATCTCAGAAGGTGCTACCTTAAATAGTGCTACCAAAAGACATAAAATCAGACAGAAAGGAGGAATTGGGTAGGAACAGCAAGACAGAGATACAGAGAGACAGAAAATATTCTACACTGACTAATCAATTTTGAGGGACAAGGGCAGGATCAAAGTTCCCAATATATTAAGCCTGAAGTAATGATGGTCTCTGAGTTTTATACATATTTTCCCTGGTCACTTACTGTCACATAGTTTCACAGGATCATCATCTATAACAAGGGAAGAATCTATTTTCCAATCATCTCTATGAGAGGAAAAGATACCATCTCCCTACTATCCAACACTTATTTGTGGTTTTACTATTAATAGCCAAAATAGCATTTGACAGAACTTCAACTTGAGTGCTTGACACTATAGACAACAGTAAAATATGGTTCTAGGATTTCCCTAGGAAACCTGGGTACAAATCAGCTAAATTATTTTTTAAGTGAATTGAAACCAAATAATGCTAAAAAAAAAAAATAATAAGGTGAAAGATATCACTTGAAATTGGTTAGGGCTACAGAGCAATAAAACAAGATGGAATGAATAGTTTTCTATATTTAGGAACAAAATTATTTCTTTATAGACATGTTCTTCTCCTTTTAAAAAATTCAAGGTTTTGTGTTCTATTTGAACTTTAAAATTGTTTACATGCTTACTTATTTTTTAACATAACTCTATGTATAAATAGTTGTTCACTCTGATTTTTTTCCATATGCATCATCATGGCAAAGTACTTGTTGGCTTATGCATACTCTTATAGTATGGCTTAAAGAGAATGTTGCCTCAACAGGTGCCATATAAAAAGAATACTGGTAGGAAAATAGTAGAACCCAGAGATCTGGTGTATGAAATTAGATCAAAATGTATGAGAATCTTGAACCCAGGATTCTCTTCTTTAACCTTCTGGAATACCTTTTTCACTTGCTAGAGCAGAACAGCCTCCTTTTTCCTAGCCATTAAGTAAAGACCTCAAATACCTTACCAAAAGATGCTTGTTATTTTCTTAAACTACCCTAGTGCCCTTCAGAGTTTCCAGGCAACGCTTGGGTTACAGCAGAGTTTGAGGGTTACAGCAGAGTCTGAGCAGGGAAATAATTTCCCTACTATGGAAAAAAAAAAGTTTACTCAAGATATTACTACATGTCTTAGCTAATATATATGCTGTCAAAAACTAGGAGGAAAGGAAAAGTTGAATCAGTGGGAGAAGATAATAAGATTGAATAGTGGAGAGTTTATATATGTCAAAACTTTTTCAAAGAAAAATTTTGAAAAATCATCAAAGTAAAAAGAAAAAGTAATTCTGTTTTTATTTTGTTTTAATTGGATCATGTTTATTTTTGTCCAAATTTATGTTGAGTATGAGCCTATGTAAGTTTTTAAGTCTGCTGTTTTAATTTCATTACAGACTAACCTTAACTCTATCACTTGTGAAAATTCTGTCACAACAAATATTTACTGAACACCTACTTTGCTCTAGGCCTTACCTTGGGACCTAGGATGCAGTGATGAACCACAAAATCAACAATGCCTTCATATTTTCATGGAACTCATGTTCTAGAAGGTGGATTGCATACGTAGTGTAGCCTGACAGGTTCCTCTGTCCATGGGGTTTCTCCAGGCAAGAACACCGGAGTGGGTTGCCATGCCCTACTCCAGGGGATCTTCCCCCACCCAGGAACTGAACCCGTGTTTCTTATATCTCCTGCATTGGCAGGGCAGTTCTTTACTACTCATGCCACCTGGGAAGCCCAGAGGTGAATTAGATTTTTTTTAATTAGTGAATATATAGTATCACTACAACAGTACAGTAAGAGGATAAAAAGTGATGGAATATATGAAAAGTGTATGAATATATGAATATATCAGGCTACAACACACAAATCTGGACAAAAATAAGCATGATCCAAATAAAACAAAATAAAAACAAATTACTTCTTTTTTTTTTTTTTTTGATGATTTTTCAAACTTTCTTTTTGAGACAAATCATGTAAAATCTGGAGCAAGTTTCCAGACAAGAGCAATAAGCACAGTATCCCTGAGATTGGAACAAGTTTGGTTCAGTTTTGAAAGAAGTATGAACATGACTAAAGAAGGCTAAATCAGGAGGGAGTAGTAGGGAATAGCAGGCAATAAGTTCAGAGAAGCAGAAAATAGTAGAAGAGTTCAATGAAGCTGGACATTAGGACCATGGTGGATTGTTTAAATTTTATTCTAAGGTAGGTGAAGAATGATCAAAGGTTTTGGGTAGAGGAATGCTGCATTCTAATTTTCCTTTTGCCAAACAGCTTTACCGAATCCTTTCTCAAGAGACTCTAGACTCCTTTCAGTTGGTGATCACTGGATGTGAGAAATGACTCAGATCTGGAAGCTAGGTGAATGATTTTCATATTTTATTTGGATAGCTTCAACCTTTTGCTTGCCAACTCTTGATTTTGTTTGTCATATAAATCATGAAATATTGTATTCTACTTCCCATCTATCTCACATCTAGGAACATGATATTTTATTAGTAAACACCAAGGAAATCTCCGGCCAAAGTACTATTCTGGATTTGTTTCCCGTTATGGTAATTATAGCCACATTGTCTCTGATATTTACATATCACCACTGTTTCAAGAACCTTTTATAGGTTTAATATAATAGTGACATTTAAATGGTCCAAGTTTTTCCCCAGTTTTATTGAGATAGTATTAACATATATCTTAGGGCTTCCCTGGTGAATCAGAGAGTAAAAAATCTGACTGAAATGCAGGAGACCTGGGTTCAATCCATGAGATGGGAAGGCCCCCTGGAAAGGGAAATCCTGGAGTTACCCACTCCAGTCTTCTTTCCTGGAGAAGTCCATGAACAGAGGAGCCTGGTGGGCTATAGTCCATAGTGTTGCAGAGTCAGACACAACTAAATCAACTTCTTTGCATGCATGGATATAGATAACATATTTTCTCTATCCTTTCGTCCCACTGATGGACATGTAAGTAGTTTCCACATCTTGGCTATTGTGAAAAATGTTGCAGTGAACATGGGGTTGCAGATGTAGCTTCGAGATAGTCTTCTCATTACTTTCAGCTATATACCTAGAAGAAGAACTGGTAGATTATGTGGCAGGAGTCAGCCTGGTCCTGGGCAACCAGTTCTGGGTCCAGAGTAACGTCTGGCACTTGCTTTACTCTCTGTGCTTTACCCAGGTGCTGTAATCCCTTGCCTGGAATCCTTGGCTCTTGTGAAGGTATTTCCTTGAGCAGATATTTACTCAAATTGATGTCTCTGGCAGGGGAGCGGAGAACTTCAAGGGGGTTGGGAATAGGTCCATGAGTCGTAACAGGTAAATGATACTGAAGCTCCATTACTCTGGCCACCTGATGGGAAGAGCCAGCTCATTGGGAAAGACTCTGATGCTGAGAACGACTGAAGGCAAAAGAATAGGGTGGCAGAGGATGAGATAGCTAGATAGTATAACCGAGTCAATGGACATGAACTTGAGCAAACTCCAGGAGATTGTGAAGGACAGGGGAGCCTGACTTGCTGCAGTCCATGGGATCCCAAAGAGTCAGACACAACTTAACAACTGAACAACAATAAATGTGAGTGATAGAAATCCCTACACCACCAGTTTTTAGCCCACACTGTTAAAAGTGCTCTTTTGAAAAGCTGAGAACTAAGGCAACAGCTAGAACACAGAATCTTTCCCACTGCCTAACCAAACTCTAGCACTTTATTCAATTCAATGTATATTCAATTTCAAAAACCTTTTTTTTAATGTGACAAGGATTTTGAAGTGAGGTTTTGCTTTTCATCAAGCCTATCTCTTCTCCATGAAGAGGCTTATTCATTCTAACTGTATTCCTTTTAGTCTCTGTTTTCAACATGTGAGGTTTTCTTTATGCAATTCTGAGTGGGCAATAACCTGGTTTATCAAGTTTGCTGAATTGAAAAATCAATAAAATACACAGTAGTAAATCTTCCCAGACAGGATAAATTCATAAACCATCACAGCCCCTCTACCCCATGGGACAGCCTCAGCATGGGTCAGTAATAAGAACCACTTATTCCTGAATGTAATAAAAACAATTTTACTGACCCTAGACAGCTCAAGGCCCCTCTATTTCTTCCACTAGAAATGAAGGGTTTTACCCAAGAGTCAGATAGATTCATGGGAATTGAGAATTTCAACATATCTTAGAAATCATTAGTTCCAGTCCTTTCATTTCATAGGTAAGTAAACAGTAACTAAGATATTAAACCACTTGTTCAGTTCTACCAAATATTGAGTGATAGAAATGGAATCAAATTAAAAGTCCCTCAATTTCCAGGCAAGCATATTTTACTTTTATGGATTTCCTCTGGGAAAAAATACTCTTTCACAATAAATAAATAAATAATTTTTTATTTTTATTTACATTTGCTTGTGTGTGACTTGTATATGTGTGTGTGTGTGTGTGTGTTTATGCATAAATATATATATGTTTTCACATATTCACAACAATTTCCTCACTAGTGATAAAAACATTTCCCTTGCCATGGAATTATCTTATTAATTGTCCTTCAAAAAACTCCTCTAAAATTGTTTTAAAGCTATTTCTGCTATTAGAAGGTGTAAATCTCTGACTATTAAATAGTTTATTTCTCTATTTGATGTTACTGAGAAACTAGTCTATGCTACACACTACAATTGGTGCTTGGTGTTCATCCAGAAACAGAGAAATGGTATTTACCCTTAAGTAATGTCGTTCAAGTGATGGAGACAGATACTAAAGTAATTATCATAAAAATAAATATATGTAATAAAGATTCTGACTCTATTTTTGATATTTGATCACTGACAACTTTCAACACTGACCACCCTTCTCTTTATGCCCTGCATCTGGACAGGCAGAAATGAGTGTGCCAATATTCCTCCTTTCTTTGGTGTCGGTGTGTATATGAACCAGTGAAAAATATATACATAAATATGACTCTATAAAGGTTTTTGTATTGTTTGTAAATATTTATACATTATATAAACGAAAACTGCCAAAAAGAGAAATAAATAGATTTTATTTTTAGCAACCATTCAATTATTCCAGAATATTTACTAAGTAACATTAATGTGCTAGAGACACAGTACTAGATATCTGTAATTAAACCATAAACAAGACAGATATGGCCCCTACCCTTGCACCCAATTCATATATGTTCCCCAGATTTCTGCTTGTATAAATTAGAAAACACAAGTAGTCCTTTTGGAAGATACCTAGCTCCTCAAGGGTCTCACTCTATACCTCATCAGTAGGGATCTGTTGGGACTCAAGTCTAGTTACAGGTCTAGAAGCAAAACGGGGGTGGTGGTGGGGTAGCTCTGATTAGAATCAGCATTGTTTTTGATGGAAACAGCTCGGGCAATGCAGAATTAGTCCTCTAAGACAGAGATGGAAAAATGCAAACCACTGGGGTGGATATGCCCCTCCTCTGACATTGAGGATGGGGAGACCTCTTTCACTGGCACAGAAGACTGATCATAGTTTAGGACTCAATGTCCCAGCTTCATGAGGATCTTCCCACAGATCCCCAGCACAACTTGAAGAATCCCATTTTTCCCCAATCATCAATGCCCTCACATTATCAGTAGGTGATCTAGGAGGCTGAGAGCTCAACTTGATTTTCAGCAATTTCAGCCATGTGGTTGTAAGAGATAAGGGTCTCCCTCAGAGTACTTATGGAAGCTCTTAGGTCATTTCTGTGGCTTGAGCTGGGAAATGAAATACCTGAACTCATTCTTTGATTTCACCATTTGTCCAGTGGCATTAGAAGGAACCAATTAAAGTCACCATATCACTTAGCTTTCCAAAATGCTCAAAAGTATCATAAATGGATTACTTTATTCCTTGCTTCTTATCAGTAGTGGATTAAGAGTAATCAAAGTAGATATTTTGCATATCACAGCAGTAAGCTCAGTGCTCTCTGCTTCTGGAGACAGAGTCAACAGCACCTAATCAGATAAGTGAATCAGCTCCAGAAACTCCAATACCAGCTCAGAAAACTCATCATTAAAATTATGTCCTCTAAAACCACTCTTGGTACCAAAATCTGTATTAGTCAGGGTTCTCCAGAAGAGCAGAACAAATATATATTGAGAAAGAGATTTATTATAAGTACAGTTCAGTTCAATTCAGTCACTCAGTCATGTCCGAGTGTTTGAGACCCCAGGAGTTGCAACATGCCAGGCTTCCCTGTCCATCACCAACACGTGGACCCTACTCAAACTCATGTCCATCGAGTCAGTGATGCCATCCAACCATCTCATCCTCTGTCGTCCCCTTCTCCTCCTGCCTTCAATCTTTCCCAGTATCAGGGTCTTTTCCAGTGAGTGAGTTTTTCGCATCAGGTGGCCAAAGTATTGGAGTTTCAGGTTCAACATCAGTCCTTCCAATGAATAGTCAGGACTGATTTCCTTTAGGATGGACTGGTTTGATCCCCTTGCAGCCCAAGGGACTCTCAAGAGTCTTCTCCAACAGTACAGTTCAAAAGCATCAATTCTTTGGCACTCAGGTTTCTTTATGGTCCAACTCTCACATCCATACATGACTCCTGGAAAAACCATAGCTTTGACTAGACAGATTTTTGTTCGCAAAATATTGTCTCTGCTTTTTAATATGCTATCTAGATTTGTCATAGGTTTTCCTTCAAGGAACAAGCATCTTTTAATTCCATGGCTGCAGTCACCATCTGCAGTGACTTTGAAGCCCAAGAAAAGAAAGTCTGTCACTGTTTCCATTGTTTTCCCATCTATTTGTCATGAAGTGATGGAACCAGCTGCCATGATCTTAGTTTTTTGAATGTTGAGTTTTAAGCCAGCTTTTTCATTCTCCTCTTCCACTTTCATTCAAAAGGCTCTTCAGTTCCACAGTCCTCTTCGCTTTCTGATATAAGGGTGGTGTCATCTGCATATCTGAGATTATTGATATTTCTCCCTGCAATCTTGATTCCCGTTTGGGCTTCATCCAGTCTGTATTCAGGCTTCCCTCATAGCTCAGTTGGTAAAGAATCCACCTACAATGCAGGAGACCCCGGCTTGATTCCTGGGTTGAGAAAATCCCCTGGAGAAGGGAAAGGCTACCCACTCCAGTATTCTGACCTGGAGAATTCCATGGACTGTATAATCCATGGGGTTGCAAAGAGTCAGACAAGACTGATCAACTTTCACTTTCACTCTGCATATAAGTTAAATAAGCAGGGTGACAATACAGAGTGTTGATGTACTCCTTTCCCAATTTGGAACCAACCTGTTGTTCCATGTCCAATTCTAACTGTGGCTTCTTGACCTGCACACAGATTGCTCAGGAGGCAGGTAATACGGTCTGGCATTCCCATCTCTTTAAGGATTTCCACAGTTTGTTGTGAACTATACAGTCAAAGGCTTTGGCATAGTCAATAAAGCAGAAGTAGATGTTTGTCTGGAACTCTCTTGCTTTTTCTATGATCCAGCAGATGTTGGCAATTTGATCTCTAGTCCCTCTGCTTTTTCTCCAGCTTAAACACCTGGAAGTTCTCAGTTCATGTACTGTTGAAGCCTGGCTTGGAGAATTTTGAGCATTAATTTGCGAGCGCGTGAGATGAGTGCCATTGTGTGGTAGCTTGAACATTCTTTGACATTGTCTTTCTTTGGGATTGGAATGAAAACTGACCTTTTCCAGTCCTGTGGCCACTGCTGAGTTTTCCAAATTTGCTGACATGTTGAGTAAGCGCTTTGACAGCATCATCTTTCAGGATTTGAAATAGTTTAGCTGGAATTCCATCACCTCCACTAGCTTTGTTCATAGTGATGCTTCCTAAGGTCCACTTGGCTTCGCATTCCAGGATGTCTGCCTCTAGGTGAGTGATCACATCACCATGGTTATCTGGGTCATGAAGATCTTTTTTGTATAGTTCTTATGTGTATTCTTGTCACCTCTTCTTAATATCTTCTGCTTCTGTTGGTTCCATACCATTTCTGTCCTTTACTGTACCCATCTTTGCATGAAGTGTTCCCATGGTATCTCTAAAGTTCTTGATCAGATCTCTACTCTTTCCCATTCTGTTATTTTCCTCTATTTCTTTGCATTTATCACTGAAAAAGGCTTCCTTATCTCTCCTTGCTATTCTTAGGAATTCTGCATGCATATTGATATATTTTTCCTTTTTTCCTTTGCCTTTATCTTCTCTTCTTTTCTCAGCTTTTCATAAGGCCTCCTCTGACAACCATTTTGCCTTTTTGCATTTCTTTTTCTTGGGGATGATTTGATCACCATCTCCTGTACAATGTCAAGAATCTCCATTCATAGTTCTTCAGGCAGTCTGTCTATTAAATCTAATTCCTTGAATCTATTTGTCACTTTCACTGTATAATTGTAAGAAATTTGATGTAGGTAATACCTGAATGGTCTAGTGGTTTTCCCTGATTTTTCGAAGTAAGTCTGAATTTGGCAATATGGAGTTCATGATCTGAGCCACAGTCAGCTCCCAGTCTTGTTTTTGCTGACTGTATAGTTTTTCCATCTTTGGCTGCAGAGAATATAATCAATCTGATTTCAGTATTGACCGTCTGGTGATGTCCATGTGTAGAGTCATCTCTTGTGTTGTTGGAAGAGGGTGTTTGCTATGACCAGTGCATTCTCTTGACAAAACTCTGTTAGCCTTTGCCCCACTTCATTTTGTACTCCAAGTCCAAACTTGCCTGTTATTCCAGGTATCTCCTGACTTCCTACTTTTGCACTCCAGTCCCCTATGATGAAAGGATATCTTTTTTGGTGATAGTTCTAGAAGGTCTTTTTGGTCATCACAGAGTTGTTCAACATCAGCTTCTTTGGCATTAGTAGTTGGGGCATAGACTTGGATTACTGTAATATTGAATGGTTTTCCTTGGAAACGAACAGAGTTCATTCTGTTATTTTTGAGATTGCACCCAAGTACTGCATTTCAGACTCTTTGGTTGACCATGAGGGCTACTCCATTTCTTCTAAGGGATTCTTGCCCACAGTAGTAGATATAATGGTCATCTGAATTAAATTCACCCATTCCAGTCCATTTTAGTTCACTGGTTTCTAAAATGTCGGTGTTAACTCTTGCCATCTCCTGTTTGCCCACTTCCAATTTACTCTGATTCATGGACTTAACATTCCAGGTTCCTATGCAATATTGTTCTCTATAGAATCGAACTTTACTTCCATCACCAGTCACAACCACAACTGGACATTGTTTTCACTTAGGCTCCATTTCTTCATTCTTTCTGGAGTTATTTCTCCACTCTTCTAAAGTAGCATATTGGGTACCTGCCAGTCTGAGAAGTTCATCTTTCAGTGTCATATTGTTTTAGTCTTTTCATGCTGTTCATGGGATTCTCATGGCAGAAATATTGAAGTGGTTTGCCATTCCCTTCTCCAGTGGACTATGCTTTGTCAGAAAATAAGGAATTAGCTCATGTGATTATGGAGGCTGAGTGGTCCCACAAACTGTAACCTGCAAGCTAGAGGCCAGGAAAGACAACAGTGTAGCTCTAGCTCAAATGTGAAAGCCCAAGAAACAGGGGAGCCAATGGGTAAGTCCCATTCCAAGTCTGAATGCCCAAATGAAAGTGAAAGTGTAACTCACTTCAGTCATGTCTGACTCTGCAACCCCATGGACTGTAGCCTGCCAGGCTCCTCTGTCCATGGGATCCTCCAGGCAAGAATGGTACAGGGGTTGCCATTCCTTTCTCCAGGGTCTCTTCATGATCCAGGGACTGAACCCAGGTCTCCTGCATTGCAGGTGGATTCTTAACTGTCTGAGCCACAAGGGAAGCCCCCCAGAACCAGGCACGAACATGTGAGTGCAGGAGGAGATGGATATCCTAGTTCAAGCAGACAGCAAATTTTCAATTTCTCTGCCTTTTCATTCTATTCAAGCCCTCAGTGAATTGGATTATGGCACCCACATTTGCGAGGGAGATCTTCTTTACTCCATCTACTAGTTTAAATTACAGTCTCTTCTGGAAACACCCTCACGGACATACTCAGAAATAATACTATATGAGCTACTTGGGCATCCTGCAGGCCAATCAAAATAACTATCACATGTATATACTTGAAAAATTATAAAAAGCATGACAGAGCTACCTATCCAATAGAAATTGATAGCTAAATAAAACATACTGAAAAGTACCTAGGTTTCTGAGAACACTGACAATAATAAAGTCTTAGAGTTGTCAAGACACAATGCAATATTCCAGGTTTCAGTATTGTTGATGCTTTTTAAAAGATGTATCAATATCTAAGTACTCATTTTGAAATAATGCAGTGAAAAACTATAACAAGATTAATCACTTGAATGCTTCCAAAATTATTCTTGGCCAAATTTTCCCCATAAAATGGCACTTATAAGAAATTTACATATATAGCTATTTATTCCTTTGTTATACACCTTTGTTATATGCTGCAATAACTTATCTGCATACTAAAAACTTTACATGTAATTTTTTAAAAAAGACTCTCATATTATATCTTCTTAATTTTTCCACTGCTTTTACTCTTTTCAATCCTAGGAATACCTTTTAATATATTTGTGAAATATATATCTTTTAAATATTCCTCTTGAAAAAACTTGTAGCTAAACAGTGGATACTACATATCTATAAACTGTAACATATTTGAGGAAAATCAAAAGCAGCAAAATCATATTATTAGTTAATGACTTACTCTTTGTGGTATATTACATTCTTCCATGCATCTTCAGAGGACTTGTATTTATATCAGAAGCAAAAAACTTTTGCAAACCTATTTCACATAGTCACCAAGAAGTAATTAAATTACAGTAAAACTATTAGACAATCAAAGGGCATGATAAGAAATTTGATAAAAATTTTAAACTCTGTTTTCTTTTGAATCAATCTTAATTTATGTAATTGTTTGTTGTAATTTTTTACTTCGCTGGTACAATGAATTTGGAAAAGAAATGATAAATGAGAGATTTTTATTCATCTATTTATCAAGACAGTAATGAGTTCCCTTATGGCTTTTGAATGTAAAGCAAATTTCCTGTGAAGGATTCATTTACAAATGCATGTATGCTTTTCTGCTTTATTGACAAGCTTCTAAATGTAAGGCTTGTTCTCTAAAATTTATATTTTGAATTGACAAAGAAAAATAAGCTACTTCAGATTAAAATTTAAACTTATTTTCAATGCTCTTAAGGCCAGTGCAACTATTCATCTAAATAATATACTGCTTACCCATTAGAATAGGTAAGAATAAAATATGTCTTATGCAGATATTCACCATTAAATCATATACATTTTATATAGATAAGCACAGTTTGAAACAACACAATAAGAGAAAGATAGACAAAAGATGTTAAAAACTGTCTACAAGTCTGTCTACTGTCTACAACTGTCTACTATGAGTTTTATCTTCCATTAATTATTTCATTGACTAGGAAAGTTTTTTAGTGCTTATTAGAAAGCAAGTAAACACAAGAAAGCAATATAGACACTAGTATGATAATATAAATGATGCAAATATAAATAAGAATATAAACAAAGCATAATATAAACCTCATAAAAATTTAACATTGTACAAATCAGTCATAAAGAGCATGTTATATATCATTTTATTTTAATGATTGGACATTGAATATACATGAATCTGAATCTATCAGGGCATATTGTTAAGCATCCCTTGGGCAGAACAATAAACTCTTAACTTTATTTTCATCATCCATACAGTGGCATTAATCACTCCAATCTTAAAAGACTGGTGGCTAAAATAAATAATAATATCAAACACCTGATTGATAGTAGACAACTAGTGGGCATTTACAGTTTCATTTCACTAATGAGAATACAACATGACCCAAATATTTTAAAATAGAGACCCATTCTTTCTTTTAGTCATAGTCATTCTTTTTATCCTCCATCCATATACTCATTCATTCATTCATAGATGCTTATAGAGTGTCTATTATGTATCAAGTCCTGTTAAAGACACTGTGAAACACTGTAGTGTAGAAATGTATTCAATATAAAATTTGCTGACATATCCTAGCATGTCCTAAAACCACTTTGTGGTACCCCTCTAGAACCAAAAAGAGGAAACGGGTAATAAAATTTTTCAGATAAATATGTATTTTAATAAATGAGATTCATATAATGTGTTTTAAAAAAAATTTTGTCTCCAAAATATATCAAGCCTCTTTAAAATATAATAAAATGGTACAAATAATTTTTGTGTGGAAAATGCATAATATCAGCTGAAAATATTAGGGAAACCATAGAGGAAACATAATCTCATATATTTTAACATATCTCTGTATAAAATTTAATATAGATTCAGCCAGAAACTGTAGAAACCTCAACTTCAGCTATCTTAAATTATAAAAACAAAAAATTATTTTACCTGAGAGTAAGTCTAGAAATATGTCAGGTTTCTAATTTGATTGACATAGTGGATTAACATTGACTACCTGATGTGAAGAGCCCACTCATTGAAAAAGACCCTGATGTTGGGAAAGATTGTGGGCAGGAGAAGGGGACCATGGAGGATGAGCTGCTTGGATGGCATCATCAACTCAACGGACATGAGTCTGAGCAAACTCTGGGAGATAGTGAAGGACAGGGAAGCCTGGCATGCTGCAGTTCATGGGTTCGCAAAAAGTCAGACATGACTTAGTGACTGAACAAGTGAAGTAGCAATGTGATCAAAGAATGTAGTCCTTTCCATTTTTTGACTCCGCCATTCAGTCAGTTGTTACTTGTGGACTGCCGGTAGACTTCTGTACTACCTCTGTACTCTACTTTTTTTGCAGGAGGCTGGAGGCCGCAAACCACATTTCTAAGGTTCCTATGTCAATGAAGACCCTGGTGGGAGATTGTAAAATTGGAAGAGAAAGAAACTTATGTGTCTTCTGATGATGCTTTTTGCTGTTGCAACATCTGTGAGTGTGATTTGAAGACAACTGACCGATGCAGAGAATTGGCGGCTCTATTGGTATTCACAGGGTTTTCAGCAGCAAGGTCAATGGCACAGTGCTCTTGTGGCAAGAGCCCTGCGTTCAGCTAGTGGCCGGCAAGTGTAAGGTCAAGGGCTTCAGCCGAAGGATGAGAGTAGCACTATGGTATGTGTTCATGCTTTCTTCTTCTCTTTGCTCCTCCATCCTTGCTCTGTCTGTCTTTGCTATTTCAGCCCTTCCAAAGACTTGCTAATGAATTTCCTGCATTAAATCCTCTCCTGTTAGAACACCTTGAGTTGCTTCTGTTTTCCTGACTGGACTCTAATTAATAGGAGCCAGCTTCAACGATGACTTTGTCCTTAGGCTGGTAGGCTGGATGACAAGAGCATTCCCCAGCATCACTCCAGATATGACAATGCTCACAATAATAATAACAAAAAAAGTTGTCTCTTCCTGCAGCTCTCTTAGGATTGAAGACCTTTTCCCCAGAAAACTCATACCAGATAGCCCTTCATAGACCCAAAATAATATTATCTCTAAAAACAGACTTTTTCCCTCTCTTTCACTTAAGCATTCAGATGTGGACAGTTCAGGAGGAGTACAGTGGCTCTGGTGTTGTACAAAACAGTCTAGTCCAACTTTCTACTTCCCTATACCTGGGATGTGGCACTAATCCTCATAGTCTGAGACAACACTCCAGCTTTCATAACCATATAGTCAGAGCATTTTGAAAGTGGAACAAGCATCAGCTGATTTTAAGGATGTGCATGCCTATGTACTAAGTCACTTCAGTCGTGTCCAACTCTTTGCGACCCTATGGACTGTAGCCCACCAGGCTCCTCTGTCCATGGGCATTGTCCAGGCAGGAATACTGGACTCGGTTGCCATGCCCTTCTGCAGGAGAACTTCTCTACCCAGAGATCGAACCTGCAGCATGGCTCCTGCCTTACAAGTGGATTCCTTAAACCTGAGCCACCAGGGAAGCCCCCACTTTAAAGACACATCCCAGCAGTTGTACAAATCATTTCTGCTTATGCACAGATGGTCAGAACATAGGCACACGGTCACTTTAAGAATAGTGGCAATGGAAGATTTCCTTATTGTAATTTTGTGTCTGTGTAAAATTGGGAATTCTATTAAGGTATAAGAAAAGAATAGATATTATAGGAAAACTATTAGGTTTCAGCCAGCCTTTAGCCTTTCAAATATTAATAAGCATCCTTCTTTCTCCTGAAAAGAACATTTGCACTTTTCTTCTGAGAGATACAAACACCAAGCCCTATTACAGTAGAGCACTCACCAAGAAATCTAGGTTCCCTTAGTGATTCAGCCCTCTGTACTATGTGCAAATGTAACTCCTCGTGGGCCAGTAATCTATAAACTAAAGCTGTCTGAAGCCAATACAAATAATGCATAGTAAGAGCTCACATTTGGAAAAGTTCCATGGCAATTTTAACATCCTACTGGGCACTGATAACAAACATGTTCTTCTCTGTAAGTAGAATCAATTCTTCATTGATTCTCTTCTCGGCAAAGACCTTTTTTTTTTTTTTTGCAAAGAACTATTTGTTCATTATCTTCCATAGTCTTATTTGGCAGGAACTTTATTTTTTATCTTTAAATTTTACTAGAATATAGTTGCTTTATAACATTGTGTTAGTTTCTGATGTACCTCAAAGGGAATCAGCTCTACATATATCCCCTCTTTTTTTGGATTTCTTTCCCATTTAGGTCACTACAGAGAACTGAGTAGAGTTCCCTGTGTGAAACAGTTGGTTCTCGTTATTTGTCTATTTTATACATAAAAGTGAAAGTGTCACTCGCTCAGTTGTGTCCAACTCGTTGCAAGCCCATGGATTGTAGCCCACCAGGCTCCTCTGTCCATGGAATTCTCCAGACAAGACTAGAGTGGGTAGCCATTCCCATTTCCAGGGGATCTTCCTGACCCACAGATCAAACCCAGGTCTCTTGCACTGCAGGCAAATTCTTTACTGTCTGAGCCACCAGGAAAGGCCATAGTAGTATACACACACCCACACATATGTATGTATGTATATATATGTCAATCCCCATCTCCCAATTCATCCCTGTCCTCTTCTCCACCTTGGTGTCCATAGGTTTGTTCTCTACATCTGTATCTCTATTTCTGCTTTGCAAATAGGTTCATCTGTATGACTGGAACTTGAAAGAGAAGAGTATACTAGAAACTTTTATAGACCACTCCCTACTGATGCAAATTTAGGGACCAGACATGGTTTCAAGTCAGGCTTGGGTTTTTTTTTGTGAAACAAGCCTGTCAAAAACTTGGTAGAGTTGAGGTTTGCTTCCTGCTAACTCCATGTATGAGTTATCACAGCCAAAGTTTTCATCTAGCAACAACTATTCACTTCACATCTGGTTTTACGCTTACTGATCTCTGTGTTGTGGTCATTCCATCCTATCTCGGCTCTCAGGAAGCTCTCTCAGGGTATGCATTTGGGTGGCATTTTAGCTGAGGTCTGGGGCTTCCCAGGTGGCACTGGTGGTAAAGAACCTGCCTAACAATCCAGGAGATGTAAGAGATACAGTTTCGATCTCTGGGTCAGGAAGGTCCCCTGGAGGAAGGCGTAGCAACCCACTCCAGTATTCTTGCCCAAAGAATCCCCTGGATGAAGGAGCCTGATGAGCTACAGTCCATAGGGTCACACAGAGTCGGACCTGACTGAAGCAACTTAGCATGCACACACGTTAGCTGAGGTCTCTTTCACACTTAACACAGAGCACAAGGTTCTCCTTGTACGCAGGTAGTTCATTTGGGGGTCTGTCGTCAGGGAGCAAACATGAGGATTAGACTCTGAATAGGGGACAAAAGACAGTGGCTTCCGTAGAGACAAGGCTGATGACTGGTTTCACGTGTGACTTTCTAGAGAACCTTATGAGATGATTCTCAAAACTTCTCAGTCTAAGGAGAACTGGGAAGGCGTTCACTAACTCTCTCACATCTCCTGTTAGTTTGCATGTGTGCTCAGGCACTTCAGTCATGTCAGACTCTTTGCAACCCCATGTACTATAGCCCACCGGGCTCCTCTGTCCATGGGATTCTCTAGACAAGAATACTGGAGTGGGTTTCCATGTCCTCCTCCAGGGGATCTTCCAAACTGAGGGATGAAACCCACGTCTCCTGCATTGCAGGCAGGTTCTTAACCCACTGAGCCACCTTGGAAACATCCTTGTTAGTTTTAAGGTCACTCAAATTTCTCCAAGGTAAAAGTCTGAGGGGACTGAGACTGAGGTTTCATGCCCAAGAGTTAGAAATGTCCAGGAGCAGGAAAAGAAAAATATCCAGAACAAGCTTTGAGGTGGGGTACTCATGGGCAAAGACAGTTAAAACTTGCACAGCATTTTACACTATAGATTTGGCTAGAGTCAGAGGTGAAGTTGAGAGAAGGTGAAGCAAAGTATAGGAGATGACTAGGCACTTGGGAATGTGTTGCCCTTAACCTAATCTTTGATGCTGGAATGGCTTCTGCTGCCTTTCTTTACATTTTAAAGCAAGATGCTGGGAAAAGACTTGCAGCCACAGATATATCTCCTGCAAAGGTTGCTGCTTTGCAGTCATATTTTATAACCACTTCCATTTCAAGCAGAGAAACTTCTGGAACTTTCTACTCTGCATGGTCCTAATTCACCGTAGTCTCAATCACTTTAGCTTATAGGCCATAAGGAAATAGCACCTCCATTATTAAAGCAACATTTCATCCCATCTCTGTTTGCAGATTATTGCTGTTGTCATTGCTATTGTTGTTGTTCAGTCACTTAGTCCTGTCCAACTCTTTGTGAACCCATGGATTCTAATACCCCAGGCTTCCTTGTCTTTCACCATTCCCTGGAGCTTGCTCAAACTCACGTCCATTGAATCAGTGATGCCAACCAACCATCTCATCCTCTGTTGTCCCCTTCTCCTCCTGCCTTCAATCTTTCCTAGCATCAGGGTCTTTTATAATGAGTTGGCTCTTCACATCAGGAGGCCAAAGTATTAGAACTTCAGCTTCAGCATCAGTCCCTCCAATGAGTATTCAGGATTGATTTCCTTTAGGATTGATGAGTTTGATCTCTTTGTAGTCCAAGGGACTCTCAAGAGTCTTCTCCAACACCACAGCTCAAAAGCATCAATTCTTTGGTGCTCAGCCTTCTTTATGGTCCAACTCTCACATCCATACATGACGACTGGAAAAACCATAGGTTTGACTATACAACCTTTGTTGGCAAAGTAATGTCTCTGCTGTTTAAAATACTGTCTAGGTTTATCATAGATTTTCTTCCAAGGAGCAGCATCTTTCAATTTCATGACTGCAGCCACCATCTGCAGTGATTCTGGAGCCCAAGAAAATAAAGTCTGTCACTGTTTCCATTGTTTCTGCATCTATTTGCCATGAAGTGATGAGACCAGATTCCATGATCTTCGTTTCTTGAATGTTGAGCTTTAAGCCAACTTTTTCACTCCCCTCTTTCACTTTCATCAAGAGGCTCTTTAGTTCCTCTTCACTTTCTGCCATAACAGTGGTGTCACCTGTGTATCTGAGGTTATTGATGTTTCTCTTGTCAATCTTGTGCTTGTGCATCCAACTTGTGCGTCATCCAGCCTAGCATTTTGCATGATGTACTCTGCATAGAAGTTAAATAAGCAGGGTGACCATATACAACATTGACGTACTCCTTGCCCAACTTGGAACCAGTCTGTTGTTTCATATTCAGTTCTAACTGTTGCTTCTTGACCTGCATACAGGTTTTGAAGGAGACAGAAAGGTGATCTGGTCTTCCTATCTCTTGAAGGATTTTCCACAGTTTGTGGTGATCCACACAGTTAAAGGCTTTAGTATAGTCAATGAAGCAGAAGTAGATGTTTTTCTGGAATTCTCATATCTTTTCTATGATCCAATGGATGTTGGCAATCTAATCTCTGGTTTCTCTGCCTTTTCCAAATCCAGCTTCAACATCTGGAATTTCTTGGTTCACATACTGCTGAAGCCCAGCTTGGAGAATTCTGAGCATTACTTTGCTAGCATGTGAAATGAGTGCAATTGCGCAGTAGTTTGAGCATTATTTGGCATTGCCTTTCTTTAGGATTGGAATGGAAACTGACCTTTTCCACTGTGGCCATTGCTGAGTTTTCCAAATTTGCTGACATTTTGAGTGCATCCCTTTCAGAACATCATCTTTTAGGATTTGAAATAGCTTAACTGTAATTCCATCACCTCCTCTAGCTTTGTTCATAGTGTGCATCCCTTTCAGAACATCATCTTTTAGGATTTGAAATAGCTTAACTGTAATTCCATCACCTCCTCTAGCTTTGTTCATAGTGATGCTTCCTAAGGCCCACTTCACTTCACATTCCAGGATGTCTGGCACTAGGTGAGTGATCACACCATCATGGTTATCTGGTTCATTAATATCATTCTTGTATAGTTCTTCTGTGTATTATTGCCACCTCATCTTAATATCTTATGCTTCTATTAGGCCCATACCATTTCTGTCCTTAATTTGCCCATCTTTGCATGACAGGACTAGAAAATGATCATTCATCAAACACCACAGTAATTGTGGGAGCCAAGAATTGTCTATATATGTTAAAATTTAGTGTGGGAAAATTAAACAAAAATGAGAATATTTGAATAATTTCAAATAATTACAAAAGGAATAATAAAGTTGCAGCTATTATTATAGTCAAGTCTTCAAAATTCACATCACCAGTAGTAATGAGACATAGATTTCTGGTACCTCTAATGTAGTAAGTTGAAAAGAGAAAACATCTCTCCTGAAGGGTTTGCATCAAGAAATACATACCCTCAGTCTAACCAAAAGAGAACATCAAACAAATCCAATTTGAGAAAAATTCTCCAAAATAATTGACTAGGACTTTCCATTATTTCAAGGTCATAAGAGACAAAGACTGAGGAACTATCCTAGATTTAGAGAAGAAAGAGGAGATATGACAAGCAAATGCAATATGGGATCCTGGATTTTAATCAGTACTACAAGGCAATAGGCAATCTCTGAACGCGATTCTATAAATTTGTTAGTAGCATTGTGACAATGTAAAGTTCCTGGTTTTAACAATCATACTATAGTAATATAAAAGTGTTAACATTTGGGGAAGTTGAGTAAAGGGTATGTGAGAACTTATACTGTAATGTTTGAAGTATTTTGATAAACTATTTGCAAACACATAAACACTTAGTTTGAACATTTCTGAACCTTTTTTCTGTTTCCTTGTGGAATAAAGCTGCTTGTTTAGGAATAATATTAATTCAATGGGGATAAGATTTATACAGGACCAATCATAACAGTAGGGTTTCCCTGGTAGCTCAGTGGTAAAGAATCCACTTGCCAAAGCAGGAGACATGGGTTTAATCCGTGGGTTGGAAGATCCCCTGGAGAAGGGAATGGCAACCCTCTAATATTCTTGCCTGGGAAATTCCATGGAAAGAAGTCTGGAGGGCTACAGTCCAAGGGGTTGCAAAAGGGTCAGACACAACTTAGCAACAAAACAACAACAACAAGTCTTAACATTCATGGGAAAAAAAACATCCATGGAGTGTGGCACAGGAGACACCTTTGAATGGACATTTCAAGGCATCATGTCACAATGAATGAAATGCATGAGCTATACACATTTATGAGGCTTTGAAAAATCATAGAATCCCAGAATTTTTTCACTGTAGTTTCTTTCTTGTATTTCCAACATCTTAATGTCAAGTTCTGTTACAACACTTCAGTGACAGGAAGTTCATGTTCTTAAAATACAGCTTACTTTATTGTTGAAGAGTTCTAATTATCAACATCCTTTTGCCAACCTAAATCTGTCTAATTGGTCTAAAATCCTCAGTATAGGAGTGTCTAATTTCTTCTTCATAGGACAACTCCTATAATAGTTTAGAGCCACGGTCACGTTCACTTCTTCATCTCTTCTATTTCCAGTTCCTTCAGTTCCTTCTTATATATTTTAGATTCCAGACAGCTTACTGAATTGGTCACTTTATTCAGCATGATATTATCATTCATTTGCTGAATGTGGTATTTCAAGCCTAAAAGGAGTTGTTTACTATTCTCTCTAGAGAATTCAAATGTAAAGGGTCCAATCAACCAATAATTCTTCACCTAACATGATTCATATGTACTAATTGATAAGGGAAATTAAAAATTCAAATTACCTCATTCTTTTTTTTTTTCTTTTGGTTGTGCCATGCAGCATCTGGGATCCAAGTTCCCCAACCAGGGATCAAACCCATGTCCTTTGCAGTGGAAGCATGGAGCCCTAACCACTGGACCAACAGAGAAGTCCCCAAATTGCTCATTCTTAAAGAGTGATTAGAGTCTGCACTTCTCTATAATGTACAGGAAATATGAATTTTTTGGGGGCATCTATAATATTGGCCTGTTGCAGGGTGCAGGAGAAGCTTCACTGATGCTGCCTAATAATGTGTGTGAGATATCCTGATATTTACTAAGAAATTAGACATTCAAAAGAATTCTTTGTTCTCAAAAGACATATATATAAAAATTTTCACTCTCTATTTTTGTGTTTCTCAGTCTTATTATTCATCTATTGGCACTTAAGTGCATTCACCAAACTGCATCATAAACTCAAAGTAGATTTTTTCACTTTACCCTATACGAAATTATTATGGTTATCAACCAATATTTGGGCCCTTAACATGAGCAAATCATCTAGCCTGTTAAGCACAGAGGGACAGAGTATGGAGTTGAAAGTGCACACACCTAGATTTGAACAAATTACTTAATCCTTCTAAGTCTTCATTTTTGTACGTGTAAAATGAGAATAATTACAACATTGAACTCATAAGGCAGATGACAGAAAACATCTAGGTGCTACATACAAAGTTTATTTGGCTACCTGGAAAAGTATCCATTCATTATTAGCATGATGTGATAATGATCGTGATGATGATGAAGCTAGCAGCAGGTGTTCTTATTAGACCTGTAAGAATAGTGAATAAGGCACCAGATCATGTCTGTGTACATTTGCTTTCTAAAGCTACCCTGCCTTTGCCTTCCTGCTGGCTCCACTCCTCATCTATTTAAAGGTCTCCCAGGATAGCTCAGGTCTTCTCTTCTATGACGTTATTCTGAACTACTCCTCTAGAATGAACTTAAAATATGTTGCTTCCACTTACATCAATTAACATCAAGTACTAACTTCTGCAGTGGAATTTAATTTCAATCTTTGTCTCTCAATCAACTTGCAGCTCTTTTGAGGAAAGAAACTGGTTTTATTCCTTGAAACTAAAACAGTGCCAATCATGTAAGTCATAAATGTCAAGTTCAGCACCTTGAAGTTATTTTTTCCTAGTATGTTAAGGAAAACACTTAAGGAAAAATCAGACTCCATGTTCACACAGTCCTAAGAATGGACTTTCTTATAACTTGTATAATTCTATATGTAGAAAGTGAAGATTAATCAATGGCAGACTTTATTTATATTTGTACAATCTTAAACTAATTTAAGAAAAGGCATCTTATCTTACTGAGTTAAGTTAAAAACATTAAGCTTCTTAAATATTTAACTAAGAGTGAGACTAGTTTTTTTTTTTCACAATTCTGTGTTCTCAAATTTTAAACATTTTTTACTACATATTCCAGATTCAGTTAAAGTGTGGTTCTTAACATAATCCCAAGTTTTAAAACTAATTAAATAAAGTTAAACATCTAGTGATTTCAACCTCTTTTGGTCAACCTCAACATTTCTTCAAAAATAATTCCCATTGACTACAATATCTACCCTTTCAGGCTTTTTTCTCAAACAAAAACAAGAAAAAATTCACGGTGACAGTACCAGAATCATCCACGAGGGGGCAAACCTGCCTCATATACACACAATGAAGAGAAAATGAGTAATAAACCACGCTTCTTCGGTGACTCAGACCGTAAACAGTCTGCCTGCAATGCTGGAGACCCAGGAGGTGAATAATAAACTTGCTATATTGAGAAAAAATGAAAATGGTATCAATAGAGAGATTTGACCTATATTAGAAAGAAAACATGTTACATATCTCTTTGAAGATAATATATTTGTTGAATTTTTACATTTTACTCTTATTTTCGGTGCCAAAGGAAGAACACCTGGAGATTGGAGCTAGGTGTAACAGTGGACAAATGTCTCTTTAGAGATAAGCAAAGCCCTTGAAAACACTGAAAGCTCTATGATACTTATTTCTACTCTAACACCTTTAAGATTAAAAGCAGTCTTGCAAAATGCATTTCTAACAGACTTTATCAAAAATGCATACCTCACCTCAGATAATGCCATTGACGTAAAGGTCAAGAAATTGCAGTCAGGAATTTAGCAGAAAGAAACACGGAGAATTCCTGTGTACAGTGTGAACTGTGGAGGCTAGGTTCTAACTATGTTTGTTCTTACAATCCCACTATCAGTCAACATTTTCTGCTCTTGTGACCCAACATACAGTTAAAATCCAGTATAAAAATCAATAAATCAATAAATAAAATCAAGTGTAGCGCTCAAGGCCTGATTCCTAAGTTCTCTGCTCACCATGGTTAGGACACATGGGCCACTGTTAGGATCACTCTTCCATGTGGACGCTCTGAAGTCCCTCGGCCTTCACTCTCAGTTGGTATTGGCTGTGCAAAATGCCAGCCCCAGTGAAAGGGAACTTTATGCCAATTCAGCATCTGTGCCAAACACCTAAACGTGACTGGAGAAAAAAAAAAAAAAAAACAGCAACCTAGCAACCTTGCTAATTGGTCTCATTTAAATTCACACTCATTTATCCCATGTGAACTCTTAGTACTTATTAGAAAACTGACTGCTTAATCAATTCTCTTTTCTTCTGTCCTAGACAACAATTCTGTAACTCCTCTTTCTTTACGTCTATAACATGTCTTCCTCTCTCTAAATTCTCAGTTGCTTCTTGTTTCACTGAGTCTACAGGAGGGATCAGAATAGAACATCTATGAACTCCAAACATCCAGTCTGCCTCCCTACCTGGGTCTACCTGAAACTACATGTTTTGCCTTCCCTCCTACTTTAGCACAAGCCATGTGTGTCTTCTGTTCTAAGGCAAAGCCCTCTCTTCTGCACTGGATCTCTCATCTCTTGCCTAATCAGGGATTTTTCTTCTACTGTATCTCCTCTTCCCTGAATCTTCCATTAGTTGTTCTCTACCAGATGTTCTCATTAGCACACAAAGATCTAATAGCTTCCGTCTTAAAGGGGAAAGAATTCTTTCTTTGTTCCCACATCCAGTTCTAGTCATTGCCGCATCGCTCTGCTCCTCTTTATAGCAAACTTCAAAAAAGGTAGCTCTTTTTCCCACTTACCTGTTTCTCCCACTTATCTGTTTTTGTCCTCTCCACTATGTAGAAACTATTTTCTTCTTAAGGTTATTAGTGATATCTCTGTTTCCAAGTCCTGTATTAAATTAGCAGTTCTCATCTTAATCCACTGGTAGGATTAATGGTCACTTCTCTTCCCTCTAACACCTACCACTTGGCTCATGGGTTCCTGTTACCTCTTATTTCTCTTCTCACTCCTTATATCCTCTGGTGAATCCTCTAGATATTGGAGTGTCTCAAGGTTCAGTCCTTTAACATCATCTATTCTCTGCCTACACCTACTTATATAGTGATTTCATCTTTAAATCTAAAGACTTTACATACCATGTGCTCAATCACTCAGTTGTGTCCGACTGTTTGTGACCCCAGGAACAGTAGCCCACCAGCCTCCTCTGTTCATGGGATTCTCCAGGCAAGAATACTGGAGTGGGTTGCCATTTCTTTCTCCATTTACATACCATGATGATTTACAAATTTTCATCTACAGCCATGATGCCTCTTGCTACTGAATTTCAGACGAGTATATCCAGTTGTCTACTTTACATATTCACTAAGATCTGGTAGGTATCACAATTTTAGTTTGCTCAAAAGTAGACCCTTAATCCTCTAAAGTTCTCTTGTGACCACTACCTTAAAGGCCCTAAATTAATCTTTTACTCACTTAACTTTCTAATCCCAACTTCTTAGCAATTTCCCTTTTGATTTTGTTGTTGTTCAGTCCCTCAGTCATGTGCAACTCTTTGCGACCCCATGGGCTGCAGCACACCAGGGTCCCCTGTCCTTTACCATCTCCCAGAGCTTGCTTAAATTTATGTCTATTGAGTCACTGATGCCATAACCAGCTCATTTCACTCAGACAAACTATCCTCCCAGTCTCTGAAACGCAGATAGTATAAGCCCAACCACCTACATATGCCAAGCCTCTTTTTCCAATGTATTCATATGGCTTGTTCTCACACTTCTTTCAAATCTCTACTCAAATGTTCCCTAAACACCCTGTATAGTTGACCCAGCCCTTGCATCATTATGCTGCTCCTTCATGGTCCTTTCTACCAACTAGCAGGTTATATTTATGCATTTATGGTCATTTCCTTCTACTGAAAAGTGAGCTCCATGAAGAAGAGATCTATTTGTTCACTCCTGTATCTCTTGTGTCTAAAACAGTGGCACAAATTAGACACTCCTTCAATATCTACTGAATAAATGGATATTAACTTGCCTGATGACCAAGCGCATTTCATTGAAACTTGCTTTTTAATTAAATTTAAATTTCCTCTTTTTATTAGCTTAAATTTGATTTGAAAAATAGAGACAAATATTTATAAAAACTATTCAATAATCTATTTATTGGGGCTTCCCAGTGGCTCAGTGGCAAAGAATCTGCCTGCAGTGCAGGAGATCTGCAGGAGATGTGGGTTCCATCTCTGGGTGCAGCAGATCCCCTGGAGAAGGAAGTGGCAACCCACTCCAGTATTCTTGCATGGAGAATTCCATGAACAGAGGAGCCTAGTGGGTTTCAGTCTATAGGGTCACAAAGAGCTGGACATGACTGAAGTGACTAAGCACACACACAGAATCTATTTATTACAATGGAAAAGTTTTCTTCAAAGCCTACTTTTCTCCAGGAGAGATTTTGGTTTTAGTTTTGTCAGATTCTTTAAAAACTTGAGGTTAAGAAATTTAAAAACCATTGGCCTGATTGTTTTATTTCATGACTTCACAAGATAATGTATTTTAAAAAGAGTTTATTTGAGAATTAGTTACACCACACTATTGAATATATCATATGCCATTTACCAAGCATCTCACTTAAGTAAATATATACATTTTACAATTAAATCTTGAGTTCCAATTACAGAATACTACCTGTATTATATAGATATGGTATTATCTGGCAACTCCTTACTAGCTAAAACAAGGTGAATTTTTAGCAATGTCTAAAGAAACAGTTTCTCTTCTGTTTGTAATCACTTCCCTTCTCTCATTTTCCTATTTCTGCTATAGATATTCAATATCAAATACCAATCTTCAGACAATGATCATTTTCTAATACTCCTATATCAGTGCTTTCTTATTAATGCAGAAAATTAAACCTACCTAAAACTAATTACCTGAAAACAGTTCTATTTCTGTTGCTATAGATTTGCTATCCCTGAACTACATTTGTGCATAATTTACATGATATACTTTCTGACCTCATTGAAAAGACAGATGTTTGTCATTAAACTTTTAGAATTCTGTAGAACATAGTTAGTCAACTTAAGCTGAGCAGTTATTCCCCTCAACACACACAAAAGTACTATTATTATAGAAATCCTCCTCCTATCCTTTCTCATAAATCAATTATATAAAACAAAATTGATTGTCTTGGACTAAGCGCTCAATTCTTTCCTAGTTAACTAAGTTCCTAGCTTAGTTAGGGCAGACCCATATGTAGTGATGAGGGCAGGAGACCTGGCAGTCAGTGGATGACAGATGCGTGGGCCAAATCACCCTGGCAACCCCTCTCCATAATAAATCTGAGAGGCTAATCTCTACTAAATTGTTAATGCCTGCTAATGAGATACTGGATACAGGGTTACTCCTTCAGATAGCGTATTTGCATTTTAATGAGTCTTTTCTGGAAGGACTCCTTAACCCAAAGCAGTGGTTCTAATGCTGACAGCTTTAGGCATGGAGGGCCTCTGGCTCAGGTTTCATATTGTCTGTCCACTGTGGAAACTCATGGCATCATTTGCTATTCCACCTCTAATTCCAGGATATCAAAAAGGAAGCATTGCAGACCTCAAAGTCACAATCTGAAGATTGTTTTTTTCAAAAAACAAAACAAAAAGGATTGTGCGATGAAAGGTCATAGATTAAAAAATTGATCTGTTTCACCTCACCTTAGTCATTACTCATTAACTTAAATTATTTGGCATATAGGTGTATGTCAAGTTCCAAGCACACAGATGCAAACCCTACATGTTGATGTAAGACATTTTTCAGTTCACTTTGTAACTTTCTGTTTACCCCTATGTCTCTCACCATGGTATAGTATCTGAAGCAGTTAATTCCTGCCATTTGATAGCTTTAATTTTTGCTTTTCCCCTAGCACCCTCAATACTTACTGACTTCTATGAGTAAAAAGAACCTGGCATACATATGTCTCTTTCATTTATGGTTTTCTCAGGGTATATGCCCAGTAGTGGGATTGTTGGGTCATATGGTAGTTCTATTTCTAGTTTTTTAAGGAATCTCCATACTGTTCTCCAGAGTGACTGTATCATTTTCCATTCTCACCAACAGTGCAAGAGAATTCCCCTTTCTCCATATCCTCTCCAGCATTTATTGTTTGTAGGTTTTTTAATGACGGCCATTCTGACTGGTGTAAGGTGATACCTTATTGTACTTTTGATTTGCGTTTCTTTAATAATGAGATATATTGAGCATCTTTTCATGTGTTTGTTGGTCATCTGTATGTCTTCTCTGGAAAAATGTATATTTATGTCTTCCACCCATGTTTTGATTTTGGGTTGTTTGTGTTTCTGGTATTGAGCTGCATGAGTTGATTGTATATTTTGAAAATTAATCCTTTGTCAGTTGTTTCATTTGCAATTATTTTCTTCCATTCTAAGGGTTGTCTTTTAATCTTGTTTATTGTTTAATTTGCTGAGCAAAAGCTTTTAAGTTTAATTAAGCCCCATTTGCTTACCTTTGTTTTTATTTCTATTACTGTAGGAAGTGGGTCAAAGAGGATCTTGCTGTGATGGATGTCAAAAAGTGTACCCCAGTGTTCATTACAGCACTTTCTACAATAGCTAGGACATGGAAGCAACCTAGATGTATATCAACAGATGAATGGATACAGAAATTGTGGTACATATATACAATGGAATATTACTCAGTTATAAAAAAGAATGCATTCAAGTCAGTTCTAATGAGGTGGATGAAACTAGAGCCTATTATACAGAGTGAAGTAAGTTGGAAACAGAGACAAATATTGTATATTAACACATGTGTATAGAATCTAGAAAGATGGTACTGATGAACCCATTTTCAGGGCAGCAATGGAGATGCAGACATAGAGAACAGATTGTGGACATGGTAGGGCAAGGAGTTGGAGGGAAAGAACTGAAAGAATAGTATGGAAACATATACATTACCATATGCAAAATAGAGAGCAGGTGGGAATTTGCTCTGTGACACAAGGAGCTCAACCCAGTGCTCTGTGACAACATTGAGGGGTGAGATGGGGGTAGGAGATGGGAGGGGGGTTCTAGAGGGAGGGGACATACCTGTGGCTGATTCATGTTGATGTATGGCAGAAACCAACACAATAATATAAAGCAATTGTCCTCCAGTTAAAAAAAAAAAAGCACCTGGCAAGAGTACTTTGATGGATGAAGGACACTAATCTATTATAAGAAACTCCAGTAAGTCCAACTTCATAGAATTAAAACTATAGTAGGAAGGATGATATGGTATGTTATGGGATTGTCCCAAATTACCACACTTAATCCCCACTGCCTCACACAAATTAAAAGACACAATTAAACATCCACTTTGGCTCTTAAGGACAAGCCTATGTAATAGCCATTGTTCTCCTTATTTCAAAAATGAGACAAAATCAGGCTATGAATGGTAGGATCCAAGCCCTAGTCTCTTCAACTACAAATCCCCTTACCTTCACAGTCACCCTGGTCTTCTGGCTTCCCTCATCTTCTCATCCTCCCCTTAACATTACATGAACTTTTACCTCCAATACCTGATATCTAGCAAGTACTTCAACTAAATTATAAATTATTAAGGCTTAGCATGCTCTCTCTTTCAAGGTATTTATTATTTGTTATTTCTTAACACCTGTACCGGATAACTTCACATCATCTCATTATAACCTCACAATAATCTTCCTGCAGTTGAGATTCTAACCTTCTTTTTACTGTGAATCCCTTTGACAATCCCATTTAAATCTTCTTAAAATAATACTTTTAAATTTATAAAATGTAATATATAAATTTCAAATGAAACTAATTACTACTGTTTTAAATACTTTAAAATTTTTATTTACTTCTGGCTGAGCTAGATCTCTGTTGCTGGTTCTAGCTGCAGTGCACAGGCTTCTCATTGTGGTGACTTCTCTTGTTGCAGGGGATGGGCTCTAGGGCACGTCGGCTTCAATTGTTGTGGTCCTTGGGCTTAACTGCTCAGCTGCATGTGGAATCTTTCCAGACCAGGGATCAAACCCTTGTCCCCTTCATTGGCAGGCAGATTCTTAACCACTGGGCTACCAGGGATATCCCTAATTACTAATTTTTAAATGTAGTTATTAGAATAACTTACAAAACAAATTTGTGATATGGAAGTGTATGGGCATTTAAACTCATTAAATAACAAGATGTAACAGAGATTCTATTAACTACTATACTAAAAATAGTTGTTGTTGTGGGCCTAGGTTAACAATTCTGATACATGTGCATGGGAACTGAATAATTAAGTAAATAGATGGTGGATGGTGGAAGCCACATTTCTCAGTACTGAAATATGAATTTATGGATAAAGAAGACAAAGCTAAAATAATCTGTTAATGGATTATAGTGCAGCTATCAGTATATACTCAGCTCAATATAGGTATATAAATTTGTTATTTAGTCACTAAGCCGTGTCTGACTCTCTGTGACCCCATGGACTATACTCACCAGGCTCCACTGTGCATGAGATTTTCCAGGCAAGGATGCTGGAGTGGATTGCCATTTCCTTCTCCAGGGTATCTTCCCAGCACAGAGATTGAACCTGCATCACCTGCATTAGAAATCAGATTCTTTATCACTGAGCCACCAGGGAAGCGGATATATCAATAGGTATATACAAAAGTATTTATTGATATGTGTATATCCATGGGTTAGTATAGATATATATTTCTTTGCTCTCTCAGTTAAGAGAACCTAAAGAAATAGTATCCCATTAACAATCAGCACATCTAGAACCCAGATTTTGGTTTCTATTACCACTCCCCAATAAAAGAAATCAGTGTTCCTTAGAGAACTGGGACAGGAAATACACAAAATGAGCCTGGAGCATCTTGTGGTACCAGAAAGTCAGGAAGTGTTAAACACACCCATACACACACACACGCTAAACACAAGTACACACACATGCACAGACACAGACACAGACACACACACACACACACACACACATCCGAAAGGTGTATGTCAAAAAAAGATAGGCACCAATAGAGAAAGCTCCCAGTGGTGAGTGCTGGAACAATTTAAACAACAAAATAAAGTACTATTGGATTATAACCCAAAGTATAAAATAAATATTCATGTATCTACTGATACAAATAAACTATTGAATTAATTGATATTTAGGGGAAAATAGAACTTCCTAGGTGCTCCAAGTGGTAAAGAACAAACCTGTCAATGCAGGAGACATAAGAAATGTGGGTTCGATCTCTGGGTTGGAAAGATACCCTTGAGGAGGAAATGACAACCCACTCCAGTGTTCTTGCCTAGAGAATCTCACGGACGGAGGAGACTGATGGGCTACAATGCATCAGTAGCACATTGCAAAGGGTCGGACACGACCGAAGTGCCTTAGCACACAGACAAATCTCCCATGCAGAAGAATTCCAAATAGTTTATGTGCATACTCTGTCCTCAAGGATGTGAAGCAAAACTCTCACTCCTTGGGTGTGGGCTTCAAACAGTGACTTCCTCCCAACAAGTGTAGTATGGAGGGGGTGAAGGAGTAACTTTACAGAGGAGAAATCTGAGACACTACCTCAACCAGGTTATCAAGGTCAACATCAGCAGTCAAATCACATTGATAGTATGTACCCTTGATATGACATTATAAAAATGACACTTTATCTGAGTGTTCTCCCAATAAACCATAATCCCAGTCTTATCATGGAAAAGCATTAGACAGATTACATTAGTGAGGTATGCTACAAAATACTTGATCACTACTTCTCAAACCTGTCAAGGTTATCCAAGACAAGAAAAGCCTGAGAAACTATCACAGCCTGGAGGCGCCTAAGGGACTTGACAACTAAATGTACTGTGGTGTCCTGGAGGGAAGCTTGAAACAGAACAAAGGAAGTCAGACAAAAGCCGAAGAAATCTGAATAAAGTACAAACTCTGGTTAATATTATTGTATTAATATAGGCTCATTACTTTTAACAAAACTACTATTATAGTGGAAAGTATTAATAATAGAGGAAATCAGGAATGGACTAATTCCAAACTATTGTTACAGGGAAGAATCTGTTTCTTTTACTTTACCCTCTGTTTCCCATAGCTTTTGTTTGCTAAAAGATTACTATATATACTATATATATATATATATATATATATATATATATATATATATATATATACACACTCTATATTACTATATAATAGTCTGCCTCAGGGAACCCTGCCCTTCTGCCTGAATACTAAACAGAAGTGTCTTTGTTCAGGGAAACATCTTGACTGTGTCCACAGGAAAATGGTAGCTTGGTTGCTAAGTCATGTCCAATTCTTGGGACCCGATGGACTGTAGCCCACCAAGTTACTCTGTCCATGGGAATCTCCAGGCAAGCATAATGGAATGGATTGCCATTTCTTTTCAGGTAATCTCCCAGATCCAAGAATCGAACCCAGGACTCCTGCATTGCAGGAAGATTCTTTTACCAACTAAGCTACAATGAAGCCCAAATGAGAACAGCTATAAGAAATAAGAAATTAACTCATGCCTGCCCCGAGGCTGGTCATCCCAGGAGATATTTGTGAGATAAATAGCCTTTTTACTTTACTTCCTCACTTTCTCCCCCTCTGTGTTCTATAAAAGAACCTGGAATCCAGACCCTGATAAGATAGGTATTTTGACATTAGCCTGCCATCTTCTTGGTCTGCCAGCTTTCTGAATAAAGTTGTTACTCCTTTCCTCAACATTCATCTCCCAACTTATTGATCCGCTGTGTAAAGAACAGACTGAACTTGGGCTCAGTAGCACTATCTTAATTTTTTCTGTATATCTAAAAATTCTAAAAATATATAGTCTATTTAGTAAAATTAAAAACATAATGATGATTTGACTGTAACATCAGGGTAGTGATGTAGCCACGCGTTCCGGGAAACACACTCACTCAGAAGGACAGTGCAGATAGTGGAGTGCAATTTATTACACCAGCAGGCCCAAGTCAGAGTCTCCTCTTAACCAAGGGCCCGACCAGTTTTTGTAAAAACCTTATATACCCTAAGGGTACATACACAAACCCCGCCTCCCCAAATTCCCTGAACCTAGTCTGAACAAAGAAAAAGAAAGATACTGTTAGGGGAAGCACACTGATTGAAACTGCCCACCCTGGCCAGGCACCATAGTAACCATTTGCATGAGTTGTTTTATGGCAGGAGATCCTGATAAGGAATATGGAACTAATAAGCCACCACCAGCGGGAAGAGTTCAGGAAAGGTCGAGAGGAGACACTACCTGTCCGTCCACTTCCCAGAATCCCTCTTGCTAGCATCCATCTTGGCTGAGCGATGCGTGCGCCCCCAGGAAAGACTCTGAATTAGAATGATTGGCCAAAGACCACCCGGAAACTAATCCCATCACCATAAAACCCAAGACTGCAAGCCACGCGGCAGAGCAGTTCTCCTGGGTTCCCTTACCCTCCTGCTCTCCACCCGGGTGTCCTTCCCAATAAAATCTCTTGCTTTGTCAGCACGTGAACCTCAGACAATTCTTTTCCAAGTGTTAGACAAGAGCCCAACTTCGGGCCCTAGAAGGGGGTCCCCCTTCCTACAACAATACAATCAAAGTTAACCCATGATTCATAAGTCTTAAGCCTAGGTAGTTAACAGTGGACAATTATCAATAGGTCTGTGGTCATACCCCAATAAGTATATGGAATGTATGATTCTATTCAGTCACACAGATGATTAGGGTATTCTTCTAGGTGATGGAGAACCCTAGGGCTCTTCCTTCCGGGGGCCTGGTTTTCCAGCTGGTACGTCGTTTCCATAGGTACTGGGCATAGAGCTCGAAGTCCACAGTCCGGCCCAAGATGGAGTCCTGCTTTCAAGATAGAGCCTGTTCTGTTTCTTCCTTCAGTGATACTTTGAGATAGCTATAAAAACTGCGATAGGAAACTATCTGTGACATCTACTAGTGACAAAGTCACAGGCATCCCAATACTATTGTGGTTTGATGTCTGCATTTATACTTAAAGGAGATGCTAAACACTGTTGAAGCTAGAGATTAGTGAAATTAAAGATGCAATATTCCCACTCAGATTACACACACCTTTTGATACATATCCCCTGCTCTTTGGTGGTATTCATGGTGTAATTTTATGAAAGTGAAGCTCAGAGAAATGAATTAGATTGTTTTAGCTTGCATTTTAGGGTCAAGAATTCTGAGTCTCACTGGATTCTGTTTGCTACACTACCTCCTAATTTTGGAGCCACTAAACAGAGGTTTGGGGACTCTTTCTAGATCAAGGGTACTGCCTTGGCCTTGTGCAATTACACTCTTTAGGTTTCTGGACAAATTCAAGCATAAAACTGGGCTAAACCTGTTGTTGTTGTTCATTCACTAAGTTGAGTCTGACTGTTTACAAACCCATGGATCAACTCTAGCATGCCAGACTCCTCTATTCCCCATTATCTCCCAGAGTTTGCTCAAATTCATGTCCACAGAATCTTGGTGCTATTTAACCATCTCATCCTCTGCTGACCTCTTTTGCCTTCAATCTTTCCAACAATAGGGTCTTTTCTAATGAGTCCACTGGCTCTTCACATCAGGTGGTCAAAGTATTGGAGCTTCAGCTTCAGCATCAGTCCTTCCAATGAATACTCAGGGTTGATTTTCTTTAGGGTTGACTGATTTGATCTCCTTGCAGTGATGGGCAATTCCAAAAGGAAGTTGAGTGTAAGAACTTCACCCACAGAACCCCAGTGACAAAGAGCCTCTCTCACTGGGACTAACTCAACATTGGGAAAAGAAACCCTGGTTTAGCTGTAAAGAGGGCATCTCTTTGGCATTTTTTCCCTTTCTTCTAAATCCCCAAATTGTTAATCTGAACAGCTTAGGAGAGGGAGGGAGAAGGAAGACTAAGAGAGAGACAGAGATACCTGCCAATTTAAAGAGAGAAGGGCTTATATGCATATATGCTTATATTATTCCCAATGCAAGTCTGACAAAAATCCTTCAGGAAAGAAAGAGATACAGCCATCTGTTAATGGGGATTCAGCTTCTTTGTTTCCAAATGTTATAGCTCTCACCAGAGCAGCCACCCCACGTGAGGGAGGGCTGATATGGGAGGTATTAGAGGGGAAACATCTGTTCACTAAGTACTCTACTGAACAGCAAAAAAAATCCTGGGCCACCCCTCTTTCCTTGAGTGCTTTCTCTAGCCGGTCCTACTTCACTCCTTTGGGAGTTTCCTGTTCCATTACGTAGGTAAGACAGCGAGAAGTCCCGGCTTTCATAATTGTGAGTGGTTTGACTGTGTGTGTACGTGCGCGAGTGTGTGTGTGTGTGTGTGTGTGTGTGTGTATTGGAGGAAAGTGGAGCCTGCTACAAGGGGCTTAGAAATCTAGTTGTCAATTTAAAATATTTTCGGAGTGCTTGAATGCTAGCTCCAAAGCGAATCGCACTCTCAAATTCAGCAAAATGAACAATACTGATGAGGAAGATGAGGAGGGTGGGAAACCCACACGGCGGAATGGAGCTGTCCATGAGGCGGCAGTGACAGGGGAGAGCTCGGGAAAGAGGCGCTCTGCAGAGAGAGTCTCTCGGCCTCTTCTCTCTCGGTCCACCCTCAGGCGACGCTTCTTCGGTAAAAAGCATTCATAGGAAATAATCCCAAAGCCGGGAACCCGGGCGATCGTCGGGCGCAGCTTCCGGGCGCGGGTGCCCGCCGCCGGGAGAGGTCCCTCTCCCCCCGCGGCTGGCGCGGAGTGTGGCGATCCGGCCCGGGGCGGGGGATGACTTCATGCGGCCGGAGCTCGGCGGCGGGAGCGGCTGCAGCAGCTGGCAGCTGGGGTGGGGGCCGGCTGAGCTGACCACGCAGCGGCCCGCGCGGCGGCACTGCGGCCCGGGGCAGCGGGCGCCTGGGACGTGCGCTGACTCGATCGCGCCCGAGAAGGTAAGCTGCCGGGCTATCACTACCTTCGGCCGCGCTGCGCGGTGCTCTGCGCTCGGTTAATAATGGGGTTTGCGATACCCTGGGAAGAAGGCGACTGTCCCTGCTGCATTCTGTATTGGGGTGAAGGAGCAACAACTGGAAATGTTAATCAAGTGCTTGAGATCGGAGGAGCGGTGTTTTGGGGCAGACAAAGAAGGCGGTCAGCCTCTATATTCATATTAAAGCTAATCGACCGTGGCAATGCTAGACTCACTTAGATATTAAAGAGTATTCAAAATGTAAAATAATTTTGAGTTGCACTTTTAACGTTGCTGCCTTCAACCTTCGCTTGGGTGTTTTCTGGTTTGTGAGCAGCAGGTCCTTGGCAGGAGCTTGGAGAAGTCATCGAAAATCTTCCCTCTTCTTTTGCCTTCCTCCCATCTTCTCCCTTTCCAGTGCTCAGAATGGGTTCCGTGCACATTTCGACGTCAAACGCCCGCTTCAACACCCAGCCCTTAGAAAGAGTCTCAGATCCGAGGTGAAACTTGCCTTCGGAGTTCAGCTTGGGTTGTGCAGCACTTGGCTCCACTTCTCCCTTCATTTCTCTTGTCAATCTTGATTTTTTTTCCTCCCGTGGATGCTGTGGCTATCCCCCGGCCAGCTCTTGTCAGCCCCTGTCCACCACCTCCTTTCCATGACTGATTTTGTCAAGGACTCAGAAAGGGCATTGCCCCCCACCACGTTTGGATTGTTACTCGTGTCCTTCCCCCAAATACAGGGCATGAAAAAAGTCCTTTCAGCCCAGTACCAACATGGTTTCCGATAACTCGCTTCGTTGGAGTCCCTGCAGCTACCCTAGACGGGTTTCGAGGACAGCAGAATCCGTCGGGCTGTGAGAAAGAGAGCGATACCTAACGAATTTTGCTCCTGTGCCTAAGAATAGGTGGAAGTAGGGATGTGAATGCCAGCCTATCCCGTTTTTCTTGAAGCCTTTTTTAGAAGGCTGTGAGACACCTAGCTGGGTAGGGTATGAAGCAAGTCCTCCGGCCAAAGCAAGCCGCGCGTTTTGTCCTAGGATTCCCCCAATACCTCAAAAGAGTTTCCGGAGGCTTTCCCCACAGGCAGTGAGAAAGCCAGGGGAGCTGGCCAGTCTAAGCCTCGGGTTATTGGGGCATCCTCAAGGTTTTAGGGATTCCGACCTCGGATTTCCCCACAGACGCCTTGCTACTGAGCTAAAGGGCCCATTCCTGTGGCCCACCTAAGGACGTGCGCTTGAACGATATTCTGTGAAATGGTTAAGATGGCTGTGATGGGAATTGCAAATGTGCCCCTTCCCCAACAGAGAACAGTTGCACTAAGCCGAACTGTGGTGTCAGTGTGTTAATAATATTCTATTTAGAAAGACATTTATTCTCTTTACATTTGAAATTATAGAGACAGTTTGACTCCAAAGCCCTGCAATTTTAACACATTGAGAGAGGAGATCAATGAAAAAGAGGACCAGGGTTTTATAGCTAAAAAATTGACCTCTGCTTACCTTTTTTTTTTTTTATATGGCTTTTAGACAAAGATACTGGTTCTGCAAAATCATGTTACTTCTATTTATATATCATTATTGTTTTTCTGATTACAGATTCTCTATTTATAAGTACACTGTGGAAAAATTTGACTTGGTTTCTTTGTTCCTACCTTCAGTATATGAGGCAGAAGGAGTAGGGGTGGGGGGTGGAATTTCACTCCAAGTGGTCCACTCCAGGAACTGTTCCTCTGAATCATGAAAACCTTTGTACCGAAAAATTTTTTGGCTTGTTGTTATTATTATTATCTGTTGAATGTGGTTTGGGTTTGAGATATTAAATTTTCAAGATCCTGAAATTTTGACACAAGGCACATCAACTAGACAGGGAAACAAAGAACAAAAACAGCAAAACCCTTTCTTTCACCACCTTTTTTACCTAATCGTAAAATGTTTAACCATATGAATAACTATTCTGAGTAATAAGTGAAAAGCATAGTAAATAATATTTCATTTTTAAAAGAATAGTCCACGGTCTATGAAATACAGGTTAGTGCAATTGATCTTACGTACAATAAAAATTTCTGTAATTTTAAAAGGCGTATTTATGTTGAAGATAGTACATGAAAATATGCTAATGATGATTAGAAATTGAAAGTGTCTGTTACTTGGTTTCTGAAGAATCTGAATTGTTTGGCAAGAAGTGGGTCAGGACTAGGGGACTGGTGCTGCCTAAAATCATCTTACCTGCCAGTGATTTTACAGGTGAGATGAATGTACTAACTTATAGATTATGGTTGGAGAAGCCTTTAGGGAAAAAAGAAAACCCAGATAGAAAATATAATTTCCTACTGTAGTGCAACTAATTAAGATAAATAAATTTAAGGGATTTCTGAACTTAGACTTTGTTACATTTAAACAATTTCTGAGAGAAGTTTCTAAATTCAAAGCCTTGGGAAGAAACAGTGGTGTGATATCCTGACTGAAACTGATTTATTACTTTATTTCCTTTTTTTTAAATGTTTCCCAGAGAAAGGAAAAATTAATCGCCTGGTATTAAGGAGGAGGAACACCAAATAGAAGGGTGTGCACTATTAGATGTTAAATGAACTGTAGGAATGTTTTGTAGTTTTGACAAGATAGATTTGAAATCAGTCTGTTGCTTTCCAATCAAGTAAAACTGTATTTAGTCTGGTGGGTGGTCAGTGTTATCAGTAACTTTGCTGTCATTATGCATGCATGCTCAGTCATGTCTGACTCTATGCGACACCTTGAACTGTAGCCTGCCAGGCTCCTCTGATCATGGGATTTTTTTTCTAGTTTCTTACAAATCCCCTTAAATTACCCCATGACCAACCAAGACCAAGTAGTCTTTATTCCAGTTTGTGCCCCATGACATCACACCTGTATGTCTTCTTTGTTCCATTCACTCACCCTGCAACATGTTGAAAACTTATTCACATCTTATACTGCCTCTTCCATGAAGCCTTCTCCATAAGCCTACCCACCTTCCTTCATGTCTCAGATGTGTTTCTCCCTTGTCTAAATTCCTATGGCATTTTCCATTTTGGTCTGCCCTTTAGTTTGAACATGATCTGCTCTTGTAAAACAGGCCTAGAGAGCAGAGTCTGTGCCTAACAACTTTTTATTACCTACAACTCATAATACAGTTCTTAGCTATGTATATGCAAACTAGATGTTCAGCAATTTGATTTTAGTGAAGAAATGAGTTATTATTTTCCAGGAGTATATATCCACCTACTCTAATAGCCAAGTTGGGTGTGTGTGTGTATTTAGTCACTCAGTTGTGCCAACTCTTTGCAACACTGTGGACTGTAGCCCACCAGGCTCCTCTGTCCATGAAATTTTTTTCAGGCAAGAATTCTGGAATGGGTTGCCATTTCCTCCTCCAGGGGATCTTCCCAACCCAGGGATCAAACCTGCATCTCTGGCATCTCCTGCATTGGCAAGCAGATTCTTTGCTACTGTGCTACCTTGGAAGTCAAAAGCCAAGTTAGGCTCTAAATAATGTCTGCAAGTACCACTTTACTTGTTTAAAATCCTTACATAATAAATAAATAATGAAAGTACATTCAAATAGTCATATTCACAAAAGTTATTGTGAACTTACATGCCCTTAAATGGATATTGGTTCATCCATATTAAGAAACATAGTAAGCATCACAAAACAAAACTTATACTTATCCAAAAAGTCATTACCAAGACCCTGCAGTGAGCTTTATGCTTATGTTTTCTTCTAGCAGTTTCATAGTTTCTGGTCTTACACCTGAGTCTTTAATCCAATTGAAGTTAATTTTGTGAGTGTAATAAGATTTATTGGTCCAGTTTCTTTTACATGTGAATATCCAGTTATCCCAGAGTTCCCTTATATGGACCTTTTCTCTTTTCTCTTTCTGCTCTTAAAATTCTTTCTTTGTCTTTGACTTTTGACAATTTAATTACAATGTGTATCAATGTAGCCATATTTGAGTCCAACCTATTTGGGGTCATTTGGGCCTCATGGATCTGGATATCCATTTGTCATCCCAGGTTTGAGAAGTTTTCAACCATTATTGCTTTGAATATACTTTCTGTCCCTTCTTTTCTTTTCTCCTGGAATTCCCATAACATGTATATCATTTATTCTTTTTCTTTTGTCCTTTCATTGGATAATTCCTAATGTCTTATCCTCTAGTCTGCTGATCCTTTCTTCTGCATGGTTGAATCTACCTTTGATACTCTATTGAATTCTTCAGTTCAGTTATTGTTATTGTACTTTTTAATTCTAGTATTCATGTTTTTATTTTTATTTTTTTAATGCTTCTATTTCCTTGTCAAACATCTTGTCTTGTTCACCATTGTTTTCCTAATTTCGGTTATTTGTCTGTGTTTTCTTGTAGTTCACTAAACTTCCTTAAGAGGATTATTCTGAATTCTTTGACAGTTCCTAGATCTTCACTTTTTTAAGGTCATTTATTGGAGCTTTATTAGTTTCCTTTGGTGGTGTCATATTTGCCTAATTTTTTGTGATCCTTGATTCCTTACATTGGTATCTGGATACTTGATTAATTTGGCTCCTCCTCCAGACTTTACTGGTGATTATATTCAGTAGTATACGGGGCTATGAATTGGTTTCTTGGCAGGGCAGCAGGGCAGCACACAGAACCTATATTTATAGCTCATTGTTTGGGGACCCAAGTCAGGCCAGAGCGTGCCCTGAATTCCCTGGTCAGGTGAAGACACTGGGTTTGCTCTGCAGAGGGGGGTCAAGTGCCACTGTATCTAGGGCTGTTGAATGGGCTATACAGCTTCCCATGTGCTCTGAATAGGCTCCTGGTTAGTCAAGCTGAAGTCTTTTTTCCAGTGATAGTAGGGCTATGAATTAAATTCCCTGCTCAGGCACAGCAGCAGGAGAAGCACCTTTAAAGCCTGTAAAGCTCTTTTGTTATCTTAATTCAACCTGACCCACACGCCAGGTTCTGGGACTGAACAAGGCCACTGGCTTGGCTTTGCAAACTATCAGCTGTGCCTTCTCTAGGCTTGCACACTGCTGGGCCACACAATTTCTAGGAGTTGTCACCAACCCTTCTAGTCATTTGGGGCAGGAAGACTCTTCACAGAGTGGAGATGGGGGGATGCATGAACTGGGGAAGGGCCACTCCAGCTACCCTTACTGTCTCCAACAGGCTGCCCAGTTGGGAGGAGCTGGGAGCTACTCTCAGCCTTGGCTAAGGATTAATCTCCCTGCCTAAGCATAGTATAGGAGCCCTCCACACCGGTACTGTCTTTGCTTTGGGGGTGATTGCTCTGCCTGCCTGCCTCTTGGTTAGAGTGCCATTGGGCCACACAGCTTCCAGGATTTATTGCCAGCCCTTTTGACCAGATGGCCGGAAGACACTCTCCACATTGGTAGGCTGTGACTATGCTCTTTCCCTGGGGGTAGGCAAACCAGGCTCTAGGGCTTCATGAAAATCAGGTGGATCTGTACCCCTCTGATTTCCCTGGTTGGAGTGCTCCCTAACCTGGCTCTCTAGATGAACAAAGACACTAGTTGTGATCATTACTTGGGCACTGCAGGTGTGAATTCTGTCTGTCACAATCCATGTACTGGCTGTTGCATGTCCCTTACCCCTTCATCACAGTCCAACTTTCAGTGGTCAAGCCCTGCGGATTCCCCTGCAAACCCAGCGGAGCAGATCAGAGTAGTGGCTCCCACAAAGCTACCCCGATGCTCGGGGCGGTGCTGCCCGTCCCCCAGTTCTCTTCTCCGACTGCAAGAACCAGCCCCTCAGTGGTGCTCCCCTGGCCCGGGGGAGGAGCGATGCAGCCTAATACAGTCTGTCTTGGTCTCTGTGGTGCAAAGGTGCTTCAGCCTCACCTCTGTGTTCTGGGATTCTCTCAAATAGTGTCCTGTTTCCAAATAATTTTTGGTTGTTCCTCCTGTGAGGGCAACTAGAGCCAGGAATAAACTTGGTGATTCCTCTGGACTTACTTTGACAACATGTATGTCCTTTATAGCCCAGATATGTCTGGTACTTGAGATGAGGTTCTCCTTTTATTGTTATCCCAGCTTGAGGACGTAAAATCAGAACTCTTCACTAGCATTGGCACAAAGGCAGCTGAGAAGACTGGGAAGCAGGTGCCAAGGAGGATAGTGAGTCAAAGAACCTTGATTCATAGAAAAGGAATCCCAGAAGGAGCTCTAAATATTATACATTCCAAATGATTTATTGAGGATTTTCCAATCAAAATCATTTTTATGAAAAAGACACAGTTCTCAGACTTGGAGTACTATACTGCCAAATATGTGGAAGAGCATTGCCAGCAATTGAGTGGTGTAGGCTACTCTGAAATATATTCAGTTTCATTAGGATGGATGTATGTCTGCCTGAAAGTTACTATTTCTTTCTAATAATGCTATCTACAGTAATATATTTGCTTTTACCAAGAAATGACATCCCCCTCAGGTTCTAAAACAATTACAAATACAAAAGTATATTAAGGTTTTTAGCTGATACTTAAGGAAACCAGTACGAGCTAACTGCTTCCTACTGATGCTAGTATTCAAAGACAGGTGTGAGAAGACCATTAACCTAGAAAAAACAGAGAGAGATGGAAAGATGGAGAGAAAGAACTCAAAAGAAGACTACTTAAACTGTTGCTTTCTTTGTTGTTGTTCAGTCACTCAGTCATGTCCGACTGACTCTTTATGACCCATGGACTGCAGCACACCAGGCTTCCCTGTCCTCCACCATCTCCCAGAGCTTGCTCAATGGACTCATGTCCACTGAGTCGGTGATGCCATCCAACCATCTTGTTCTCTGTCATCCCCTTCTCCTCCTGCCTTCAGTTTTTCCCAGCATCAGTGTCTTTTCAAATGAGTCGGCTCTTTGCATCAGATGGCCAAATTATTGGAACTTTGCTTTCTTTATATGTCCCCAAATATGATAATAGCTGTATAAATTCCTAAAATAATGCAAGTTTATGAAAACTTCATAATATGCCTAATATGAGGTAAATTTTTACTTTATTTTATAGTTCATTTTTATTTTGGTAAAATGTCCCATAACATAAAGTTTACCATTTTAGCCAGTTTTAAGTAAAATCTAAGATTTTAATTAGATTAATTTAAAAAATAAAAAGTTGAATTTTTAATCTAAAACTGCCTTATTTCACATTTATGTACCTGCATTATGGTATATCTTTTGTTGTTTTTTCTTAGTTTCTCTTTAGAGTATCTTTTAAACTTTATTTTAAAACATAATAATTAAATCCCAAAGATGCAAGTGTCTTATTTAAGCTAAACTACGTAATGTTGGAATATCTGAAGTGTGAACACAATTGGCAAAACTTTTAACTACCTTCCTTAGAAGAAGGCTGTCTTGATTTGCATTGTCCCAGAAAGGAGAAACTGAGAGCTTGCTGGGGATTGCATCATGCTTTACTTAATTAGACATTAACATGCTAAAAGGACAAGGATGAAGCCACGTGTTATAACATATTTTTGAAAAGCTACATAAAGGTGAAGGGTTGCAAGAATACAGGCAGACACACCCTAGACATTTCACAGCAGTATTTAAAGTATACTGTTTCTTTAGTGGATTGGGATGGAGGAACCTATTAACAAACATTTCCCCTATTTACTTTTGTGCTTATTGCTGTCTAATCAAGCGGGCGTTAAAAAGCAGACATGAAACAAGCATTCTAACTTTGGCCTAGGTAATCAACAATCCCATATCTTAATGGACTGCAATGACTATGAGACTGAGGATTCTTGGTCACTGCAATAGTAACAGCAACACAACCTGCTTTGTTCCTTTTGTTGTATACTGCAGAATGTGAATAAATAGAGAAGTCAATGATGTCTTTAGGCCATTTTTTACAGTTCTCTGCATGAGGTTTCACACTTGGGGTCTCTGGTAAGCAAAGTATAGTGAAAAACAACCAGGGTGCTAATGCTCTCTCTCCATTCACAAAATTTAATGCATCTGGGACTTGCAGAAATAATGTTGAATTTGAATTGGTTGTAGCCACCAAATTCAAATTCAGATTTAAAGCCAGTCAAATTTTAAAGATTATGAAGATTTCTGTATTTGTGAAGTCACTATTTCACTACAGAAATTAAAATCTGACACTAAAATAAGCTGATATTAAAAAATCCATTCAATAAGGGGAGGAAGATTGGCATCTTGGTCATAGTAAAAAAAAAATCAAAAAACTGTTCAGGTAAAATAATTGTGTTTGAATTACCTCTTAATAAATGAAATGGAAAATGAAATAAAATGGCAGTACAGCATTAATGGAAGGAAAGCAATCTGGTTGATTTCAAAGTGTGTGAGTGTAAAATAGAAGAGTTTTTTTAGTTTGTCTAATTTAATAACATTTATTCTGAATAGCTTTTTGTCACTTTTAAGATCAGTCAAAAGTTATAGACATTATCTTCAAGGTTTGCTGATCACTAGGCCCTCCTCTTCCCTTTCTCTCTTTAATGTTTTATTTATTTTGGGGAGTTTGGGTTACCATTTATGTCCAAATCATGTCTTTCGGGAAGTGAGCTTGAACCTTGAACCCCACCTAGTTTGAATCATACCCCTACTGTTTTCTATCTTTATGATAGAAACTCACCACTGTGAGTTGTTTCTTGACATTTAAACAGGAAAATCACAGGGTTGTCATGAAGATTAAAGAAGGTAACATAAAGAAGAATTTATAACATAGTAAGGGTTAATGTTTCCAGCTTTTATCTTTTTAATTTTTCTGAGCAATTTACAATGAGATCTCATTACCACAGTTGTTCCCCAAATTTGTGAACCTCTTCCTACTTTTCTCTAGTTTAAACCAAGCCTTGAAATGACTGAACTTCATGGGAAGGTGTCTCAAAAAAGTAATCCCAGTGGCAGGAGAGGTTGGAGCTACTGCAATGCAAAGTTGTCAGGCTCTGATCTGGCAGAAGCTGTGGGAATTAGACTTAGCTTCTATTTTTAATTCTGCAAGTAGTTGATTGGATGAGTTGGGAAAACTCAGTTGGCATCTTACTCTTTTTCTGAATTGTACCATATGTCTAGTCACTCTTTTCACTGACTCATTATCAGACATGATATCAAGGTTGTTGAATATGGGTGTTGATTTCAGAAGCTAATGTTATAGAAAGTGGGAACTGTTCTCTGTCTTAAAAGCAATAGTTGACAATTTAATTTTTTTTTGTAATACAGTGTTGAAACTCTGGGGAGAGGGCAACTAAAGTTTGTTAACATGCACTTTCTCTATCAAAAGCCTTTAGAGATAATCCCGCTATCTGCCTTGTACCCCAACCTTTTTTTAAAATGTGTAACTATTGAAGTTTTTTAAAATGTTAATCAATATCATTAAGTTGTCCAAAAAGGAACATTAATCTGTAACTCTACTGTACATCATATACAAAGAAATCTTGGTATATGGTATCTTTCTATTTTACTGAATCTCAAAGAATTTAGAGTGTACATGTAAGAATTTTAATGGAATACTGTTCATTACTATGTTCTACCGAGTAGATTCAATCACTAGCAAAACCTTTAAACAGAAATAAAAAAATAAGGCCTCAATTAATATGAAAACTAGTACCAGAAACACCTGCCTACAAAAACTGTACTTTTAGTACACAGACATGCTTTAGTGTGATAACAATTTTGTTTGGCTTAAAAAGCACATAATTTTATATTTTTATATGACTTCTATATGGACCATTTTGGTTTAAGCAAACAAGTACAAAAAGTGCCTAAAACCTTCCATTTAACATATGAGCCATAGTTGTTCAACAAGTGAGCATTTTGTGGTGATAAACAGCTCTTGCCAAATTGGCAATCATTTATTTCTATTAGTAGAGTCTAATCTGTGTGTGTATGCATGTGAGCATGTGCATGCGTGTGTATTCACTGTGTCCAGCTCTTTGCGACCCCATGGACTGTAGCCCACCAGGTTCCTCTGGCCATGGAAATTCTCCAGGCAAGAATACTGGAGTAGGTGGGTTGCCATTTCTTACTCCAATAATTCTTCCTGACCCAGGGATCGAACCTGTGTCTCCTGCTTTGCCAGGCGGATTCTTTACCACTGTGCCACTTGGGAAGCCACAAATCATGTGTACCAAACCTTATTCTTGTAAGTAAAAAGTATAAAACATTTTTAAAAGTTTGTCCTTAATTCCTAAACCAATATTTTTATTCCCCATTTGAATGCTGAATTCATTAGCTATTCACCAAAGGCTTGATGCATAGATTTTTGTGTATAATCTGATCTTCAGATGATACATTGCACACAGTGAAAATTCCTGTTTTAAATATACGCGTGCATACATGTATGCACAAATATCATACAGAAATTATATATAGAGGCATTCCCCAACTTTTAATGGTTTAACTTAATGATTCTTCAGATTTACGATGGTGCAAAAGTGATACTCACTTAGTGGAAAAAGTATTTTTTGAATTTTGACCTTTTCCCAGGCTTGCAATATGCAGCTTGATGCGTTCTGGTGATGCTCAGCAGCAGCAGCTAGCTTCTGCTCCCAGTCAGCCATGCGTCACAACTGATACTTTACAACCATTCTGTTTTTCACATTCAGTAGTGTTCAGTAAAACAAATGAGATGTTCAACATGTTATAAAATAGGCTTCTATCAGTTGATTTTGCCCAACTGTAGGCTAATGTGAGTGTTCTGAGTACGCTGAAGGTACGCTATGCTAAACTATGATGGTTGGTAGATTGTGGGTATGCCATCATTAGTGTCAGTTGCTCGGCCACGTCTGACTCTTTGTGAACCCATAGACTGTAGTCCTCCAGGCTCCTCTGTCCATGGAATTCTCCAGGCAAGAACACTAGAGTGGGTAGCCATTCTCTTCTCTAGGAGACCTTCCAGACCAAGGGGTTGAACCCCAGTCTCTTGCAATGCAGGCAGATTCTTTATCATCTGAGCAACCAGGGAAGCCCTGGGTATAGTATAAGTATTTGCAATTTATAATATTTTCAGTTAGTGGTGGGTTTATCAGGATGTAATGCTATATAGTAAGTTAAGTATTTTATGTGTATTATATATTAATTGTATTTAATCACTTATGTATCTATTAATATATATACATATGTATGGATTATACATGTCTGTTTTCATGAACAGCTGTCTTCTGTTTCAAATATTTGATTATATTTAAGATAAACAAATTATTGGAGAAGCATTTGAATAATCTTTGTCTCCAGAGTCAAGTTTTGCAAAGAAAATTTATGTTTTCACTGTATATTTTTCAAAACTTAACACTTTCTAACACCATACACAAAAATAAACTCAAAATGGATTAAAGATCTAAATGTAAGACCAGAAACTATAAAACTCCTAGAGGAGAACATAGGCAAAACACTCTCTGACATAAATCACAGCAAGATCCTCTATGACCCACCTCCCAGAATATTGGAAATAAAAGCAAAACTAAACAAATGGGATCTAATGAAACTTAAAAGCTTTTGCACTATTTTTGAAATTTTAAAGTGATTCTTTACTATATGAATACAATATATTTCAGGTACTACGTATGTTATTTCTACATATATATATTTGTAGATTTATACATATTTAGTGTTTTTAAACCTAATCTTACTGGGTTATAACTACTGTACAATTATGTGAGAATAGCGATGACTGAACAACTGAACTGAACTGAGTAGTATTGCTGCTTTTCAGCTTGGAACATGTTTCTGTTTCATTTGATTATATTTTATCCATTAAATGCTCTGGGCTTCCATTATCTCTTTTGTTTTGAGGAAGACATTTTATGGTGCATTAGAAGTTTATTCTTCTATATTTCATGCCATAATTTTCAGTGTCTCACAGAATCCTAATTTGGAATGTTCTCACTTGAATTGTGTTTCAGTATAGAGACTTGCCCCTTTTGGAACCATCCGATCTGTTGGTTAGGTATTTCTCATTTTTTTAATTGGAGAAAGGGAGGAAGGAAACTGCACTTTGGAGTTTTCTAGTTTCTTTCTACACTTGTACCTAAAAAAATTCACTCTCATAGTAAAACTAGAAACATGAGATTGGCAGTTACATAGTCCCAAATTAGGACAACCCAATATATTGTAATTTTTTCAAGTAAGAGAAGCAAACTTGGTCTGACATTCATTTTGATCCTCCTCGCCACCCTAACCCAGGTAGTTTACTATTAACTAGATTTTGTAAAATAGCCACTTGTTGATTAATAATCCTGCTTTTTCCATTCTTAGATTCATAACATTTTTATACAAAGTTTTAACAAATCTGTGAGTTGGATTATTGGTTTCCTCTTGATTTCTATCTGATTAGTTCTGTGATTTAAAAATGCTTAAAGAGCAGACTTCTCAATTAAAAAACATAAGCACAGTAAAAGCAGTTTTTGTAATTAATTCTGGAATACATTCTCTTGTTGGTAAAGACATATCTTATAGATGTCTAATGTTTGGATGCTTTATAATTAAAAGTAGTATGATTAATCATGTATTAACCTATACTATCAGAAATTCCTTCTACATCCTTTCTAGGACACAAATATGACATTTCTATATTGTTTTCATTTAATCATTTTAATGAAGTATTATACTTGTAATATTTCATAAAAACACACTGCATCAATTGTAATACTATATAGTTTAGGAATTTTGATTCCATATGTGAATATACTAACTTCCGTTGAAATTGCTACGACGTAGGGTCAAAATTCGGAGAAGGCAATGGCATCCCACTCCAGTACTCTTGTCTGGAAAATCCCATGGATGAAGAAGCCTGGTAGGCTGCGGTCTATGGGGTTGCTAAGAGTCGGACACGACTGAGCGACTTCACTTTCACTTTTCATTTTCATGCATTGGAGAAGGAAATGGCAACCCACTCCAGTGTTCTTGCCTGGAGAATCCCAGGGATGGGGGAGCCTGATGGGCTGCCATCTATGGGGTCGCACAGAGTTGGACACAACTGAAGTGACTTAGCAGCAGTTAGCAGGGTCAAAATTAATTTGAAGGTTATTAGTGTTATTATTCTGGATTCTAATAACTACTGGTGCAAATAAATCATAGAGACAAAAATATCCCTGGTTTAGAGCTTCTGCACTATTAATGACATACTGAGATGTCTCTTGGCTATCAGTAAAGGATATATTTTAGACCATAGCCTATGAAATGAATTGCCAGTTGGCAGGCAGCCTTTGACAATAAAAATGCACAGATGTTTGCTACTCTACCTTTGCAAAATCATTGATTCACATAAATATGATCTTAGTAATTGGCATATTAATGTTCAATCATTCTCTATAATATTCCTGTTGCCAATTATTAATAGTATAATGGCTAGACAGCAATTCTGTGGTACGTATTCAGATTTTTATTTAAACTCAATTGTAATCTATATTTCGGTGGTGTTTTGGTAATGTATCTACCACCTCACTTAAGTAGAAGGAAGTTTTCTAGGGGTTTCATGTCAGCTTTTAAATAAGTAGTCTTTATTTGGGGCTTCCCTGGTGGCTCAGATGGTAAAGAATCTGCCTGCAGTGCAGGAGACACGTGTTCGATCCCTGGGTCAGGATGATCCCCTCCATTTAACTATTTTATTTAAAAATACTAATTTTTTTTTCATGGTCTTTAACTATAAATATTGGAATTGTCTATGCAACTTATAAACATAGGGATAAAGCATATGAATTCTAATATATTTATACTATATGCTGAACTTTACATAATAGCTTACAGGTAACCTTCACTATTAAGTATTTTTAAATGCTTAGACTAGGAAACAATACAGAAACTAATAAATTAAAATTGTTTTTTGTAGTATGTTAAGTGAGAAGAGAGTGTTAAATAATACACAATGCATATTTACAGCTTGGTTTTCAGTGTCATATATAGAGAGGAAAAAGACCTGAGGAAAATTTAAAAAATCATTTATCAATGGTTAGCTCAAGAAACAGAGTCAGGATGACTCTTACTGCCTTTTAATCTCTTTCTGTATTTCCAAATTCTTTGCAATATATATACATTACTTTTGGAACTGTTTAAGAAGAAATGTGCCAGCTTGGATAATTTTTTTTTTAATATTTAAACATTGTCAGGTATCGTTAAAATGTTCAGGTTTTACATAGCTCTCTGGAAGACCTAGGTTGGTCCTAAAAACACTGAATGTATTAGAGGAGGGAGAGATTTCCCTCATTCTGAAATAATAATGATAAATAATGATAAATGATAAATAATATTTTTAAAGTATTAAATAATTTTCAAAGCATTTTTTACATACATATTCTCTTCAGACCACCCTAATTCTCTAGAGTTGGTAGAAAAAGGATTATACTCATTGAGCAGAGGGTGTGGGAGGGAATTAGAGTTCATGAAATTTAGCAAATTGCCCATTTAAGAAGTGCACAGTTATTAAGTATCAGGGCCAGATTTCAAACCTGTTTCCTGCCGTGGCCATTCTAGTGCTTTCCTCTGTGCTGTAGGAACTGGACTCATTTAAGAGGTAAGCCCGAAAGGGGAAATAGACCTGAATCTTGTTCTAGTTACCAATTTGCCCAGAGACCTCACTGGAGCCTGAATCAGGAAAACTTACATGAATTTCTTTGTTCAATCCAAAGAAATGGCCATATTAGATAAGTTCTTTGGTTTAATTTTTTTTTAATCTATATTGTTTTTCACCCTATTCCCATTTGTGTATCTTGTGTCTATAAGCTTCTCCAGAGAACCATGCCTCTTATCTAAAGGACTACATTGCTTAATGAACAAACATTGACAGTGCTGATGCTGAGTTAAGTAACATAACAGTCTAGTTTGCATGGACATAATGTTGACATTGGTATCTTTCCTAATGGCTCAGACAGTAAAGAATCTTCCTGCAATGCAGGAGACCCAGGTTCAATCCCTGAGTTGGGAAGACTTCCGAGAGAGGGAAATGGCAACCCGTTGCAGTATTCTTGCCTGGGAAACCCATAGATGGAGGAGCCTGGTAGGCTATAGCCCATAAAGAGGCTATAGCTATAGTCCCAAAAAGAGTTGGACATGAGTGAGCAACCAAACAACAAAATCTAAAATTCACAGAAAATTCTCTCCCATAACTATGTTGGTCAATTGAAATGTATTTCACTAAGTTTCTGTGTGTGTGATAGTCATTCAGTCACTAAGTTTCTATTAAGCATAGTTTAAACAGATCTTTATGAGATCTGCCTTAGCATTTTTATGCTCCTGAAATATCATCACTATAACCTGCTTTTTAAAATAGTCTTGACACCTACTGAATACTCTTTCACCTCCTACAGAAAGCAAGAAAAAGAAAGCATTTATGTTTTTAATTTCAGTGAAAGGTTCTTGATTTAAGAATTAGTCATTTACTGTCATTTGAATTTCAAGTGTGCTGTAAGTAGTTGGGGTTCTTTCTGTATAACTTCTCCAGAGTTTTCACATATATCATTGTTAACTTCATCTTTCACTTGGGATTGGTAAAATAAAAAGTTTATTTACTACTATTTCTTAGTTTTCTTCATTTCAAATATTCAGTGCCTTTTCAAAAATAATATTATTTTTGAAATTTTTGAACAGTCTCATACTGTTCATTGACAACAGACAATGTCAAGAAATTGTGATTCTTGTATTCAGTTAAAAAAAACAAAATGAGGAAGTAAAGAAAGAATTACTGTAACAATTGTTTTTTCTCCATTTAGCTAAACATATTTTTTAGATTCTGAGACTGAATTCCAATACTAAATGTTATATATACAAAGAAGTGAAAAATAATTTACTTATTATGATTTCTCTATACTTAATAAAGATTTTACAATCAATTAGAAGGACTTCCTGGCAGTCCAGTAAGACTTCGCCTTCCAATGTGGGTTCAATTCCTGGTAGATGAGCTAGGATCCCATCTGCCTCGCAGCCAAAAACCCAAATATAAAACAGAAGCAGTATTACACCAAATTCAAAAAAAGACTGGTCCGCGTTTTAAAAAAAAAATTGTAATTTCCCCTCAAAATAATCCTAAATGGCAGGCACTATTATTACATATTTTACATATGGACAAACTGAGGCACAGAAAGATTAAATTATTCATAGTCATACAGCTAGTATGGTGCAGATAAGTATTTAAAATCAAGTCTCTGTTTTTGTGAGACTCCACATTCCCAACCCCTATAATGAATATAAGGGTTTGATACCTACTGTTTGTCATATGCCCATTAACTAGCTTTGTGGAAAGAGGTGGGGGAGGGGGGAGGGAAAGGGGAGGGAAAGAGGAAAAGGAGAAAGAATAGAGGGTGGCAGAAGAATTTTCAAAATTTTGCCAGCTTGTAGATACTGTGTGTTATATCTTATAATAAGGTGCAAATTAAGGACTTGAAGAAATTTACATAGAATAAATAATTTTAAATTTCCTCAAGGGAAGTTTTTGGTAATATTATCAAATGGAGACAGCAAGTCAATTTCTATCTAATTCTAATTCTAATTAAAATACTATGGCAGGCGCAGTTTTGGAACAAAAACAGTTCTGGTAATTCTCATAGTAATAATTCTACCTTTTCTTAAGTTTGTTATCTTTTTTTCCACACTTAACACTCTCAGCTTACTTAATTTTAATACCTACCCTTTTTCAAAAGTACATAATTCTAATTAGGCTTAAATCATAGGAAAATTGAAGAAGTTTGGAGCCTGTGAAAGAGGGAAAGCACCCCTTTCAACTCCCAAGTCCAGCTCTGTCCATTTCTGTCAGAGCTATTCCACCAAGAAAGGAGGAATTATTCTGATTGGTCAGATGTATTTAAGCATTCACTGAATCGCATTCTGTTACACAGGGTCACTGTGTTTATTTAAAGGTACACAGCAGCAGTTCCCACATTTTTTTCTTGCCTGTTTGCCTGGTTCTCTTATAGCAGGTAAGTGGAGTGAAGGGCGTCAGAACCGAGGCCTCCGTGTCTGGGTTCTATTTTGTTTCATGCACTAGGGTGGGCTTAATCTAGCAGAACAGTGAGCTCCTCTATGTTTCACTGGCCATTTCCATGCAGATGAGTCAAGCTCCATTTGGAGCCTGGGAAAACTTTTTTTTTTATTATTCTGAAAAAGAAACAACTTTATTGAGGTATAATTTAGTTTCCATATTTAAATTGTACAGTTCAATGATCTTTTTAAAAAAGTTTATTTTTAAATGTACAACAGGCTCCAAAACACTTCATTCTATATATGGGTAGCAATACATGTTATGGCAGGGAACTCAGATGCTTAAACAGGAATGGAATTGAGGATCACTTTAATGACCTTCATTAAACTTACCTAGTTGTGCAACCATCACCGCAGTCAAGTTCTGTAACATTTTTATCTCCCCAATAAGATTCCTCTTACTAATTAACAGTTAGTGATGATTCCCATTCTTACCCCCATGGTCAGTAGCTCAGTTGTATCCTATTTGTGACCACATGGATTCCTCTGTCTTTGGAATTTTCTAAGCAAGAATACTGGAGTAGGTTGCCATTTCCTTCTCCATGGAGCCTGGAAAATCTTGCATGCTCTCTCATCAACTTCTTCTTTCGGTATATACTCAGAAAATGGTAACATGCCCTGGGTAAGCTTTTACCTCAGCTCTGACTCAAGGTTATCAGGAATTCCAAATCTCTGACATGTTCTGTATCTTAAACAACAGATGATTTGTACATATTCTCATGCAGTTGTGGCTCAGTGGGTAAAGAATCCACCTGCATTGCAGGAGATGCAGGAGACTCGGGTTCAATACCTGGATCGGGAAGATTCCCTGGAGGAGGGCATGGCAGCCCATTCCAGTATTCTTGCATGGAAAATCCCATGGACAGGGGACACCTTGTGGGCTACCACTCATGGGGTCGCAAAGAGTCAGACATGACACTTTTACACTACTCATGCAGCTGGAACCTATATCTGTGTTTATGTGCTTCAAGCTAGGATGACTGTAGATTTTAAACAAGATAATTTAGAAATTTTATTAAACATTTCTTCTGTGGCAGGCACTGTTCTAGGTACTCTTGATAAAGTAGTAAACTGAGCACTTACAATCAACAGTCTCAGAAAGGGTACTTAACATCAATATTGAAACAAGAAAGAGGTACAGAAATCATACACAAAAAACAACAAAAAGAAGTCGGTTTAATATGCATGGTTGGCATTTTGGGGGTAAAAGACATCTAACACAAGGAGTTTTATAAGATTAATGATAAATAGTAATTTGTCATTAATCTTGTAAATGATTAATGGACTACAGTCCATGGGGTCACAAAGAGTTGGACATGACTTAGCAACTAAACACCAAGGCTGTCAATGTAGTGACCCTTTGCTCTTTATTCTTCAGGTGGCATTGATCCTATGCAATCAGAAGTAAGAGGGAATTACGGAGCATTCATATCATAATTAAATGTAGATTGACCCTGGTGATTATCAAAATCGGGTTGAATCAGAGGTAGTGCAAGAATGTTCTTTGGAATTTTTTCTTGATGAACATCATTATCTATCCTTGAGTTACAATGATAGAAGCCAGTGAGTAATTTATCAGTTTGGTTCCCTATGGGAACTAAGTTGAATGATGTTTTCTCCTTTAGTCATTGACTTTCTACAGAGATAGCAGAGGCATTTCAAGTTTCCCAGACAAGAAATCTACCAGTAAACAGCTGGTACAGTGATGGTAGATGTGTGTTATTTACGGCCATGGGCTAGAGAATATTGGTGAGCTGCATTTTGACTACTTGTCAAGCATTCTGACATATTGGAACAGAAAGTGCTATTTAAATGTAAACAGCAGTTTTTATTGAATTGCTATTAGTCATCTCTATGAGGAAGTGACCTATTAAGTAATAGGTCAGAGTACAGGAGACCTGCCATGAAATAAGATTGATTTCTGCTAAAGAGACCTTAAAGTAACTACATGTTTCAACCTGTGGTTTTTCTTCAATCATTTGTAAATTACCACAGAAAATGCCATGTAAGAAGCGATCAGAATTTACTTTCCAGTGTACTTTTCTGGGCATTCTCTCTCTTTCCCTCTTTTCTTCTCTCAGACCCAGATGAAGAGCAATGTGGGTCTCAAGCTTTAGTGAGAATCTGAAGGCTTGTCAAAACAGTGATTTCCGAAGACTCAGCTGGGAATTTGCATGTCTAACAAGTTTCTAGGAGAAACTTCTGCTGCTGTTATATATTTGATAAACCATTGCTCAAGTAAAAGGAATGGGAATTTAGGAAGCAGAAAGATTGAGAGCTGTGAAAAGCTGCCGGCAGCCTCTGATCTGGGTCACCAAGCTGTCCTAACTCTGGGGAAGATCACCACGACTGCCCCAGGGAGCTCATTGAAAGTAAATGGCCCTCCTCTGAGTGGAGGCTGAGGGCAGCAGGATAGAACACTCCTGACCTTTCTTCCCCCTCTTAAACCCAGGTTACCAGTTAATGGACCATTTAACCTCTCTTTGCGCCATTCTTTCTCAGATTCAAAGTGGTAATGGTAGTTTCTTTTCCCTGTGACTAAAAAACAAGGTAAAACAAAAATCTCAGTGATGCTTCCCTATGTGAAAAATTTCTTTGGATTAATCCATCTATTAGCCACTCTGATGTAGGAAGGAAGATATTTAGCAAAATTTATCTCACTCTATAAAGTTTTAGGCTTTTAAGTTTAACTCTTTAGCAAGTTACCAAATACCTATTCTCCACTGCCTGGAGCTAGCTATTTCCTTGAGTGTGTCTAAGATGTGGGGAGCCACACGGGAACAAGTACTGAAAGAGACTCTAAAAAACCCTGTCTAATCCACACCACTTTCATCACCGCCAGCTCTCCACTTAATCCACCACTCTTCTCACTCTTTCCACACCCAAACACCAGCCTTTTTGTGCTTTCAACACTCTCAACATCTTCCGATCCAAAAGGCATTTATAATTTCATCTTCTGGAAATGTTTAAGAAAATTAGTCCATACGCACATACATAGATTATGACACTAGAGGGTATGATAATAGGTAGGTTATAACTACCCTGACGTCTCTGCTCAGATGTCACCACATCAGTGAGGCCTTGATCATCCTATAAAAATAACTTTTGTGCATAGCCATGCAGGTGCACATATTAACCCACACATGCTCTATTCCATGCCTGATTTGTTTTTCTCTGTATGCTTGGTCCCATCTGCCAAACAGTATGTTTTGGTGTTGGTTTATTTTCTGTCTCTTCCCTAGGTAGAATGCAGATTTCAGGAGGGTGGAGTCTTGAATTTTTCCATTGCAGAACCTACAATAATCAATGATACATAAGAGTCACTCAGTAAATATTTCTAGGATGAAAAAAGAAAGGTGATATATCCTTACCATAGATTATCCATGAAAATGTTGGCATTGTTTGCATTACTTGCTCAAAGGATCTTATACTCAGTCATACTTGACTATTGGCAGTTCTTTAGAACCACTATTGCTCTTTATGCTCTTTAAATGATGCTGTAGCCTCTGCCTAGAATATTCATTTCTAAAACTTTTTTTTTGTCTTTCACATTTATGCATTTCCTCCAAAACACATACAGGTGTCCTGTTCTTCAAAAGTATTTCATGATAAACTCATTTTTTCTCTGTGCCCTCCTTCCCACTCTGGTTCCCTCTCCTGATACTTATCTAGTGGTTATGTTATACTGTTTGGTCCAGTTGAAACTCTTTCCAGTTTACCACAAACCACTTGAAAGCAGAGACGGTTTCTGACTTCAAAAGCACAATGCTCGAATGCCTGGCATATGACAACTCCTCGTAAATGTTCAGTAAATGGACAATAATCCACTTTAATCTTTTTCTTATCGTAAGAAGCTACTCTTCATTTCTCTAAACTTCTAAAATTTCCCTGAGAGACATGAGAGTAATAGTAATAAAAATATTTAACAATATTAAATAAAAAACAATAAAATAATAATAAAATATTAAATAAAAATAATAAAAATCAAGAGAATGGGCACTTATGATAACTAACTTGAAGATCAGCCTAGTAAAAACTGGAATAGTTCTCCAGACTATCCCTGGGTGGGGAAGGTCCCCTAGAGGAGGGAATGGCAACCCATGGAGAATCCCATGGACAGAGGAGCCTGGCGGGCTATAGTCCATGGAATCAGAGTCCAACATGACTGAGCAATTAACACACACACTCACAGGCATTACACACTCACAGGCTTCCCTTACAGCTCATTTGGGAAAAACTTTGCCTGCAGTGCAGGATACCCAGATTCAGTTCCTAGATTGGGAAGATCCCCTGGAGAAGGAAATGGCAACCCACTCCAGTAATCTTGCATGCAGAATCCCATGGACAGAGGAGCCTGACAGGCTACAATCTATGGGGTTGCAAGAGTCGGAAACGACTTAGTGACTAACTCCCCCACAGGCATTACGGTTTCAACAGAGGAATTTCAACATAGGAATTCAACATATGAAACATTCAGAACACAGCAGATCTTTAGGAGTCAAAGCTTGTTCTAAACTTTATAGCCATGGAGACTGGTAGAATTTGGAGATGTTAAGGTAGTGTATGTGACTGAGACTTGCATGTTTAAAGATGATAAAGACCCATCCCAGCAGAAAGATCCTACACACAACTGAGAAAAAAAAAAAAACCATTGGGCATTGTGAATGAGTGTATGCCTTGGCAGAAAGATGTTACATCTGTTCTTCCTACATCTGTGAGTGAATTATGCATGATATTACAAGAGGACTTTAAAATATGAGCAATTGGAAGCAAAAATAATAAGGAAGTGCATAGAAATGCAGTGAGTGAGTTTTGAAAGGCAGAAGTGGTGTACTGGTAGTTCTGGAAATCAACTGTGAAAACTTTAAGTTGATTAAATGTAACATAGAAAATGTACAAGAAAAAGTTGGTGAGATCAAATTAATAGGCAAAATAAACAGTTTCCTCAATAGTAACATTTTTGCTGTATCAAAGTATGAATAAAAAGCAGCGCATAAAGGATTGAGAAAATGAGTGTAATAATTCCTTTGTCATATGACTAGATCTAAGGTGAAAATTAGAACTCTATCTCAATGTATGGAGGGAATCATTGTTAGGAAATAGCATTTAAATTGAACAAGAAAAAGGATACTCAGGCATGATCCAGAGATAAGAACTTGCATCCCATATTCATAAACTATGGTGCACAACTGTCAAACAATCAGTATGGAGGCTGCAGAGAACAAACTTTTATTTGGGAGCTGGTCTTCCCTGGTTGGCCTGTGGTAAAGAGCAGTGCAGGAGATGTGGGTTCAATCCCTGGGTGGGGAAGATCCTCTGGATAAGGAAATGGCAACCCAATCCAGTGTTCTTGCCTGGGAAATCGCCATGGACAGAAGAGCCTGGAGGGCTAGAGTCCCTGGGGTCACAAAGAGTCAGACATAACTTAGCTACTGAACAACAACAAGGATTGTACTTCTGGAGACACAGATTCAGGTAAAATCTTAAGAGTGCTCTGTAGAAAAGAAAGAATCATTGCTTATAAAGATAAAAGATACAAGGTTGTTAAAGCTGTTTGGCAGGAATTATGATTGACGCAGGAAAGGAAATATTTGTCCTTAAGGGATTCTCTGTCACAAGTTTTTAGGGTAAGGGTTTGATAAATATCTTGAGTTTCTGGAACCTGCTCTGGATGCTTACGTCAAAACAATAGGTGATCAAAGTTCAGAGTCCACGTCAGCTGAGATGTGCTAAGTCACACTTGCCCAGTGGCCTCCTCTGAGGCTCCATTTGAGAGAACTCTCCTAGCAATACTGACTCCATTTTGATTTTTGTTTTACACAACTTACCTTCATTCCTCAAATCTGTTCGGAACTGATAAGCATATCCTTGTCATAGTACTTACTGTCTCTCACTGCATTAAAATGTACAATCACTGTTAGTCGCTTGGTCGTGTCTAATTTTCTGCGACTCCGTGGACTGTGGCCAGTCAGGCTCCTCTATCCGTGAAATTCTCCAGGCGAGAATACTGGAGTGGTTTGCCATTCCTTTCTCCAGGGAAATCTTGCTAACCCAGGGACTGAACCTGGGTCTCCTGCATTGCAGGCAGTCTTTACCGTCTGAGCCACCAGGAAAGTCCTATCTATATACTATACTGTATATAGACGTGTATATATATAAATTATGTACTTTTGTAAAAGCTTTGTGAAATAACAGCTAAATTGTACTCAAATATAATTTTCCTTAACATTGACTTAAATGTTCATTATAGTTCATATTTTTTCCCAATTAGTCCAGAATTATCAAATTAGAGAATTATCATTTCGAGACTGGTTTTTACTGACTTTAACTCCCATGTTCCTAATGAATAAACTAAGATTTTTTTTTTATCACTAATATTTTCTGACCATTCAAAATTTGGATTGTTTCAAATGATTCTTCTTCCATCTCCACCAGAAATTTAGCTTTCTCTTTCTCTAGTGTAAGAAGAGCCTGTCTGCTTCATACATTTATGTCACTTTCTGATCATTATTTTATAATCTCTGTATTCCCTAATTTTTAATTTAATGTTAGAAACGAATGTTGGCCCTTTCTCTAGTCAAGTCAGTCCTGTAGCTTCCAGAACCAGTGCCTACATATACATTTCTAAATGATGTCAACTACAGTTCACCAAGCTCTCTAGTTTTTATAGTTTTATCACCTATCTTCCCCTATACTATGACCTTATTTCTCACTTTCAAAATTAAACTTTCAGAACTCCATTGCAACAATGATCAGTGGTGGTCAAATGAACTTGTAAAAGATAACCAAAAGTTAAAGTATTGTAACCATTAGCAATATAAAAGTTCAACTACTGTCCGCTCTGCAAATTAATAGATAGTTAATACTAAAATTTGTGGTTTCACAATGGTAGTGTGCTTCTTTCGAACATTTATTACATTCCTACTATATGCCAAGCACTGACTGACTCTTTGATTTCATTTTTGTCCCAATTAGTGACTAGTTTTGAAAATTTTGTTTTCCAAACACAGAATGATGACTTGGTTTAAAAACATGCTGTGGTATACACCAAATACTAAGATGTGCATTCTTTCCGTCCTCACTTTTTTGTTTCCATTTATCCCATCGTAGTTTAAATATTTGTTTAATTTATTTATTTGGCTGTGTCAAGTCTTAGCTGGAGCACAGTGGATATTCAGTCTTCGTTGTGGCTTGTGGGATCTAGTTCCCTGACCAGGGGTGGAACCTGGGCCCTCTGCATTGGGAGCATGGAGTCTTAGCCACTGGACCACCAGGAAAGACCCCTATCATAGTTTAGATTCTGTCACTTTTCACTTCAGCCCTTATAATAGTCTCCTATTATGGGAAGTCTCCACTTACCGTCTCTTCACCATTCGTTAATTTCCTCAAACACAGTTCATACACACAGAACATTACCTGAATGATATTCACTACTGATGGCTGCTTGCTTTCTCAGAAACATTTAAAAGATGCAGAGTCTTAGAGGGGGAATGCTATCGCCATCTGCTGACTTGAGCCCAGAGTCTCAGAGGATGAAACTTCTTTCAGAAATGGGGAGGCCCAGCATGGAAGTGTAATGAGGAAGTGCCACAGAAAGCTTATGAACCTTTTAATGACTTCTCAGAAAATATGCATACACACATACACCTGCACAAGATGTCCAGTGTGATTTCAAAGAGATTCTCAGAGACCCTGTATGTCTTGAATACTGGGTAAGAACTTCCAGACATGCTAAAATTTACAATAATGAAAAATCTGCAATAATGCAATCCAGAGAGCTGTGCACTCAGACCAAATGACTTATATCCCTTGTAATATTATTTCTGCCAAGTTGCCCCATCTTCTTTTGGCTTGCATAACAGACAGTTACAAGAATTTTTCCATCTTCCATTGCATCCTTTGTACAAAGACTATATAAATGCACGTAATATCTTGCATGTTATTTCTTAGGGTTAACAGATACCTGGTGTCCAGTATAGAGTTTCATGGACTACAGGCTAACTATTCTATAAAGGATAAACTAGTTCTTTGTAAACTAGACTGTTTATGTATTTCTCAACGCTCTGTTTCAGTTATTCTTTCTTACCATTTCATAAATTCTTTTGATGTGAAGTGAAACAAAGCAGGATGTTTTTTTTTTCTCCACACTTGGACAGAATTGTTAGAATGGCGACTAGGAGGCTGTCATGGTGGCAGAAATGACAATCACAATGAGAGAACCCCTACGTGGGTGTGGTTTTCCTACTTCAATTACCTGGGGGTTGTTTTCCAGTGCTAAAACTAGGATGTTCTGAATTTTGCTGTCCTGAAAGGAGTTAGTGTTTCCTTCAATTGCTATTATATTTCCTCTAAAATTCCTATGTAATTCCATTGACCATTGAATAAATCCAAAGTAAACTCCTTTGCCTGGCTCTCTAGACACTTCAGCTATTTAACCTATCACTACAGGTTCATCATCTCCCCTTCTCCTACATATAAGCCTATGCTGTCTTCAACCTGCACAAACCTCTCTTTGCTCCGGTGCTGGGGAGTTTTTTCCAATCACTGAGGCACTTTTCGTTCTGTTGATTTTGCCAAGATTATGCCAGGATTTGATTTTTTCAGATGTGATGCATGTTAAATCTGCTTTATATGTGTAACATGATTGTATAGTTAATAAGTTAGACCAAGAGTAGTATTAAATGACACCTAATAGTGACTCTGATGTTATAAAACCAACATCTAAGTACATATATATGTGTTTTTTCATATACATTCATGTCTTTCAACACTAACCTCACCCTGTACGTTCTCATGACTTAAAATGTGCTTTACTTTTTATTTTCCAGGCCATTGCATGTGGTACTCTCTTTGCCTAGAATTCTCTTTTCTCAATACTTCTACTTGCCACAACGTCCCCATGTAATAACCCTATGTGGAGAAACCTTTTTTCCGCCCCTCGTATGGGTTCCCCAGCTCCCTGTTCTAAGCTCTGTTTGTTCACAACGCATTGTAACTCCTTGTTTATTGTCTTACTTCATCGCTGTGTCGCCAGTGCCTGTACAGCACCCAGCATATGGAAAGCACTTGAATGAATGAAAGTTGGTGACATTGAAATATACATATAACTGGTTTCAGTTCAGTGTAGTTCAGTCACTCAGTCGTGTCTGACTCTGCAACCCCGTGAATCGCAGCACGCCAGGCCTCCCTGTCCATCACCAACTCCCAGAGTTTACTCAAACTGGTTTAGAGGAGTTAAATGATAATTGTCATTGAAATTCATAAAGATATTTATGCTTTTGACCCAGTAATCCAGGAGTCAAAAACTCAAATGATTTAAGGGTCTGACAGTTAATCTAAATGTACATTGTTGGCCTGGGGGACGGCAATGGAAAATATAGGTTACACTTGCCTCACCTAAACACATTCAGATTTACAAGCCAAAAAAAGAAAAATAATAACCTCTGACTCATTCTAGAGAAATAATTCTGTAGAGAGAAAAAATTTAAAAAAAAATTTGTAATAATATTATTTGTGAATCTAACTGTAATAAGGAAAAAAGAACACAAATTAAATAACTAAAATAGGGAACTGACTAAATTACATATAGATCATATCCACTAAGTGTCATATATTCTTTAATATGAAATAATCCCCCAAACTGTAATATATGTAAACTGCATTTGTTGTTAGAAATGGTGAAAGAATAATGCCAAACCCTATGTTTGCTGTAATTGCTGCCATGCAAAAATGTGCATCCTTGTTTTAAAGAAAAGATTATGCAAAATGAAGACAGCTATGTTAGGGTGCTCAAAATAGAAATGATTTTTTTTTTTAAGTTCAGCATTTAATAATGCCATCGTTTTCCAATTCCAATCTCTGGAGAAAACTTTGGCAATATCTTCTTGAGTCTTAGGAGACAGCACCTAGGAAGCAGAACCAGGTTACTTTGGATAAGAACTGAAGAATATGAATTGTGGGCTAAGCTAGAAATAACATTGTCATAGCAACCTCCAAAGATTTCATAGGAAAAGCATGGCTTGGATTTCTTTTTTTTAAGGAGTGTGACTAACAAGATCTCTTTTGAAACAGTTCTGATGTAGTGAGGGATAAGATACAATAAGTTTGATAAAGAGTTTTGTTGAGATTGGGATATAGTGGCCTAACCTTGAGATCAGAAGTGAGACTCCCTAGTGTAGGATTAGCACATTTTATTTGTTGATTAATGTTCAGTGATTTAACACTTAATGTGATGCCAATCTGCCTTCCCTGCACATAACAGTATTTATTTAATAATAAACTTTTAATAATATAATAATTCTATAATGATAATAATGGTTTTTATAAGTTAAAGAGTTCAATTCTCCTTATCCAGAGACATTTAATGTATTTTTCTGATTCTTTGTTGTTGTTATTGTTTAGCTGCTAACCTGTGTCTGACTCTTTGTGACCCCATGGACAGTAGCCTGCCAGGCTCCTCTGTCCATGGGATTCTCCAGGCAAGAATACTGGAGTGGGTTGCCATTCTCTTCTCCAGGAGATTTCCCCAACCCAGGAATTGAACCTCTGTCTCCTGTATTGGCAGGCAGATTCTTTACCGCTGAGCCGCCAGGAAAGCCCTTCTGATTCTTTATAAAGACTCAGTTTTCTGTTCTAAGTGTGTTTCTGGGATAATATGTATAACCTCCTGGAAACAGATGCCTGTAGAAATTGTGGTAGCATCAGTGGGGAAATCATTGTAACTTCTTCCTTGGAAAGGGCATATTCCATCAGTCTCATTGCCTCATTTGTTAAGCTGAATTGCCATCCTAAGTGACAAATCTTTTTCGTGTCCAAACTTCCTGCAAGAGTTTATGTGTTAACCCTATTCTGAGTTTAGATCAGAAGTGTCCCTTAGATGATTTTATAAATCCCAGGTTTCCTATAGTTTTCAAAAGCTGGTCCAGCCCACCGGCCAGGCAATTGCTCTCTTTATACAATGAAAGTTTCCTCAAGCAAATTAAATATGTGGCTTTGTACAATATAGCAACTAATGTCCTAAAACTGCTAATTTTTTGATCATGCTAAAACTTTGAGTGGTTTCTTGACTGCATTCAGAAAATCTGCTTTTGATAACATAATCCTGTGGTATCAACTTTGTTATCTTGCACAAATAAGCAGTCCTGATATAGGGCCACATGGTTGAGGAGGAAGACACTGTCAGTAATTATATTTAAGAGGAAACTTCTAGTTAGTCATTTTTTTCCAGTTCAAGGTAGATTTTTATAAATACTGTTTATTTTAAATAGCAATATGTCCAAAATATCGTGTTTCTCATAACACATACAAATTTTTGACTCTAGCTTTCTGTGTAACATTAAAAACAAAAATCAACAAAGCACAGTCAAATCACCTATTACCTCAAAACAAGGAGCTGTGCGGCAGCATCAGTGTGATGAGTTAAGCCATATGAACAAGGAGCAGGGCCAAGTTTGAAACCCCTACAGTTCAGGACTCATGGGAACTGGCACCTGATCACCCTTACAAGTAACCCACTTAGTATGTTTTTCTGAAGCTAATGGTAAAGCTAACCTTTTTTAACCATCTGCTAAGGACAGAGATCATGTTATAAATTAAACGGAACTTTGATTTCTATTTCCATTTCTAAGCATTTGACTGCAAATTAAACCTCAGATTCTTAAAGAATTCTGTCTTCTATGTGAATGGGATCTGTCCACTCTTTCATTCAACATCTACTGAGCTGATACTTCATACAAAAGACTGAGTGAGTGGGTTAAAAAATATTTGAGGAGATTACCGTCTGGTTAGTCATACCCTGATCTTCACTCATTCTGAAGTTTTGAATCGGAAAAAAAGAATTGAACCAGTATTTGTTCAGTTTTGCACATAAATAGTCCTAGAGAGCATAGAAGAAAAGAAGACTTTTTCCATTGAAAAAATATGACTTTTCTGACTAAATTAATATATATCTTAATCATTTATATTTCAAATGAGAGGAAAGTTTAACAGATTTTTTTTCTGTGAATCTCTACTGCTTTGAGGCATACAAAAATTTGTTGCTAATTTGAGGCTTTCCCTTTTTAAAGTCATATGCTAAGTTGAGCAATTAATAACCTTGAAATTTAGGAAACTGACTCACATGGACTACCTAGGAAATTGTTTGCACTAATTTGATTTATAACTCTGCCCTAATCACTTGTAAAACTCAGCTAGACAGTAAAAAGTCCTCTACTTCAAACCTCATGGTAAAGTTTTCCAGGTTAATCTGAATTGGTTTCAAACGTGATGAAAGGATGGAGATCACCAAAATCTAGATTCTCTCTACAGCCACATACAAAAGAATGGTATTAGACTACTATCATGTACCATACACAGATATCAACTCAAAATGGATTAAAGACTCCAGGGTAGACCTGAAACTGTAAAACTCCTAGAAGAAAATATAGGCAGTACTTATTTTGACTTTGGTTTTAGCAATCTTTCTGGATATGTCTCCTCAAGCCAGGGAATGAAAGCAAAACTAAACAAATGGGACTATTATCAAACTACAAAGCTTCTATACAACAAAGGAGACATCAACAAAATGAAAACTTATCAAATGGGAGGAGATATTTACAAATCATTTTTTCTAAATATCCAAAATATATAAAGACTTCATACAGCTCAAAAACAAAAAACAAATAGATTAAAAAATGATTAGTGAAGCTGAATAGATGTTTTTCCAAAGAAGGCATATATATGGCCAACAAGCATGTGAAAAATGTTCAACATCACTAATTATCAGGAAAATGTAGATCAGGGCCACAGAGAGATATCACTTCAAACTCATTAGAATGGCTGCTATCAAAAAGACAAAAATAGCAGGTGTTGGAGAGAAAATGAAGGAAAGGGAACCCTTGTGTCCTTTTGATGAGAATGTAAATTAGTGTAGCTACTATGGTAAATGATAATGGAGATTCCTCAAAATATTAAAACTATCATGATTCAGCTATCCACTTGTATTTACCTTAAAAATACAGGAACACTAATCTGAAAAGTTATATGCACCTCTGTGTTCATCACAGCATTGTTTACAACAGACAATATATGGAGACAACCTGAGTGTCCGCTGATAGATGAATGGATAAAGAAGACACACACATACACACAATAAAATACTACTTAGCTATAAAAAGATGAAATCTTGACATTTGAGACAGCATGGATGGACCGTATATGTTAACTAGAATGAATCTCAGATGGAAAAAGACCAATATCTTATTATTTCACTTATATGTGGCATATGAAAAAAACCACTACAATATTGTAAAGTAATTAGCCTCCAACTAATAAAAATAAATGAAAAAAAAAAGCCAAATGATGAAACAAACAAACAAAAAAAGTGAACAAGCCAAACTGAAACAAACAAGTAGATACAGCTAACAGAGTAGTGATTACCAGAAGGGAAGAGAGTGGAGTGAGGGCCGGATGGGCAAAGGGGGTAAAAATATGACAGACAGAAAGTAGAATTTAATGGTGAGCACAGTATAGTGTATCTGAATGTCAAAATTTAATATTGTACACATGAAACATGTGTCATAAACCAATAAAATATAATCGTTAAATAAATTTCTTTAACTTATGAAATAGCAACATACTTTGTCGAATTTACTTACCTTCAGAATTTTTATTTGTACAGATTGAACCAGAAGAAGTACCTTCGTTGGTCTATTTGTTTTCTAAAATTCTGAGACTAAATTGTTTTTACAATGACTTCATAAAATTATTGATAAAATGTTTTCATAATCATGAAAATATTATGATAAATAACTGTAATAGCTGCATTTATCTAAATATTTAGATAAATGTGTAATAGCAGCATTTTCTCAAACTGATAAAGTATTTTTTCTAAATGTATATCTCAAGTTAAGAAGAATTAAGCTGCACAGATATAATATTTACTAATCTTTCTCAAATGATATGAACTTAATATCAGAAACCTGTAATATATTAATATCCTCATAATGGAATTCGGATTTTCTCTTCAGCAGAAAATGATCAGGGCATATGTGAATGATTTTTTTTCCCCTATATTCCTGTTGGATTTGTTATCATGATCTCATTGTATATCATTTAAAGTGTGCTCTTAAGCATTTGCCAATTAAAGAAACTCAATATAAAGACACAAAGACCCCATCTGAATTTGCTGAGTTTGCATAGTTATAAAACTGTGGCTCATTGGAATCTAGTGTGCTATTGGAATTTTTTACACGGTGCTAGTCACTTCGGTTGTGTCCAACTCTTGCACCCTATGTACTGTAGCCCACTGGGCTCCTCTGTCCATGGGATTCTCCTGGTAAAAATTCTGAAGTTGGTTGCCATGCCCTCCTCCAGGGGATCTTCCCTACCAAGGATCAAACCTGTGTCTCTTACGTCTCCTGCATTGGCAGGTGGGTTCTTTACCAGTAGCACCACCTGGGAAGCCCTTTTTTTTTGCACACTTAGCTCTTAAACTAAGAGCTTCCAGGTGGCTCAGATGGTAAAGAATCTGCTTGCAATGCAGGAGACCCGGGTTTGATCCCTGGGTTGGGAAAATTCCCCTGGAGAAGGGAATGGCTGCCCAGTCCAGTATTCTTGCCTGGAGAATTCCATGGACAGAGGAGCCTGGAAGCTCTTACACTAATTTGTTTTGGATTCTGGGCAAATTGCTTGGTACCTTGGTTAAGTGAGCTTTTGAAAAATATTTCATGTGTCGAGTCACTTCACATTGAGCTAATAGCTGTGTGTTTGCTAAGTATTTTGTGAGGAGAAAAGAGCAAAGAAAGCTAGATTTTCTTAAAAACACTGAACTGTAATGTGTATGTAGTGACTGGGTAATTACTGGGCAGAAACGGGGCTGCCAATAAAAGTCAAATATATGCAACTACCTTCTTTTGCTGAAAATCTGTCCTAGTTTCATGTTAAATTTCATATTAAAATGGTACTGCATTTTCCTATAATGATATTATTATAACACAGAGGATATATTTCTGACCAAAGACTCTACATCCACAATATATGATAAAAGCCAAGGTGTGATTATTATCATACTCAACTAATTTAAATAGTAAAATATATTCTAAACCTCATAATGGACAAATATATGAACTGTGAGGTGGTTAAATGTGTCTCTAACTTATTTTAAGAAGGCATATATCATTATGTTCAAACCATATTTCTAGTATATCATAAAGTATAGCTACATAAAATGAACACATTAACTTTAATTACCACTTATTTACACTAATAGAAGTCTGTTCCCCAACAGGAAAGATGTACATATGTATATGGGTGTTTGCGTGAGCTAAATGACTGATATCTTTTTAAAAACTGTCCAAGAAAGTTTAAAGTAATGAATTTTCATGTACCATGAGGAGGTAATAAAAGTCATTCTCCCATATTTCCTTAATTCTGAGGTGCCATATGTTGTATATGTCCTTAAGTTAGTAAAACTGTTTTTGGAAAGAGAAAAAGCAAGTACAGCAACTGTGCACGTTAGAAGGAAGATTCTGGTTTTTTAAATTTTATAATGAAAAAGAGGTATGAAGATGGAATATATTTTTTATTTACCTTAGAATTAAATCTGAATTTAAGATTAATTTCTATAATATGTGTGTTAGTCGCTCAGTTGTATCCAACTGTTTGCAATCCCATGGACGGTAGCCTGCATGCTCTCTTGTCCATGAAGTGTTCTCCAGGCAAGAATAATGGAGTGGGTAGCCATTTCCTTCTCCAGGGGATCTTCCCAACCCAGCAGTTGAACCTGGGTCTCCTGCATTGCAGGCAGATTCTTTACCATCTGAACCACCAGGGAACCTTGTATGCAATCTTTCTTGAAGGAATTTGTAATTTGCTATGAGTGATTTAGAAATTTCCGGATTTCCATTCATTTTCGAAATTCAATATTTTGGCTAAATCCAATTATTTGTGGCTTCCCTGGTGGCTCAGTGGTAAAGAATCTGCCTGTTAATTCAGGAGACGTGGTTTGACCCTGGGTCAGGGAGATCCCCTGGAGAAGGAAATGGCAATCCACTCCAGTATTCTTGCCTGGGAAATCCCATGGACACAGGAGCCTGATAGGTTACAGTCCATGGGGTCACAAAAGAATCAGACACGACTTAGCGACTAAACACAACAACAGTCAATTATTTGAAATCCTCTCTCAATCTAGACTGCCCATGAGGCCAGTGCCTGAGCTGATCCTCTAGAGAGCTTCATGGAGATTATAGTAAGGAGAGCTCTTGTTGAGTAATTTATAGATGGTTAACATCATTAGGAATTGCTCCCAATTTTATTCATGATTCTGAACCCTTGAAATCATTGAAATACCAAAAAATGAGTATAAAACTATTAGGAAGAGTGAATACTTGAGCTTACTCTCAGAGTCTCTGAGGCAAAGGCACATTCTGTGCAGAAGTGTAAAGAAATATAGTTTTGAAAAAATAATTCTAGTTACAGTTAGAAGTTGGTGAACTCTGAAGTTTCTCTTATTACTGGTGAAAGAGTTTAGAGCCATTGAAAACATTTCCCTCTAGACACTGATATGCTGAACTTATTTTAATCAGCAGTTACACAAGTTGACCCAAGTGCTAGGCAGTAGTGAGTAGGATACTGGGCAAAAATTGTTTCTTTCTCCTTGTACAAAACCTGGATGCATCTTATCAAAAGTAACCAGGCGAAAGGGATGTTTATTCAAAGCTATTGCAACTGGAGAGAGTAACCAGGCAAAAGGGATGTTTATTCAAAGCTATTGCAATTGGAGAGAGACTGAACTCAACTCTGCTGAAACAAAAGTACTGGAGTACCTGGAGAACCTTCTAAAACTTTTGAAGGTGGTGTCAACAACAAGGAGACTCTGTCTCTTGTAGCACCATCAGCTCTGCACATCACAGTTGAATGGATACTGAGATAACATCGGAAGGGCTCTTCTCTTATACTTAGGACATTCTCTGAAATATCTTTGTTTCTTTGCTTTATCACCAAAACGATTGTTTAAAGGAACATCCTTTTTGGGTTTTTTTTTTTTTTTCAGATACACACAGGGAATGCTATTTATTAACTCTCACTATGTGCTAGAGTTATGCTGACAGTCTTCTTATATATCCCTATATATCAGACAGGAAATGTTAAGACTTCTGATATTGGTTCCATATGGTTAAATAAACTGTTTAAAGGAGGATATTCCTGAACTGGGGAGGGATGTCTGGGACAAGAGCAAGCCAGATGGAGACAATTTAATAAACCATTTAGTCTTATCTGAAAGTCTGATAAAATTTGAATACCAATGTCTGGCTTATATGGAACTTATTTTTCAACATAATATGACTTGTCTATTTTTCATAAGAATTTGGGATGAAAAGGAAAAAAATAATTTCATCTAGTCAATAAAAGAAATACTGATGATCCTCATATTTCTTTGAAATGCTTTGGTAAATTTCTTGACTTGTCATCTGACTGATTTTTACCCTTTTCCAGAAAAAAAAAAAAAAAAAGCTTACTGGGAGGAAGTAAGACTTAGTGCTTTTCCAGTGTATTCTTGGTATTCTTCCAACACTTCTGGAAAACATCATTCTATCACATATTCCTATAGAACTGTCAGCTGAAATGAAGAACCCTTTTTCACAGCTTCTGAGACAAACGTATCAGGATATTCTTAAAGATACCATATCCAAAAGGCATATTTAAAATAATTAGTTCATCATCATGCCCCGACAAGACTGCAAGGTTGCTTAGCAACAGAATCAGGCACACTTAACAAGAACGTGGATGGAAACAATGGAGAAAAGTGATCGAGATCTCATAAAGGCAAATTCTTTGAATTAAATCTTCATGAAAAGATATCATGGGGAGAATGAGTTTTTTAACCTAAAAATTGTTTCCTGAGATTGGTACAACATTATTTCATAGCTAAACATCAACCACTTTCCATAAAGTAGATAGAAACAATGGTACTTTTAGTCTTTATGTAATTTAGGGCACTTACAAAACAGTATTTATCAGTGTTAGCTTAAAAATGCAAAATATTTCTATGCTGTCCCATTTTCTTTAAAGCTCTAGAGATATAAAGAAAGAAAGATACTTACAAAATATATACTTCAAATATATTTGATTAATGGTGTATTTTATTTTTATGTCATCATACATAATTCAACTATAAAAAGCAAAGCTATATTCTTTTAAATTTGAACAACATATAAATATATATGTGTATATATGTATACATATATACACACAAACATGCATTGTCTATCTATCTAGTTCCCATTTCTAGTAAAAAAAAAAAAAAAAAAAGAAAGAGTGAAAGAAAGAAAAATCCTACAAAGCATTATCTCTTTGGGATTCCAAGACTGACTAATTTTTGACTACTTTGACTGAATGGGCCGATTTTATACTACAATACCTGGAAAAGCACTTACTTGCTTCTGTTAGTAAATGGAAATAAATCCAACACATACGGGTTCTCTTGATGTAATACCTAAACACCTAAGAAGCTCAGTCAAGGAATAAGCTCAACATCCAGGCAGAAAACCTCTGCTCTAACCCTAGTCTCATCTCTGGCTGGGACAATTCACTTAACCACCATAGACCTCATATTCCTCTTGTATAAAAGGAAACCTCCAAGATTATTTCCACATTAAAACTCCTAAAGCTCATGGCCATCAACTCTAAGTAGCATCATTCATTTTACTCATGGCGAAATTCGTTGTTTTTCTGAATCGGTTATTGGACTACTGTCTTTCTGTAAGTGTTAGAAGTAGCAGGCTTGTTCACCAATACATTCAAGTATCAGACAGAAGATTTTCAATACTGGCTTTCTTTTGTTTTCTCTTCGTGCGTGATTACATGTTGCTGAACTGCTTTTTAGTTTCCGGAAGCTAAAAACAGGCAGGTGCAGATATAATATGGGCAGCCCTTTAAATCACCAGCCTTTCTGTTTTTAAAACAACTGGCTTATTTGCACAGCGTTCAGAAGAGGGTTAGATGAGCAGATCTGTTTTCCTTTTCTTGAGAAGTTTTGTAACAGCACCAAAAGGTCATCCTTAAAATGTCAGACAAGATCAACAACAAAATCTTGGAAAACAGCCAGTCCACCAAGGAAGCAAACCCAAACTATTTACAGATGCTAACTATAAATAAGCAACAGAACCCTAGAGTGGAGGGAGGGCAAGGGAGAGAAATACTTTGTAGGCATAGCAAAGAAATATTTTCAAGAGATGCCTCATGGCATTGAACCGTTGGGAATCAGTAGCAGCAAACAGGCCTGGGCCCCAGCAATTGGTAAAGGGCTCATTCATCAGGAGGTTGGAAGCAAGAAGTCTAAGATCATGAGTCAGAGAAGCAGAATCATGAGCCACAACCCACACCGGGTGCTGTATGCTATTGTTAAAACAAAGAAAAGTTGATGTAAATATTTTAATTGCAAGGAAGTGAAAAGGTGGCTTTTTAATCCCACTAGTTGATGCCAGGCCAGGTTTTTGATTATGTGACGAAGGATGTAGCCCTATCGCCCTGACAGATGAGTAGTAGAGAAGATGCTGTTTTCTTCCCACAAAAATACCATTTCTCCTACTAACAATTCCAAAAGGGAGAGAAAGCCTTTAACAGAAAACACATTAAAGGAGAGTCGCAGATACTTAAAACCAGAAACTTAATATTGATGAAAGAAGCAAGTAGGTTTAAGAAGAGGAAAAGCTACAGAAAATGATTAAAGTTTTGCACATTTAGTTCATGTTTTTAAAATTATGAACAGAAATGGAGAATTCTCTGCCATTTGTATTTTATCCATGATTCATTAGAAGTTTACCAGGATGAAAAGTAACTTGCTGGCAAATGTGGAAAGTAACACTGAAGACATAGCATAAGCCAGAGACATATTTGTAGCAAAGGATTTCACAACTTTGACATGATTGACACCAGAATCATATTATAGTTATACTTAATGTTAGATTTTGAAATATTAAATGTATATTCAGGAGAAATAGTCAATAAATTGTACATAATATATTACAGTAGTAAATGTTAGGTTCTTTTCAATGAATAGTGTATAGTCTTTTTGCAGTCTTTTTAAAGAGACTCATTTTAAATACATATTGTTTCAAATTTGGGGAACAAGAAGTTTAAAATAAGATGAACCAGATTTCTACAGTCCATTTTCAGATGCTCAAAGTGAGCAGGTTACTAAATGGAGAATGGCGGAGGCCATGTGCTAATCTGTGCATTCCTTGCACTGTTTTAATTTTAAATCAATGCATCTATAATATGCAAGGGCACAAATCTCTCATATATCATGCTTTTCAGGCAGACTGATACACAGGAATAACAGTCACCTTCAGAACTTTCTTGTCCACCCCATTAGAACAGACCTTAGGCAAAACTGTGATGACTGCTTGTTTCATCATGCTCCACTTCCCAGTTTCCCCTGTGAGTCTGTTTGCTGCTCTGTCTCTTCCCTGACACCCTCGGTGGGACTCTGACGCCCTCAGGTTCTCACTCCTCCTCCGCAGCATCAACACTTGCTTTTGAGTCCTTCAGGTTGAGGTAAGAGTGACTAAGGTCTTAAAGCTCAACCAGGATTTGAATACCAATGGGAAAGAAAGATTGAGGGTAAAGGGATGAGATTCAGAGATAAAGGGATGAGAGCTGACTGCCAACCCTCAGTTAGTAGATGGGAAGACATTTTTAGGCATCAGAACTTTTCTGCCTCTCCAGTCATAATATGTGTTCTGCAAGCTATGTAGTTGGAGAGATGCAATCATAGGAAAGGCTCAAGATACCAGAAAATAGAAACAAAACTCTTTCTTGTTAGTTCATAAATAGGCTATAGGCCTACTAAAGAGAACATTAAAATTGCCCGGTTTCCTGAGCCCCGAAACCAGCCGGCAGGGCAAAGGAGTTGAACAATGTGGCATTCGTGTTGGTTAATGGCAGAGAAAATTCAGTGTGGAGTTACAGATGCTAAAGCAGATATCGGGATGTTATTTGTGTGTATGCGTCCATTGTGTATGTATATGGAAGCCACCTCTGTCATCTAGGAAGACATTTAAACCTTCCAAAGTTATTAATTCATTGAGGAGAAACAATTAGCTTCAACTTCATTTTATTGCTAAAATTGGGTCATATTTGAAGGATGAATCAATAACAACGATTTCCTTGAAAGGTCTCTTAAAGCTATTGATTTTTTTATGGCACTGGTATGAAAGGGGGTTGCTCTGAAAGAACACAAACAGGTAATAGTATCTTTCCACAATTTTGGCAGTAGTCATTGAGCAAAAACTACAATATGATAGAAAGCACAGTTAGCTTTCTTTGTCTCATACACAAAGTTAAAAGGCGGGAAAACCCTACCTTTTATTATTTTGTATTTAGTAGTTATGTAAATTAAAACAAGCTGATCATACATATTAAATTATATATATATCATATATATTAAATTAAAACAAGCTGATCATATATATCATAACCCATTATGATTATTCAGTTACCCCCCAAAAAAATTTACTTTGAAAATGAATCCTGAATATGAGTACATTTTGTATTCAGAATCATGGGGAAAAAGAAGCCTCCGTTTAACTTATGTGGGCGAATCCCATAGTTATTGATCATTAATGAAGGAAAGCCAACTAATTTTCTAACATTTCATCATTTTCCACTTTTTAGCAAAAGAGGGATTTTATTACTCAGTGCGAGGAACTATAGCCATTATTTTATAATAATTAAAAGTAGTATAATCTATAAAAATATCAAATCACTAAGTTGTACTCCTGAATCTTTTGTAAATCGTCTATACTTCAGTAGAAAAGGGGAATTTTGTGTTTCTTATCAGATGTTCTTTTCTTTGTTAGAAGTGAGGGAAAAACAGCACTGATCTAAAGAAGTCAGTTTCTTGATTTGCCTGATGATTGTGAATATGAATAGGCGTGTTCTCTATAGAACAGTAGCTCTTAACCAAAGAGAAGGCTGGCTCTGACATATTTTGCAAAGAAAAGTGTGACAAGATATAGCAATCCTTTTAAATATTTCTGAAGTTTAAACAATTAGTGTACTCTGCATGAATTTTATCTTTCAACTAAATTGTTCTACTCTGAAATTTATGATGTGTGATCCAGGTGAATTTATAATACTGAATTCATAAAGAAAGTGTAGTAGAATTCACATATCTCCATATTGATGGCATTTTTAAAATAAATTTATTTTTAAGTGCAGGATAATTGCTTTACAGTGTTGTGCTGGTTTCTGCTGCACAACAGCGCTCATCAGGCATATATCGCCTCCCTCCCGAGCCTCCCTCCCACCACCCCCTTTCTACGCCTCTAGGTTGCCACATAGCACCAGCACCAGACTGGGCTCCCTGTGTTATGTAACAGCTGCCCACTAGCTATTTAACACGTGGTGGTGTATATATGTCAATGCTACTTTTTCAGTTCTTCTCACCCTCTTCTTCCCCTTCTGTGTCCACAAGACCATCATCTACATCTGTGTCTCTATTTCTGGCCTGTAAATGGTTCATCGTACCATTTATCTAGATTCCATATACATGCATTAATATATGATATTTGATTTTGCCCTTCTGACTTACTCCACTCTGTATAACAGGCTCTAGGTTAAATTCTAATACTAAACTATTATTGTTTCATAAACTAGGAGAAAATTGTTCTGATAACAAGCAGGAGAGGCTGGCAGGGACGATAGATTTTCCACTCTTTCCTTTCTATTTTTTGTGAGCCTAAGTACTCTAGTTGACCAATTAATGGCAACAAACTGACAAATTTTCCTGACTACTAATTAATTTGCTCTAATTTCACTAGTTTTGTTACTGCTAAGGCTTCTACTATTTCTGTATGTGAGTATCACCTTACCCTACTCATCCTATTTACCTCTTCAAACTTCCTCACATATAGAGAACCCAGTTCATTAACTTGACTCAGATGATACTTATAATCAGAGAAAAAACAAAGAAGAATTAATATAATGCCAACTAGTATAACTATTAATTAGAAGGTATGTTTTGAGGGTTTTAAAACAAAAGAGTGGTAGAAATGATAATAGATTAATTTTAGGAAAACTGTAGTATACAGATAGAACACAAAATGACACCACAGATAATTTTCCAGGAATTTAATGTACTTGATATATATCCAATGTGTGCCTATGGATGGTGAGCAACTAGTAGTAAAAGAGAATCACATAGCTGCATTTCTGGACAAATCAGGTTATCAAAAAGATGTAATAATGTCACTGTTTACCTCAATAATTTCTTAGGCATTCTTTGTTGATTCTGCTGGAGGTTACATGAGATTATCCTAGTAAAAGCGTTACAATGACTTCAGCACTGTAGGACAGGAACACAGTAAGAACTAAAGGCAGGGAAGGAAATGCATAAGTAAGAAGGAAAAAGAAATGAAAGAGCTAAAAGATGTATTACTTGGCTATCAGGTGCCAGGAGAGTCCATTTTGCTTTCTCTTAATCTTCATAATGCTCTTGTCAGGATGGTATTAACATACCCATTTTTCAGACCAGCAACCTTTAACCATAGATTGCACTTGATTGTCTGCCAGGTTTTCAAGTCTGTGATGAGGACAGTAAAGTCAGAAATTTCAATTCCAGTCAGATCAAGACCTAACAGAGGCACCATTATGAAATCACATAGCTTAGACTCACATCTGACCACATTAAAATGTTGTTTATTCTTCTACAGGATGATAGCCTGTGTTTCAAGAGGAACTATCATTCTTGCCCCTGTAACAATTTCTCTGAGTTGTTTGTGCCAACTAAAGACTTTGATTGAGTTTCATATTAGCAAAGCCCTGGAATTACATGAATATGAATAATTGTCTACCTATCTAATAATTATTTTTAGAGAAGGATTGCAGAGCTGTTATCAGATTCTCAGGCTCAAACTATCTAATAGTTTACATTAAGTGAGGTAATTAATTCCCCTTCTGGACTCAAGCATTATAATTATTTTTAATCCTTACCATGGTCCCTGAAATAGCTATTATCTCTAATTATCAGTAAGGGAATTGAGAAGTAGAGAAGTCTAAGTGAGAGGGCTAGAATTCAAATCCAGGTCAGTTTCAGTCTTGAACATGGTGAATTTTATACCCTACACTGCATTCTATACTCTCACTGTAGATGATCAATAAATGTTAATTTATTTCCTTTACCCCAGTTGGGGACAAAGAACACAGGTGTGTGAGAGTAATGTAGAACTGTAAAGCAGTTCCTAAATCAGTACAGATTAGTTTTAATGTAAATGATATAACAGTAATGCTAGTCAGCAGTTACTGAATAATTTATATTGTGCTGAGCTGAGCATTAAGTACTTTACAAGCATTCTTTAAAGGGCTTCCCTGGTAGCTCAGTTGGTAAAGAATCCACCTGCAATGCAGGAGACCCTGGTTAGGTTCCTGGGTCAGGAAGACTCTCTGGAGAAGGGATAGGCTACTCACTCCAATATTCTTGGGTTTTCTTGGTGACTCAGATGGTAAAGAATCTGCCTGTGATGCGGGAGACCTAGGTTTGAGCCCTATGGATAGTATAAATGTGCCCAAGTGATGAAGATAGCATGATCATGTACAGGCAATGAAACTGAGACAGAGTTTTCTGGGCTGATAGTTAAATTTTGTCCAAGACATTAATGAGAGAAGGGATGAGCAGTAGTGGCGGGAGAAAGCACTGAAGGAAGTCTTGTACTGCTTGTTTAAGAACTGTGACCTGATAACCTGAAAACTGAGGTTCTGGTAAAAACTGAAGGCATACTTTTTGTAGTGTGAAAAAAATTAATAACCAGTATCTATTCATCTCTTCATGTTTGAATATGACTGTTTCGTAAATGTGTTGAAATGACTTATAAGCTCTCTTTCAGGTCTGGACTAAATGTTTATATCACAGCATTAGGGCCCATGGGGCAGCATTTGCAAGTCCAAACTTAACTGCTCTCTTTCTTAGTGTGGGGGGTGAGTATCTATGGACTTGCAAAGCAAACAACAGCAACAACAAACTTGTAGTATTTTCTTTTATCTATAATTATTAATAATGTTGTGAAGAAACCCAATTTGATATATTTATGCCAAAGTATAAGTGAAATCTTTTTTCCAAGTTTTCTTGGGATTTAGTTGATTTATAATATTGTATTTGTCCAAGAAATAGAATGTGATGATTTGGTATATGTATATATTGTGAAATGATTACCACAGTTAACCTCAATTCACATAATTATAAATTCTGTTTTTGTAACAAGAACTTTTAAGATCCTTAGCAACTTTCAAACATACAATATGGTGTTAATATGGTCATTGTGACCAAGCTGCACATTACATCCCCATTGCTCATTTATCTTATAACTGGAAGTTTTTATCTTGTGATCATCTGTACTCATTTCCCCTATCTCCAGCTTCCTGCTCTGGCAATCAATCCATTCTTTCTATCATAAGTTCAGTTTTTTAGATTTTACATATAAATGAGATCATAAAGTATTTATCTTTGTCTAATTTATTTCATTTAGCATAATGCCCTGAGTCCACCCACATGACCACAAATAGCCAGATTTCCTTCTTTCTAATGGCTGAATAATACTAGGTTGTTTTGCACCCCATTTTATTTATCCATTCATCCATCAAAAAACAGTAAGGCTGTTTCCATATCTGACTGTCATAAATCCTACAGTGAACATGGAGGTACAGATATCTTTTTGAGATAGTAATTTCATTTCCTCTGGATATATAGCTAGAAGGAAAATTGCTGGATCATATATTAGTTGTATTTTAATTTTTTTTGGAGAACCTCCACACTATTTTCTATAGTGGCTGCACCAATTTACGTTCTCACCAACAGTGCATAAGTTTTCTCTTTTCTCAACATGCTCACCAACACTTGTTATCACTTGTGTTTTTGATACTAGCCATTCTAACAGGTGCGGGGTGGCATTTAGTTAATTTCATTAGTTCTTCCTATAGAATTTTACTCATTTCTACCACATATATTATCACATAAAGATCACATAAAGATTTTTGGTCACATAAACATGAAAAGCTAGGTCAGCTAATTCTGTGTTCTCCATTTAAATAACAGTAAATCACACAAATCTTTCTGAAAGAATATTGTAATTAATCTCCAAAGATAGTTTATAATTCTGTATGCTCTGCTTTCATACACATTTGGCATTCTTTTGACTTTCAGTATTTATTTATTATATTTGCAAGCCTTTTGTTAAAATAGCTGGTACACAAATCATTTCCTGATTGCCACATGATTCTATTTGTATTTTTGAGTTATTAACCTTTGGAATACAACAGTGGCTGGAGATTTGCCGGCAAAATAGTGCTTCCTTTTGGCACTTTTTGGAAAGAATATTTGTAAATCTGAATTACTGATTTATTTTGCATTCTAAATTTATATGGCACTTTCTTTTAAGCTAATGTAAATTAGACTAATTATAAGCTGTCTTTTTTCCCCACCAGGGCAAATAAAAATATAATTTGTAGAAAAGTTTTTCCTCTCCACATATTGAATCACTGTTCTCCTCTTCTTTGAAAGTTAATTCTGATTAAGATGTATTTATAACTCATTGAAATCTTTGACAAAACCTTGGCATACCTCTGAGTAATCACACATCACACTGGGTATGTGTGCTTAGTCGTGTCCGACTCTTTGTGACCCCATGGACTGTAGCCCACCAGGCTCCTCTGTCCATGGGATTCTCCAGGCAAGAATACTGGAGTGAATTGCCATTTCCTCCTCCTGGGAATCTTCCTGACCCAGAAATTAAACTCTCGCCTCCTGTATCTCCTACAGGCCATTGAAATACTTTAAAACAAATGAACAGTAATAGCTTGAATGACAAATATTACTAATATTGATATAATTTATTAAGGAGAATATGTTACAATATATTAAAATACAGATAGACAGTGAAAGAACAAATTTAATTTTCAACTAAATATTGCATTGATATTTAGACCATTGGTTAAAACATGAGAACAGGTTTCTTCCATTTCAGGGAAGCAAAATACTTGTAGATCACTTAACATTTATGAAGCATGTTCTCAGTCTGTAGGTATATATTTCCTTTATATATGTCATTTAATTTAACTACATCCCTCTGTAATTGATAGCATTATCCTGTTTGCAGATAGGAAACAGGTTCAGAAAGATTGAGAATGATAACTAATCCTAGTAAGTAGCAAAACCTAAACTGATCTAATTCCAGGGCAAAGCTCTTTCTGACACATCAGTGTGGGTCTTTATCTGTTTGAAAACTGATGAACATTAAGAGCCTTCTTCCAGAGATATGCGTGGAGAAATAACATGAGCAATAATAAAACAGTAATCTCACTAAACCATTGGTGTGTGTTTGGTCTTGCTTTCACTGATAGACCTTTTTGCAAAATTGCTTTCCTCGAGATAGTGGACTTTAAATATTTCCTCTGGAGACTTTTCTAAATTATAACTATCAGAAAATGTTTTGCTTTAAGGCTAAAGAAAAATGAAAGCTTACTTAACTACACCTCATAATTCCTGTCAGGGTAGGTATTATGGAACTCTACATCTGCCAGGATTCAAACTTAAATAAGGTGCCTCCACAAACTCTTCATTTCTCTCTGATTTCTTCCTGATATTTTGAAGTAGAAATAATCGGATAACTATTCACACAAGAGAGAAACACTTTTTCTTGATCCTCAACATCATGTTGCTGTAGGCTAATTTTTTCTCTTTTCCATTGCCCCTTAATACAGAGAATGTGTCAGTCTGCTCCACTCTGAGTGCATCTTACATAAACCTTCTCAATCAGCCAGTTTTTGCCAAATGGTCTTAGGGTTAATTGTCCCCATATATGTATAATTCTGAACTTGTCTACAACTTAAAGTCAGTAGAGCGTAATGGTTAAGAGAATTGGCACTGATTTGCAAAACAGTCACACACGACTTAGCAACTGAACAACAATAACAACAACCAGACAGAGTCCAAATACTGCCCATGCCCCTAATTAGCTGTGTAAACTTGGAGAAGCCATAAGAGATCAGAGTCCTCATGCGGAAAACGGTATAATAAAAGCGTCTAGCCCTTACAGTTACTGTGATAACTAATGGAATGTGAGATAGTGCATGTTAAGCATTAGCACAGTGTCTGGCTCTTGTTAATCATACCTGCTCTTATTGTCAGTTATTCACTTTCTATTCCTGGTTTCAACTCAATGCTTAATATATAACAGCTGTTCAACACATATTTACTAGATAAAACTAGTTCTATTTAAGCAATGGGCCAATAGCAGAGTAAATACCCCTACTCATCACTTTGTCCTCAGAAAGCAAGAATAGATGCAAACCATCATAATCTCTTTTCTCACTCTAAATTTCCCATCCAGCCCCAGTAAATATTCCTGAATCCCAACAAGTTAGAGAATTTTTCAAATCACACAATTTGAAAATGGTTGGGCTTCCCTAATCTAATAATGGACTTCTCAGGTTTGTAAAGAATCCAACTGCCAATGCCTGCCAGAGATGCGGGTTTGATTCCTGGGTTTGGGAAGATTCCCTGGAGTAGGAAATGGCAACCCACTCCCAATATGTCCCAGGACCTCAAGGTCACCAGGTGTATATTAATGCAGTCTAGTTAATATAAATGATTATAGTTCATAAACTACTTATGAACTCGTTTGTGCCTTTTAAAATTTACTAACTGCAAACTGCTTTGTTCACCTCTGAGTCTTCCAAGTTTTACAACAGACTGGTACATGGAAGGTGTTTAAGAAATGTTTGTTGAATAAATGAATAAATATGTAAATGAATAGAAACTATGAAACACTAACACAAAAATATTTTTCTTTCCAAAAAATAATGAAAAAATTGCATTCAATAACAATCATTCTTAGTACTGATACATGACTTAGTCATTCCTATTCAATACAAAATATTCCATTCCATTTTTTTCTGATATTTTACAAGTTATTAATTAATGGTTTTCCTAGTAGCTCAGATGGTAAAGCATGTGCCTGCAATGCCAGAAACCCAAGCCTGGCCTTGAACTAGATTTTCCTTTTACATTCCTTCTCTGTTCAGTGCAGTGCCTGGGTAGCTAAGAGAGGAGTTTGGTTTCTCAATAGCCTGAACACCTTCATTTTGGAGGGTTTCTGGGTTAGGTCTTAGCCTCTAAATTACCATATCCATGAGGTTTATCGGCATTCTCTTTAAAATTAATTCAAGTTGTGTCTGACTCTGCGATCAGTTTGCCCAAGTATCTGTATATCTGGTTGTCTGCTCGCTCTCTTTCTCTCTCTACACACACACACACACACACACACACACACACCCTGATATCTCTCTCTACACACACACACACACACACACACCCTGATATCTCTCTCTACACACACACACACACACACACACACACACACACACACACACACACACCCTGATATCTCTCTCTACACACACACACACACACACACACACACACACCCTGATATCTCAGTTGGTAAAGAATCTGCCTGAAATGCAGGAGACCCCGGTTCGATTCCTGGGTCGGGAAGATCTCCCGGAGAAAGGATGGACTACCTACTCCAGGGAAGGGAAGGGATGGGCTTCCCTTGTGGCTTAGCTGGTACAGAATCCGCCTGCAGTGTGGGAGACATGGGCTCGATCCCTGGTTTGGTAAGATCTCCTGGAGAAGGGAAAGGCTACCAACTCCAGTGTTCTGGCCTAGAGAATTCCATGGACTGTATAGTCCCTGGGGTCACAAACAGTAGGACAGAGACTTTCACTTTCACTTTTCCTTCGCTTTCAAAGGCAATACAAAGATCAGTGCTAATGAATTAATGGGTTTGGCAGTGGACTATTTACTGACCTCTATTTTCTTAATGAGATATGAATCAACTCACCAGCCGAGACTGAGGGAAGCAGAGAAGATGGAGGAAAATTTGAGGAGAGAGGGTAAAGCTTCTAAGAAAATGGTCCTTAAGGGGAATTAGAAAGAACTTACTGGTAAGTCTGGGCAATATTACCAGTCTTGAAAACCCATTTGAAGGTGGTTTGGTCGTTAATTTATTGGAATACCAATTTGTCATGCCAAAAGATTTTTTTCACCCGCTTGGCTATGTTATAAAGAGGTAGACAAGAATGAGAGATAACAATCGACAGACAATTCAATTAGTGATTTTTAAAACTTTTTCTGCTTCCCCCTCTCCCACTCTGAGGAGCCTTCACAGTCATAGCTGCCCTGCCGGTCACATGTACCCCAACGAGGCAGCACTCCATTATCAAAAAATTCTAAAAAATGGAACATAGATTTCCAGGTTAATTTAGCCAACTCAAACATTATACATAATATCTTCGGTTGGCAAAAGTTTTTGCAGTATAATTTAGTATTGCAGTATATTTACTTTAAGCAAGTAATTTGTCAATGTCTAGCAAGATAAAAATGTTAATAGTGTTTTACACATTAATTCTAATTCTGGACCCTTATGCCAATAAATAATTTATATCTAGAAAACTATTATATAAATAAAAGTGCTCATTATCACATCATTTGTAATGAGAAAAATTGGAAACACCTTTAATTCTTAATAGGAAAATAATTTAGTAAATTAAACCCACTTATTAGAAAATTACACAGTTGTTATAATTATGAGACTATGGAACAAAATAGAATAATGCTTAATGAGGGAAGAATGAAGAAAGCTGACTTAAAATTTTGTCTACCTTGTGACAGTAATTATGTAAACATAATATTTATTAAAAATTAAAGCAAGATAAGGTTTTGAAAGCTCTATAACAGTAATAAGGATTTTATGTTGGTTTCAAAATGTTTTTAACATGGCACTTTATAGTTTTTTTTCGAGGCATAATAAGTTTTTTCTACTCCCTTTCTTAAGAATTTCTGATTATTACTTCATTTTTCCATTTCATAGTTTCAAATAAAATCAGTGATTTTATCATCAGAGAAGATTAGACTTAATTTGATGTTTCATAATTCCAAGCTATTTGGTATAAAAAGACCATATGCATTTGTAAGTTCTTTAAAAATATAATTTCAAGACTTTTTTTTGTGCTTAATCTTGCCTAGTCTGGAGTTTAAGCAAACTACCTAAAATTGATAGCCACTGTTTTTTCATTTTTCTCCTTTTTATTCATTTATCTTGCCCTTCACAGAAATGATAACAAATGAGTCTGCAGGTGCATCTGCCAATTTCTTAAATCCCCTATTATCCACATTACAAAATCATACTAGGAAGAATGCTTCCATTATGTTCAGAGCTCTTTAGTTTTTATGCTTCAGCATTCTGTACGAAGTATCTTATATATCTTATTTAAGTGCAAAACTTGGATTCAACTTCTGGAAGCTTTTGATTTCTTAGTTCAAAAGTGACAGATCCTTAATTCAGCCATATGATTCACAATTGTTTGTACAGTAAGAAGCTCCTAAATCATGATTTGATGAATACCTGGCAGTTTTCTTGCCATTTTTCAAAAGTTCTTTATTAAACATCTCTCTCTCTCTCTTTCACACACACACACACACATTTTGATTAAAAACAGACTTTGGCATTATAAAGTTTAAGATTCTATTTCCAGTTCTACAGTATCAGGGCCACTTCTTTTTAGGCAAGTAACCTAATGTCTCTGAATCTTGTTATTTTCATCTCTAAAATGGAGATTACAATTACATCAGACAGTCCTCAAAACATCTGTAGTGATTTCAGAGTTTCTTTTTCAGAGTCAGGTACAAAGCAGGCACTCAGTAAATGACTAGTGCTTTTATTACTTTATTATTATTTCTGTATTTAATTTTAACTGAGTCAGTGAGTTCCTATAATAAAAATGCAATTTCAAGTAAATCAGGTAACACCTATTATCAGCAAAAATTTTAACTGAGTTCATTACTTTCTATGCAACTCAGATTAGTGTTCTGCCTTTTTTCTGTGCCGTATGTAGGTGTTCAACAGATTAAGTTAATAAATGTATGAATACATGAATGTGTAGGTGAATGATTAAATGCTTATTTTTGAGAAGGTAGAAAAAAATATGACACAGTGGAACAAATAAGAGAATAGTCTATGGGAAAATATGCCAAACTCACACATGTGCCCAGGGCCAGCCTAGGAAAAATTGCTTTTTTTTTTTTTTTAAAGAAAAATGTGTCAAAATAACTTATTTAGTACTAATAAAAATAGTCATATCAACCATACTAAAATAGAATGTTGAGCTACAGTTCCATTAAGTGACATTGTGCCAGCACTCATTCAATAAGTTGTGTCCGACTCTGTGGCCCATGCTCCTCTGTTCATGGGTATTCCTGGCAAGAATACTGGAGTGGGTTGCCATTTCCTCCTCTAAGGATTTTTCCCAGGAATTGAACCTGCGTGTCCTATGTCTCCTACACTGGCAGCTGGATTCTTTTGTGGATTCTTTAATCACTGAGCCACTTGGGAAGCCCCTGAGTGACATTATATAGTCTCAATTTGTGGAAAGCTTTTGAGATGGCTGAAAAAAGATGGTGAGTGACCTTTGAGCAGAAAAGATGGAGAGAAATGGCTTTTCCTACATTCTACTGTGCCTTTAAGTAAAATGCTTCATAATCTTGCTGCATAGCTGTATGTCATTTGGCTTTAGGCACCTATTGTAATTTACCCTGTGAAGATAAGGTTTTGCCATGGAGAGGATTTGTAGAAGTAACACACTTTCCAGTACCATTGGCAACCACAGGTAGCAAAAACTCCAGTTTAGATGAAACTACTATCAAATGATAGTATCATTTCCTTGTGAGTGTTTTGGGAAAAGATGGGTAGGAAGTGTATACAAGTGAACCATTTATTGACTGAAACAACATTTCATCATTTTGAAAACATAAAATACATTAAAGTTGTTAGAGCATCATACATTACTATTTCACTGTACTTTAGACATTGCCTACAATCAACTGCCTACCTATAAATTGTAGTAATTTCTGCCCTTTGAAACATTATCATTTACTAAAGTCCATACATTAGTCAAATTTCTTAGTTTTTACCTAATTCCCTTCTGTTTCAGGATTTCATTCAAGACATCACACTACATTTAGTTGTCATGTTTCCTTAGGCTCCTCTTGAGATTGATGGTTTCTCAGACTCCTTGGTTTGGATGACTTGGACAATTTTGAGTAGTCAGAATTTTGTAGGATGCCCATTATTGGGATTTGTTTGATGCATTTTTCATAATAAGATTAGAATTATGTGTTTTGGGGAGGAAGACCACAGCGTAGAAGGGTTATTTTGTCAGATCACATCACATGTACATAGTATCAGCATGCATTATGCATGCTGAGGTTGATCTTGATCACCTGGCTGAGGTAGTGTTTTCCAGGTTTCTTCATTGTAGAGTTACTCTTTTCCCCCTTTCCTCTTGTACTTTTTGGAAGGAAGTTTTGGAAGGAAGCTTAGCCCACAACTAAGAAATAGGAAGTTATGCTTAAGATGGAGTATCTACATAAACTATTTGGAATTGTTTTTCACTCGAGTTTTTTCTATTCTCATTCATTTATTTATGTATCCAATTATTTACATCAGAATAACTCATGGGTTTTTATTTTGTATTTTGGGTAATCATCTAATTCTACTTTATTTGTTGCTCAAATTGCTTTAGTCTTGAACCTTATGAACTCTTTCAATTGGCTTTTGTGCCACTTTGATGTATCCCCATTTGGATGGTTTATTTGTTTTTACACTTCCATACCCTATATGATGGTCTAAACTCATCTTATATATTTACTGCCCCAGTCCTAGAATCAGCGATTTCTTCAAAGATAACTAGATCTTCTTATTGGAGAATGGTATTAGACACGAAGATCTGGCTTTGGAGTATGCTAATTGTGACTCAAATGTTGTTGCTTCCAAGTCTTCTCAGCTGACAGAGCAAAGAGATAATATGTATGTATATTAACCATGTATATGCACATATCTATAAATATCTCTCTATATAACTGTATTAAGCTAATATGAATATTAAACTAAATATGGATGTATATTGAGGTTTCCAGCTCTAATCTGTTATCACATAGATCATTTTAGCCCCATCTCTTGCTAAATTGCATATCTTTAAATTGCAACTCCAGCAAAACACTTGACTTTTAGAAGTGAAAAAATCAAATTGTAGCAACTTTGGGAACCACGTTATCTAGCAGAATAATTCTTAAAGGGCAAGGTGTGCGTCATCAAATTTTAATTTACAGTCAGCAGTGCTTTTTTAACATGAGTAGGTCTCTAGACTTCTGCTTCCGAGAAGTGAAGCAACTCATTTCTCCCAGGTTCTCTCCCTTGAAACTAAAACCCTGAACATAACAACAAACAAGCAAAGAAAGACACTGAAAGGTGGAAATGAGAAGGCAGAGTTACTAAGGACTTTGGGACTTGGGGAATGACATGGTGATGAGTCCCTTGTGTTTCCTATTGCTTCCTATACATTCCTATAGAGGGTACTATAGGAGCCTCCAAACCATAACCACAACAGAACACACAAACCGCCAACAGAACACACAAACCACCAACAGAACACACAAAAAGCTTCAAAAAAAACCCCAAAAAACCTGTTCTCCCAAGCCTAAGTATGCAGAAAAGGGTTGCGAAAAACAGAAAACTGTTCGGGCAATACACACACCATTCAGTGGAGGGTACCTGGTGGTTCAGATGATAATCTGCCTGTAATGTGGGACACCGGGGTTTGATCCCTGGGTGGGAAAGATCCCCAGGAGAAGGAAATGGCAACCCACTCCAGCCATTTCTTGCCTGGGAAATCCCATGGACAGAGGAGCCTGGCGGGCTCTAGTCCATGGGGTCACAAAGCAGACATGATTGAGCGACTAACACTTTCACTTTTCACACTATTCAAGCCAAATGCCATTTCCTACGTCCTGTGGTTTTGGCTAGGCCAAGTGAGGCTATGATCTTCCACGCCACCCCACTCCTGCCCTCCAGAAAAGGCAGCACTCTGATTCCCCACCAGGTTTGCAACCCACTCTAGTATTCTTGCTGGAAAAATCCCATGGACAGAGGAGCTAGTCAGACACAACTGAGTGACAAAGCATGCACACACGCCTCCATAGTGTATATGTCAATTCCAATCACCCTCCCTCTTCCACTTGGTATCCATAACTTTTTCTCTATGTCTGTGTCTGTATTTCTGCTTTGCAAATGGATCATCTATACCATTTTTCTAGATTCCATATACATGCATTAATATATGATATTTGTTTTTCTTTTTCTGATGCACTTTACTCTGTATGACAGTCTGTAGGTCCATACACATCTCTGCAAATGACCCAATTTTTTCTATTTTATGGCCGAGTAATAGCCTACTGGGGGTTCCCAGGTGGCGCTAGTGGCAAAGAATTTCCCTGCCAGTTCAGGAGACATAAGAGACAAGGATTTTGATCCCTGGGTTAGGAAGACCGCCTGGAGGAGGGCATGGCAACCCACTCCAGTATTCTTACCTAGAGAATCCTGCAGAGAGAGGAGCCTGGAGAGTTACCATCCATAGGGTCGCAAGAAACTGAACATGACTGAAGCATCTTAGCATCAGTTCAGTTCAGTTTCTCAGTTGTGTCTGACTCTTTGCGACCCCATCGACTGAAGCATAACAGGCTTCCCTGTCCATCACCAACTCCTGGAGCTTGCTCAAACTCATGTCATCGAGTCGGTGATGCCATCCAACTGTCTCATCCTCTGTCGTCCCCTTCTCCTCCTGCCCTCAATCTTTCCCAGCATCTGGGTCTTTTCTAGTGAGGCAGTTCTTTGCATCAGGTGGCCAGAGTATTGGAGTTTCAGCTTCAGCATCAGTTCTTCCAATAAATATTCAGGACTGATTTCCTTTAAGATTGACTGGTTTGATCTCTTTGCAGTCCAAGGGAATCTCAACAGTCTTCTCCAACACCACAGTTCTAAAGCATCAATTCTTTGACACTCAGCTTTCTTTATAGTCCAGCTCTCACATCCTTACATGACTACTGGGAAATAGTGTGTGTGCAACTTAGCATGCACACACACTATTCCATTGTGTGTATGTATGTGTGTTTGTACATACATCTTCTTTATCCATTCCTCTTTTGATGGATATTTAGCTTGCTTCCATGTCCTGGCTATTATAAATAGTGCTGCAATGAACACTGGGGTATATGTGTCTTTTAGAATTGTGATTTTTCTCAGGGTTTATGCCCAGTTTTCTGGATCATATGGTAGTTTTATTTTTAACTTTTAAGGTACCTCCATACTGTTCTCCATAGTGGTCCTATCAATTTACATTCCTACCAACAGTGTAAGTATACTTATCTTTTGATAGCCAGGATTATTATCACCCTTCTCCAGCAATCCAGCCACAGTAGTTCCAGAATGATCTTTCTAAACCTAAAATAAGCAAATTTATCTTATGAAAATACCTGATTGTGTTGTGGAACTTTTCTCTCTTCTCTTCTAAGTTTTCAACTAAAATCCTTCAGTGGATTCCCGTATCCTTGGGAAAAAAATCTCACAACCTAACTCTTTTTGTCCGTTGGGCTGCTATAAGAATACACTACAGGTTGGGTGGCTCGTAAACAACAGACATTTTTTTCTTGCAGTTCTGGAGACTGGAAGTGCAAGAACAGGGTGCCAGTATGGTCAGATGAGGCTTCCCTGGTGGCTCAGTGGTAAAAAAATTACCTGCAATGCAGGAACAGTAGGAGACATGGCTTAGGTCTCTGGGCCGGGAAGATCCCCTGGAGGAGGGCATGGCAACCCACTCTAGTATTCTTGCCTGGAGAATCCCATGGACAGAGGAGCCTAGTGGGCTGCAGCCCTTAGGGTCACAAAGAGTTGGACACGACTGAAGTGACTTCGCACTCATGCATGGAATGTCAGATGAGGGCCTTCTTCTGAGTCAGACTTATTGTATTTTCACATGGCAGAAGAGGCTAGGAAGCTCTGTGGTGTCTTTTTGTTTGTAGGAACACTAATACCATTCCTGATGGCTGTGCCCTTATGATCTAATCTTTCTCAAAGACCCCACCTACAATGGGAAATTAATATTTCAGCATATGAATTTGGAGGGGCACACAGAGATTCGACCGTAGCACTTACTATACCTGCATGGACCATTCATGATATTACTTCTGACACCCTCTCCATTATCTTCATTTCTTATACTCCAATGAGCATTTCTTATATTGATTATAAATGGATCTCCTTTCTGCTCTGATTCTTAACCATTCATTTTCTTGCAACTGTGAATTTATCTTCTCTTTTCCTTAAAAATGCACCCCTCCTTCCTGTTACATATCCGTTTCCATTGACTTCTATAGGAAGCCCTGCTGATACTTCCCATATACTGTCCACAGCAAGAATTAAGATGTTACTGTGTCTTCCTATAGCATTCTGTAATAATTTTTACTGTAATTATGAATTTTATTTGGATGTCACATTACATTTAATTCTAGATGGCAAGATCATGATTTTAGTAACAGTAACACTAGTGTTAGCTTAACCCATGATATACTCTAGCTGTTCAATAAATGTTTGTTGAATGAGTGAATGAATGAATGCATGAATCATCAGCTTGAAATCTTAATCATTTTACCTTTTAAAAATCTGTTCAAAGACATAATTTTTCAAAAAATTAAGGACTTAGGATCCTAAACTTCATTTGATAGAGGAAATTTTTACTGACACATCATGTTTAAATACCTCTAGGTAAAACCATTAACCCAGGAATTTAAGGTTATCCATTTAGACTCACAAGCCAGTAACTAATACCTCCTGCCCCCACTGTATCAGATGGTATCAGTGCTCACCTCATATCTCCCAGCCTCATCATTCCAGTATATACTGATAGAATCATCTAACATCTGCAAGTAGCCACTCTAGGACAGGTCAGAAGTGTACAGGAGTTAATATATCTGGGTGTAGCTCTCAACCAAGGACAGAGGGGGACTGGAAGATAAGTACTTCAAGTTTCTCACCCCATCTTGGAATAACTCTGAGATGTGTTCTATAGTGTTTTAGAGAACTCCCCTGGAGGCCTGACAGCAGTTTCCTGCAGAAGAAATCTGTTCAGTAATGTACCTCTATTGATTTCTTTCCATATCTCTGCTCTCAAATCCCACTCCACTTCTGAGTTTTCTGGAAGAACCTCCCAGATGAACAGTTGGCATTCAAATTCTTGCCTCAGGTTCTACTTCTAGGGAAATTCAATTTGTAGCATCCTACCAATCCAGTGCTCCTTACAGAGCCATCACTGCTGCAAGTATGAAGGCTTGGCTCATTTTGTGTCACTCCACCTGCATCCTAATACTTTTAAACAGATTGGCAAGAGCATGACCTTGAAGAGAAAAATAGTTTATATGAGAATGGCCAGTGGATAAAGGAAAGGAGAGACAGTGCCATTTGTTTTCCATTGATGATAGTATGAAATTTATAGACAGATGGTCTAACAGGTGTGACTATAGTTTGAGGACACTGCCCCCTTGGTTGCTAAGGAAACTGCTATTATTATTATGGAAACACAGTCTCACAACGTTATTGCTTCACTTGATGTAGCCTGTTTCTTAACTCTAGTATCTTTCTAAATCACTGAATAGCAGCCAACAGATTCATTCTCTTCCCACGACTTCATCACAAAGAGACACACATGTGCGCATACACATACACACGCACACTTTTGTGTATGCCAGTGCTAGAAAAGACAAGCTCATGGTGCATGTATGCAATGGATACTGTAAATTACAGGTCTCCAGGAAATACTGTTCTACAGGTTTCTATGTTTATTTTATGAATAATTAAGTTTAGTAAAATTAATAATTTCCTAAAGATCTTGATGAAAACTGAAGAAAGAAAATTCTAAAGAAAAAAACTTAGAAACCTGCCTTTTGCCCTCACTTTGTGCCTTAATGAACAAAAGGTAACAGGGACTTTTTCTGAAGTCTTTGTTTGGGTTGAAGACACAAGAGGCAACCGGTACTCTTATCATAATATGTGAAGTTTGTGAGTATGTAAACTTTTTCATCTCCTGCCCTGGCAGGTTCTTTACCGCTAGGGCCACCTGGGAAGCCCGTGCAAACTTAGAAAGCATGAATTTTTTGAAAGCTATTATAGTGTTTAGAAGCTGTATGCTTTGGATGTTTACTTAAAACTGAAAAATGAGGTCTATATATACAAATAATTTCTCTTTCTGTATCCATTTCAGTTTCCTGAGTTTCTGGGAAGGCCTGGTGTCTCCAAAGGAACAGTTTATAGTAGAAGCGTGGAGGTCTGATTCAAGAAAAAATAATCCAGGATAAGCCAATGAATTGAGGACAAGAAGGTTTCCAATCAGGTAGGAACACTTAATCTCACACAATCACCTTAAATAAAATGTGCTGTTACCTGGATACGACACAACTGCTTGGAAAAGATGGATTTATAACCTACTCTACAAGGAAACTATCCCCAGTTCCCTTGGAGGTTGTGGTGTTTATCAGAGTACCGTGGGGGGAAATGAGTACAATAACAGTATGATGCATTTTTCCATTTTTAGCTCATTGTTGACAAGTACACTTGGTGATCTTGGTGCCTGTGATTTAGTCCCATGAGCTTAGGTATGTGGAATAGCAGTTAACCCTTTTTAGTATTTTCTCCCAAGACAAATCATTTTTATAGGTTGTTTCCATGATCTTCTAGTTGCTTATCACAATTAAGCATCAAGTCTCCTAAATGAGGTATAGTTCCAGTCATTCTGAAATTAGCTTGGTTCTTATTGGGACACATCTTGGTCTTGGCACAAAGTGAGTTCACATAAGGAATTGCAAGGAGGAGAATGGGACATGGGAAAGAGGAGTTCATTGTTTCCTGTGCACGTCAGAACTCCTCTGACAATTGTATTTTCATTAGCAATGTCAACTTAAAAAATATTCACAACCTAAAGGTTGAGAGTTATGTTTTATTTGGTGGGAATTTTTAGGACTTCAAGATCAGGAGGCAGCATCTCAAGTAACCCTGAGAGAACTGCTCCAAGGAGGTGAGACGGGGAGCTAGGTTTTATAGAAGTTTTGCAACAAAAGGCAGGTAGACCGAACATCAGAAGATCATTGTTAATTAAAGAAAAATCAGATATTTCAAGTTAAGTAGCTTAGCACTTTTCTATGTATGGGAGGATGCAAGAGTCTGGGCTCATTGAAATCATTCCTTCGATATGCACCTCAGCTATATGGAACCAGTATCCTGTGTTTTCATATCTTGAGCTGCTTCAGGGCTGACCATAGAGAGTGGCTGCAGTCTGATCTCTGCTAGATGGTAGATAGTCTTTCTTTCCTGAGTTCCCTCAGGGCTCACCAGTTTACCATCAGTGATGCCTGCAATCACTGATGACTGTCACATCCTTTGTCTACTGATATGCAAGAAATTTTCCATTTTTCAGAGTTTGTGATAAAACCTTACAGTAAAAGGAATAATGAAGATGTCCTATTATATGGCTGGACAAAAGATAGTAGTGACATCAAAATCAGGGCCTATCTGTCTCATCTGCAGTTATAGAGTCAGTGTTTAGCTGAGTATATATGACTCCTTATCTGTATTCAATAAGAAAAGCATGATGAATGACTTAAGGATGAATTAATGAATGAAAAAAAGTTAATATAGTAGAAGCTGTGTTTTATCTTTGCATTTTCTTGTGAAACCTCGCAATTCTAAGAATAATTTTAAGACCAATACAGACCTCATATTTGTCACGGTCTATGACAGAAGTATCCAGAGATGAAAGCCTGGTTCTCAGATACTGATAAAGTTAACAATCTATCAAGTTTAATAATTTACAATTCATCCCATTACATTTAGGCATTTACCTACATGAGCCATATAATTAAATGTTGACTGGAAAAAAAATGCCCAACCTAAAAGTTGAGAATTCTGTTTTATTCAGCAGACATATTGAAGACTTAAGTCTTAAGATTTAAGACTTAAGTCAGGAGACAGGTTCTCAGGTAGCTCTGAAGGACTGCTCTGAAGAGTTAAGGGAGGAGCCAGGATATTTAGGACATTTTGCAAAAAAAACAGGCAGTCAGAACATCAAAAGATCACTGCTAACTAAAGAAACTAGACATCTCAAGTTAATGAATTTAGCACCTCTCAATATCTGGTAAGATGCAAGAATCTGGGCTCATTTGGAATCATTCCATTGTATGCACTTTAAATATCTAGGGCCAGTATTCTGTTTTTTCTATCTTGAGGTCCCCCCCTGGTGCAGCTTTGGGGGTGGCAGTAGTGGCTGACGGCTTGATGACTATAACATCCTTTGTTACTGATATGACAGGAGATATCTTTGTCCACATAAATGACTTGAATATGGATAGCACGTCCCTGGATGTGCAAAACATGATTCTTGGAGCATTTTTATGAAGTTAAGGGCAAATTCAGAATCATTAGCAGCTAAAATTGCTCTTTATACATCTCCACAGGTAGGTAGTCAACTGCTGTTCCTAGCTTCTTTATTCCCAAGGGATAACAAAAAGCCATGTAATTCAAGAAAAAAATGTAAAATTTAGCACCATGCCATTTCCACAAAACCAAACACACAGATATACAGATATACACACACAGATACACAAACTCTCTCAGATATGAAGTAATAACCTAAAATAGGACCCTGGAACTCAATTGCAGAATAGCTGATGTACTCATATTTGATGATTTTCTTTGATTAATGTTTGCTATTTATATAGATTTATATTAATAACATTCAGAGTTGCTATATGGAAAAATAACTTTGTGCCAGTATTGTCTTTGTCTGTGTTATCAATAATGTATGAGATTGCCTCCTCTGCTCCATCCTTTTCCTGTAATATCTTATGGGCAGGAGATGTAGTTATCAGTTGTTTTTAAAATTTCTAGATAGCCAAAAGACTAATATCATTTAAATAAAGAAGGCAAATTATCCCAAAGTAGGTGGCTTCATTATGGAACATAAAGTCCTCATAGTAAAGGGGAAGAACTTCATAGCTAAAAGGCTTCAGTTGCAGAAGATTTGTGAGTAAATATGTATGTTGTTTCAAAGTGGACTTTCTTTTCTATAATTAATGTCTGGGACTTATCTTTGGTACTAATGGATTTTGATTTTAAAGTATTATTAGGTAATATACCAAAGGATATATTAAATTGGATGTAACTTATGAGAAATTATAAAATAAACTCCTTCAAACACACCACCAAAATTAAGAACTAGAATCAAAATTGTTGAATATTCTCTCTGTTCTCTACCCTGGTTTCACCTTCCTTTCACCAAAGAAATCACTCTCATCTTGGCTTTCTGTTCAGCATTCATTTAATCTTTATGTGATTTTGCTTGTTATTGAAATTTATAAAATGGATATCATACTTTAGTCTTCTGTGCTTGCTTCTTTACTCAACATCATGTTTCTAAGGTTCGTACATTTTGTTTTAACTCATGTTCATTCATTTTACTGGAGAAGGGAATGGCAACCCACTCCAGTATTCTTACCTGGAGAATCACATGGGCAGAGGAGAAAATTCCATATTGTATAAACATAAGAAAATATATTTATTAGTCTATTAATGATATTGAGGCCTATTATGAACAGTACTTCCATGAACATCTATTTTAATGTTTCCTGGTACACATGTGCAAGATTTTATTTAACATAAGTAAAAGAGCATACCACTAAGAGTAGAATTGCTGAAAATTCAAATATTCAACTTTAAAATATTATGCCAAATGTTTTCCAAAGCTATACAGTCTGTTTTTAGTCCTTCTGTTCTATAGCTTCACCAGTAAGAATGGACAATCTAGGCAGTATACATTCTCTTCCAGTTTTTGTATTAGTCTGCTCGGTTTCCCCCAAAAATTTATACCACAGACTTAATGGCTTAAAAAAAGAGAGATTTATCTTCTCCCAGTTCTGGAGGCTGGAATTCCAGGATCAAGGTGTTGGCAGTTTGGTGTCTTTCTGAGGTCTCTTTCCTTGAGTTGCAGATGGCCACTGCCTTCCGGCTGGGTCTTCACATGTCCTTTTCCCTGTGGTTGTGCATCTTTGGTGTCTCTTCCTCTTCTTATGACACTGGTCATATTAGGTTGAGAATCCTTCATTTGTTTAAACAGTTGCCTGTGTTTCCTTTCCTGTGAAATTCCAGAAAATATCTTTTCTCCATTATTCTGTTGTTTATCTTTTTCTTACTTATTTCTTATTGTTCTTTGTGCTTAGTCATTCAGTCTTGTCCGACTCCAAGACCCTATGAACTGTAGCCTGCCAGGCTTCTCTGTGCATGGGGATTCTCCAGGCAAGAATCCTAGAGTGGGTTGCCATGCCCTCCTCCAGGGGATCTTCCCAACCCAAGGGGTGAACCCGGGTCTCTTGCATTGCAGGCAGATTCCTTACCAGCTGAGCCACCAGGGAAGCCCTGATATTGTTCTTTAAATGCAAGCAAATAATCCTTTGTCAGCTATATCTGACACAAATAAGTTATGTCTTGCCTTCTTACTTTTTTAATGTTATCTGGTGATAAATAGCAGCTTTAAATTTTAATGAAATCAAATTTATCTTTTAGCCTAGTGCCTTTTTGTCTTACTTAAAATATGCTCTCCTAGCTTGATGCTACACAGATATAGTAGATTTTCTTCTGAAAGTTCTAGTGTATCTGTGTTCTATATTCAAGTCATTAATGTATCTAGAATTGACTTGTGTATATATTTCCCAATTTCTTTGTTTTCTTATGAATACTTTAGTTTTCCAGGATCACTTTGGAATGATTTTTTTTTAGGTGTGTCTGAGCCATTCTTGAACATTTGGCCATTCATATGAATTTCAGAATTAGCTGGTATGCAAAACCTCTGTTAAATATTTTTATTGTAAATATACTGAATGTTTAAGTGAAGTTGGGGAAATTTTACATCATTATGATGGTCTCTTTATCCATAAATAAAATGTATTTCTTCATTTAATTATGTTTCAATGAGGGTTTGTCATTTTATCCATAAATGTCTCACACATCTTTATTTAGATTTATTCCTAGGCAACTTTTTTTCTATTTTAAAGAATTGCTAAGCTCTTTCTTTTTGCTGGATTAGAGAATCCTGTAGGTTTTTGTATCTTGAGCTTACATCTGTCCATCTTGCTAATATTGCTTCTTAGTAAGAGAGAGAAGTTTCTTAGCAAAAGGAATAAATGTAAAATTAAATAAAAATGTTATGGGTCAGCTCTGGTCAATAATAGAACTCTCTGTGATAATGGAAATGTTCTTGTACTCTGCTTATGCTTAGTCGCTCAGTCATGTCTGACTCTTTGCGATCCCATGGACTGTAGCCCATCCTCCTCTGTCCATGGGATTCTCCAGACAAGAATACTGGAGCGGGTTGCCAGGCCCTGCTCCAGAGGATCTTCCCAACCCAAGGGTTGAACCCAGGTCTTCTGCATTGCACGTTCTTAGTGCTATCAAATCTATAGCCATTAGTCACAAATGTTTTAAAAATTTTTTAACATAAATTAAATAAAATCAATAAGATTAAAAATTCAGTTCTTGAGTCACACTTGCCCACATTTCAGGTATTTAATAGCCACTTGTTAATAAGGGACGCTATATTGGACATTTGGCTCTAAACTATTAGACTGTGGAGCCATGCAGTCCGGGGTTTTATCTTTGTCAGTGGCCTAATGAGATCTTTTCATGTGCCTATTATTCTGTTATTAAAAAGAGAAGTTACTTAACAGTCATCTCTAACATTTTGTGGAGAAGGCAATGGCACCCCACTCCAGTACTCTTGCCTGGAAAATCCCATGGACAGAGGAGCCTGGTAGGCTGCAGCCCTTGGGGTCGCGAAGAGTCAGACACAACTGAGTGACTTCACTTTCACGCATTGGAGAAGGAAATGGCAACCCATTCCAGTGTTCTTGCCTGGAGAATCCCAGCGACGGGGGAGCCTGGTGGGCTGCCATCTGTGGGATCACACAGAGTCGGACACGACTGAAGCAACTTAGCAGCAGCAGCAGCTAACGTTTTGAAATAATCCAACATACAGCTTTCACCACCCATGAATTTCTTGAACCATATTTATGTTCCTAAACTACTTCTTGAATCAAGTGTCCACTTGATTCATGACCTTATAAATGCAATTTTGATCATTTTCCCTGAAATCTCATATTTGTATAACCATGTGGAAATGTATTTCCTACCTTTTTGCCCTCTTATAAGCTCTTCCTGTATTTTAATCCTCATAAGCTTATATCCCCTAATGTTAAATACTTAATATCAGTAGTTTGTAAAAAAATTTAAGAGATCATTGGTAATCTTTTTTTCAACTGTCTATACATTTAAACAGTGTGTTGCAATAAGAAATAATGCTTACTAATAAAAAGACCCAAGCCATAGTTTTACCCACCAAAATGAACTTTATGTGCATTCAAATAAGGTTTATATAAGGTATATAAGATTAATTCTCATTCTAAAATTGTTATGATTATTTGGGCTTCCCTGGTAGCTCAGCTGGTAAAGAATTTGCCTGCAATGCAGGAAAACCTCATTCGATTCCTGGGTTGGAAAGATCCGCTGGAGAAGGGATAGGCTACCCACTCCAATATTCTTGGGCCTCCCTGTGGCTCAGATGGTAAAAGATCCACCTGCACTGTGGGAGGCCTGGGTTGGATCCCTGGGTTGGGAAGATGCCCTGGAGAAGGGAAGTGCTACCCACTCCGGTATTCTGGCCTGGAGAATTCTATGGACAGAGGAGCCTGGCAGGCTACAGTCCTAATTTTCCCCTAACTTTAAATACTTATTATAAATAGTTTGTAAAAAAGTAAAAATTAAGAGATCACTGGTAAGCTCTTTTATTTTCAGTCATCTATACATTTAAACAATGTGTTGGAATAAGAAATAATACTTGGTAATCAAAAGACCCAAGTCATAATTTCACCCATAAACATGAACTCTGTATGTATTCAAGTAAGGTTTATATAAGGTACATAAGATTTATTCAGATTCTAAAATTGTTATTATTATTTAGAAAATTATGTTTGAAATATGATGATTCAAAACCAATAAAGGTTTGAAATCTATTTAAAGAATCTATAAAGAATTCAAGTATTTTACCTTTTTCCCTTATTTGACATTAACATGTACTCCTTCATCTTTCACTTACAGCATGCTGTAGCTGCAGTTGCCACAAAGACAAAATATAATGTCTAAATATTGTGTACTTTTTTTTAAATGAAGACTTTTGTTTAAAATTGTTATAACCTAAATTCTTGATTCCCCTTTCACAACTTCTTCTATTATCCATGCTATTGCAATCAATCACTTGTGATAGAAAATTATTCCTTTTTTTTGTTTGTTTGCTAATTCTTTTTAAAAAATATCACATTTCAAACTATCACCAATTCAGGAAACATTGGAAAATGAGCCTCAGAATTCCCAGCATTAATGTTTTGTTTCATTGGCTTTCAGGACACCATCCTCTCCTAGATTTCTCCCCTCCTCACTTGCCATTCACAGTTTCCTTTGTGATGCCTCCCACCCCTCACGAAATTCAAAGACACTTACTCCTTGGAAGAAACACTATGACAAACCTAGACAACATATTAAAAAGCAGAGACATACATCACTTTGCCAACAAAGGTTGATATAGTCAAAGCTAAGGTTTTTCCAGTAGTCATGTGTAGATGTGAGAGTTGGTCCATAAATATGGCTGAGCCCAAATAATTGATGTTTTTTCACTGTGGTGCTGGAGAAGACTCTTGAAGGTCCCTTGGACAGCAAGGAGATCAAACCAGTCAGTCCTAAAAGAAATCAAACCAGTCAATCGTAAAAAAAAATTCGACCCTGAATATTCACTGGAAGGATTGATGCTAAAGTTGAAGCTCCAGTACTTTGACCACCTGATGCAAAGAGCTGACTCATTGGAAAAAACCCCGATGCTGGGAAAGACTGAGGGCAAAAGGAGAAAAGGGTGACACAGGATGAGATGATTAGATAATCACCAACTAAGTAGACATGAGTTTGACTCAGTAAACGTGAGTTTGAGCATATTCCAGGAGATATGAAGGACTGGGAAGCCTGGTGAGCTGCAGTCCATGGGGTCGTAAAGATTTGGACGGCTTTTGACTGAACATCCTACCCCTCAATGTCTGTTAGAATGCCCTGATGATCATTCCCAGCCCTTATCACTCTCCACCTACTGTCACTATTTATAAGTTTTACTCTACTTCCATTACATTAATGCGAAGATGACTGTGAATCCCAAATTCATACTTCTAGGCCTAACCATTCACCCAGCCTCCAGACTTCTAATTCCAATTTCCCACTAAGTATCTCCAATCTATGCACAATAGACATTTCAAACTTAGCAAATAAAGCAAAATATTTTGCTTTGATCCACCCATTGCACTCTAGTTTACCCCATAACTTATCCAGTTGTTTAGGCCAAAAATGTTAGATCCATCCTTAAACTCTCATTTTCCCACAATTCCTATATCCAGTCTATTAGAAATCCTTGTCAGCTCTAAGTTGAAAATACATTCTGAATCTATCTGTGTCTCACCTTACTATTGCCATCTTCACCTTACTCCAAGCCATCACTACTAGCCTCATCTAATTCAATAGGCAGCCTCTTCAACAATCTCCCTGCTTCCCCATTACCCCAATCCTTATAGTCTTTAACCAGTACAATAGCCAGAATAACCTTAAAAAAGCAAAATCATATCACATTATTTCTCAAAACCTGTTACCATGACTCTTAGAATAGAAACTTAACTATTTTTACCTGTTTACATTCTTTATTCAGTATTTCTCCTGTCCTGCCCAGCAAACTCATCTACTGCTACTATTGTCTCACATAACCACACCCAAAATTTCTTTCTGCAATGGCCTTCTCAGTATCAGGGCTTTTGCACTTGCTATTCCCTAAAACTGGAAGATTTTGAAAATTGGTACGAATCCTCCCAACAGAGATCTTAGGTGGCATTTAGATTTCATTTTGTAGAGTTGTTTGGTAGAAGATATTTTTGCAAAAGATAGATACATTTTACTTTGGAGACTGTTCACACATGTAGCAATTTACAGGTTGGTTAAATAGCAAATGTGAATTGATAAATCTAATAAAAAAAGAACTGTAGTTGATGAGACCTATGTGTTTTAAACTGTGAACTTTGAGTGATTAGACATAGTTTCAGTATCAATATTTAATTTATGAGAATTAGCTGAGGTCTTTTCCAAATACCCATTATCCCCTACAGAACTTCTGAACAGATATCATGACAGGGTCCATGGATCTGAATTTTAGCAAGTACCTCAGTTGATTCTGTTGCAGATGGTATTCAGTCTTTTAAGAGACACCAAGCTGGGGGCACAGCAGTAAAGAATAACCTCCCAGTGCAGGAGACGCAGGTTTGATTCCTGGGTGGGGAATATCCCCTTAAGGAGGAAATGGCAACCCACTCCAGGATTCTTGCCTGGGAAATGCAAAGACAAGAAAGTCTGGCAGGCTCCAGTTCTTGGGGTTGCAAAAAGTTGGACATGACTTAGTGACTGAACAACAGGCTTGTGTATTTGCTGAGATATAAGGAGATCAGTAAAAGTAGAAAGTCAAGAAACACATGGAGTAACAGGCAAATTTGGGCTTGGAGTACAGAATGAAGCAGGGCAAAGGCTGATAGAGTTCTGCCAAGAGAATGCACTGGTCATAGCAAACACCCTCTTCCAACAACACAAGAGAAGACTCTACACATGGACATCACCAGATGGTCGACACCAAATCAGATTGACTATATTATTTGCAGCCAAAGATGGAGAAGCTCTATACAGTCAGCAAAAACAAGACCGGGAGCTGACTGTGGTTCTGTTCATGAACTCCTTATTGCCAAATTCAGACTGATTTGAAAAAAGTGGAGAAAACCACTAGACCACTCAGATATGACCTAAATCAAATCTCTTATGACTACACAGTGGAACTGAGAAATAGATTTAAGGCACTAGATCTGATAGACAGAGGGCCTGATGAATTGTGGACGGAGGTTCGTGACATTGTACAGGAGACAGGAATCAAGACCATCCCCAAGAAAAAGAAATGCAAAAAAGCAAAATGGCTATCTGAGGAGGCCTTACAAATAGCTGTGAAAAGAAGGGAAGTGAAAAGCAAAGGAGAAAAGGAAAAATATACCAATCTGCATGCAGAATTCCAAAGAATAGCAGGAAGAGATAAGAAAGCCTTCCTCAGCCATCAATGCAAAGAAAAAGAGGAAAACAATAGAATGGGAAAGACTAGAGATCTCTTCAAGAAAATTAGACATACCAAGGGAACATTTCATGCAAAGATGGGCTCAATAAAAGACAGAAATGGTATGGACCTAACAGAAGCAGAAGATATTAAGAAGAGGTGGCAAGAATACATAGAAGAACTGTACAAAAAAGATCTTCATGTCCCAGATAACCATGATGGTGTGATCACTCACCTAGAGCCAGACATCCTGAAATGTAAAGTCAGGTGGACCTTAGGAAGCTTCACTATGAACAAAGCTAGTGGAGATGATAGAATTCCAGCTGAGCTATTTCAAATCCTGAAAGATGATGCTGTGAAAGTGCTTCACTCAATATGCCAGCAAATTTGGAAAACTCAGCAGTGGCCATGGGACTGGAAAAGGTCAGTTTTCATTCCAATCCCAAAGAAAGGCAATGCCAAAGAATGCTCAGACTACCACACAATTGCACTCATCTCACATGCTAGTAAAGTGATGCTTAAAATTCTCCAAGCCAGGCTTCAGCAATACGTGAACCATGAACTTCCAGATGTTCAAGCTGGTTTTAGAAAAGGCAGAGGAACCAGAAATCAAATTGCCAACATCCTCTGTATCATCGATGAAGCAAGGGAGTTCCAGAATAACATCTATTTCTGCTTTATTGACTATGCCAAAGCCTTTGACTGTGTCGATCATAAAAAAAACTGTGGAAAATTCTGAAAGAGATGGGAATATCAGACCACCTGACCTGACTCTTGAGACACCTGTATGCAGGTCAGGAAGCAACAGTTAGAACTGGACATGGAACAACAGACTGGTTCCAAATAGGAAAAGGAGTATGTCAAGGCTGTATATTGTCACCCTGCTTATTTAACTTATATGCAGAGTACATCATGAGAAACACTGGGCTGGAGGAAGCACAAGCTGTAATCATGATTGCCAGGAGAAATATCAATAACCTCAGATATGCAGAGGACACCACCCTTATGGCAGAAAGTGAAGAAGAACTAAAGAGCCTCTTGATGAAAGTGAAAGAGGAGAGTGAAAAAGTTGGCTTAAAGCTCAACATTCAGAAAACTAAGATCATAGCATCCAGTCTCATCACTTCATGACAAATAGATGGGGAAACAGTGGAAACAGTGGCTGACTTTATTTTTCTGGGCTCCAAAATCACTGCAGATGGTGATTGCAGCCATGAAATTAAAAGACGCTTACTCCTTGGAAGGAAAGTTATGACCAACCTAGATAGCATATTAAAAAGCAGAGACATTACTTTGTCAACAAAGGTCCATCTAGTCAAGGCTATGGTTTTTCTAGTGGTCATGTATGGATGTGAGAGTTGGACTGTAAGGAAAGCTGAGTGCCGAAGAATTGATGCTTTTGAACTGTGGTGTTGGAGAAGACTCTTGAGAGTCCCTTGGACTGCAAGGAGAGCCAAGCAGTCCATACTGAAGGAGATCAGTCCTGGCTGTTCATTGGAAGGACTGATGCTGAAGCTGAAACTCCAGTACTTTGGCCACCTCATGCAAAGAGCTGACTAATTTGAAAAGACCCTGATGCTGAGAAAGATTGAGGGCAGGAGGAGAAGGAGACGATAGAGGATGAGATGGTTGGATGGCATCACCAACTCGATGGACATGGGTTTGGGTAGACCCTGGGAGTTGGTGATGGACAGGGAGGCCTGGCATGCTGCAGTTCATGAGGTCGCAAAGAGTCGGACACAACTGAGTGACTGAACTGAACTGAACTGAGGGAGATCAGATTCAGTACTAATTATCATGAAACTCACCAATGAGATGCAACTGAGGATCAAGTGACAAAAGAGAAAGAGGATCAAATTGTGTTTGATGAGTAACAGTATATTTAGATAATTACAAAGTAGTTTACCACAAAATTATTAATATTGAAGGAGAAAAAATAACTTTACAATGGAGAAGACTGACTAGATACCCCTTACTCAAATGAGTAAAATAATATTCCAGTAAGGTTACAAGTTAAAAGTTTGCCAAAATTTTTGATAGGATGCAGTAAGAAGAACAAGAGCTTCACCACTGTGTTATTCCTGCCAATTACACATATCCTGAATCTAATGAGACAAATACAAACTAAATCCTGCAAAACAACTTATTTATAATCATTAAAATTTTCTAGTTAATGAAATTTAGTGGAAGCCTGAAAAAATTTTCGAGGTTAATACTAAAGAGACAGGCCAACTAAATGCAATATATGAGTCTGGGCTGAACATTTTCTTATGAATGGCTTGACTGGGACAACTGTCAAAACAGAAAGGAGACTCAATATTAGACAGCCAGGTAGTAATGAGTCAGTGTTAATTTCCTGATTTTTATGATTATATTTGAATATACTGAATATATGTTTGTGGGAAATACTAGAGGATTTGGGGGAGACATTGCATTGTGTTGGCAGCTATTCTCAAATGGTTTGGGAAATAAATTGTTTTTATTGTTATTTTAACTTTTCTATAATTTTTGAGATTGTTAAAAAAAAATACAAAATAAGAGGAAAAGATCCCTAAGTTAGGTAATCCTCTTTTTCTTGGCGAATCGCAAAGTTGAAAAGCTCATTTATACCATTGTAAAAATTGTGGTCAACTATTCAGTCTATTTGTGTTGATTTCTGTTATTAACAGCATAATATCTTATTTTCTATTTGAGATTTTTTTATTTTCCCTAATTATGCATTTTGTTTTTCACTCTATGAATTTGGTAAAGTCCTCAGTGTTAAAATAAAGATTCCTAGAAATGAAAATAAGTTCTTAGAGAAATTTACAAGTGTCTACCTGCCTTTAAAAATGGAGTAAATTGTCATGAAATTTATAAGGGAAAGAAACTACACAGAGCACTCCCATGCAGAAACTCAAAATGGTTGCATATGTTTATCTGTTAAGAGGTCTATGATAAACAGCAGCTATATGTTCAAACTTACATGCAGCCGTTTAAATCACATTTCATATCAGTCCATGTAACCGGACAATTCAGGAAGTAAATTAAAACAATTCTTACTTTCAATACTTTCTAAGGTCAACACTTAGAATAATGAAAAGCTTATCTTTCACTCTAAGAAACCTGGGCGGTTATTAGTTAAAGCAGATGTGTTGTCCAATTGGCCTGCACCTGGTTATAAATAGCAGTGTGATTTGAGAACACCCTGGACACAGAGTGGACTTTCTAAATATAGCTTTTCCTTTCCACAAAGGCCTTTTACAAGAATGCTACCTTTGTGAAAATGTAGCCTTTAAAGAGGATACAGACACTAAAGTCAGTGACTTTTAGACATAAAAAAGATTTGAAGTATTTCCTTAGTCTGGGAACTCACATTTTAGAGGCATAGAAACTGAAGTCCAATGAAATTAAATATTTCTCCCGGCATCAAATGGCAGACAAGTAATAATGACCGCACTCAAGCCTCTATCTTCTGAATCCATTGGATGCAGCATATAATAGTTTGCAATAACTGCTTATTGTCATTGCCCTCAACACCACATTCCTTCTGTGCCTTAGCGCTCTTGCTTCTTTAAGAGGGATGATAATATCAGCAAGCTTTAGTTACAAATAATTTTTTGAAAATTTTGCTGTTTTGTAATTCATTTTCGAAAAATTGTATTTCTGTGTTAAAAATGTGTGAGGACAGTTTCCTTCAATTTACCATCTTTTAATGTTAAATTATTGTGTAGCAGTAAGTACAAAAACACATATAGTAGAAGAGATAAGTATCAGAGGCAACGAAGTGTGTGTGGAGAGGATGGGAGGCAGGGGGAGGTTAGAGCTGTCATACCTTAAAGGGAGATGGGAAGAGGGGGAAGAGAAGAAAAATTTGTTTGTTTGAAAAAAATATAATGGCAAATTAGACAGTGTCTAAACTTAATACAGTATATCTTCCTTAATTTAAATCCCAGGTTAACTTCCATTGTTTGCATTGCCACAGACAAGAAAATAAACAAAGCAAAGAGATTTTTGTGTACTGTACCATAATTTTACATTAATTTCATAAAGACTTCTATGACTGTAAAAATAAATTTAAAAAACAGTAGTCTTATCTTTAACTTATTTTACCTGCTTCCTTGCACTTTAATAAGTTGGTAAATGACATTTAAATTCAATAGTTTCAATTAATTCTGTCCCACAGTTTTAAATATACTGGTGATTATGTGTGTGTGTACATGCATGTGTACCTTTACAGCCAGTAAAATAAAGTTTTTGATCAAATAATTATTATCATCTAGACTAAAATCAGATATGATAGAGGGGCCAGCCATTGGTAAGTTTAAAAATCACCCTGGGTGATTAATACATGTAACAGGACTGCAGGTCTCTCTTTAGATGAAGCACTTAACTGCAATTATAACTAAAAATGGCTCTAATTTCATATCTGAAATTTGCTTTATTTAGAGTTCTTTTGCTTGTTCTGTTTCTATAGTCTTTGTTGTGCTATAAAAATATCAGAATTGTGAATTAATGAACTGATATGTAAAAGTGAAATACTGGACGATAAGAGAAACATGAAGTCCTCTAATTGTCATGCAAATAAGTTTGGTTGACACAAAATTGGAAATTAGATAAACACATTACATGAATGCTATGTCACTTCAGTCATGTCCAACTCTTTGTGATCCTATGCACTGTAGCCTGCCAGGCTCCTCGGTGCATGGGATTTCCCAGGCAAGAATACTGGAATGGATTGCCATGCCCTCCTTCAGGGGATCTTTCCAACCCAGGAATCAAACCCACATCTCCTGCAGCTCCCACATTGCAGGCAGGATCTTTACCCCTGAGCCACCAGGGAAGCCAAGGAAAAGACATTAATAAATCATAATGCTGAAATTAAAATCTTTTACTTACGTCAGTACAAAAGAAATCCTAATTTGTACCACAAGGTAATGAATTCAGTACTTTTCATTTGTTAAATGTGTGCCTGGTACCTTGCACTGCCGGAGCCTGCCGGCAAACGAACTGGTCAAGAACGCAATCACCAGAGTACCTAGGAAAAAGAAGACTCAGAAAGAAGACTCAGAAAGAGAAAGATGGGGTTGAGAGGGACGGAGTCCGCTTGCGTCTGACTCCGCCAACTTTATTGAAGAATACCACGCCTATATATACGCTAACAGGAGTTACTAAGAATAGATTGAGGGTTTGCATACGTGCAGAGCTACAGATGTTTTAAATTCCCACACTCAAGATCAGTAAAGCATTAATTACCCTAGCGCCCAATATGATTAAGATCATTAGAACATTAGATAGAAAACAGGCTTCATCAATAGAACATTAGATGGAAAACAGGTTTCAGGCATGATGAGCTTATCAGCACCAGAAAAACAGGCAAAAAGGTCACCGGTGTGTTTTTTCCCTGAAGGAGACAAATGCCAGTCTATACTTTAACAAGAAGGGGTGGCAGGACAAAGAGAGACCTTTTGATCTCTCTTAGGGCCGTAAGGGGCCTGTACATTCAGGCCGGCTCCCTGCATTGCACTGTGCATATAAAACTTCAGAAATTTGGAGGACAAACAAGAAAAACAGAAGCTCTCTACCTTCTAGTTATTTATACTGTAGTCAATTAAAGTCCTCTACTTTGAAATTTTTTTAATTCCTCAGTTCATTGTGATATCTTCATCGGTTTTCTTTGTTAAAACCAATCTTTAGCACTTTAAATAGCTTTTTCAATGTTCCTGTTAATGAAATACAGTCATAATAGTAACTTATAATGCTAATAATATAGTTGATAGGAGAAATGCTCAAAAATGATTGGAAAGTGATTTTCATAATCTACAAAATGTCATGAGGTTTCCCAGGTAACGACTTCTCTCCTATGCAAAAATGCACTTTTTATCGTCTAAGCTTATAAAAACTGTCTTACTTTACTCAAATACTAGTTTTACAACATTCTTTAATTCATATTTTAAAGTATTTTGTTCAGTTATCTCTCTGGAAACTGTTGACTTATACATATTATATAGATATTAATATGTATTTTTCAGTGGTTTGTTAAAAAAATGGCTTTTTTAACTGCTTAAATTTGTTTAATTTATATTGTCCTTCAGCATTTCCTTTTCTCACTGAAGCCTGTCCTGATTTCAAAATGACTGGAAAATCTGAAAATTCCATTTAAAGTAAATGTATGGAAAATTTTCAAGATAACATGTAATGATGGTAGATAAGAGTATTAAACATTGTGCTGAAGATCACTCTGTTAATAAAGAGATTAATCAATAACCCTAACATTCAGACATATAATAAAAAGGAAAAAAATTAATCATAATACTGAAAACAATGACATTTTCAATAAAGGGAACTATTGAATATTATATAGGAAACTAGTATCTGCAAAGCAGATAAATTGGCAGTGATTATGCATATATTTAAAATATGTTGAAACACAGTCATAAAAACAGTTTTCTTTTTGGCGGAAAAGAGGCATATTGAAGTATTCAAGCACTACTTCAACTGGAATAGACAGACACCATGCAGAAAGTACATGATTGTAAAAGAGCAGATATTAGCATTTGTGTGAATATGTGTGCTTTTAATTAATGTATTTTCATTCATTCAGAAAGGAAAAGAATGATAACTTTATTTTAACTGTGGCATTGTGATAAGCTGAAGTTCCATTCTTCGATTTTTACTGCTGTTGCTTTGTGTGTGTTCAGTCGCTCCGTCTTGTCTGACTCTTTGCAACCCCATGGACTGTAACCCACCAGGTCCACAGTCTGTGGAATTTTCCAAGCAAGAATCCAGAGCAGGTTGCCATTTCCTACTCCAGGGGATCTTCTCAACCCAAGGATAGAACCCCTGTCTCTTGAGCCTCCTGCATTGGCAGGCAGACTTCAGTATTCACCAAAGAATACTATACTGTCATTTATCAAATTAGAAATTTGGAAACAATCCTAGGATTCTCATTATAGAGTCCCCTGCCTTCATGCTCCCCACTCAGTAAGAATCCCTGACTTTCCTGTATGGAAAAGCTCTCTTTTCAATGCACACCTGCTCTATCACTCTCCAGGGCCAGCATTTCTGCCTCAGCATCCTAGTGAAGTCACTTCTATTTCAATGTGTGCAGGGCCATTTTTAAACCTTTCTCAGTCCTACGTAATTGCACTTTTAGAAGCTTCACCCTAAATGCTATCAAATGCATTAAAATATGCTGGAGAAAAACATGGTCCCAAAGGATAAAGGCCCCCCAGTGTTCATTGCCACCCTGTTTACAATAGCCAAGGCGTGGAATCAACCTAAATGCTCATCAGCAGAGGAGTGGATAAGAAGATATCACACACGCACACACTCACACGCACACACACACACACACACACACACACACATATATACAGTGGAATATTAGCCATTAAAAAGAATGAAATAATGCCATTAGCAGCAACATGGATAGATCTAGAGACTGTCATAGTGACTGAAGTAAGACAGAGAAGGAGCAATATGACATCCCTTATAAGTGAAATCTAAAAAGAAATGATACAAATGACCTTTAAAAACATTAAGAGACTCACAGACTTAAGAGAATGACCTTGTGGTTGCTGGGGTGGGATACTACATGGGGAAGGATAGTTAGGGAGTCTCAGGTGGACATGACACACTGCTGTATTTTGAATGGATAACCAGCGAGGGCATACTGTACAGCACTTGGAGCTCTGCTCAGGGTTATGAAGCGACCTGGATGGGGGAGGGTTTGAGGGAGAATGGATCCACGTGTATGTATGGCTGAGTTCTTTCACTGCTCACCCGAAACTATCACAATGGTGTTAATCTGCTATACTCCAATACAAACTAAAAGTCATCCTTATTTTTATTAAAGGTGACCAAATCCCATATTCAGTATAATTATAGATAACTATATGAAAGTTAAGTAACATTACCATTGATGAGTTGTAGTGATATTAGTTGGAAGTATCAATTAAACAAGTTTTTATCACAGTTTTGTAGACTTTTGTTCATATTTTAGAGCCATTTTTCAGGTGTCAAAACAATTTTCTAAGTCCTTCGCAAACTCCTATTCCCTAGTGAGTGAGTTTTTACTGTCACAGCGCTAAATAGCCACAACAGCAAGATGCCTGGAGATAAAGACCATCACATGGATAAGTAGACCAGATATGTGGAAGTGGGAATACAAAGTGTTTGCAGAAAAGAATATAGAAATCAAGAAATGAATTGCAGTGTCAATGAATATGATGAGTATCTGATGATAATATTAAAAAGTTGGGTTCTGTAGGGATGTCAGTAAAATATCACCCTACATAGTAAGTCTCAACACAGTATGTGAACTGCTTACATATTTAAAATAAATGCTGAGCGCAAGCCATCAATAAAAAATTAAGTATAGTATGTTCCAAAATGAATGTTGAAAAATGTCAATTGGTTTTATAACTGATTAGATCACCTATCAGTTTCATAACAGTGTTTCAAAACCTTTATTATCCTATCTGTAAAACTGAGATAATGAGCATTCCTATTTGATACACTTGTTGATAAATTTATACAATTCGCATAAAAGTCTTAGTGACCTTTCTGGCAAATACTTGATATTTTTGTTATTATTATTGATAAATAATTAGTAAACAATATCTGTTTTATGGTCATAGTTACAACTTGGAACAGAACAGACAATATTACTGAGATTGATTTGATCAGATATAAAAGTTAATAATGAGTTATTTTGAGAAGAAATGTGTTGATGTTCAAACATCCTTTCAAAAGCTAAATGTTTATTTAATGTAGAAAAATAGTTTAGTGAGAAGGTACAGATTTTAAAAGTATATTTCCTCTTTGGACTCAGAGAGAGCCAGAACAGGAGGCTTTAGAGAGTATTATATAATAAAGAACAGCAGCAGCACCAGGCTGTTGATGCTTTTGTGGTTTTAATGTGAATAACTCCAGGGCCCCATTCTGACATCAGTACTACCACTCACTGTGAAAGATACGGGCAAGTCGATCAGCCTCTCTGCCTTAGTTTCTTCATCTGTAATGTGCAAGTAATATTACTTGTCACTTGCCAACCGGCAGTACTTCTTCAGCTAACTGACTATCTCAGCAGGGATGTCTCAAAGATCAGCTAATAAATGATTTATAAACCTATTAAAATATTAAATGATGTCAAAAACCTTAACAAAAGGACAGAATAAATCATTCCATGCATTAATAAAGTGAAAATAGAATAGGTTACTTGGAATTCTGGAATGCTTTTTGCTGCTCTTATTTTTAAGAATCTAGTCATAATTAAGAATACACAGAAGAAAAAGTGTGTTAGAGGAAATAACAGTTCATCTCTATATTGATGAAAAGTATTGTGAGACAAGAAAATGAGATAAATAAGAATAAAGTAAAGTGCTTTCTGAGCTGCTTTTACCATTGACAATGGTATAACATTGACAAATTTACTTTAACGATTAAGATCTAGAGTAAGATAATTAAATAAATCTACAATGTACTTTTGGCAGATGTAAGAATAATATGCAAAATCTTGTGCCAGGCATTCTGAGGGACTCAAAAATAAAAGACTCAGAGTTCAAAGAATATATAAGAAGAAGGGCACCATGAAGATAATTAATGCTTACATGTGTGTGTTGTTACTTCAGTCCATAGTGCCAAATAAATATTATAGTAAAATTATTCATTATATAATACCTGGAGATGGGGAGGTGGTGTGGCTTATAAACTAGGCTTGAAAGATGAGGAGGATTTTGTCATTGGGAGAGAAGATCACTTCAGGTTGAGAAGATAGCTTGAGAAGACCAGTAAGAGAACACAAGAGATATTGCAAGTGTTTACTGTGATCTAACTTTGTATGCTTGGGAGAAGTAGTATAGGAGAAAAAAGAAAGTAAATTAGGTTGCCTTCAAATTTCAGAAGGCCATGCAAAAAACCTAAAACTGTGTTTTGTGGGTTCCTAGGAACCACTGAAGATTTTTGAGTATTTTATGTTTTAGAAAGTTAATTCTGGTGATAGTGTAAAGGGTGAGTGGGAGAAGAATAAGTTTAGATAACTAAGTAGTTAGCCTGTAATTGCAATAGTTGAGAGAGAAGATAAAGGGAGTGACCAGAGAAAGAATGGAAATGAAGAATATTTAAGAAGCATTGAATGAATAGAATTAAAATAAGGAAGTTTGAGAATTGATTGAATGGGAAGAACTAGTGAGATGGAAGTTCAGTTCAGTTCAGTCGCTCAGTCGTGTCCAACTCTTTGCGATCCCATGGACTGTAGCCTGCCAGGCTCCTCTGTCTGTGGAATTTTCTAGGCTAGAATACTGGAGTGGGTTGACATTCTCTTCTTCAGGGAATCTTCCCAACCCAGGGACTAAACCCAGGTCTTCTGCATTGCAAGCAGATTCTTTACTGTCTGAGCCAAAATGATAAGGATAATAAATAGCTTTGGGAGTAGAGGTAGAGATGTAGCAAAGCAAAATTAATGAGTTTGAGTTTTTAAGGACATCCATGGGAGAATATCCAATAGGCAGTAAAAATTCCCAAGCTACGCTTCAAAAAAATATCTTGCCCCATTATAGATATCATAGCCATCTATACATAGTTGAAAATTAGGACAATTGGGACAAATGGAATTACCAAAGAGAATATAAAGAACAAAAAAGAGAATAACTACTACTTAATAGATAAGGGAGGGAAAGAGCAAGAAGAAATATAAGGAGACTGTGAGGGAATCAAGAGTACAATCACAATCAAAGCCAAGGGAGAAAGAGGTTTCAAGGAGAGAGGAATAACAATGTAAAATGTTATATGTAATTTAATATAGATGATTATTATGAAAAACCCATTGAATTTTGTGATTAATCTGTAATTTTGTGATTAGTTCTGGTAAGTTGATAGATATGTAAGTTAAACTTCAGAGGAATTAAAGCAATGTAAAGAAGAGATTCTCAACCCCTGGGCCACGGACTAGACTAGACCACTAGACTAGGCCACTAGTCGCAGTCTGTGACCCGTTTGGAACCAGGCGGCACAGCCCCTCCCCAAGGCTCCTGTTACCAAGGTGACTGTAACCAAAACGAGATTATGGAGTAGACTGGACATAAGCAATGTGCTTTAGGTATCACTGTCTCCTGTCACCCCCGGGTGGGACAGTCTACCTGTAGAAAAACAAGCCCAGGGCTACCACTGATTCTGCATCATGATGAGTTTTATAATTCTTTCATTATATATTACAATGTAATAATAATAGAAATAAGGTGCATAATAATTGTTATGCACTTGAATCATCCTGAAACCATCTCTCCCCCTAACCCCCACACTGGTCAGTGGAAAAATTGTCTTCCACAAAACCAAAAAGGTGCCAAAAAGGTTGGGTACTGCTAATGTAAAGGATGCAGGAAAATTAGTATCTAACTCTTGTAAGTTTATGAATAAATGAAAGTAAAAGGTGAGTGTTGTAAGAACATGCAGAGTTAAAAGATGAAATATATTTTATAACAGGTAAAATGTAAGCAATTTTATAGGCTTTGGAGAAGGAGAGAAAAGGCAGGAGGGCAAGGGAGGATTGAAAGAACAATAATAGGGTCACTAGTCGGGTATTCATGTTGGCAAAAGGACTCAGATAAAGACACAGTAGTTTTGATGTGATGATAAAGAGAAACTGAAGAAATTTATGTAGGATGTCCTTGACATTCTCTATAAAGTCAATAGGCAAGATTTTCAGTGGAGAGTAAGAAGATGAAATAAGACTTAAGAAGTGCAAAACAATACATTGCTGTTTTTAGGGATGGTAAACAGGTCAGCTAGAAAGGAGCAAAGAAATTCACAAGTAGCTTTGAGGTCACTTGTTGCCTAATTAGGTACTGTAAATGTTTCCTCAAGCAAGGTAGCCCGTGTTTCTGGCTTTGTAACATTTTTAGGCTCAGATTTCTCATTACAAAGTTTTGATTTGTTAGGTACTGTGGAAAGAAAACAAAAAGGATTTGAATCTGGCTAAAAGAAGAGAGAAGAAGTTAAGTAATAATACAATGAACTAGGTCATGAATTTACAAAAACAATATGAAGATATGCCCACGTCATTTAAGGAAATATATATATAATCTTAAATGAAGGCATAAGGATCACAATTATCACTTGACTGGAGATCAGAGATGATTTGATGAATAGAGGGAAAACAGAATAATCGTTAATATCAAATGTTGGAAATTCTTGAACTTGAGAATTTTTATTATACACTGAAGATCAGGGACTATGTGAAGAACTCCCCCCGACAAATGTAGATGGGTTATTATTTCTAGTAGTATTAGTCAAAATGTTACTGTGAAAAACCATCAAAGACTAGCTGTTTTTCCCTCATGTTAGGCAAAATTCATTCTGCCAATATTTTGTCATTAAAAAAAAAGTCAGTGCCTTGGATTTAGAACAAAAGAGGGTTTGACTTGGCAGCATTAATGTGTGTCGGCATCATTGTGTGTTACAACTCAGTATATGAGATTGCTTTTTTAAAGTGTACTTTTGATAGGACACTATTCAAACTCTTATAACGATAAGGGTCCCATTATAGTAAATGGTATTCCAGAGAATGCAGTATCATAATCTAGTGCAGGAATTATAATTATGCTTTAGCAGAGGAGACTTTTGTGGAAATTTTCAAATTGTTGCTATTAATAGAATGCTGTTCTTGATATCTTTACTGTCACTCACTCCAAAGTGTCACTGGGAAATAAGCCAATTCAAGAAAAAGGGGAAATTAAAGTAGCCTCAAGTTCTGTCACTCTGTTCTGAGCTCCTGAGACTTAGTTTGAAACCCTCTGATATGTCAGACCGGGGGTTTGTTTTTAGAAAAAGTTACTAGATTCCTCTTAAGCCTGAATTAGATAAATAAGTAATATCCTTATACAGGAAAAAAAAAAAAAGATAATGCTTAGCATGGAAATAGCTGATATTTCCAAAGTATTTTAGGAATCAAAAACTTGCTTAGTTAAGTTCTTTGCTAAAGGGTTCCCTCTGTAATCTGTAGTGTTGTTTGGACAGCTTTCTGTTACTGTGTAGATCGGCAGTTCTCAAAATTTGGTCCCCCAATTCCTGCATGTCCCACAAACCCTTTCAGTCATTCCCTGAGATACTTCCAGTGGATTCACAAGTTCAAAATAATTTTCATACTAATACTGAAGTGTTTGCCTTTTTCACTTAACTGACTGATGTTCGTTTGCAGTAATGGTGCGGAACCATAGTGAGGAAAACTGCTGACACCTTAGCATGAATCAAGTCAGCAGCAGCAAACTCTGCTAGTGACCCTGGTATTCTTCACCACCACACACTCAGAGTTAATATTTTTAAAATGCGAGATTTACCTAAGAATGTACATGATCAAACAGTAAAGATATATTAACATATTAAAAATATATACAATCTCCACCCTTGAGTAGAGGTCTTTTTAATATTCTATGTGATGAACTGGTACATCACTGAAGCAGGTACCAACCGCATGGTTGTCTTAAGTAAAGTACTTGTAATGACTGCTTGGGTCAAGAGCTGAATTTGCAACTTTTCTCATGAATCACCATTTTTACTTGAAAGGCCTGACAAGCAAACTGTGGATTTTCAAACTTGGGTATTTGGCAGAGACTTTCTTGAAAATGAACAGAGTGAACTTGTCACTTCAAAAGAGGCAAAATCCAACTGTATCTGTTGCCAATGATAAAAGCTGAGCTTTCAAACAAAAATTACAATTTTGGAAAATGTGTTTGCTGCTCCTGTGAACTTGTCAGTTTCCCAATTCTTAAAAACTTTTCTGATGAGATAGATGGCATTACTAACAAATGAAATATTGTATAATGACCTATGGTACCATTTGGAAATTTTGCAGTGAACCAATATTTTTCCAAATGATTTTTTTTTTAAAACATATGTGGTCAAAAGATCCATTTAAAGTGCAAAGTAGACAATAGATTTTAATAAAGCAGTATGGGAAGCATATTGATACGGTTTTTAGATTCCCCATTGCAAAATTTAAAAATCGACAATTCTCTGAAAAAGCTATTAAAGTTCTCCTCACTTTTCCAACTAAGAAATCTGTGTGATGCCAGATTCTCCTCATATACTTCAACTAAAACAACATATTGAGACAGATTGAATGCAGAAGCAGATATGAGAAACCAGATGTCTTTTATTAAGCCAGACATTTGCGAAACTAAGTCAGAGAATTTCAAAATGTAAAATAATGCCATTCTTGTCACTTTTTTCCTGGCTTTGGAAAATATATTTTATTTCACTAAAAATATATTATTTATGGAAACATGTAATGGGCTTGTTATTTATATTTTAAGTCAATTAATAAATATTTAAAATTTTCAGTCTTAATTTCTCATATAGTAAATATTTGCAGATATAACCATATATACAAAATCTCATTGGTGGTCTCAATAATTTTTGAGAATATAATAGATATCTGAGACCAAAATGTTTCAGAAACACTAACGTATAGACCAAGCCCTAAGCACACAGTAAACTACTCAAGGACTTTTAACAAATTTAATGTTATTTTATAAAGTAACAATTGGGAAGTCATGGAATTGCATTTATAAATGATAGATAGGAAGTATTTTCCTTCTGTTTTAAAAGCAATCATACCATTTATATTAGAAGACTTCAGTGCCTGTGATGACATTCTCTCCATTCTTTCTTCCAAGTCTGTGAGTCTCATTTCATGTGTCCCCATTTACAGGAGTAAAATTAGCATGTTATCCAGTCACCATTTGGCTCATGACTCAATGTCACTATAAAAATCATTTAAGCAGCTTCATAGACCCAACTTCTCTTAGGATACATCTGTGTGGACGCTTTAATTTGTTTAATATAGGAGACGTAAGTACAATCTATTTAAATCTATAAATTCTACTAGGATGAAATCTTCTGGTTTCTTCTCTCAATTTGTGTAAATGATATTTAAAAGGACAAAGGGCATGAATAAGGGAAAGTCCAACTGAATTATCTCACTTTAGAAATCCATTAGACAAACAAAATAAAATTTAGAATACCAATATACTCTTTCCTTTGATAAAAAGGGAGAGTGAGATTTTTTTAAGAGGGGGGAAAGGAAAACAAGATTATTTCTTAGTCATGAGTTTAGATTGGATTTTTAGATATCAATATTTAGAGATATGCTTTAAAATTTAATTTTAAACAGTACAATACTTAAATAATAAAATGTCTTTTCCTTTCTCTAATCAGACTTTGGATATTAGTATAAATAGCTCTTTATATTGTATTATATTTTTCTAGATATTATATTTTTCTAGATATTAAACAAAAGAATATTATCCTTTCTATACATGACAAAATACTAATTCTGATTCTAATTATTCTAATTATAGCAACATAAACAGGAAGCTCTAATGGAATCAAAGCCCCCCTTTGGTAAATTTTCCAAATTTTCTTCTGATTAGTTTATTTTATATAAGGCCAGAATATGTGCTAAGTGGTACTCTATTAAACCTCTACCAGCTGCCGACACTTATTAGATATTTTTTGTTGTCACTTTTGGGTGAATGTCTGTCAGACAAAACATTTGGCAACAGTTTCCCCAGAATGTCTGAGCAAACAAGAAGTCATTATACAGTGATTATAATGCTGTAAAAGTTATTTCCAGTCTCTGGTAGTCATATCAATAAATTTAAGAGCCGTGTCTAAATGTTTAGTTGGACGAGGAAAAGATAGCTGCTATGCATGTAAAAATGACTGTTTTGAGCACCTAATGGGAACTCACTAAGGAAGTATAATCATGGAGAGAGGAAAAAAAAGATCCAGTTTATAGCATCTATATATCTTATTTCAAAATGTAATTATATTTTTCCTTCATGTATTTACATAGGCATTATTTGTCAGCTGTTGTTCTTTTAGTGAAAAATAAGTTTATTGTCTAGAGAAAGCAAATGTAAAAAGAGTGCTATACTACTTTACAATAATAACTATTATATTAATGATTATAATGGGTGCCATAATTGAACGCCCAGTACTTAGTTTCTGAGGTTTATAATTGGATGCACATCAGTCTAGCAAATATATTTCATAAATGCTTAAGGAGAAAAGAAGTTTACAGAAGTACTCTCTTACAATTCTTGTTATTGTCTTTACTCAATCCAATTGAAAACTAGGCATACACATTTCAAAGGTGAACACAATATACGTGTATCAGTACATCTCTCATAACCCTGTTTCTTCTTCCATGAGCTCATTTTTTTAGGAGTACCTTAATGAAAATTCAAATTAAGTCATTGGCTCCCCTCTTACAAGTAGAATTACCCTCATCCCTAGGAATTAACATCCCCAGATATATAAATCATAGCACAGTACACCTTTTAATTCATATCTTCTCATGGAAAGTGTTAGCACTTTTTTTGTGTCTCACTCTGATATTTCAAATCTTGTTAAATCTGTTATCAGCAATGTGAATTAGAAGTAAACTCCCACATATATAAGTATTATTATGACAGTCTATATTTGAAAAAATGATAATGACAAAAAACAGGGAACTTTATTGCAGAATACAGTACTCTTTATGCAAAACTCACAGACCTAGGTTTGAGTCATAGTTCTGTGCTCCATTTAGCAGTCACTTAACATCCCTGAAACTTACTTTCATCAATTAAAAAAAGATTTGCCTGCTTCATAACCTTGTTATTAGATGAGAAATAATAGCAGTTGTGCTATTTTTAAAGCCTATGTTTTAAAAAGTCATAAAGAGACTAAGAATGAAAGACAATAACAATGGATGTGAGATTAACTTATTCCTGTAACTCTTTTATCAGATACATTTGCTGGATATAAGGTCAATGACTGATTCTTAATTTCCACAGCATGTGTCCTTATTTCAAAACATGACCATAGAAAGATATCTGTAAAGATATCCAATTATAAATCTTTAAAGTAACATAGAAACTAAGTGCTATGTTTGTTAATGGTGGTGAAGTAAGTAATGAAAATATTGTTATATTTAATGATACTGAATTACTTCAAGGTCAAAAACTATCCAAATTCGTAGCTTACCTATAGACAAGCAACCTGGTAGAACAGAAAGAGTGGACTGGGAATTTGCAGACCTTCATTCCAAACAATTAATTATGTGAAAATTGGCAAATTACTTGAACTCTCTGGTCCTCAAATTCTTCATCTATAAAACTTTCCAGAGTTTTAGAATTTGGTCATTTAGTATAGGGCTTCCCTGGTAGCTCAGACAGTAAAGAATCTGCCTGAGTGCAGAAGACCTAGGTTCCATCAGGAGTAGGGATGTGCTCTGTGGCTACTGATGAAAGGCTATCAATATATTTCTTTCTCATTGTTCATTTCTTTTCAACATACTTTTATTCAGCACTTACAATGTGCTAACGGCTCTACTAGGAATACTTTGCAGTTAAAATATTAACAAACTGCAGTTCCTGTCTTGTCAGAACTTGTGATATGTCTAGAGGTGAGTCACCCATAATGCTAGTTAGAATTTTAGTGCCCTTACAGGCACAAATCAGGGCCGGTGGGAATGGTAACTGATGAGATAGGGGAAAGAAGACAAAGAGAAGATGGGATTTGGCTGAATTTTGATGGCTAAATCCATTTCAATAGGCAAGTTTGGGGATTTCCCTGGTGGTCCAGTGGTTAAGATTGTGCTCCCAATGCAGGGGGCATGGGTTCAATCCCTGGTCAGGATGATTAAGACCATGCATGCTGCCCTCTCCCCCACCAAAAAAAAAAAAAAAACAAGCAGACTAACAGACTTGAACAAATGCACCATCAGAGAAGATCTGGGAAGATATATGTATTATTCTGTAACATACAAAATGTGAGAGTGAGTGGTTAAAGTTAGTGCACCAAAAGTGGCTTCTTCCCAGGTTATGGGAAAACTCAGCACTAATCCTGGTGAGAGTTTTTCTTATGTTTTACAGAGAATAATTATGAGTGACATCAAATAAAAACCAACATGACTTGGCAAATGATTAGACATGGATATTAAGTAAAGAAATAACTAAAAAATTGGGGTAGCAAAATGTCAGACATTACTGAGCAACTAAGCACAGCATGGCACATGATCAACATGGTGTATTAATGATGCAGATTTTCTCTGTTTGTGTTTTATTATTGTCTAACTTTTTTTTATTGAATTTGAAATGTTTCCAAAACCAGCTGGAAGTCCCCTATTCAGCAGCCAGTTCCTCTTGTGTGTGAAAGAGATTGGGAGAACGTTCTATATAGGAGATGCATACTTTTGTATTATCCATAGTGAGAAATTAGAAGCATTGAAATTAGATGAGTTATTCAAGTCAGTAAGTAAACAAGGTCGATGACTGATTCTAAATCTCCACAAAATGTGCCCTTATTTCTAAAGATGACCCTAGAAAGGGAAATCATAAAGAATATAAAGGTCAAATGGGATGGAACCAGGACAATAAGATATCATGAAAGCTAAGTAAAGTGACAGTTGTTGTTTTTTTTTCTTTTTTAATCAGCACTTTCCCACCATGTGCCAAACACTGTGTTAGGCTCTTGAGATACATAATCCAAGTAAATTTTCATGATCATCCTGGGAACTAAGTATATTATCATATCTATAAATAAAGAACTGAGTACAGAGGGATTAGACATGACATAACAAGTAAATGGAAACTCCAGAATCAAATACAGATACACCTGATTCCTATTTTGCCCCATACCTTTTAATTTGTCCTAGGGGAGAGTTTCAAGGACAATGTAACTAGCAGTATCAACTAGAGAGCTCAAACAGGATGGACCCTCAGAAGAAACTTCAAGCAGTTATTTAATGTTAAAACAGATCATTTAATGATTTGTAAGAAAGTAGTCTCTGTAAAAAAAAAATCCTATACAAAGGCCAATGGAATAGAAAAATTCTAAAGGTTGGTTCAAGAAAAATGAGAAAATAAAAGTAGCTGAACCCTTCTGAGAAGTTTAATGAAGGAAAGAGAAGGTAGTGCAAAGATGTATGAAGGTTGAGGAAAGGGTATTGAGTTGAATGGTTGGCGCAGTTTTTTAAGTAAGGTAACACTTGAACAGGCTTATAGACTTAAAGAAGAAATCCAGAGGAGAAACAAGACACAAATTACTGAGGGAAAAAAAAAAAAATGGATTCAGCAAGGTCCTATCGGAGGTAATAAGAAATAAAATCAATTTGTCGTTGTTGTTCAGTCACTAAGTCGTGTCTGACTCTGTGACTCCATGGACTGTAGCACTCCAGGTTCCTCTATCCTCCACTCTCTCCTGGAGTTTGCTCGAATTCGTGACCCTCCAGTCAGTGATGCCATCCAACCATGTCATGCCCTGTTACCCTCTTCTCCTCCTGCCTTCAATCTTTCCCAGCATCAGGGTCTTTTCCAATGAGTCAGTTTTTCACATCAGGTGGCCAAAGTATTGGAGCTTTAGCTTCAGCATCAGTCCTACCAATGACTATTCAGGTTTGATTTCCTTTAGGATTGACTTGTTTTGTCTCCTTGAAGTTCAAGGGACTCTCAAGAGTCTCCTCCAGCATCACCATTTGAAAGCATCCATTCTTTAGTGCTCAACCTTGTTTATGTTCAAACTCTCTCTTCTGTACATGACTACCAGAAAAAAACCATAGCTTTGACTATACAGATCTTTGTCAGCAAAGTGATGTTCCTCCTTTTTAATATGCTGTCTAGGTTTGTCATAGCTTTCCTTCCAAGGGACAAACATCTTTTAATTTCATAGAATCAGTAGCATGCCTTAAAAAAGAAAGCAGCTAATTTATCTAGAAAAAAAAATAGTGATTTGCAGAGAAATATATTTGAGATAGGAAGAAATTTAAGAACTTGTAACAGATATCTTAATCTTTTCCAAGAAGAAAGATTCAGAGTTGTCTCTTAAGGCAGGTAGTATCTGGTTGTGTGGAGCAGAAAGGGTTTGAAATGCTTCCCACAGAGAGCAGCATAGTGAAGAGTCAACTACAGTGAAACAAAAGAATTTCTCTACAACTCATAATATGTACAAATAATTGAGTAAAAAATGTTTAGTTGAGCCAACTGGCACAGTTTTGTGGCTTTTTCTGGTAACACTCAGCCACCAAGTAATGAGATCAAAGAAAGTGCACTGTGCTGTTTTCCGGGTGGTGTAGAGCAAACGCACTTCTTGATGCTAATAAGACGCTACATGAAGTGGTGGGCAATTGATCCACACTGGGCTAAGAGGAAACTAAAAGGAAAAAAGGTTAAAGAAATTAAAGATATGACCAGTGTGAAGAATAGCTTCATTGAGAGTAAGAGGAAAAGAAAAAAAAAAAAAATACATGGTAATGGTCACAGCAGGGAATTTCAAATTCAAGATTCTAGAAATGATAGTTTTGAATAATCATTTTTTTTTAACTCTCACTTAAATTAATGATTATGTCGTCCAGCTGTCCTGCTTTACTTATTAGAAAATGGAAGGCCAGAAGGTCAAGTGATTTTTTTGACTGTCACTCCATGACCCAATGGCAAAGCCAGAACTAAACCTAGGATCTTCTGAGAAGCATGTGGAGATTTTATTAAATCTCCATTAAATCACATTGCCATGAAAAAGAATGGTAAATATAGTCAAGTGATTGGAAACCAATGTTATCCATACTATAGTCACAGTAAAGCATGCATTATTCATATATTACCTATTTCAGCTTTTCCTCTGTGCTTTTTCCTCTTTCAGCTTGCTCTTACAGGAGAGTATAAAAGAGTTCCCCAGATTAAATTAATAGCTCTCTAGTTACACACTGGGAGAAGAACTAAGTCTTAAGGAAGGTGCTTGACTTCCATCCTGAATTACACTGTAAATGGCATCAGGTTTCTTCAGAGTGACAGTGTGCATGTCCATGATGGGTTCCACAATTTTAGCTTCTTCTACATTTCATATATTTTGAAAAGTTTCCTTTCTCTTGATTATTGGTTATGGGTTTTTAATTTTAAACTGTGATCAAATGTAATTTGAATCTCTAAGAGTAGGAGAGAAATTGTGTTGTTTTAAATTTCTGTTTAAACAAAATTAATCCAATAGAAATTCATTATTCATATCTCAATATTCATCTGCCATTGCCCTTCAGGAAAAGATATGAGTTTTTAACATAGGAAATGAACTTAAAGACTTACATTTGGTGATCTTTTGTAATTACATGTATCTCATATTCTACCTTGAAAATATTTCTTCATTAAATATTTAAGTATGTGTGTTACCTGGCTAAGAAAGGCAATCCCAAAGAATGCTCAAACTACCGCACAGTTGCACTCATCTCACACGCTAGTAAAGTAATGCTCAAAATTCTCCAAGCCAGGCTTCAGCAATACATGAACCGAGAACTTCAGATGTTCAAGCTGGCTTTAGAAAAGGCAGAGGAACCAGAGATCAAATTGCCAATATCCACTGGATCATCGAAAAAGCAAGAGAGTTCAAGAAAAACATCTCTTTCTGCTTTATTGACTACGCCAAAGCCTTCGACTGTGTGGATCACAATAAACTGTGGAAAATTCTGAAGGAGATGGGAATACCAGACCACCTGACCTGCCTCTTGAGAAACCTGTATGCAGGTCAGGAAGCAACAGTTAGAACTGCACATGGAACAACAGACTGGTTCAAAATAGGAAAAGGAGTACATCAAGGCTGTATATTGTCACCCTGCTTATTTAACTTATATGCAGAGTACATCATGAGAAATGCTGGGCTGGAAGAAGCACAAGCTGTAATCATGATTGCCGGGAGAAATATTAATAACCTCAGATATGCAGATGACACCACCCTTATGGCAGAGAGTGAAGAGGAACTAAAAAGCCTCTTGATGAAAGTGAAAGATTAGAGTGAAAGAGTTGGCTTAAAGCTTAACATTCAGAAAACTAAGATCATGGCATCTGGTCTCATCACTTCATGGCAAATAGATGGGGAAACAGTGGAAACAGTGTCAGACTTTATTTTTGGGGGCTCCATAATCACTGCAGATGGTGACTACAGCCATGAAATTAAAAGCCGCTTACTCCTTGGAAGGAAAGCTATGCCAACCTAGATAGCAGATTAAAAAGCAGAGACATTACTTTGCCAAAAAAGGTCCCTCTGGTCAAGGCTGTGGTTTTTCCAGTGGTCATGTATGGATGTGAGTTGAACTGTGAAGAAAGCTGAGCACCGAAGAATTGATGCTTTTGAACTGTAGTCTTGGAGAAGACTCTTGAGAATCCCTTGGACTGGAGGGAGATCCAACCAGTCCATCCTAAAGGAAATCAGTCCTGGGTGTTCATTGGAAGGACTGATGCTGAAGCTGAAACTCCAATACTTTGGCCACCTCATTCAAAGAGTTGACTCATTTGAAAAGACCCGTGGACAAAAGGGAACCCTCTTACACTGTTGGTGGGAATGCAAACTAGTACAGCCACTATGGAAAACAGTGTGGAGATTCCTTAAAAAACTGGAAATAGAACTGCCATATGACCCAGCAATACCACTTCTGGGCATACACACTGAGGAAACCAGATCTGAAAGAGACACGTGCACCCCAATGTTCATCGCAGCACTGTTTATAATAGCCAGGACATGGAAGCAACCTAGATGCCCATCAGCAGATGAATGGATAAGGAAGCTGTGGTACATATACACCATGGAATATTACTCAGCCATCAAAAAGAATTCATTTGAACCAGTCCTAATGAGATGGATGAAACTGGAGCCCCTTATACAGAGTGAAGTAAGCCAGAAAGATAAAGAACATTACAGCATACTAACACATATATATGGAATTTAGAAAGATGGTAACGATAACCCTATATGCAAAACAGAAAAAGAGACACAGAAATACAGAACAGACTTTTGAACTCTGTGGGAGAAGGTGAGGGTGGGATATTTCAAAAGAACAGCATGTATACTATCTATGGTGAAACAGATCACCAGCCCAGGTGGGATGCATGAGACAAGTGCTCGGGCCTGGTACACTGGGAAGACCCAGAGGAATCGGGTGGAGAGGGAGGTGGGAGGGGGGATCGGGATGGGGAATAAGTGTAAATCTATGGCTGATTCATATCAATGTATGACAAAACCCACTGAAATGTTGTGAAGTAATTAGCCTCCAACTAATAAAAAAATTAAAAAAAAAAAGAAAAGACCCTGATGCTGGGAGGGATTGGGGGCAGGAGGAGAAGGAGACGACAGAGGATGAGATGGCTGGATGGCATCACTGACTTGATGGGCATGAGTTTGAGCAAACTCTGGGAGTTTGTGATGGACAGGGAGGCCTGGCGTGCTGCAATTCATGGGGTCGCAGAGTCGGACACGACTGAGCGAATGAACTGAACTGAACTGAACTGATGTGTGCCACCATGTCTGTTTGGGAAAACTCACTTTTTTTGACTCCTTTTTAAATTTGAAGGTTTTGTTTAAAAAATTCAATCAAGAAAGATTATTATTCCTCTCAAGGAATGACTTACCAAGGGGGCAGCCAGGGAGCTGTCCTCCTGCACTGGGTGGGAGAAGTATTTGATCATTGGCATAGTTTAGAATTGCTGGTGCATGGTGATAATGGAAAGCAAACTGGATTTTGGCCAGTCTCATTATAGTTCTTAGATTCTCTGCAAACAACACCCTTGCTTACTACTTACCTCTAGGATGGAACCCTTCCACTCCACCCCCACTACCTTGGTATGCTACTGATCTCAAGTTCTTCTCTCTGGGGTTGAAGACTGACTAAAATTATATTAGAGAAGGAGAATTTTATGATCTAAAACAGGTGTCCACAAACTGTGTGCTCAGTTGCTCATTGTGTCCAACTGTTTGTGACCCCATGGACTGTAGCACACCAGGCTCCTTTTTCCATGGGATTTTCCAGGCAAGAATACTGGAGTGGGTTGCCATTTCCTACTCCAGGGGCCACAAACTATGGCGTGCTGGCCAAATATGGCTGTATGCCTATTTTTATAAATACAGTTTATTACTTTTATTTAATGTATTCTCTCTGACTGCTTTTGCACTACAACCGCAGAGTTGAGTAGTTGGATAAAGACTATATACTCTCACACCTAGAATACTTACCATCAGGCTCTTCACAGAAAACATCTGTGTTCCCTGACTATTAGTAATCAAAGTATTACTTGCTTTGTAGACATGTAAGCAAGACAGTTATTTCACATTCATATTATAGGCCAGTAATTTAATAAGTGTTTTTATTAAGTGTTTACCATTGGCCACCATTACATTTACCTATCAATTTTTCTCTTTTTTGTAGCCCCTGCTATGTGGATATTTGTTAGCAATGACTGATGTGGAAACTACATATGCAGATTTTATTGCTTCAGGAAGAACGGGTAGAAGAAATGCAATACATGATATCCTGGTTTCCTCTGCAAGTGGCAACAGCAATGAATTAGCCTTGAAATTAGCAGGTCTTGATATCAACAAGACAGGTGAGTTGTTTGACATCTCTGTGAAAATGGAGTGATTTGCAGCATTTCACTAAGTAGGATTAAGGCATGAAAAAAACACCTTTGGAAGTAACCTGATAGAGTCATGCTGCTGCTGCTAAGTCACGTCAGTCGTGGCCAACTCTTTGTGACCCCATAGACGGCAGCCCACCAGGCTTCCCCGTCCCTGGGATTCTCCAGGCAGGAACACTGGAGTGGGTTGCCATTTCCTTCTCCAGTGCATGAAAGATAAGAGTGAAAGTGAAGTCGCTCAATTGTGTCAGACTCTTAGCGACCCCATGGACTGCAGCCTACCAGGCTCCTCCATCCGTGGGAGTTTCCAGGCAGGAGTACTGGAGTGGGTCGCCAGTGCCTTCTCCGGAGAAAGTCATGAACAGTCTTATATATGTAAGGTAAAAGGCAGGTACTAACCTCTTAATCACTCCCACTCTGCTTTACAGTGTTTGCTACTCAGATGCAGAGACCTTAATCTGATTTTACTAATGCAATCAATGAAACACATGAGTTTTTAAAAAAATCCTCATCTCTATAAAAGCTCTGAAATATCTTATGAAGAACATTTAACAAAGCTGGAGCTAGGACAATACTGGCCATCTCTTAACATTTAACAACATTAGATGTTTAACAAGATTCACAGGTGAGTCTGACAGACCTCAATTCCCAGAACCATTTCAAAATAAAAGGGTCTCGAGGACCATTTTTGTTGAGAATGGTAGTAAAATAGTCGGTTATATAAATAAGTCTTAGGTAAGAAGTTCTTTTAGTTTTTCTTGAATCATAGACTGAGTTTGAAAGGCTGTCTTATTATTGGGCCCCAAAGTCCTACCCACCAAATCTAACTTTACCAATGAAAAAGTATAACAAGTTTGACATGTCAAAATACTTCTGAATCCCCTGATAGTTCTTCCATCCATAGCTTTTGCAAGTATCAAAGCTGAATGTATTTCTCTGGGAAAAAAAAAAAAAAAACACTTATGCAAAAAATCTTTAAAAATAAAAAGCAGTTCATGATTAAGGAACCACATGTTATACATATGAAAAACACTGGTCAGTTTCTGACTTGTGATAACAACTTGATATTGTTGTTGTAACTTCTATGCTACTAGAATTTTTATGCAAAGCCTTCCAGTTACAGTATTGGAAAACTGAGTCAGAGTATACATATATGAATGAAATAGCTCAGCAACCTTATCTTAAAATGCTTAGGGACAGAACTCTATTCAGTGATTACAGATCAGCTAGTTATACATTGGTCTTTTCAAATTCAGGTTGAAAATAAAACCATAACAATCGCTTATGTGGAGCACACAGACTGAAGTATATTTTAGTTTTCCTTGTTTCTCTATCATTACTACTGGGAGTTAATTTTCAAAATTAACTGCTAACTCTGAGAAAGCCTATAGGGAATCATTCCAATTTGGTGGCATAAAGAAGTAGATATATTTTTTCCAGCAATCTTTGAGAATTTGCTAAATTTTCCATTAAATTTGTATTCTGTATAAATATTCTATTTTAGATAATCTACATTAATTTAGCCACCCTTAACATGAGGATATTTTTATTCATAGTGTAGTTTAATTTTTTTTGTCATTGTTGTTCTCACTGAAGTTAAGACCCATTAGCCACAAGACTTTTCTTATACCAGAGATTATAGTCTCAATATAATCTATATAGATTATGTTAAAATTTAAATAAATTGAAATTTTATATTAATACAAAAATATATTTATGTTAATATACTGTAATTGAATGTTAATAATTTAAAATAACTCAGAAATCTTTATGCTTCCAGATGTTAAAATATTTCTACATGTTAATTGCAATTCAGTGGGCTCTGAAAGAATTTTGTTTCTCTTAAAAATCACAAAGTCCAGACTAAGGCAAAGTATAAATAGCACTGACTTTATTATTCTAAGTACAAAGAACTAAAAATAATAACTATGACCAAAAGTCTAAAATATTAGAAAAATGACAACTGTACAGTGACAAATTAAATAATACTAGCTGAGAATAGTGTGGGACTTCATTTGTAGTTCCTGAATATTCCGGCTTCTTTTTAAGTTTGTGTTCAACAATATTATCGTCTCATGTTTATCTTGATTTGTTAACAAGCATCTATGTAGCCACAGCTCTGTGTCTTTAGCATTATGCTGAGCCCTGAGAAGTGTCCCTGGATACCCAGAAAGTCCCAAGCTCCATGGAGTCAAGATCCTCATCTTGTATTTATGCAGTCACTTTCATCTTTAATATTATCAAGTTCTTATTTCATATGCTAATCTACACGTCTCAGATTCCACTATCTGCAAACCTTGGGGGCTTGCTCATTGCTCTAATAATGAAAATAGTACATGAACATTCTATATAATGGGTCATGGTATTTTTTGAAACCCCTTTAGCACAGAATATGATTTTTATGTGGAAAAACTGCTTTAAATTTCCCTAAAGTATGGTGTGGGCTTCCCTAAAGTAGGTGGTGCCTCAGACGATAGAGAGAAGCCGCCTACAATTCAGAAGACTGGGTTGCATCCCTGGGTCAGGAAGATCCCCTGGAGAAGGGAATGGCTACCCACTCCAGTATTCTTGTCTGGAGAATGCCATGGATAGAGGAGCCTGGCGGGCTACAGTTCATGAGGTTGCAAAGAGTCAGACCCAACTGAGCGACTAAGCACAGCACCAAGTATGGTGTACGGTGAGGTGTCTTATATGTACTTGTTAAGCATAAAGAAGAAATTGCCCTCAACGTTTCCAGCTAAATAATGGCCAGCCTGCTTACCTTTATGAATTTGAGTGATGGTAATAAATTCTTAGTAAAAATTTTCAAGACCTCCAAATATTTTGTCTACTAAGCCTTATTGGTTGCTTAGTAAACACATGCAAATATTTAAATCAAGAGTTGTCTGCTGCTTGCACCCAAGTAAAGTAACCCAATATGGAGAGAAAGCATTTTTTTTATTTTGGTGTTTAGATTGTTGCTAAGGGTGCAATTATGAAGGTGGTTTTATTGGATTTGTACGTAAGTTCCATCAGGGCAGGCCAGAGGCCATCATAACTATCCAACTAGGGGGTAACCACCTGACATAATGTCCTTCCACTGTTGTTTTTAATTTAAATTAATTAAACCTCTGAGAAGTCAGCTAGGTTATCATCATGTGTTCAAAATAATGTAAAACACAATTTTAAACTATTTCTTAAAATAAGACAGTCAGTCAAACATCAAAAGGTAAGCTTGTTCCCTACTTCTGATTTCTGCCTAAAGACACATTTGATTTCTGTAACTGGTGAAATTACAAGTGCCATACCATGACCTGGCCATGAGATTTCCCAACTATTTATCTAAAGCATAGAGCATCACTAACCACTTAAGAAACTCAGTTATTTTTTGCCTTTTTGAGCCATGCTCTCCCAGAACCAGAATTAGTCTGCCCTTGAAACATTTAGGGGTTCTGAGGTGGCACTAGTGGTAAAGAACTTGCCTGCTAGTGCAGGAGACACAAGAGACCTGGGTTCAATCCCTGGGTTGGGAAGATCCCCTGGAGGAGAGTATGGCAGCCCACTCCAGTGTTCTTGCCTGGAGAATCCCATGGACAGAGGAGCCTGGTGGGCTGCAGTCCATGGGGTCGCAGTCAGACACGACTGAAGTGTCTTTTAGCACTGGCACTGAAACATTTAAGCTGTTTCTTTCTTTTTAATATTTATTTATTTATTTGTGTATTTTGGCTATGCCAGGTCTTAATTGAGGCATGTGGGATCTTTAGTTGCCACATGCCCAGGGATTGGACCAGGGATTGAACCCGAGCCCTTTGCTTTGGGAGCACGGAGTCTTAGCCACTGAGCCACCAGTGGCTAAGTCCTAAGGGGAGTCATAAGCTGTTTTCTTGATGGGGCGTTGATTACCAAGAAAATGTACTTGTCTGTATGAAGATTTAGGAATAGAGGATTTCTAAAATGTCCAATAAGATGTTGACAGTCAGTAAATATAAGCAATCATTTTTATTTTGCCTTTATCCTTTTTATGTCTCTAACAGAAGGGGAAGAAGATGCACAGCGAAATTCAACAGAACAAAGTGGGGAAGCCCAGGGAGAAGCCGCAAAATCTGAAAGTTAACACTCCACTTTGACCTTCATCAACACCTGACGATGTCTCCAATCTCCAGGCCTGGCTGGAATGCATTTATTTCCAAGAGTGAAAAGGGGAAGAAGAAAATGGCTGTACTGCTTTGCAGGAACCTGCTTGTTATGTTAAAAGTGGGGGCAGAGGCTGTGGCTGCAGACAGACTTTTCTCTACCTCTGGCATTAGCAATGGTTGAAATCATGTGGCTTGTGTTTGGATGTCATTTTTGTACGGATCCTTTCACTTGACCATATGATGAAATGCTTGTAGAGAGTAGCAGTGATCTAGATGATGATTCTTCCTGTAGCATCTGGCCCCTCACAATGTCAGAGGATTTAATTGTGTCTAATAGCAAAGGGTTGGTTGAACCCCAGAGTTTAAATATCTCTGGCCTGAGTATTCACCCAGTAAAAGAACCATCCAGAAAGTACTGTTTTTAGCATTATGTATCTGTGCGTTCCTGCTTTGTTATTTACACTGTTTTGTATTGTACAATATAGATGCTCAGCACTGCCCCCTTCTTCGATTGCTTATGAAAAACAAAAATGATGCACATTACTGTGAATTTTTATACCACTCATTTTTTAAAGGGCTGCCTAAAAATTCTGCTCCATAGCGTGGTGGTGTACACAAGATAGGACACACTTTTTTTTAAAACAATCTGTCCCCTTAATTCACTGCTGATGAATTAAGTCTAACAGATTCATCAGGACTCCTTTGCTTATTATACAGACATTTGAAAATATCCATTAATGTGAATATTACCTGAATTCAGTCTGTTTGGTGTCTGCACAGACCAGAGTTCAGTCTGCAAATTTTGTCTTATTCCCAAATGTAGAACTTTTTCCAACTAATATTTTTATTTCCAATTGTGGGACTTTTTGAGAACTGGGGATGTGGGAAAGTGAAGAGAAAATAATACTAAGCACTGGAAATATTTTCTTCTCTGGAATCAAATTTCTCACAGTGCTGTATGATACTACTAACATTTGGAGGACAGCTTATCTCCATGGAGCTAAAAAAGATGGAGAAAATCACCTTGCAATCATGTGGACACCAATCACAAAAGTAAAGCCCTTGTGTTGTATTTTTCATGTCTTTTTTCAGCCCTATCAGATCCAAATGTTATTATGCACTTTTTAATGTTTGTAAACTTTTACTAATAATTAGTGTGAATTGCATTCTGATACAATAATAATCATCATTAGAAGCTGACAAAATCCTTATTAATACTGTTGATGGCCTCTGCTGTGTTTTGACATCGTGGTTCTTATATGGAAAGTTTCTATGAGCTGTGTAATCCCTCTGGTCAGTATTATGAAATCATTTCTCAGTGGTAATAAATAAGGCACCAGTGATATGCCAATGGCTCATGAATTATTGGACACATAGCAGGCAAAAGGAAGACCCTTTACAATAAAGACCCCACTTAACTGTCCTCAAGGTCTTAGATACCATTCCATATGAAGTAGTTTAAGCAGCATTTCAACAGGTAATCTACCTGGATACACCAGGAACTCAGCCCTCCTTTGTAGTTACATGAAGGATGAAAGGTAAGTTTGCCCTCATCTCTCTCTACAGTACATTATGAATGAGTGGGATAGGGGCATGGATATCACTTGGTCATCAAGCATATAGTAAAAAAAAAAAAAAAAAATTAACAGTGTAAGTCTTTGAGAAAATAGGAAAGATTAAATTTTAGAGTACTTCCTTCTGCTTAACCCAATAGGATCCAAAATATCCAGTTAATATTCAAACAAATCCACCTATTATTACACTCACAAGTGGAAAAAGAAGCTCCTGAGGCTATTGTAGACAATTTCTGGTAGTCCATTTAACTCATTCAACCCATACAATCACTTTTACAGTATCCTTATTTATTATACTCATAGCTTTTTTGTGAATGTAGGTAAAGCTCTCTTCATCCTTAAAATTGTGGAATTCCAAATTGATTTCATGTGATTTTGTAAAGTTTAGGACTAGTGCTGAGTATATGTGGAGGATTTCTATTCCTGTGTGATATATGATTATTAATGCATGTGGTATCATGCTCGTCTTTGAATATCTATAGTTGCTAAATTGTGAAGTCATATGGAGCTTTTGAATTATTTTTGACCTCTTACTGCTACTTTGTCTGCTATATTCAAACCCAGAGATATTCCCAAGCCAGAAAATTACACATCCTGAAATGTTGCTCAGCAAAAGTTCATAGTATCTTCCAAGTTTTACCATAATATCTTTTACTTGAAAGTCAGTAATATACATGGAATTGATTTTTTAAGGAGAGAAGGAAAGAGTAGAAAACTAAGACATTGATTTGAATATACACATTGAATGCCTGTTAACCAACTGACTTTATGCTATTCACTTCAGAGCACATATTCTCCCATTTAATCCTCAAACAATTCAGTTAAAGAGGTACTATTATTCCATTTCACAAATCAGGAAATTAAGGTTGAATAAGGTATAAGTTTTACAAGCTTAAAAAGCTAATAAATGATGAAATAAAAAATTGAACCTGTATTTATCTGACTCCTGGGAGTTTTCTACTACACATGCCATAAATCTGAAGCCGGTTACAGAGCATGTTTATCTAGAAGGGAACTTTTAAGGATGGACTAGATCAGTCTCCGTATTTTAGAAGAGGAAATAGTCCTGAAAAGGGCATTTGTCTTTCTCAAGGCTACCTAGATGAGCAATAACATAGATGTGAGTAGCAATTGTATTTTTTTTTTTAAATAACAATAATAAATTTAATTAAAACATGTTTTGGGTTATACTTCCCAAAAGACATTTTTCTGAAATGAAGTCTGCTAACTTAGCATGGTTTAGATTTTTATGTTCCATGCTACTCATTTTGTTTAACTAGAAATGTGAAATTTTCAGGTTTTCAACTGATGTGCAACAGGTGTAAACTTTTCAAATTTACCCTTTGTCAGTTTTAAGCATCCTGTGCTGACATACTGATATCATAAATTCATAGAAATGTTTTTCAGCAGGTAAGAGGCAGAAAGCCTCCAATTTTTAGGTAGCACCCCCAGAGCTGTACACAGTAAATGCTCAACACCTGTGTCTTACTCAGACACAGTGGAAATGCACTGGTTTAGAACATAAATGATATTGTTCTCTTCTGAGAAGCAATAAGAGGTAAAGAAATGTAACTGCAGGCAGTGGTTTCTGACCGAAGTCACTAATAACAGGGTGGAAATGTCTAATGATCAAGTGAAAACAGGAAAGGATCTATGTTTATGATGTCTTAATAGGCCCAAAATTGTTCTTTAATTATGAGTGGCAGTCTCTGAAGTCATTTGTGAGCTTGTATGACTTTTGTATTTAGCGATGTTGCATGCTCACATACTTGATATTAAAAATAATACATTTTTCTGAAATGTGTGCAGTCTATTAAGAGTATTTATTGAACACACATTATGTACATGATGCTCCGGAAAGTACTGCGGGTGACAGAGGAGAAGGCCAAAGCTTAGTCATCCTAGGGTGGACGTACCCAGCATTCCAGCCTTTTTCCTGGCCTCTACGCCAATAATTTTCACCTCCATCCCGTGCTGGTAGCCCACCTCCTGGACTTGATCACCTACCAGAGACATCCCACCTCTCCAAATATTAAACTCCAGTATCACTGCTGTTTTCTGACTCGCTCACCTGCAGGACAGTGATTTTCAATCAAAAGAAACACAGGTGTTTATCAGAATCTCCTGAAAGTTTTTACAGGGCTCCCTCCTCTATCTCGGAGAAGGCAATGGCACCCCACTCCAGTACTCTTGCCTGGAAAATCCCATGGACAGAGGAGCCTGGTGGGCTGCAGTCCATGGGGTCACAAAGAGTCGGACTCGACTGAGCGACTTCACTTTCACTTTTCACTTTCATGCATTGGAGAAGGAAATGGCAACCCACTCCAGTGTTCTTGCCTGGAGAATCCCAGGGCCAGGGGAGCCTGGTGGGCTGCCGTCTATGGGGTCGCACAGAGTCGGACACGACTGAAGCGACTTAGCAGCAGCAGCAGCTCCTCTATCTGCCCACATGCAAATACACTCATGCACAAACACCCTCTTGTGCATGTTTCCTTTCTCACAGGAAACATTCCCTGTGAGAGTTTCATATCTTTTTGCTTCCCTCCCACCTCCACACCTTAAGAACCACTTATCTAGAAGGTCAAGGTTTTCTGATGAACCCACCCTGTTCACTGAAAAACTAAAATGAATCAACAAGAAGGAAGAAGGAATGCTCACAGACACACAGGGTTTTACTATATTATGGATAACAGGATAGAAGAGCAAAGAGTATAACTCTTATCTTAGTGTTGCTTTCTTTTCAAAGTATTTTTCCCACATACAGAGACCAGGGCAGGGCTTAGGAGAAAACAAATACCAACTAGCACTCAGCCTGAATTCAGGCAAAGATATAAGCCAAAGAGGCAATAAAGGATGTATATTTTTAAGTTCTTACTCAGGTCACCAGGATAAAATACTACATAGTAATTTGGGACAAAATACTAGCAAACAGTGCAACCAGTTTGCATTAATCTCTTGTGTCTCTTGTAAATGTTTTGCACCTCTCTAGTGCAGGATATGGGGATTTGGGGTCCTAGCCATCTCTCATTGTAAAGTTGTAATTAACAACCTCTGACTATCACTCATTATCTTTCTAATTTGTACCACACCTACTTTCTGATTATGTCAAGATGGATATTTTCTCAGTAACTCTTATCTTTGCCTGGAATCCCTGTCAATCTTTCTCTTTAATGTTTTCAATTTTCCTTGCTTTCTTGTCTTTCTCTCTCTCCTGTCCAATCCAACACTACCAAACCATCTCCCTTCTCTCTGCTTGTTTTCTGGATGACTGTGAAAAGTTTATGACAATGTTTATTCATTGTTTGCAGCCTCAGTTTAGACAGAGTGCTACACAGCTTTTTTTTCCTGTCCCTGGGAACAGAGGAAGTTTCCCATTTCCTAAGATTATTCCTTCATCTGAGGTTTTTAAACCATTTTCTTTCTGACCTTAACAGGAGGTCTGTTAGTTATCCTTTTCACCGACTTTACCCTTTTCCACAAAGGTGCTCAGGTTCTCCAGTTCTCTTTCTTTAACTGCTTGTCTCCTCAAATAGCAATTTTCATGCTTCTCATTTCTTATTCTCTTGCAGTTTGACTTCCAGCTCTTTTTTTTTTTTCATTACTAATGACATCTGACCTCTCAGTAACTGTCAAAGAAGCCCTGGACAATGTGAAAATTAAAAAGTGATGATGTTACAGAGGTCTCAGGCTTCACCTAAAACCAAAATTCATGATTTTATAATTTTGATTGACATTAGCATGGCACAGTAAAGCTATATAGTACAAGTCTTCTTGAGGATGGAATCTAAATATCCCAAGAAAAAATCTGTTTTCTCCACCAGGTTCATATCTTCGTATGTATGTGTATTTTCTCTCTGACCATATTCTCTCCAAGTTTCTCAGCTACATCCTCCGATCCTGCAGTGTCCATTTCTTCATAGGAGTGGTTGTTACTTGTCAGCACTAACCTGGGGCCCGTGCATCCAGAGATGGGCAATATTATCCTGTGATGTTTGGAGTTCTCTGTTTCATTATACCCTGGGATGACTGTCAGTGATATTACCAGTTCCTCCAACAGCAGTCACATACGTGCAAAAACACTTAACATCTTTGTACCCAGTCCCATCCTAGTCCTCTGAATTAGACCTCCTAAGCAAATATATCAATCCAAATGGCTAAATATAACGGATAGTTTATGTACATTTTATTAGCCAACCCTATGGAATTTAATCTTATTCACTATGTGGTTTTTTTTTTTTTTTTGCTTGTTTTTTTGAGACATCTCATTTGCCCTCCTTTTTTTCCCCAGGAGTATTTGGTTTGTTATCTTTTGTCCTTTTCTCTCTAGCAATTCCTCACTCTCCTTGATGAGTTCTTTTCTTTTCTACATCCCCACTACCTCCCTAGAATTCCATCTTTATTCCTTTTACCTAACCTCACTCTACACTCCTCTTCCACTCCAACATCATTAGTCACCGTAATACCCATGATGATCCCCATGTCCTCATGCCTGGCCCAGAGGTCACTCCTAATCACCTGACTTATTGGATAGCTTAACATGGGTTTCCCAAAAGCATCTTAAAATCAACATTACAACACTAACTCCAGGATATGACACCATCCCCTTACCTGCCTTCCTTCCTGTGTTACAGATCCCATATAATAGTGGTACTGGTTTCCCAGCAACCTTAAATCAAAATTCTCAGACGTTTCTTAACTCTTCTTCCTCTAATTTTTTTTTCAGTTCCTCTAATTTTAACTACCTCTTGAAACTGCCCACTTCCTTTTGTCTACACTTTAGTGCTTTAAATCATTTCCTATCAAATATATCTGAGCAATGGCCTGCCTTGTCTGACTCTCTCTAACCATCGTACAACCAGAAGTATCTTTCTAATACAAAAGTCACATGGTTTCACTCCTCTAATTTGACAAATCTTTCAATTTAGCCAATCCAATACTTTTTTTGGTATAAGTACCATATTTTATCTTTATATAACTCCTTGGTCTATATTAGCTGTTTTTCCTATCCCTACGATGTTCTTCAGGTTTGTTGGCAAATTCTCCTTGATCTTTCAGACTAGCCTAACTTCACCCTTTTTTAAGAGACTTTTGGACTTATGTCTCCATACCCAAGCCCCATCCTAGGAAACTTACTATTCTATGTATTTTGCTCCCCTAACACTTGGTCTGCAAACATATCTCACTAAACCACAGCTATTTGTTTTCATGTCTATCTCTCAAACTAGAATATGAACTCCTTGAGGGCAGCAGCCCTCTCTTATTAATGTTTGTATCTTTATTGTCTATTAGATACTCAACAAATATTTAGAATAAATGTCTGCCTTCCTGAAGCTCACAATATAGTTGAGACACATTTACACAGATCTATCAGAGAAAAATGCAATTCAGAGATACTGTTTGAAAATAGTAAAAGATGCATAAAATTGCACTGCAGAAGATAAACACTTGATTTCTATCACCTAATCAGTGCAATAAACTTTTAAAATTTAATTCCCAAATTACACTGCACACACACATACACACGAAGATTTGATATAACTTACAGAGATGAGCTGTTTAATATAGTACAATGTACAAATAAATGAGCAAGTCAGACTGTGTCATTTAGCTAAGCAGTTATCTTAGTAAAAGTATTTATTGACATTCTGTAGTATGAATTTCCTTCAGTTTTGTGGAATTGAGATTACCCAAAAAGGGAGGTTGTATCTTAGTCTCCGGATCTAGGCAACATATTAGCCAGAGAGGAAGATCTCTGGGGAGATGTTGTTGGCTTTGAACAAGGGTGCATTGGAATTTCTAAGAATATGCTTTACAGAAGTGTACTCTAATATAGACTAATAGCCTAACAAAATAGGAGTCCTGATAAGAATATGGTGAATTTCAGTGACAGAACTCCATAGAAAAAAGTGGGAAATAACGTAAGAAACATGTTTTTGTATACTCAAGAAGAAAGCGCATTGATATATACATATATATACACACATATGGGTACATGCTCAGTCACTCAGTTGTGTATGACTCTTCACAATTCCATGGACTGTGGCCCACCAGTCTCCTCTGTCCTTGGGATTTCCCAGCAAGAATACGCGAGTGTGTTGCCATTTCCTACTTCAAGGCAGCTTACCCACCCAGGGATTGAATCCACATATCTTGCATTAACAGGCAGCTTCATTACAAATGAGCCACCTGGGAAGCCCATATATACACATGTATATAACCTTAAATTATTTTCCCTGAATATTGTATCATTTGGAAAAAAAGTAGAAAAATAGTAGTAATCAAATTAACACTGGAAACCTAACAGGACTAAAGAAGTATCCTGTATTTTTTGGACTGTGAAACAAAGAAATAAAAATGGCCAAGGTAATGGTGTAGGTAATTTTTAACAGAACACATGTTTGCACTTTGGCTGCCATGATTCATTTTACACATTTCACTTGAGTAGGATGGTGTGACTATTATGACTGTCCCATTAAATTTCTAAGTTTTCCTTTACTCCGCATGCTCTTTGAAATCCATAAAACAATATATAACTGTGAATTTTAAGAGCATAAAAGCTATGTAAAAATAGCTATAGCTAGGGAGTGACAACTTAAACAGAACCTGCCTTCCCAGATGGTCCTAAATAAAATTCAGTATGTCGTCAAATTTATTTAGGAAATATTTATTGAGCTTTTAGTAAGTTTAAGTCTCTGCATTCGATGCTATAAGGAGTGAAATTTTTTAAAGACTTTTAAGAAATTTTTAAAATCTTTGACCAATGAAACTGAAATATATGATGGTGACCATGTTTTTTTCTATCAGCATTCCCAGACTTCCCATGACTCCATTCCTCACTGTAAGAACTCTCCTTCTGTTTCCACTGTCTAATGAGAAGCTGCTTTTTGCTCAGTAACAAAAGTGGGAGAACAGATCTAGACACAGATTAGAGTGATGATAAGAGGAAAAAGAAAATTTATGAAGAATCCATACCATAATTGTTCTTTATTGAGTTATTGATTGAAGCAGACCAAAGAAAAGAACAAACAATTAAGTTATCCAGCTAACACGTTTAAGTCAATTTGTATAATAAAAAGCTAAGAATTAGAGGATTAGGAAAAGCTGTGAAACTGGGTTTCTAAAAGGGATTTGACAAGTAAGAGGCTTCAGTGAAGAGAAAAAGAGAATTGTATCAGTGTAATGTGGACAAAGGACAGAAAAGAATTGTATCAGTGTAATGTGGACAAAGGACAGAAAAGAATTGTATCAGTGTAATGTGGACAAAGGACAGAAAAAAAGAGCATTTTTATAGGCTATTAGCTATAATGGCAATTAATTAGCTATGCTTTACTATTTTCAAAGAGATAAATGTAAATATTGGGAATACCTTTCAATCATTTCTGTGTTTTGGATGAGACTTCTTTTGAATATGGCTCCACACAAAGAGAGGGCCACATGATACCCTAAGTTTTATTGACATGTACTCATTTAATTGTAATGGTAAGACAAGCACATATATATTTGTAATAAATAGTTAAGTATAATGAGCAATAGTAGATGAACATGGAACATACCATATAGATTCTTAGGGAGAAATGTCACTCAACAGGAAAGATCAAGTGAAGCAGTGGAATGATTTTTTAAAATATGTATTGAAGAAAGAGAGATTATTAGACATTTTACATAGGAAACAAAATGACAGAAACCGAGGCCCACAGGTGAAAAAACATGACATCATAAATTTTTAAAAAACTATCCAAATTAGCTAGCGCATACTCTGAGGCAACATATTGAGACGGATGCAGGAGTAGAAATCTGAGACCCCCAGAAAGGAAACCTGGGAGACCCAGGAGTTGAGAAAGTCGCTGAGAACTCAGACCAGCTCCAAGAAATCACTCATAGGGAAGAGTGTGGGCATCAGCACGTGTCCCAAGCACAAAGACCCCAAGATACAGCTGGGGTCCACACCAAAGTGCCTACCATAGAAACAGAAGAATTCTGAAAGTTAGAAATTAAGTTTTTACAGGCAGGCTTAGAGCTTCAAGATAAAAACAGACACAAGGACTTACATCAAGGTTAAGAATCCAACAGCTGAAAGAAACAGACGTCAGAGGAAAAGTGAGAAGCAGGAGAGATGCGTGCAACCAGGCATAGACAGGATCCCGCCCAGGAAAGCAGCTGCCACTGTCCTTTATCCATGTTTCTGCTCATGCCCTGAAGTACTCCTCAGTTTTATAGACTCCATACCTCTCAGCTGACAACATGTGGTGCAAGTACAAGGGAGAAATGTCCTTTAGCACCATATATGGGGGAAGAAGACTCATTGATCTTCTCTCAGGGCAGTAATAACTATCATGTTCTGAATATGCACTGCATGTTTGATTACATGAACTCCATTTTTCATGACCTCTTTGAAATGAGTATTCTCTCTCCTTATGAATGACCAGAGTAAGGCTCAGAGAAGTCAGGTGGCTTGTCCAAGATCACGTAGCTTTTGTGTTGTAAAGCCAAGACTGAAATCTAAGTCCATCTTCCCTGACATTTCCCATGCTTTTCCAACTCTACAAGTGCTGTCTAGTAGAAAAATAATACAAGCCAAAATGCATTTTTTTTACATTTTTTAGTAGCCAAATTAAAATGAAAAGAAAGCAGCAAAATGACCGAATATATCAATATTTTTAAAATGTCCATTAATATCTAATCAATACAAAACTCAGTGATACATTCTTTTTTTGCTTTGTTTTGGGGCCAATTCTTCAAAATCCAGTGTCTGCTTTACACACATATCTCAAATCAGGCTAGCTACATTTCAAGTGGTCTGACTTCCATATTGTAACATCACAAATTATTTATTCTATTCTCCTTTTTAAGGATTAAAAAGAGAAAGCGTTCACTTTGGGGACACAGGGGTATATAGCTATATATACGTATATATAGGGGTATGCTATGTTGCTTCAGTCACGTCTGACTCTGCCGCCCTGTGGACTTTAGCCAGCCAGGTTCCTCAGTCTATGGGATTTTCCAGGCTAGAATACTGGAGTGCGTTGCCATTTCCTTCTCCAATATAGGTGTATATACATATAAAGGGCTTCCCTGATAGCTCAGCTGGTAAAGAATCTGCCTGCAATGTGAGAGACCGGGATTCAATCCCTGGGTTGGGAAGATCTCCTGGAGAAGGAAACGGCTACCCACTCCAGTATTCTGGCCTGGAGAACTCCATGGACAGAGGAGCCTGTCTGGCTCCAGTTCACGGGGTTGCAAGAGTTGGATATGACTTGGCGACTAAACCAACAGCATATATATATATATATATATATATATATGAAGATGATCCACCTATTCTCTCACCTGAGCTTCACCTTTCACCAACCTAATCATCAGCAGATCAAATGGAAATTCTGTGAAGCCTGTAACACTGATTTCAATTTCCTCCTGAACAGGTTTTAATAGAAGTCCCAGACTTACAGGGCTTCCCTCGTAGCTCAGTTGGTAAAGAATCTGCCTGCAATGCAGGAGACCTGGGTTCAATCCCTAAGTTGGGAAGATCCCCTGGAGAAGCAAATGGCAACCCACTCCAGTATCCCTGCCTGGAGAATCCCATGGACAGAGGAGTCTGGCAGGCTCCAGTCTATGGGGTCGCAAGAGTTGGACACGATTTAATGACCAAACCACCACCACCCAGGCTTACACTCTTTTCCTCGTTACTTAATTCCCCCAACTTTTGCTCCAGCCCTTCTCATTACCAAACATAATCTCTGGTCCAATAAATTCAATTCCTTGGAAACTACATTTGCTTTTCCTAGTCATTGCCCTTCTTGCAGATTCAAGAGATTTAAAATACATTTCTAAGAAAATCCAAAATTTGTGTCCTCCACAGGTGTTCATTCATTGGCTTAATCAAGGAAAATACATCAATTAAGATATTTCCTAACTCCAGCCAACCTGAACAAAGAAAGCAAGCTGCATCCTTGAGGCCCATGCTACAGTGAATTCTGAGTAAACAATTTCTCAGTGTGTTAAACACCCAACAGTATTCTGCCACTTGTTGGAATCACAATTGCTTCACAGTGTTGGGTTTTTTTTTCTCTGTTCCCAGAACAGTGCCTTGTTGTACTTCCAGCCCATACAAGAATATTTTGAATGAGTCTGACTTTGCAAAGACAGCACTTGCAGCTGAAAATAGGAAAACATGACCATCTGTTCCTCCCTTCATGTTCAATCTGACAATATCCTAATACAGCTGTCTTCCTCTTTGACTCCGTCCTACTCAGCCAATCTGCCTCATTCCACCAGTTTCTCACTCAAGCTTCTTCACTTACACTGTGTCTCTCCACATTCCTCTCCTCCCACTCACCTATCACTACTTTCCTCTGTTTTATCACTTCATGATTCTTAAAATCCTCAAGAATACCAAGTTAATTGCTTGCCATTTTCCATTCTTCCAACTCCAGATTTTTCTTTCCCTCAATCCCTCTGCCTAGCACTTTCTGCACTCCTCAGCTACTACCTAACATTTTGTGGGAGAAAGAAAAGAAAAGAAAAAGAGCTCCAAACCTAAGCTTCTAGGATCAACCTGAAGTTTGCTGGAAGTATGGAAATAAGCCCTACGTTTTGGGGAGGGGCAGGGGCAGTCCAGGTGGCTCTAGTGGTAAAAGAACCTGCCTGCTGATGCAGGAGGCATAAGATATGCGGGTTCGATCCCTGGGTGGGGAAGATCCCCTGAAGGAGGGCACGGCAACTCACTCCAGTATTTTTGCCTGGAGAATCCCATGGAGAGAGGAGCCTGGCAGTCCATAGGGTCTCAAAGAGTCAGACAGGACTGAAGAGACTTAGCACACACACACCAACGCAAGCACTGGGGAAGGAACAGGGCACAATGGAAAGTGGAGGGGAGGAATGCATAAATGACACTGGTGACAAGAGTAATTTTCACCTCTGTGCTTAGTCGCTCGGTTGTGTCTGACTCTTTGTGACCCCATGGACTTCTTTGTACATGGGAATCCTCCAGGCAAGAATACTGGAGTGGGTTGCCATGCCCTCCTCTGGTGGATCTTCCCAATCCAGGGATGGAACCTGGTCTCCTGCATTACAGGCAGATTCTTCACTGTCTGAGCCACCCGGGAAGCCCCAATTTTCACCTCTATCACTACAGATTTCCAATGAGTCATTTATCAACTATGGGAGAGATGATGGTAGAGGATACCAACCTCCATCACCACCAGAAATCAGAAATTTCACAAGTTGCCCAACTATCAGAGAGATACCTTGATTTTTTTCATCTATCAATTCAGTCGAACTCCAAATGACTGATAACTCTAGGAAACAGTTGGCAAATATACTTAGGAGAGATTGATTTTCATATCATGGACCCAGAACTTAGAGTTCTTCTTACTGACAAAATGTATAATTTTGTCCAACTTAATTATCTACTCTGAGTACCAGTTTTTTGTCAGCAAAAGGAAGTGATATAGCATCTCTTAAGGATGTCCAATAATAATAGATAAGGGGAAAATTGAAAGATTAGTTAATACACATAAAGCTCTGAAAACAGTGCCTGCAATTCAATATAAATATTAGCTATTAACATTGATGTGTTGTTTTATGAAATATGTATTTATAGTCTAAGATAACTCAGAGAGAATAGTCAAACAGCTTACACTTCTTTACGGGCAGTCCTACTCAATGGCACAGAGGTTTTATTTATTTACTATTTGAACAAGTATGAATTAGTTCCTTCTACACGTCAGGTTCTTTCAGGATGCTAACTCTACAATGGTTCAACCATAGGGATAGTCTCCAACCATGTGAAGCTTACTGACTAATAAAACCTGGTTTAATTGGATCCTAGCAAATGAAATACTTAGAATATGTACTCTAATCTAATGTAGGAAAGTCAAATTTTGAGAAGCAGAATTTGAATTGGGAGGAAAGGGAAAAAGAGGGAGGAAAATCACTTCAGGACTGCCTTAGGGTCAGTTTAAGTTCAGCTTTAACTTTTTCTTGTAACTGATACTTCTGAAGTTTCACAGTGTCATACATAGTAGAAGGGGACATTCATACTCACAATGCAATAAAGCACAAAGCCCTCGGGGACTGGCCTTGTTAGGACAGGGGGAATCATTGGCAGGCTCAGTCATCTGACGACGTTCATTTCTTATTGGCACCTCGGAGAGATGTTTTCTTTTTTGCCTTCTAATTTAATTGCAGACAAAATTCCTTTCTCTTTGTTTCCCCTTAGTAAAGCTGAGGCCAGGCAAAGAGTCTGATAAACACCAAGGAAATAAAAAAGAGGAAAAACAGAGAGCATATAGATTAATTGGCTTATTAAAGGAAGGTTTCTTCTTTTCAATTTGGTTAACTGCAGTCCTAGATCTCCAGGCCTACCCATTACTCATGAGGCCCTCTAAAGCAGAGGTGACCAACCTCTGGCACTGTTCTGTGACCTGTTATGAACCTGACCACACAGCAGAAGGTGAGTGACAGGCGAGTGAGGGAAGCTTCATTGCTATCTACAGTTGCTCCCCAACACTCTCCCATCACCCCCAGATGGGACCATCTAGCTGCAGGAAAGCAAGCTTAGGGCTCCTACTGATTCTGCATTATGTGAGTTGTATAATTATTTCATTATATCTTACAATATAATAATGATAGGAATAAAATGATCAATAAACATAGTGCACTTGAGTCATCCCAAAACCATTCCCCTCACCCTGGACTGTGGAAAAATCGTCTTCCATGAGACCAATCCTGGTGCCAAAAAGGTTGGGGACCACGGTCCTAAAGATAGATGAGACACTACCCAAAAAATTCTCCCTTTTCATCTATAGACCTTTCCTTGTATCCCAATTTCTACTAAGAGACTCTTCTTCCTCTAGACAGATATGTCAGGAAAGCTGTCTTTAATACATACCTATTTCCAGCATATAGTATTTTCTACATGATTAATACTCATGTTTTATTCATACATACCAAAGAAGTATTTTTCATTGATTTAAAAACAAAATAGGCCTGAAGCCCTCAAAATCACAGCTAGGGATTATATAGGGATTATGAAGCTATTTACGAAACCAGAAGAGCTGACTTTTAAAATGTTATCACTGTTAACAATTTTTATATAAAAAGAATTCTTTTTATCCTAAGTAAATTCTATATAATAGATATTTTGATAATAGACATTTTTATATAAAAAGAATTCTTTTTATCCTAAGTAAATTCTATATAATAGACATTTCCATAATTGTCCTTGAATAAATATTTGTGTTAAATAAGGCATATTCCTCAGATAGGAAAATCAAGTTATTTAACAATAATTAAATCATCATTCATAAATCTCAAGTGTAAAATAAAACATAACTATATATTTTTATTTCTGTTAATCATATTTCTGTAAATATCGATATATAATAAGTAATAGATTTCTGCCTCCTGGTGGCCATTTGTGGTTCTAAAAGAAAAAATAACCTGTGTCTCTTAAAACACAACAAAGAGATTTTGTTTTAGAATTTTGTTTAAAAAGCTGCATTCTGGAAAGCAATGGTAGGTCAGCTTGGTACCAAGAAGGGAAAAAGTCAGCAGTGGCGGCCAAAGACATGAGTGCCTTCCAAGGGCACCGTGAAACACAGTCCCCCCTTTCCACTCCATTGGCTTGTAGGTTATAAACATATGCACATAAACTCAAGTCCTCAGGAAATCAGTTTTGATCAAACTAAAATGTTTACCTGGTAATTCTAATACATTTATCACAAATATCTTCCTTTAAGCCTCACAGTCCCATTACAGTATGGTTTGCCTTTAGCTAAATGGAATAATCTTTATGGAGTATTCTTTACATGCATTTTCCTGCAGTAAGGTCTCTTGTGTCAATCAGATATGGCCACAGAAAGGTATGCTTCTTTGTTTGGTTAAGTTGCTTCACTTGGCAATAAAATAAAACCTTTGGGAAATATCAAACATGCCTCGACAGGAAAATAGCATTGCTTACTGAAACTATACATTAGAAATGCAGGAGATTGGTCAAAATCAAAATTTACTGAGGTGATGTTTAAAACCAGGATTTATCAAAAGCTGAGTGAAATTTTGAAGTGTTGCCTCAGTAGAAATAATAGTGAAATATGTTGCATGTCATGTCACTAACATTTAACTAGTAAATATTTAACTTAAATATTTATAAGCTTATGATACAAAATGCTTTTTTGAATAGAAGGAACATGTTTCAATTGACAATCTTAGCAGCTAAAATTAATCTGTAAAATTCTGTAACTTTTAAATTGTTATATAAATTAACTCAAGAATAATTAGACACCTAAATCATGTTTTTTTGCAATATGAGTGTTTAGCTGGGAAAGAAAATATTTAAAATTTATTCTATATATCTCACAATATTCTTTTTTTTATATTTATATATCTCACAATATTCTTTTGAATAGTGCTGGTCTGCAAAAGGGAAAGAATAGAATGAATATCACTTTAAGCACAAGTAATAAACATAATAAGTTAATTGAATCCAAATTACTAAACTTACTTGTATGCAAAATATTTTGTTAAACACTAGTGAAATTTGTTTGTCTTTTAAACTATTGTTTTGAAATAGAAAAGGATTGCATTTCCATTGAAGAATATTCTCATACAGTTAAAGAAACAATGAATTCTTGAGAAGAAATAATAAACTTGACATATAAGGACAACTTTCATTTATCAAGACAGCTCTTTAATATACTTTAATATACATTTTAATTTTAGAGTCTGGGAGTGTAGATGAGGAAGTTGGTGATGGACAGGGAGGCTTGGCGTGTTGCAGTCCATGGGGTTGCAAAGAGTTGGACATGACTGAACGACTGAACTGAACTGACATTTTAATTTAAAAAATGTTAATAGAAATATTTAAACATATATCAAGTAAGAAGTAGCATGATGAACTCCTATCTAGCCATTATCCAGCTTCAACATTATCAGTTCTTAGGGAATCTGGTCTCAGCTACACTCCCAGACTCTAAAACCCAGTGGGATCACTTTGAGGAAGATTCAGACATCATATTGTCTTCATTTTAAATACTTCAGTTTGCATTTCTAACAAAAAAAATTGTTTTATGTGTTATTACTGTAGCATTATCACAACTAAAGAAAAAGAATAATGTCTTATTATCAAATTGCCGCTATTCCACTCTACAATGATCTCATTAAAATGACTCTATCGTTAGTTTGAATCTGAATTCATAAAAGGTTTATATATTATAATTTTGAGAAGTCTCTTAAAGTTCTTTTTTAATTAATAGGCTTTATTATTTAGAATAGCTTTAAATTTGCAGACTGAGCTGACAGAGAGTCCCTGTCCAAAACTGGCACAGTTTCAAACCCTGTTACTAACATCTTACATGATTACAGTTGTTGTTGTCCAGTCGTTCAGTCGTGTCCGACTCTTTGAGACCCCATGACCTGCAGCATGCCAAGCACCCCTGTCCTTCACCATCTCCCAGAGCTTGCTCAAACTCATGTCCATTGAATCAGTGATGCCATCCAACAATCTTGTCCTCTGTTGAATCTTACACTATTATGGTACATTTGTTCAAATTAACAAATATTGACATATTATTAAGGACTAAAGTTTATATATTATTCAGATTTCCTAGTTTTTAACCTAACATCATTTCTCTATTCTGGGATTTTATTCAGGATATCACATTATTTATACATATTGTCAGATCTCCTGAGGGACTTCTAGCTTTTGGCAGTTTTTTAGACTTACCCTTCTTTTAAATGACTTAATTTTAATGAGTACTGGTCAGGTATTTTGTAAAATATCCCTTAGTTGAAATTTGTCTCTGATGTTTTTCTCAGGGTTAGACTCAGGTTCTGGGTTTTGAGAGAGAAGATCACAAAGGTGAAGTGCCATTTTCATCACATCATATCAACATATGCCACATATTTGATGTCATGTCGATGTTGACTTTGATTTCCAGGCAGAAATTCTTTCTGTCAGGTTTCTCCTTTGAAGAGTTATTCTTATTCTTTCCCATCTCTATGCTGTACCCTTTAGAAAGAAGATGTGTGATATTTAGAAAGAAGATGTGTGATCATCATGTATAAGCCCACGCGAAGGAGTGGAGAGTGATATATCCACTCCTTTAGGGCTGGAGTGTCTATAATTCACTTGGGATTCTGCATGGAGATTTGTCTCTTTTCCCCCATGCATTTATTTATTCCATATTCACGAGTCATATATATTTATCTTATATTTTAGGTTATATTCTAAATAATTTAATATGTAATGCATGCATGCATGGGTGCTCAGATGTATCCAATGCTTTGCGACTATGGACTGTATAACATATGGATTGTAGTCTGCCAGGTTCATTTGTCCATGGGTTTCTCCAGGCAAGAATACTGAAGTGAGTTGCCATTTCCTCCTTCTGGGGGTCTTCCTGACCCAGGGATCAAACCAGGGTCTCCTGCATTGGCATGTGGGTTCTTTACCCACATGAGCCACCTGGGAAGCCCTATATATAATAAATAATGCCGAACAAAACTGTTTTGTTTATTACTCAGTTTCCAGCGTTGATCATGGGGGATTCTCTCTATTGCCTCCTGTGCCTCTTTGACCTATTTCCCCAATGTGGAGTTTTTTGAGGGCTTTCTTCCTTTCTGGAATTTCAAGATGATTTAGGGATATTTTGTGTATTTCCTGCCCTGTCTCAAAATCTATCATTTCTCCAATAATCTCTGGCTGTTATATGGGAGAAAGGGATTAGAAAGTAAGATCTGGGTGCTAGATGATCGCACATTGCCACTGTAGTCTCCTAAATTTGTAATGATTTTTTAAATTTGCATACATTAAACCTCAATCTTTGGGCTGTGAAGTTCTACCTGTTTTTATAAATGCATAATGTTATATATGCAGTATTTCAATATTGTATATAGTAGTTTTGCCACTCTAAAAATCACCTGTGCTTCACGTATTCAAGTCCCCCAGCACCTGAACTCCAAACAGCCATTGAAGTTTTTACTGTATCTATATAATTTTTCCTTTTCCAGAATGACATATAACTGAAATTGTATATTATACTACAAAGTCTTTTCAGACTGGCTTTTTATTCATTTAACAATATGCATTTAAGCACTCTGCAGTTTTCCATGTCTTTTCATGACTTGATAGCTCGTTTCTTTTTATAGCTGAGTAATATGGCATTGTAGCCAGAGTTTGTTCATCCACTCACTTTTAGAGGTCATCTTGGTGGCTTCCAGCTTAGGCAATCATGAGTGAAACTCTTGTAAATATTTTTATGAAGTTCTTTGTGTGGACAAAGATTTTTTACCTTAAGTTGGTAGACACCTAGAAGCATAATCACTAGATTATATAAACACTATATTTAGCTTTGTAAGAAATTGCCAAACTGTTTTTCAAAGTGGTTGTAACATTTTGTCTTCCCACCAGAAATGAATGAGAGTTCCTGGTGTTCTGGGTCCTCATCAGCATTTGGTATTATAAGTTTTTTGAAATGCTGTCATTCTAATAGGTGTGTAGTACTTTCTCAGCTTCCCTATAAATTGCAATCCCCTAATGACAAACAATTCTGAGTACCTTTTATATGCTAATTTACCATTTGTATGTCTTCCTTGGTGAAGTATCTATTCAGATTTGTTGCCCACTTTCTAGTTGGGTTGTTTGTTTTCTATTTTTTGTTTTCAAGAGTCTTTTCTATATTTGGGACAGAAGTCCTTTATAAGATAGGTGTTTTGCAAATATTTTCCCCAATATTTTCCTTTTTTAAACAGTGTCTTTCATAGAGCAGAAATTTTTATTTTTAATAAAGTCTAAATTATGTATAACTGAGTATTTATAATTCTTCTCTCCTTTATAATACTGTTATCATTCATTTCTTTTATTCATATGCTAAATTTATTCATATCCAAAGTTGTTGCTATTATCACTTGAAGCAGTTATCGTTAAAAATAAGAAAAATAAAATAATTCTTAAGAATATAAGTTAAAAGATAATATAAATACATTTACTTATTAAATAAATAAAAATAAGTAAAAGGAAATAAATCTTATTAAGAATAGGAAAAGTAAAAGCTTTTGTTTTGCCATCATTTATTCCTTCTCTTTCTCACATTCTTCCTTTCTTTAGGTAGATCCAAGTTTTTGTCCTTTATCATTTTCCTTCCCTCTGAATTCCTTCAGCTACTGTTTTTCTGAGAAAGTCTTTATTTGTCATTGATTTTTTGAAGCATAATTTAATTAGATATATAATTCTATGTTAGTATTTATTTTTCTAATACCTTAAATATCTTTCAGGGGTGTTTGTTCTGAAAAACTAAAAATCCCATTTCAAGCTCTAAAGAATATTGGTGTTTCAATTTCACAAGATATAAATAATAATGCATTACAATTTAACATTTGACAAAGGCCTCCTTGAAAATAAGCCATAGAGGAGAGGCTGTTTCATGACTTTCCTGAAATAGTCCCTCATTGTGACCTAAAAAGCTTGGACTGGGTATGAAATGAAATACTCTATATGCAACAGACTCAGACCAAGTTGTTCAATTTCCCATTTAAAAAAAAAAAAATCTTCTCAGAGTTACAATTTGTCTTTAAATTCTCAGCACTGACAGAACAATATAAGAAATCACCCACAAGGAAAAATATTTCTCAGCTTTTACTCAAAATCACAGATGAATACATTGGGCAACGTTCCTTGTACACAGGCCCTCTGAATAAGTTCCTCTGAAAGTTAATATGAGGTCAGAAAGAATGCATTTTCTCAAGATATTAAATACAGTATTTCCTTCCTGGAAAGCTAGCCTGAGACATAAGTGAAACATACAGAATTTGAATAAAACAAAACAAAAACAACAAGCTAGAGATTCAGGTAAAACCAAATAAAATGGTGAAATTGAAAGGACTGCTCTGACTACCAATACCCATGACTCCAATATTCAAACAACTTCTTTCCCTAATAGGATTCTTATGTACACAATTCCACTTAGTAAGTATCATTGATTTTAACCCTGACCTATTGAATATAAACTGTTTGACACCTCCTGTGTGCTGTGAACAAAAATGTCACCTGCCATTTCAGTAAACTGGGGATGATCAGCCATCAACCCAGCTGCCCCTTGTGGCACACCCTGGGGGGAATATAGAATGGAGAAAATCAGGCTGCCTGCCACCAAACCATCAGCCTCTGAAGCCACCCCGAGAGGTGCACCCCAGGGGGACTCAGGATAGAGAAAAATAGGGACCTGGCCCTAGAAAGCTAAGGTGCATATCAGAAGATTAATTTCAATAAACTCAGATTCTTGCATCTCGCCATACACAGAAAAGCACTAAATTCATTAACTTGATATATATGATTTTCTTTAATTAGCGGTAATCTTTTCTTGAATGTTTTAATTGGTGGCAAATTGCTTTGCAATGTTGAGTTGGTTTTCTGCCGTACAACAATGCACATCAGTCACAGTTATATATATAGCGCCCCCTTCTGCAGCCTCCCTCCTCCCCCCTCCCACTCCTCTAGGTCGTCACAGAGCACCAGCTTGGGCTGCTTGTGTTATATAGCAACTTTCCGCCATCTATTGTACACGTGATAGTGTACATTTGTCAACGCTACTTTCTCAATTCATTCCACCCTCTCCTTCACTTGCTGTGTCCACAAGCCTGTTCTCTACCAGGTTCACCAGTGCCATTTTTCTAGATTCCGTATGTATATGCATTAATATAGGATACTTGCTTTTCTCTTTCTGACATACTTCACTCTGCATAAGAGGCTCCAGGTTCATCCAACTCACTACAACTGACTCAAATCCCTTCCTTTTTATGGCTGAGTAATACCCTACTGTATATTTGTGCCATGTCTTCTTTATCCGTTCATGTGTTAATAGACATCTAGGTTGCTTCTATGTCCTATCTGTTGTAAATATTGCAGCAATGAACACTGGGGGACCGGTATCTTTTAGAATTTTGGTTTTCCCATAGTGGGATTGCTGGGTCACATGGTGTGTGTGTGCGCGTGTGTGCTAAATTGCTCCAGTCATGTCCAGCTCCTTGGGACCCCATGGACTGTAACCTGCCAGGTTCCTCTGTTCGTGAGATTCTCCAAGCAAGAACACTGGAGTGGGTTGCAATTTTCTTCTCCAGGGGATCTTCCCAACCCAGAGATCAAACTGGCATCTCTTCTGTCTCCTGCTTTGGCTGGTAGGTTCTTTACCACCAGCACCACCTGGGTCATATGGTAGACTTATTCCTATTTTCTTATAGAATCTTCATACTGTTTTCTTTTTTTTTTTTAATTTATTTATTTTAGTTGGAGGCTAATTACTTTACAGTGTTGAAGTGGTTTTTGCCATACATTGATATGAATCAGCCATGGGTTTACATGTGTTCCCCATCCTGAATACCCCTCCCACCCATACTGTTTTCTATAATGGCTCTATCAGTTTTCAATCCCACCAACAGTGCAGGAGGGTTCCCTTATCTCCACACACTCTCCAGAATTTATTGTTTGCAGATTTTTTTGCTGATGGCCATTCTGACTGGTGTGAGGTGATACCTCACTGTAGTTTTGATTTGAACATGTTTATTTGGCCATCTGTCTGTCTTCTTTGGAGAAATGTTTGTTCAGGTCTCCTCCCACTTTTTTGATTGGATTGTTTGCTTTTCTGATATTGAGCTGTATGAGCTGCTTATATATTTTGGAGATTAATTCTTTGTTAGTTGTTTCCTTTGCAATTATTTTCTCCCATTCGGAGGATTGTCTTTTCATCTTGTTTATAGTTTCCTTTGCTGTGCAAAAGCTTTTAAGTTTTATTATGTTCTATTTGTTTACTTTGCTTTTATTTCCATTAACCTAGGAGGGTGGGTCAGAGAGAATCTTGCTGTGATTTATGTCAAAGAGTGTACTAATTAGCAGTAATCTGTTTTCTTTTTTTCAAAAACTCTTATATATCCTGGCTCCTCACTTATCCCTTCAGAACAGTCCTTCAAAGCTATCTGAGAGGCTTAAGTGCTCAGTAAGTCCACTGAACAAAACATTAATTCTCAACTTTTAGGTTGTGCCTTTTTTTCAGTCAACAGTGCTCAATAAATTTTTATTCTTAACTGCCAATTATACCCTCATTTTTCACTTCATTTTTCACTGTGCCCATGACAGCCAATATAAATAGAATTAAAAGTACTTGAAAGACCCAAATCCATAGTCATAGACTTTGAAAGATTCAAATTTGTGAAGTACTAGTGAAATACATGCAAAATTTTAATCTGAGATTCATAAATCCTCTACATTCTAGAATTTTAATACAGGATAACATTTCCTAATTATTCTGTCTACCACTTCTGTCAGGTTTGAGAAATATAATAGCTAACCATGCTTTTTTTCTCTTTATCTACCACACTGTACTTATGTCACCATAAAAGCAACATAACCAGAAAATCTCACATTTCTGAATGTTATTATATGCCTTCTGTTAAAATGAAAATGGACACTCCTGTACTACTGAATAGCTTCTTTTCAAGTGCCACGGTAAACTCTGACTGATTCCAATGAAATGATCTGAATTTTCAAACAATGCACATGTCAGCATTCCAGTGAAGAACTAGGACAGACAGGAGTCGTTTCCATTCACACAAAAAATCCACACACTTGATCTGACTTGTCTTGGTGTATTTAACAAAACCACAAGTGGTGATATCCTGCTTAGAACCAAAATACTTCCTGCTATTCTTAACAGAATTTAAATTTGTCTCCTGGCTGTCTTGCAACTGTCTTTCTCTGTGAAGCAAGACACCAAATGGCCCCTTTAGTCCCAGTTTGCTTATTACAATAGGCTATTTGCTTTGGGGATAGAAAGCAACTTAAAGAATAACAGAAATATTATTCTTTCCTAATTTTGGTTGAGAATGACCACATTTATTTCATAAAAAATAACAAAAAGCTTATGATTGAGAATAATATAGGGTTTAGTTATAAAGTTTCAGTTACATGTCCATGGAGAACAATCTCCCTAGGAAATAAACTCTTATCTACAGTTGCCTCGAAAGATTTACTATTCTGAGGTTATGGGATAAAATAATATTGAAGGTTTGAGGCAGTTATTTTGATTTCAATTGTGGTTGAAGGTACCCTGCCATACTGCTCTGAAATTATCATGGATTAAATATTTCACAAGTTATGTAGACTATAAATTTTAGTAGACTATAAAAAGATCCATACACCAAGTATTGCTAGACAATTATTGGGAGAGTTCTCCTTCTTAGTCTCCACAAGTATGCAGATAAAATTAGGCTAAAGTGAAGTATCAAGGACAACTTTAAGAAAATAAGTGTGTTGCAAGTGGATAAATTTAAAAGTAAGGAAGCAGGAGAGGCTAATATGCATTAAATGTCTCTGTGCTTGGTCCTCATAGCAGCCTTGAATATTGAATCTAAAAGGAGAATAAGTGTACAGAGATTAGTTCTTTCTTCCAAAGTTATCAACTGTGAATGGCCCCCTGCACATTCAAACTCAGTTCATTTTGTTAGAAATATTCTTGTACATGCTCCACAGAAAGGAATTAAACAGCTACTTCTACCCTTGGTATAATGGTTGCACAAGCATCAGGTTTATATTTAGCAGCATCTGTTGCTATCGTTTCTTCAACTCAATGTCCTACTGTGCCTCCACTACAGACTCAGGCCCTATTAGAAGGAATCCAGGACGGACACTTAAGCATGCCGTATTAGTGCAATAGTTTGGGCAACAGGAAACCAATATGATATCCATTGATGATCTATTCCTTGTGAGCAATTCATATTTTGTTATACATATATCTCTCTGATGGCCTAAAGCAAATTAGGAAAAAACATCCCTACTGAAACTCTTCTCTCTTCCCTCATCTTCCCACTGTTAGCGTATGTTTGTTTATTACTTTGTGTATTTATGTATACATCCATCTTCCAAACTGTAAGTTACTTTGAAGGCAGCAAACATAAAATCTGATTTTGTATTCTTTCTGCTGGAAAGAAAAATCTCTTAACATACTGCGCACTCTCTCTCTCCACACACACACACACACACACACATATGTCCTGTGCATGCATGCTCAGTCACTCAGTTGTGTCTGGCTCTTTGCAACCTCATGGACTGTAGCCCACCAGGCTCCTCTGTCTATGGAATTTTTCAGGCAAGAACACTGGAGTCGGTTGCCATTGCATTCTCCAGGGGATCTTCCCAGCCCAGGGATCCAACCTGCGCCTCTTAAGTCTCCTGCACTGGTAGGCAGGTTCTTTATCACTGCACCTCCTGGGAAACCCTATGTGTATGGTGATGATTGTTGTCATTCAGTCGCTCAATTGTGTCTGACTCTTTGTGACCCTATGGACTGCAGCACGCCAGGCTTCCCTGGCAATCTCCCAGAGCTTGCTCAAACTCATGTCCATCTAGTTGGTGATGCCATTCAACCATCTCATCCTCTGTCGTCCCCTTCTCCTCCTGCTTTCAATCTTTCTCAGTTTCAAGATCTTTTCCAATGAGTCAGTTCTTCCCATCAGGTGACCAAAGTATTGGAGCTTTAGCATCAGTCCTTCCAATGAATATTCAGGACTGATTTCCTTTAGGATGGACTGGTTTGATCTCCTTCAGCCCAAAGGACGCTCAAGGGTCTTCTCCAGCACCACAGTTTGAAAGCATCAATGCAGTATCCAACCTGCATCTCCTGTGTTGCCAAACTGATTCTATACCACTGAGCCACCAGGGAAGCACACATATATATATATATGTGTGTATATATATAATTTCTTTTGGTGTAGTTCCCATATTAGTGGAAGCAGTGACAGATTTTATTTTCTTGGGCTTCAAAACCATCGTGAATGGTGACCATAGCCACAAAATTAAAAAATAAAAAGCTATGAAACACCTAGACAGCACATTAAAAAGAAGGGATATCATTTTGCTGACAAAAATCCATTTGGTCAAAGCTATGGCTTTTCCATCAGCCATGTATGGATGTGAGAGCTGCACTATGTAGAAGGCTGAGAGCCAAAGGACTGATGCTTCTGAACTGTGGTGTGGGGAAGACTCTGGAGAGTCCCTTGGACTGCAAGGAGAGCCAACCAGTCAATGTTAAAGGAAATTGACCCTGAATATTCATTGGAAATACTGATGCTGAAGCTGAAACTCCAGTCCTTTAACCACCTGATGCAAAGAGCCAATTCACTGGAAACACCCTGATGCTGGGGAAGACTGAAAGCAAAAGGAGAAGGGAACAGCAGAGGATGACATGACTAGATAGCATCACTGACTTAATGGACATGAATTTGAGCAAACTCTGGGAGATAGCAAAGGACTGCAGGGCCTGACATGCTGCAGTCCTGGGGTCTCAAAGAGTCAGATAGGACTTAGCCACTAACAACAATATGCTAGTGCATTTTCTGCTAGCTAAACTCTGATGCAAAACCACTAGAGGGAGATCAAGCATCATTTCCTTTTCTTTGCTTGTTTTAGTTGTTAACATTATTTATATAACTTTAACATTGTATAAATGTTCCACTATGAATTAATTTATTGGTGTTCCTGAAGATTTTCCTTCTAAGCTACTAGAAATGTTTGAACAAAGCTGAATCCAATAAAATTAGTCACAAGAAGTTTAAATACTTCCACAATCCCCATTTTGTTTAGTCTTACAGCATTTGATTAAACAGTTGCAATCATCTTAAAATCTGCATCAGGTCAAATGTGAACCATGAATAGTTTATTCCCACAGTAGTGGATATTTCATTTACTCCAGGTTTATGCATTACTTAAATTAACCACAAGTTTGAAAATAAAATATGTTAACATGAAAACAATGAGGCTTAGGAACATTTCCTGGCATTTCAAAAATTATGTGCTAACATGAAGATTTTTGCTGTTATTGTTTAGTCACTAAGTCATGTTCAAGTCTTTTGCGACCCCATGGACTGTGGCCTACCAGGCTCCTCTGTTGCCAGGCAAGAATACTGGAGTGGGTTGGCATTTCCTTCTCCAGGGGAATCTTCCTGGGCCAGGGTTCAAACCCACGTCTCCAGCTTGGTGGGTGTACTCATTACCACTGAGCCACCTAGAAAGCCCAATGTAAGTATAATAAACTATAATAAACGGTCTGTTTTAAGAAAATCAACTGGTCAGTATACAGATGAATTTTTGTTTTATTCTAATTTTGACTGAATTTCATCTTGAGAAACTTTAATTATATATTAACATTCACATATTGAGGGCTTCTCACATGACTCAGTGGTAAAGAATCAGCCTGCCAATGCAGGAGACCCAGGAGACGTGGACTCGATCTCTGTGTTGGGAAGATCCCCTGGAGAAGGAAATGGCAAACCATTCCAATACTCCTGCCTGGAAAACCCCATAGACAGGGGAGGCTGGCAGGCTACAGTCCATGGGGTTGCAAAGCGTCAGACATGATTCAGTGACTGAGCGCACACACAATCACATATAGATAAATTATGCCTTTATTTACAAAGAAGTAGTTTTAGTAGTTTTGAGTCTCAAAGGTCTAAAGTTATTAATAAGAAATTTGGGGAAATATAGATTAAATTATCTATTGACATTTCTGAAACAATGAGCAACTATACAATAAAGAAGCCTTTTATTTACAGAAATAGAATGAATATTTAAATCAAGGACAACAGAAAGAGAAGTGTTAAAAAAAAAAAGTACTTATCAGTCAGTTCTCCCAGTCTTTGACTCATGGAAACAGGCTGTTAAAAATAAGCAAGCCAATGCTATCCTCTGATTTTCCAGACATAATATGCTTCTGGAGTCAAATGACTGGGCTTTGAAATAAGCTCCGCCATTTGCTAATTATGTGTCCTAGGAAAACTAGTTAACTTCTTCAAACCACAGTTGGGAGAATAGTTTCTCTCTCATGGGATTACTCAGTGGATTAGCTGAGACACTGTGTATAACACATTAGACACCATGCCTGACACAGAGCTCTGACTCAACAAATATGGAATTATTATCATGTGAGGAGCTCTGAATCTTGTTGAACAAGTTGGACAAAATGCATCATTTTCTCAGTGTTCCTACCATTGTCTCACAGACTGATTAATTACTGTTATAGATCATCCCCCCTCTCCTATATATCATATAAATCAGGGGTCCCCACCTCCAGGATCTAATGCCTGGTGATCTGAGATGGAGCTGATGTAATAGGAATAGAAATAGAGTGCACAATAAAGGTAACACGTTTGAAAAATCGCAAAACCATTCTTCACTCCCTGGTCCATGGAAAATCTGTTTCCCACAAAACAGGTCCTTGGTGCCAAAAAGGTTGGGGACCGTTGATAGAGATCATTCTTCCCTTAGATTTCAAAGTCTCCCTTTCAGTTTCTTCAAAATACACCATTTCAAGGACTTTGGACAACTGAATTCAACAAAATTTTTGGAATCATAAAATAGAATTGTAATGATTATAAACCTACACTTAAGTTCTGGCTCTATGGTGGAGTCAATGATGGATTAAAATAAATATAAAACCATGGTCTCTATCCTGGAAGATGAGAATGAACTAGAGTAGTTGATGGGGGGAGACAGGAGAAGAGCAGAGGGGACGAGAGGGGAGGAAATTAAATTTCTGTTATTTTAAGCCACCTAGTTTGTAATATACTTACAGGAGCCATAGGAAATTGATACAGAAGGACTTCCTTTCAAATCATCATAGTTACCAAGAAAGAATATATAGATGATTACAACTGGAAAACTGAAAGATTTAGGTAAGAAATGTGTGTACCCTTTGTAACAGAGAAGAATCAAATCTGACTCCGTATTGGATGGAATCCTTTAGCTCTAATCTCTGCTCTATTGCCTGTCCTTAGTTATGCTGGTTCTACACCTTTGTCAAAGAATGTTGCCTATAGCATGAAATATACAGCCCTATCTCAAGGCTCTGCCTCCCAGTTAGACCTTTGAAGTATAACACTTCATTCTTACAGAGATAAAAAGCTGCAGAAGAGAGAATAACATTTTTCTCTGTTAACAGGAATGTCATCATGACCAGGCCTATGCAGACAGCTGCTGTTGCAAAGTATTGCCACATCTCCTCCAGGGTCTGACCAGCACGAAAAAGTTGCAACAACTGGTCACAGCCTCTACCCTTTCAGTATAAAAGAAGCCTGATTTCTAACTCTGATAAAGTGATTCTTCCGGATCCTAATCCACCATCTTCTCTGCTGGATTTTGGAATAAAGTCACTCATCCTTTTTCCAGCAACTTGGCTCAATTTACTGGCCTGTTTTGTGGTGAGCAGTACAAGCTTGGATTCAGTGACATGAGGGATGATAATCTTTGCAACTGAAAGATGATCTAATTGAAGCGTCAGTGACAGTTGAGTTTTCCAAGGTGCTCCTAGATTTTCTTTGGTTATATTTTTGTGTTTGCTGTGGTGACACACAATAGGTGAAATTGTGATTAACTTAACTTTCACAGTTTAAGGTATTGATTCCTTCACCTGTTTTTTTTTTTTCTTTTCTCAGTTCTATCACATTTCTAACAGATATATTTGTCTTGTCCCATCCTCTCACAAATGTAGAAATGGTGGTAAATGTGTTTCCTAATGAGCCTATGATGCTATGCTTTTCAGTCCTGTGTGCTGAAAATACTGACAACTGCTCTGAATTCTCATTTATTTAACTTCAAGAAAAAAAAATAGAAATTGATGTTTAAATGAATCTAGTAATTATAAATTATTATGGACCAGGCATTCTGTTAGATATGTTCATGTATTATGTGATTTACTCTTCATCACACTTGGGAGAGACGGGAATGGCTGCCCACTCCAGTATTCTTTCCTGGAGGATTCCACAGACAGAGAAGCCTGGCAGGTTACAGTCCATGGGATCACAAAGAATCAGACATGACTGAGTAACTTTCACTTTTCACTGCCTTGAACCCAACCTTAGGAATTTGGCTCAGCCTTAAAGTATTACTAATAACACTTGAGTTTAGCATTATACTGCCCAGTGTAGCAATAAATCAAACTATGGCAAGGTAAGCTTTCGACAAGATGTTTTTGGATAGACCAAAAAGCTACCCAGAGTTATTCCTTTCATAAATGGCTACCGAATACTACTAAGATCACAAAATGTGGTGTCTTCCGATGGTGTGGGTCCTATACTTAACATAAAATTCTTGTTTTATGAAAGAAGAAACTGAGGGCAGGGTTTGTTCAATGATTTACTCAAGAATTACATAGCTAGTTAGTAATTCAACTTGGATTAGATTTACTGAAATCAAAAGGAACAAGATCACCGATGTTGAACATCTTTGCAAATACTTCTTAAAAGTCAAGTATGAATTACTCCAGAAGAATCTTGCTTTTATAAAGAAATTTTTACTAAAAATTTTTATAAAATATATGAGTTATATTAGAAAAGCCTATGTAACAAGAGACCCCAAAAGTAACCACTAGAAAGAAAAATGTTATCAAGTTATTATCAAGAAGTTATTCACATAGTTTTGCTCCTTCAAACATTTAAAAATGAATTCTTAATTTCAACATTTTGTCTAGTGGTCAACAAACTAGGTCTGTTACACTACTAGAAGAAGCAACAAGTTCATCTTTGACCTAACCTCTGTCTGCTTCCTTGTTATTAACTGCTATTCTCTAGTTAATGAAGTAAATAAAGAAATTGCAACTGTCACAATTTTTTAAAATATACATGCAGTCAAACATTTTTTTTTGTTTGTTTGGTGTACAGTTCTTTGGGTTTTAACACATGTACAGATTCATGTAACCACCATACAGAACATCTCCATCACCACAAAATACTCCCTTTTGCCACTCCTTTATAGTTATACACTCTTCCCCCACTCACTCTTACTGCAGAGCAACCACTAATACATTTTCTGTTTCTGTAGAATTAACTTCTCTAGGTAATATAAATGAAATAAATAGAATAAAACATTTTGAAACTGGCTTCTTTCACTCAGCATAATGCCTTTGAGACCCGTTCATGTTATTGAGTTGTTAATGTTGAGCTATTCATGTTGTAACAATAGTTGTTCTTTTATATTGCTGAGTAATATTCCATTTTATTATTGTATGAGCAGTTTGTTTATCTATTCTGTCAAAAACTTCTTTCTAGCTTTTGGGAATTATGAATAAAACTGCTAGAAAATTCATGTGTAGGATTTTATATGACCAAAGTTTTTTATTTATTTAGAACAAATACTTAGGAGTGGGATTGCTAGGGTCAAATGGTTAAATTCATATTTAATATTATAAGTGACTGCCTAACTTTTTTCAGAGTGGCTAGAGCACTTACATTCATATCAAGAAAATAGGAGACTTTTCAGTTGTTCTGTTTCCATCCCCATCCTTAGTATTGTCTGTCTGTTAGTTTTCATTTTAGCCATTCCAAGAAATGTGTAATATTGTGTAGTGATATCTCATCATGGTTTGATTTTGAATTTGCCCCATTGGCTATTCAGAAATGTATTAGGTAATTTCCAGCTATTGGGGGATTTTCCATATAACTTTAAAAAAATTAATTTCTACTTTAATCTCATTAAGGCAAAGATATGCTTTGATTTCTTTAATTCTTTCAAGTTTTTAATGTTATCATCTATTATTGTAAATATTCCATTTACCCTGAAAAGAATTATTATATCTGCTATTCTTGAATGGAGTATCTACAAATGTCAATTAGTTCCAGCTGATTGCTCTCTAATATTCTTGATGACTGTTTTGTCTACCTGTTCTATGAAGTTAACGTAAGTTGAATCTCCAACCCTAATTTTTAATATATCTATTCCTCCTTTCAGTTTATTAGTATTTGCTTCATGCATTTTGAATCACTTCTGTTAGTTACATAATCTGTCTATCATGGGTTTTTTTTTCCCATTTATTTTTATTAGTTTGAGGCTAATTACTTTACAATATTGCAGTGGTTTTTGTCATACATTGACATGAATCAGCCATGGATTTACATGTATTCCCCATCCTGATCCCCCCTCCCACCTCCCTCTCTATCCGATTCTGCTGGGTCTTCCCAGTACACCAGGCCCGAGCACTTGTCTTTTCATTTTTAAAATTTGAAGAAATTAATTTTTTGACTTAAAATAGGAATTTCCAATGATAAAAATGCTGTTAATTTACTATGTGGCTCAGATATCTGTTTTAATTTCACTTGTTTAGCCACTCAGTTTAGTAGCTCAGTTGTGTCCGACTCTTGAAACCCCACGGATTGCAGCACACCAGGCTTTCCTGTTCATCACCAACTCTCGGAGCTTGCTCAACTCATGTCCATTGACTCGGTGATGCCATCCAACCATCTCATCCTCTCTCGTCCCCTTCTCACCCTGCCTTCAATTTTTCCCAGCATCAGGGTTTTTTCCAATGAGTCAGTTCTTCGCATCAGGTGGCCAAAGTACTGGAGTTTCAGCATCAGTCCTTCCAATGAATATTCAGGACTGATTTCCTTTAAGATGGACTGGTTTGATCTCCTTGCAGTCCAGGGGACTTTTAAGAGTCTGCTCTAACACCACAGTTCAAAAGCATCAATTCTTTGGCACTTAGCTTTCATTATAGTCCAACTCTCAAATCCATACATGACTACTGGAAAAACCAAAGCGTTGACTAGACAGACCTTTGTTGACAAAGTAATGTCTCTGCTTTTTAACATGCTGTCTAGGTTGGTCATAGCTTTTCTTCCAAGGAGCAAGTGTCTTTTAATTTCATGGCTGCAGCCACCATCTGCAGTGATTTTGGAGCCCCCCAAAATAAAACCTGCCACTGTTTCCATTGTTTCTCCATCTATTTGCCATGAAGTGATGGGACTGGATGCCATGATCTTAGTTTTCTGAATGTTGAGTTTTAAGCCAGCTTTTTTATTCTCCTCTTTCACTTTCATCAAGAGACTCCAGCTCCTCTTCACTTTCTGCCATAAGGGGGGGTGTCATTTGCATATCTGAGATTATTGATATTTCTCCCAGCAATCTTGATTCCAGCTTGTTTAGTAAGTTTGCTAAAAATTGTTATTTAAAGAACAAAATTTAATAGCTACTTTATATCTAAATTGGAGAGACTTGGAGAAGAGTCTTCAACTACACCTTTAGTATTTTAGTTTCTAAATTTTGTAACAAAACCTTGTGATTTCAGTATTATTTTCTTTTTTAGTGCTTATAGAAATTAAAAAGAATTCATTGTAGTATACTTGATTTACAATGTTGTAAAATAGTTCAGGTATACAGTAAAGTAATTCAGTTATTCATATTTATAAATATTTATTTTTTAACATTCTCTTCTACTATAGGTTATTATTACAAGACTTTGAGTATATCTCCCTGTGCTATACAGTAGGTCCTTGTTGGTTATCTAGTTTATTTATAGTAATGTGTGTGTTTTAATGCCAAACTCAGATTAACTAAGAAAGCCAGAGAAAGACAAATTTGTAGACTCTAGGAAAAAAAAAAAAAAGGATACAAATGAACTTATTTACAAAACAGAAATAGACTCATAGATGTAGAAAATGAACAAGATTACCAAGTGGGGGAAGAGTGATAAATTAGAGATAAAATCAGTGTATTATTCTTAAGACTATGTATATGTGCTCAGTCATGTCTGACACTTTGTGACTGCATGGGCTGTAGCCCAACAGACTCCTTTGTCCATGGAATTTTCCAAGCAAGAATACTAGAGTGGGTGGCCATTTCCTACTCTAGGCAATCTTCCCTACCCAAGGATCAAACCCACATCTCCTACATTGGCAGGCAGATTCTTTACCACTGTGCCAAATCTACCATATTGTATGTGCAGGTATTTGGAATGGGAATGGAATACAGGGATTCAAAGGAAAGAGTCTGACTTCCACAAAGCACCAAGGATAAAGTTAATAATTCAGCAGAACTAGGTCCATGAAGCCAATATGACCAAGAAAATAAACAATCTATAAATTGACAACAGTCTTGGCTTTCCCACAAAAAAAGGAAAAAAAATTGAATTTAAATAAACTTCCAAAGTTCAGAGTGACCTCGAATAAGTCAATTCTTTTCTAAAGCTGTGTAAACACTGTGATGTTGCTGCAGTTTTTAGCCAGATTTCACAGAATTCCTGAGCAAAGTGCTCATTATTCAGTTGGGGCACAAGAAATAATTTTGAACTTTCTTCCTGTTTTGGTCTCTAAGCAAACACTATGAAGTATTTGCGGTAAAGATGCTAAATCCTATGTAAAGGAAACAAATTTTAAAAATTCTAAAAAAATAAAATGTCTCTTTTCATTTTTTGCATTTCTAAGGTCCACTTGTAAGTATTTAAACTTCATTTTAAATTTTAAAATACATTTTACTTTACTTTAAATGTCTTGGCTACATTGATTGGTACTAGTAGGGTATTTTTGGAAATGTGTGTTTTAATGTGCGTTAAGGTTGAACCTTGTGTTGTAAAAAGGTGATGAAATTTACCCACCAATCTTGCGATAATTAACTCAGTAAGACCTCAATATCCTTATTCTATAATCTCCCAAATACACATGGTTTGACTTGTTAGTTAATAAGCACCAACACTTTTACTATTTCATATCTTGCCACAGAAACATCTGCAAAAAATTCAATGACTTTAACAATTCATTTCTAAACAGCAATACAAACTGAAGTGTTACTTTGATGAATATCTTGTATATTATTGAAAATGTCATATTTAGTTTTATTTTTCATTTTGTAAAACTTCTCATTATAAATTACCAAACGTATATTTTTGTTTCCAATTAACACCTTTGCCAATTTCCCTTTCCTTTCATCAGAATTTGTATTCTTCTAATCCTCCAAACTAGTCATCTTTATTTTCTGATTTGACTTTTATTCTAATGTCCTAACATAAATTGCTTTATAATTTAATTTTAGGAGAAAGTTTACTGAAGGATCAAAATATATCTTAGTATCTGATAAAGAGATCATGTGATTCAGTTTATTTCTTCTCAGTTGGTGTTAACCTTTACTATTAGAAAGTCATGGGTTTTACAGTGTCATACATACTGTATGTCACATTTTAATTTTTAATATTAAATCGCACATTGGAAAATATGCTGCTAATAGACTGAACTGTGTCTCTCTCTCATCCCCAAATTCATGTGTTGAATCCCGAACCCCACAGTGTGACTATATTTTAGATGTAGGAGGTAATTAAGGTTAAATGAAGTCCTAAGAGTGGGGCGCTACCCCAATATTATTGGCGGCTTTCTAAGAAGAAGAATAGAGAGATCTTTTTCTTTCTGTCATACAAGAACACAGCAAGAAGCTGGCATCTGTCAGCCATGAAAAGTGTCTTCACCTGAATTCTGCAGCTATCCTGATCTCAAATTCCAGCCTCCAGAACTGTGAGAAAATTATGGTATTTTGTTATAGCAGCCTGAGATGACTAACATAATACTTACATATACTTTATTATAGCTATACAATGGAGTTATTGGACATTAGCCCAGCTAATAATAAAGTGACACTATGTTTTATATTTTGCTACTATTTTTCATGTATAATCTACTTAAGGTAGCCCAGTGGTGGCTGGAGTAATGGAAAAGGGAAGATTCACAAACTTGCGCCCTGTAAAATGATAATATCAAATGTCATAAAACCACACCCTTGAATCTACCAACTCTGTTACCAGCAATATGCAGAACCATTGTCTTATTAGGCTTAGGTCATTTCAGTGTCCTTCCAAAAGATCACCTTGCTCAATGTCTTTACCAGATATAGTCATCTGAAATTACACATTAAAAAATGTTTAATCCTGTTCAAAAATCATCAATGCTGAAGATTCTTCAGTCTATGAAATAAATTTTAATCTGAGACCCTAGCACTCATGATCCTCTGTAATCTGGGCCCAATTTAAATTTCCTACATATAATATTAATAAATGCTCAGTAAATACTTGTCTAATTAATTTTCCATCCTCAACAGGTTCTCACTCTCCCCTGAACTTGCATTGTCATTCCTGCTTTTACGACCTTGGTTCATCCTGTAATCAACTGCCTACTCAAAATACCTGTCATAATCCTATCCATCTTAAAAGAACAAATACAAAATCCACTTACTACAATCCATTTTCCAATTCCAAACCATAGGAATATTCTCTTCCTATAACTCCTCTGCCTTTTGGACTTAAATTTTTAATTCTAGCATTTTACATATTATGTATGTAAGCATATATTCCTAGCATTTAAAAACTATCTTATTACCTCATCTAGATTGTAAACTTCTGTAGGACTTTCATTCTTAGTACCTCAGTTCAGTTCAGTTCAGTCGCTCAGTCATGTCCAACTCTTTGCTACCCCATGAACCACAGCATGCCAGGCCTCCCAGTCCATCACCAACTTCCGGAGTTTACTCAAACTCATGTTCATTGAGTTGGTGATGCCACCCAACCATCTCATCCTCTGTTGTCCCCTTCTCCTCCTGCCTTCAATCTTTCCCAGCATCAGGGTCTTTTCAAATGAGTCAGTTCTTCACATCAGGTGTCCAAAGTATTGGAGCTTTAGCATCAGTCCTTCCAATGAATATTCAGGACTGATTTCCTTTAGGTTGGACTGATTGGATCTCCTTGCAGTCCAAGGGACTCTCAAGAGTCTTCTCCACACCACAGTTCAAAAGCATCAATTCTTCAGTGCTCAGCTTTCCTTAGAGTCCAACTCTCACATCCATACATGACTACTGGAAAAACCATAGTCTTGACGAGACAGACCTTTGTTGGCAAAGTAATGTCTCTGCTTTCTAACATGCTGTCTAGGTTGGCCATAACTTTTCTTCCAAGAAGTAAGCGTCTTTTAATTTCATGGCTGTAGTCAACATCTGCAGTGATTTTGGAGCCCAAGAAAATAGAGTGTGTCACTGTTTCCACTGTTTCCCCATCTATTTGCCATGAAGTGACGGGACTAGATGCCATGATCTTAGTTTTCTGAATGTTAAGTTTTAAGTCAACTTTTTCACTTTCCTCTTTCACTTTCATCAAGAGGCTCTTTAGTTCTTCACTTTCTGCCATAAGGGTGGTGTCATCTGCATACCTGAGGTTATTGATATTTCTTCTGGCAATCTTGATTCCATCTTGTGCTTCATCTAGTCCAGTGTATCTCATGATGTATTCTGCATATAAGTTAAATAAGCAGAGTGACAATATACAGCCTTGACATACTCCTTTCCCTATTTGGAACCAGTCTGTTTTTCCATGTCCAGTTCTAACTGTTGCTTCCTGACATGCATATAGATTTCTCAAGAGGCAGGTCAGGTGGTCTGGTATTCCTGTCTCTTGAAGAATTTTCCAGAGTTTGTTGTGGTCCACACAGTCGAAGGCTTCGGCATAGTCAATAAAGCAGAAATAGATGTTATTCTGGAACTCTCTTGCTTTTTCGATGATCCAACAGATGTTGACTATTTGATCTCTGGTTTCTCTGCCTTTTCTAAAATCAGCTTGAACATCTGGAAGTTCACGGTTCATGTACTGTTGAAGCCTGGCTTGGAGAATTTTGAGCATTACTTTACTAGTGTGTGAGATGAGTGCAATTGTGCAGTAGTTTGAGCATTCTTTAGCATTGCCTTTCTTTGGGACTGGAATGAAAACTGACCTTTTCAGTCCTGTGGCCACTGCTGAGTTTTCCAAATCTGCTGGCATATTGAATGCAGCACTTTCACAGCATCATCTTAGTACCTAGAATTCTTCATTAATCTTTCCCTGGAAACTCAGCCTGAAATAATCTCTCTACTTTGACTGTTTAGTACTTATTTTCTATAGACTTCATTAAACCTTGATTATATCCAATATGTTGTTATTTGTCATATATTATTATTATTATAGTCTTCATAGGTTCTTGCTCAGTGAAATAGAATTTAAGTTCCTTGAAGTCACAGGCTTTTATTCTTACAATGTCTTGAACTGCAGTATGTAAAAATTTGTATATAAAGAGTCACGAAGGGCAAAGGACCAGAAGTAAGAAGACCTGGGTTCTAGTTCATGGTTTAGTTAACCAACCATTCATGTTGGGCAGTCTTTTAATAAACCTTTCTGGGTATTTTTAGAGGAAAGTTGTGGTGGGAGATTGTTAAGATATTTTATAGATTTATTTTCTGATATTTGGGCCATAGTTTGCCTCTTTCTATGGTGTCCAAATTGAGACACAAAGAGAAGTATCTACCTCTGAAAAGAGGATAGGAACAAAGAAGAACTCTGACATTTGGAAGCTGCCAGTGGGATATTTGAATTGAGTCAGGGTTATATAAAGGTCTGAATTCTTCCAGAGAATATTTTTGGTTTTACTTTGCTGCTTTCCAGATGTTGGTTACTCAACTACTTGTGCAAGCATAGTATATTAATTAGGGTTCTCCAGAGAACAGAACCAATAGGATCATATCTATAGCTATAGAAAGGTAATATCTTTCTATAGAGAGATTATATCTATATCTAAGAAAGAGATAGAGACTGATTGATTTATTGATTGATTTTAAGCAACTGGCTCCTGTGATTGTACAAGCTTGGCAAGTTTAAAATTTGTAGGTCCTTTTAGGCTGGAGACCCAGGGTAGAATTGGAGTTTGAGTCCAAAGGCGCTCTGCTGCCAGATTCCTTCTAAGGGGAGGTAAACTTTCAACTGATGGGATGAAGCCCAACCACATTACCAAGCTTTTGTTGCTAAATCCTGTCCAACTCTTTGCAACCCCATGAACTGCAGCACCCCAGGCTACCCTGTCCTTCACAATCTCCCAGAGTCTGCTCAAATTCATGTTCTTTGAGTCAGAGTGCAATTATGGAGGGCAATTTGTTTTACTCAAAAATCACCAATTTAAATGTTAATTTCATCCAGAAAACACCTTTGCAGTATATCTAGAATAATATTGACCTCACCAAATCGCCATATTAAACTAACCATCACACATAGATTCTGTCATTGAAGAAAATAAAGAATAATTCAGATGGCTTCCACTGATTTCATTCCATCGATAGTTTATCAGTCCTCTCTTTCGTGATCTGAGAGAGAACATAAATCTAGTGCATTCCCTTTGGTCATTCTCATCAGACTTACTGTCCTTACTTAGAAAAAGTAGTTATGCTACAGTCATGTATCTCAAATTAGATAATCTATTTACATATTCTAATCCTGCCACTTCCTAGGTGGCTCAGTGGTAAAGAATCTGCCTGCAATGCAGGAGATGCAGGTTCAATCCATGGGTCAGGGAGATCCCCTGGAGAAGGAAATGGCAACCCACTCCAATATTCTTGCCTGGAAAATCCTATGGATAGAGCAATCTGGTAGGCTGCAGTCCGTGGGGTCTCAAACAGTCGGACATGACGGCGACTAAACAGCAACAACCACCAGGACCTGCCACTTACTCACTATAAATTTTAAAAAGTCACTTACTCTCATTGACTCTCTGTTTCTTTGAAATGAAAATGAAAAGGATAAGGCAGGTTATGAGGATCACATGAAATTATATGGGAAATGGTTTTCATATTATAAATGGTATTCATATTATATATTAAATGGCCTTCATATTAACTATAACCATTGTGTATTAAATAAATACTCTCTGCCTACCTAAAAGAACTATTTTGAAAACTATATCATTCATTCACATCTATTCACTCATTTAGCAAATATTTATGTTTTAAATAAATATTTATTAAATATAAAAAACCATCTATTGAAATATTAAACCAAGTTTCTCTAAAACAACAGTGTCCTACAAAAATGTGGAGAATTATCAAAAGCACTGAATAAATAGCTGGTATTCTGTATAGTTGTTATCAACTCAGGTACTACTGGACATGGGCTGGAATAACTTTTAATAACAGCACTTTTTCATTAAATTGGCACTGCTATCTATCTATAAAGGAGTCTTTGGTCAGGTTCCCTACAAGCAAGGACTAAGAGGGAGAGTCTTGCAGCAGTGATTTGTTAGGAGACTCTTCTTGAGTGAAGGAAGCAGGTAGGGCAATAGGGAAGAAGAAAGGTAAGCAAGGATATAGTCTTACCTGAAGACTACCTTGAGTCAAAGGTTAATTTGTGGCACCCCAGAGTCAGTCAGTCACTGGCTGTGGGCTGCCTCCCTGATGGTGAGACCATAACCTCTCAGGGGAAGAAAGTAGCCATGGGTTACCAGCCAACATAATTAACAAGTGGGGCTGGGTGCACCTTCCAGTATAAACGGAATCTGAGAACAGGGCAACAATAACCTTTAGTATAAAGTGCCAGCGATGTTCATAAAAATAACAGAAGCACTGCAAAGGTGTTCACAACATTCTGACTCCTCAAGTCAGACTTACTAACATCCACATAGTCTTTTACAGAATTCAAATGCTCTGAAAACTGCTTCTTCTTAATATATAAAAATTAAATTTCTATGAATACTAATATCTTGTTATATGGAATTTCTCTTTCTTATATAAGTTTTATTATGTTTTGAAAACAGAACCAGAGAGATTCTTATTTCTGTTTTGTTGATTATCTGTCAGCTGCTAAGAAACATAAATGTGAATAGGCTTAAGCAATTCTGTTTCTTGGAAACAGCAAGCAAACAATTGTTGGATTTATATGATAAAATTAGGTCAACAATATACTCAACTTACACTTTTGAAATGTATTCTAAGTAAAAAGTAAGTAAACAGAATAATGTACTTTCATTGTAAAACTGTAAAAAGCAGCTTTTCTTGAAAGATAGGTTTGCACAAGTGGGAGTTTTTATAGATAGTTAAAGGCAGATAATTCTAATAACATGTGTATCCACAATGAAAATCAGAACTTTAGTTTTTTACTTTTACCTGTTAATTCTTAAGGCAAAACCAAGTGATCAACTATATTAATAGTTAGCATGTGTTAATAGGGTGAATTCGTAAATAGTTGTTTCCATTAAAAGGTAGCTGCAGAAACTAGAGGATCTAATTGTTTTAAGAAACAGAGCCATAAAGCTTTTAAAATCATGAAGAAGTGCCAAGGTACTCATTTAGGTGATTTAAAAATGTTTCTTCTTTGTTCTTAGTATAAATACCCTGACATCATCATCATCATTATATAATATTTATTTGTAATACTTTACAACACTTAAAGGAAACTGTTTTAAAGGTTGTGAGACGCTCCTATGATTATGATTAATAATAAAGCAAGGGGAAAAGGACTCAATATTTTTCTTTTTCTTCTGTTTTTCTTCCAGGTGGGAAAAGGAGCATTTAAAAATACTTTGTTTTCCTAGCAACAAAGAGAAAAACTGGATAAGGCTGAAATTCATAAATTCTCAAAATGTTCTGGGCATTGGTTCCTATTTGAATTTTTAGAGTTACCTCATAACTTAAAAGACACTAGAAAAAAATGTTGTTGTTGTCCTCTCTACTCTGAATTTAAATTGTCTCCATTTTCTTAGAATTAGGTTTGGCTACACTCAGAAAAGCGTGTAAACACATACCCTCATAATCTAGAGGTGACGAGAACTTTCATGAAAACTCAAGGGCACATTTCATAAAGAAAATATATTGATGGACTTTTGACAAAATTAAAGTTAAGGATTTCTGTTCAGTGACAGGCATCATAGACAAAGATATCCAATATTTGACAAGCTAGAAAAATATTTTTGAACTAATCAAAACCAGCAAGGCTTAAAATCTAAAATATACAAAGAAACTTACAAATCCATACCAAAAAGATGAGAATCACAACATAAAACAGGGACACGTGTGCATGCTCAGTGAATAAGTCATGTCCAACTCTTTGTGATCCCATGCACAGTAACCTGCTAGGCTCCTTTGTCCATGGGATTTCCCAGGCAAGAATACTGGAGTGGGTTGCCATTTCCCATTCCAGGGGATCTTCCTGACCAGGATTTGAACCCTTGTCTCCTGCATTGGCAGGTGGATTCTTTACCACTGAGCCACCAGGGAAACCCCATAAAACAGTGATTAAATTAGACAATTCCTTGAAAGTCAAATATGAATTAGCAAATACATGACGACATTCCCAACTCTTGATTCTCAGTAGACTGGCAAAATTTAGCACTAAGCCAGTATTAAATAGATACAGAAAGATGGATACTCTTAAACAGTGCTAGTGGCAGGATACACTGGTACAGACATTGCAGAGAACAATCTGGGCATGCTTACTGGAGATGAAGGTGAGCCAGTAATCCATTCCAGGGATGCATCCCAGAGAAACCTGAGCCCAGGGTCATAAGGGGACAGTCACAAAGATGTTCATTGTAACTGCAAGTTAGAGGAAGCTGGGCGCCTATCACTGCAGGAAGGAGTAAATAAAATGTGGTATATGTATTCGGTAAAATACATTTCAGCACTTGCAAGCAATAAACTAGTGTTTTATACAGTAGAATAGGTAAATCTCTAAATAAGTGTTTATTTAGAACCAATTACTTTTACAAGCTGGACCTCACAATCTAAGACTTAATAGCCCATTGAATATATTGTCCTCTATTGCTCTGTATTATGTCTTGCTCAGGCTTCCTCTACTAGATGTTATCTTCCTGGAAACCAAAGAGACTTCTTCAGACCTCCCTGTTGTGCCTAGAACAGTGTTACATATGTAGGAGTATCTCAATAAGTATTTGAATTAATAGATTTTAATTTCAGATTTGGAATTGTGGTGGTCAGAGACGGAGAGAAGTGATCCTAATTGAAGGTTTAAAAAAATGCATCCTTTTGCAGCTAGGAATTCGTTTTGAAAGTGGAGGAGAGCAGAGAATCCTGAAAGAAATGGAGTTCTTTATGGAACTAGAGGAGAACGAAGTAGAATAATCACTTTCACACTATGAATGGAGTAACCCTCCAATCAATGAAGGCAATTAAGCCTGCCTTAGGGTCGTCTTTTCTCCTTCTATTAATGTTTTCTTCTTCAGTACTATGTCTCTGAACACATACAACTTTTTGTTTTACTTTAGTTTAAAAATAAAACTAATACGAGCTAATTCAGAATATGGTTCTTCAATCTATAATACTGTTCAGTCCTTTCTCCTCAGATTTAAGAAAAAATATGTCCCTTTTGTTTTTGTTGAAAATTATCATTTTCTTTATGGTTGCCAAATGTATAAATGAATTTTTATATATTAAATTGTGGTGGGTCATTTCCTTGGAGACTGTGGAGGGTATACATAGTGGGTATATAATCTGAGATTCCGAATCTCTTTCTGAAAATGATTTGAATGAGAGACAAAGGATGTCTCTGAAAGGGAAATTGATCTTTGTGTAAGATCCAACAGGAAGTTGGAGTTTTGAAACAAGAAAATATATGTAGCTTGCTCAGCTCTTTGGAAGGTGCAAATGAGATGTGGATGGACTCCAGGGAATGGTGGTTGAAGGGAAAGTAATGCGAAGTGGAAAGAATCAGGGATATGATGTAATCAGACAAGGGTGCAGTATCTATTTCAGCTACTTAGTAGTTTTGTAATCTGCATAGAGTCAGTAAACATCTCTGAACCTTTGTTTTTTTTTTATTTTTTATGATAGGGATATGGGAACACCTTTAATTCACACTCCTCTAAGAATGTTATCATTAGCTAAAAAGATCACTGGCGAGATAAAAAAAATTATAAGTGATAAAAGCTTTGGAACATAGAGGAGAAACTGAGCTTTGTTCATTTTAATGACTGGCTTGAAATGAAATGGGCCTGAAACATAGTAGGTACTCAACAAATATTTGTTAAATGAATATATCACAGAAAAATGGAATAGATCAAGGAAAAAAAAAGCCAGGAGAGTGCATTAAGACCAAATAGATTTTTGGGTCAGGCACGTAGAGGGCAGAGGAGGGAAGGCAGATAAATTGTCTTCTTCATCCAGGGGTCAGGACCAGGGAAAGCTGAAGAAGCCAGGGTAGATAAAAGTGTTGAGAGAACATTACTCCTAAACATTGGCAGGCACGTTTTAGAGAGTTAAGATTCACAGTAGCTATGCCTACACAAATATACCTTGAACAACCAATCTGAATTATCTGAATTTACATTTAAGGTAATTAGAAAGCAAGATGAGGAGGAAGTGAGGAGTCACATAAAATCCTCCATTACAGGTGGAATCAGACAGACTAGAGTTTAAATCCAAGTTAATGTAGCTCAGCTGGTAAAGAATCCGCCTGCAACGCAGGAGAACCTGGTTTGATTTCTGGGTTGGAAGGATCTGGTGGAGAAGGCAATGGCTACCCATTCCAGTATTCTGGTCTGGAGAATTCCATGGGGTCACAAAGAGTTGGACACGACTGAGTAACTTTCACTTTCACCATTCACTAAGAGCATAAATATTAGCAAAAAATTAATCTCTGAGACTTCTAGAAATCCAAGACTTCAATTCTAAAAGATGAAAATTATACCTACTTTGTAGAGTTGTTTTGAAGATTAGATAAGTGACTATATGAAAAGGGCCTAAAACGTGCCTGATATAATTTTTTCAAAATCATTACTATATCATTATTATTGTTTTTACTGTAGCGGTCATTGTTACTGTATTGTTGTTACTGTAGCAGTTATACCCAACAGGGTGTGTATCAGCCGATTCCATTTGTGACTTGACTTCAGCTCAAGAACTTGGGATTTGTAAAGTAAGTTAGTAAGTTTTTTCTCTATTTTGGGTTTTTTTTTTTCCCAATGGTGGTTTTTCCCTTTTAGTGCTTGTTTAAAGCACTCCCATCCCCCTCCCCTCCCCGATTCTAACTTTAGTCTTAGCAGCACCAAAGGAACTTCCCCCACTCACTCCAGGGTGGCTAAGTGGCAGGCAAGGCTGTGGGCTGGCCATTTAGACCTAGGATCTCAAGTCTCAGAGGAATCAAACAACCAGAGCAGAACTAGGGGGAGGCGAGGAGTTGAGACAGGCGTGTCTCAAGAGTCCATATCAGAGACAGACTGCACCACATTCAGACACAGTAAAATCACCTTCCCAATAAGAGATGGCCTAGTCCTCAGGTGCTTGTTTGTGCCTGCATGCTAAGTTGCTTCAGTTGTGTCCCAACTCTGCCACCTGTATTGCTGATCCTGTACCTGACACCGGTTATCTCTCTGTTCACACTGTTTGCACTGTTTGCACTGTTTGCTGAACCCAGGGTAGGCAAGGCGCCAGCTGAGGCTGGAAGGAGACTGGAGGAACCATGGGAACTGCAGACAGGTTTATTCTCTCTTGTCTGGCACAGTAGCCATATCGCAGTCTCTCTCCTGGCTGCCGCAGCAGCCATAGCAACAGCCACAACATAACCATAATGAAGCCATAACATAACATAACCTCATGTAACATAACCATGACGTTTCTCCAATGTATCCCTAATGCAGCAGCAGCCGGGGCTTTCATGTTGAAGCCCGCATAGGCCCACCATACAAAGTAGCTCAAGACCAAGTGAGTACCTCCTGATGCAAATGTGCAGTGCTATATGTGATTTTGGCTGTTACATAATCATGCAAAGTCATTGTTTATAGAACATGGGTGAGAAGGCTCTGAGAACATGGGGAGAGAGCCTAACTGACACCATCTTATTAATTTCCCCACACCACCCTATGGACTGTAGCCTGCCAGGCTCCTCTGTCCATGGGATTCTCCAGGCATGAATACTGGAGTGGGTTGCTGGGCCCTCCTCCAAGAGATCTTCCAGACCCAGGGATCGAATCAGTCTTTTATGTCTCCTGTTTGGCAGCTGGGTTCTTTACCACTAGCACCACCTGGGAAGCCCCAAGTGCTCAGATCACTCATTTACAAGGTATTCTTGGATGGAGAATAGAACTCTTGCTTCATAAAGTCTTCTGGTTTGTAAGTTACGTACTTTTATAAGCAGACAAACTTAGATATGATGTCAACATTTTGCAACTGAACAGAATAATACGAGAATTCATATAAGATTTGTTACGGAAATTACACTAATACTGACAAATTGCTGAAACTCCAATACTTTGGCCACCTCATGCGAAGAGTTGACTCATTGGAAAAGACCCTGATGCTGGGAGGGATTGGGGGCAGGAGGAGAAGGGGACGACAGAGGATGAGATGGCTGGATGCCATCACCGACTTGATGGGCATGAGTTTGAGTAAACTCCGGGAGTTGGTGATGGACAGGGAGGCCTGGCGTGCTGCGATTCACCGGTCCCAAAGAATCGGACACGACTGAGCGACTGAACTGAGCTGATTTACTAGAGTTAGCCAATGAGATGGCTTATTACTGCTAAATCAAATTTTCAAAGACATTTAGTTCTGGGGAAATGTGTTAGACTGTTAAGCCAGAGGTTTTAGCTAGTTTTGCAGTTAGCTTTATCCTAAAAGGTTTTGACAGAAACAGGTTTCCATCTGTCATATATAGATTAGTTTTCCCCCTAAACTCCCTGATCAAAAACCTAGTTTTATGTCACCTCCTCAGTTGGGGCGCCGACCGACTACTTTAGTTCCAAGTCTGGGGCCCGGGAAGGCCAAAAGTAGCCTAAGAGGAAGGTAGCTCTGAGTTTTCCCTTTAATTTTCGGCCCAAGCTTTTCTGCGGAGGAAATTGTTTCTGAGGGCCGAGAGAAATCTCAGTTCCACAATTCCAGATAGAAAGTACTATTTCTGTAGGAAAACAGTCCTAAGACTCACATATCCATGTGTGAAGAGAAAGTCTAGGAAATACACTCCGGTGAAGTGTGACTACATAGCGGGGAATGGAGAGGGTGCTGCTCAAGAGTGTGTAGGACTTGGGGTCTGTTTGCGTGTTTGCTTCAAGTCCTCAGAGAGGGACAGATGGCAATTCAGAACTGCACTTCATTGAGGGACTGCTGACGGGAACACTGAGGTGCTGAGATATTCTAAACAAAAGGCTAAGGCGTGAGAAAAACAAGGCGAGAGTCGAACAAAGGCCGCCGTTGGGCGGCAAGATGCAATCCAACACGGTGCAGGCTCACCCAGAGAGCCGCCGCTGAAGCGCGGAGCTGGGCGTCCCCCTTGCCGCGGCTGCAGGAGGCGGGCCACCTAGAGGCCCCGCCCCCTCGTAACCCCCCGCCCCTCCCGCGCCGGACCAATGGGAGCTCGGGATATTAGCAGGTGGGAGGCGCGGCCGGGTTGCTACAGCCGGAGCTGGGCGGTGGCGGCGGTGGCGGCGTTGGCGGCGGTGGCGGGTGCAGCTCAAGGAGTCCGGCGGATCCAGAAGCGTTGGCGCAATGGAGGGACTGGAAGGTGAGCAGATGAAAGGATGTGGGCGGGGCGCTTGGCGGTGGGGTGGCGGGGGGAAGGGTCTGCCCTGGACCTCGGTACCGGGTAGGCGAGGGCAGGTTCCATAGTGGTGGACCCCGCCGCTCCTTCGGAGGCCGGGATGATACGGCTCTCTGCAGCCCCCGACGCGGTCGAGCTGATGATCCTTAGGCTACCGCTCCTCAGACGGTTTATACCTGATGCACTCCCCCGCCCTACCCCACAAGCCTGATTTGCCCTCTGGTAAACGTCTGCAAATTCCTTCTTACCATTTTCTGGTCTGCCTGACTCCTTGAGTGTCCTATTGGTAATAACAGCCTCTGGCCAAATTTTATTTTCCTTGCAAAGTGGACTCTCCATTCATGTCTGCCGCCTCCCCACCGCCAGCTTTTGCTGGAGCCCCGGGGTGTGTCTCCCGCCTTGAGCTGCTGATACTTTCCTTGGCCACTTTCCTTGGTTTCCCTAGGTAACCGTTTTTCCATTTCTGCAGCGTCTTTTATGGGAGGGGTGCCGAGAGCATCTCCCGAGGAAATGTCACTGGCCAGTTTTAGAGCTGGGACAATAGGTTAACAGAAGGGTTTAAGGGTTTATTCTCGAGGACTCTGTAAGGAAAAGCCGACATTGATTCTTTATCTTTGAGTTTATCTTTGTGCTGTACCAGGACGCCAGATTTTGCTTTGTTCCCCATTCTTTCACTTCTCTGTTCTCCTTACCTATGTTATCCTGTGTGATACAGCATTTGCTTAAAGACAACAAAGGAAAAGAAGAAAACAGCATTAGCAATAGCGGTTTCAGGATTCCTTTTCAAATTGTGTTTAATCCTTCTGATGAAGAATAACCCTAACAGAACTGAGGAATCCTGTTGCAATGATTTAGCTTTTTTTCCCTCCTCTTAATTTACATAGATTCAGATGGAATTAATAAACAGTCATTGAGCCCTGTGTATTGTTGCATGCTGGAGAGTAAATTATTTTAGGTTGTGTTATGAAAAGAAAAGTAATAACTGATAACTTTCTGCAGTGACCTAGTCTCACCAAAAAGCAAATACAGTAATGAGTATGATATTATTTCATGCTTTTGCTCCTAGGTGACGCTGTCATACTAACCACCTTGAGGATGATAGATCATCGAGACCTGTGATGATTTTCTATTTGTGTGCAGCTGCAGTGTACTATAACAAATGAAGTTCTTGTTCTTTACTTATTTAATTTATTTTAGGCAGATCACTCAAAGTTTCCATGAAGTAGGGATTGTAATGGTTTTCCTTACTCAAGGTGTTTTTGTTTAGAGAACTCCTAGAGACAGCTTATTATTATTATTATTAATGAATTTTCAAACATATGGTGGTATTCTAGCATAGGATCTTGGGTCCTGGATTTCTTATGAAGTTATTTTAATACACATACAGTGCTTTAGAATGGTTTTTCTGAAGCTTTATTTTTCTATTATTTCATTTAGCATTTGTAATTGAGGCAAAGATCTTCATCTGACTTTTCATTTATTTATGCTAAGCATCTAAAGCAATGTCTGATACAAAGTAGGTATTCAATAAATATTTGTTAGATAAATGACTTTGTCCATGAGAGGTCCTGGGGATGCAGGAAAAAATAAAAAGTCAAAGCGCTCTTCTCATTGAGCCTACATTTTAGTGAATCTTAAGTTTTAGCAGTGCTGACATTACTTTTGAAATCTTACCATTAATGCTTTTAAAATACAATGAAAACCTATTATAATACTCAATTACATGGGTGAAGAAATACATGAATTCTGCTGTAATATGTTATCATGGGTATGTTTTAGGGGCCGAACTTGTGATGTTTCATGTTAAACAGTACTTCTTTATGCGTTTAATTTAAACAAAATTAAGTTGCTACCATTAACAATGTTATGGTGTGTTAATTGTAATGAATTAGTTACAATATATGAAATTATTCTTTTTCTAGAGCAAAACAGTTGAATGTTGGTAATTTCAAATGGTAATGAATTTTTTTATTTTAATAAAATAAAAGCTCTCAGAGAGTTTTGTTGAAATTAGTGCCTTTCCTTTTCTCCTCCTCCTTTTAAAAAATTAGCCCTTGTTAGGTCTCACTTTATAAAGATGAAATTTGAGTCTTAATGAGGAATTCATTAATTCATTCCTCTGTGACTTCGTTTAATAAACAGTGGTACATTGGTACAGTGATAGAGTTTTCCCTTATTGGAAATTAAAATCCAGCATATCAAAGGTGTCTAATGAACCTCATATTGCAGTATTCAGTAGAAAATCTTTGAGAATTTGCTTAATACATACCATGTGTGCTTGTGTGGTTAGTTGCTCAGACATGTCTGACTCTTTTCGACCCCAAGGACTGTAACCTGCCAGGCACCTCTGTCTAAGAAATTCTTCAGGCAAGAATAATGGAGTGGATTGCCATTCCCTTCTCCAGGGGATCTTCCCGACCCAGGGATCAAACCCGTCTCCTGCATTGCAGAAGGATTCTTTACCATAATAATTGAGCAAATATAGTACTGCTTGGCATTAAATTAAAAGGAATTAAACCCATGTTTTTAATTGAAGCCAGTTAGCATGACTGAAGTGACTTAGCAGCAGCAGCAAACTAAACTTGATTGTAAAATCAGAAAATATATGTACTCCTGAAAAATTTTATTGAAGATTATCATACTCTTGGGGCTTCCCTGGTAACTCAGCTATTAAAGAATCCACCTGCAATGCAGAAGACCCCAGTCCGATCCCTGGGTTGGGAAGATCCCCTGGAGAAGGTATAGGCTACACATTCCAGTTTTCTTGGGCTTCCTGGGTGGTTCAAATGGTAAAGAATTCAAGTGCAATGAGGGAGATCTGGGTTCAATCCCTGGGTTGGGAAGATCCCATGGGGAAGGGAATGGCTACTCACTCCAGTATTCATGCTTGGAGAATTACACGGACAGAGGAACCTGGCAGGCTACCGTCCATGGGATTGCAAGAGTTGGACACAGCTTAGCGACTAAACCACCACCATGCGCTATAGGTATGTCTAAAGGCAATAAAAGTCATTCTAGACCTGGGAAAGTTCAATCTCTTTTAAGCTTTTCATCTGTGAAATGGAGAGAGGACAAACCCTAAGCAGGTTTTATCCATATGTATTGTCATTCCTTTCGTGTGTTGATAAGTCATTATTAACAATTGTGACAGATCTTCCTGCCTAGTCCTCTTTTGGACTGCTAAAATTAGTAGGGCTTAGGGTACTGCCCTCTAAAACTTGATTAAAGTTTGATTGCTCTTTGCATATGTAGATCTTGATGTAGTTGAAGAAAGCCATGCTGTCCCTTTAGGAGTTTTAGTTTGTTTTTCCCTAATCTAAGCACTGGTTTAACTGATAACTCATCATCTTTACTAATTTATCTTGATTCATTTTTTTTTTTGGTACTGACTTTAATGCCATATTATTTTAATAGCCAATGTATTGGATGGATCTGTGCTTGGATCCTTGCTTTGTTTCTTTTTAGCTTTGGAGCTAATACACTCCAATCTACCTGAACTATATTAAGTATTAAGTGATGTAACATATATTAAGCATTTGGCAAACTGCCTAGTACATAGGAGGCCCCCTTTAGTGCTTGTTTATTGGATGGATAAAAATCCCAGGAAGTGTGTTAGAACCTTAAGAGTGGTTCAGTAGAGGTACAACATAGCAGACTTGGAAGGGGTTGTGGGCCGTCTCACTAGATAATTGTGGCAGCAAAAAAGGTTGGAGAAGGGAGAGGCTGGAAATGTGTATATGTGATAAAGATTTGAACTAAGGCGAAAGCAGCAGAAATTAAGGGGAGATAGGCATAGAAGACATTTCTGTGATGGAGAGATGAGATAGAACTGCTGGATGTGGGAGGGAAGAGGAATCAAGGAAGGATAAAGCAGTTGTGTAGCTTGGACTAAGACGTAATACTATCTTTAACCAAGAGAAGGACAAGTTTGGAAGATGAGGTAATGATTTTGGCTTTAAAAATGTTGTATCTGTGTGGTACTTGGGGCATATCTGGTAGAAAAGTTTTACAGCTGCCTGTAAATACCTATCTGGAGTTTTTAGTTTAGTAGTCATCAGCTTATTAGTGACAGAAAATAGGTATGTTTGCTCAGCGAAGCTATATTTAACAAGATGAAGAAGAAAAAAAACTTGGGGGGACTGATGCTTTAAGGTTGAGCAGGAAAGGAAACTAGAGTAGGGGGCAGGCAGTCTTTAAAAAGGCTTAAAAATTGTCAAGAAAGGGAAGTGGGGGAGAGTGAATATTTACTGAGTATGCTGGAAAAAGCCTGTCGCACTTTGTATTCTTAGAGACCTAGGTACTAACCAGGTGCAACCCTGCTGGCTTATGAAATCTGAAACACTTGGGCTTAGGAGAAAGAAAGATCACTGAAGCCAAGAGAGAAAGGGCTTTAAAGGTAGAAGGGATTGGTCAGCAGTGCCTCACGATATAGGAAGGTCCAGTAAGGTGAAGATTCAAGAGGCATTTCAATTTGACAATTAATAGATTAATGGTAATCAGTTGCTTCTGTTTCTTAAGGTCTTTGTCTCCTTATTGAAGAAACTTTACCTGATCGTATCTACTTCCCAGACACACGCATAGTATTATGACTGTCTTCTCTCTGCTTACTCTGTTCTGTTTTTCTGTCGTTGCACTGTGCTTTTCACTACAAAACATTTTATAAACAGTGTTAGTAGCTCAGTCGTGTCTGACTTTTTGCGACCTCATGAACTGTAGCCTGCCAGACTCCTGTTCTTGGGATTCTCCAGGCAAGAATACTGGAGTGGGTATCCATTCCCTTCTCCAGGGACTCTTCCTGACCCAGGAATGGAACCTGAGTCTCCCACATTGCAGGCAGTTTTTTTTACCATCTGAACCACTAAAGAAGCCCATATAAACAGGTAAATATATAAAATGTCAGGTAGTGGAAAAAAGTGATTTTTTTTTTTCCCCAAAGAGTAGAAGCTTGGTAAGATCAGGGTCTTTGATTTCATCTTGTTTGCCTAATTTCATCCCTGTTTGCGTCCTATTTTCATATTTCATCCTATTTTCATCCATTTCATATCTAATTTCATTCCTGTTTGCCTAATTCCTAGAACAGTTCCTGTCTCATCATAGGTGCTCAATAAGTACTTGTTGGATCAACATATGTGTCTATTTTAATACAGTGTTTAGTCCTGATAAAGCTTGCCTGTATTTCAGATTGGGAGTGAATGAAAGGTAGAGACGAGTTAGTCAGTAAATGTAAGCCAATGTTTCAAAAAATATGTTATGCAGGATATTGGTCCTAAATAACTTTTAGGCACAGAAAGGATTTCTGTTGGGGAAATAACAGCATACTAAATCTCTCTCTTTCTCTTAAGACTGAGGAAGTTCTACTCTAAGAAAACCTGTTTGTTTAATCTAGCGTTTTCCAAACATTTAACCATAAGCAAAGGATTTGAGTGAGGGTGATTGGTAGAGGTAGTGGAAATGACTAGTCAAGTTCAGACTGGATAGGAATGGAAGTACAGCCAGGAATGGGTTATCAGAAAAATGCAAGTCACTCTGAGATCAAGAAAGTGACCGAGAGGTAGATTGTAGAAGGCTGTAGTTAGAGCACTTGTGTATTTTAAGAGTCCAGAGGTGGAGCTTTCTAAGTTCTTTTAGCAGTGGTTGTTTTTGCTGGAGTGCAGGTCACTAAAGTGGACGAAGGGTGAAGGCTGCGTGCTGAGTAGGTTAAGGGTGACTGTGAAATACTGAAATCTAGGGTGAGCTGAAAGAGGAATAGCTTACAAGATATTAGAGAGCATTGACCTGGAAGTAACTTGATTTTAAAAAAGGGTTGTGGGGGAAAGTAGTAAAGCAGCTGCCATGTACTTCAAAAGAGAAGTTTTTTTTTTTTTTTTTTTTAACTTTTATATTGGAGTATCACTGATTAACAATGTTATGATAGTTTCAGGATAGCAAATGGCCTCAACCGTACGTATGCATGTATCTGCATACTGCCCTCCCATCCATGCTGACGAATAACATTGACCTGAGTTTCCTGTGTACATGTCAGTCCCAAAGGTTGGTTTCAGATAAGCAAGTGACCAGTGGTGAAGGGACAGGCATGTTACACAGAGGCCAGAACTATTCTTAATTTATGAGAGTTTTGTTTTGGAAATGTCCCCTACTATTTCTTAACTGTATACATTTTAGAATGTCATAACTATTTTAGATAAAAGCATATTCTTTCATATCACCTATATAATAGTGTTACATAAAATGTCATTTCAAGCCGCCTTATCATGCAGAGCAGATTTTGAAATTGTTCAGTACAGTAAGTCATTACAGAATCAACAGTGTGTTTAGGATAAATTTTGTAAGGAGAGGGTAGCTGCTTTAGAATATTAAGTACTTATTCACTTGGTTCTGTCCTTCAGTTTGAGTGCTTCTTTCATCAGTGAGTTATCATCTCTCTCTGCTGTATTTTTATAAGTCACACAGTTCCCTAGCTTTTGCCACTCAGGAGAGAGTAGTAGAGTTTGCCTCATGCCCTGGAGAGTAGTATTTTTTATTTTATTGCTTGTGAAGCATTTTTATGTATAACATCTCAGTTGATCCTCTTGAATTTTAAGGTAGATTGAGCAGATGCTATCTTCATTTAACAGATGTTAAACTTGAGGCTACCTATGTGACTACTCATATATTTTCTTATAGTTCATTTAGTGAAAACTTTTCCAACAAGGAGAGAGACATCATGTTCTTTGCTCAAGGTCCTCGCAGATTGTCAATTCTGTGTATAGACAAGTGGAAGTCACTTCCTCGACATCTTGCAGTTGGTCAGTCGGTTTAATCATTCTTATTTATGACCGACTTTCTTTTTTAAATATAACACCAGTAAGGGAGGTGTCTTATTATCCATATACTTTTAAGGGAGATTTTATTAAATAAATATGCTATATTTATTATGGTGTATTAGAGTTAGAAGGGGTGCTCCTAGGTCATTTAATCTTAACATCCTTATTTTATATAAGAGGAATGTGAACCTTAGAGAGTTTAATATCTTGCCCAGCAAGTCATAGTTCAAAATGACAGAGCTGAGACTTGACTTAGATAAGATGAGACAAATTCCAGTGCCTTTTCTATTGTAGAGAATATTAGAACATTGCCATTAGGACAAACTGTGGCTTCGTGACTCTAAAGCCTAAGCTGCTTATCATGACCTCTTGGTAGACATTCTTTCCAGGGGATGTTGATGCCAACACACGTGACATATTTTGTGGATTATAGGGCTATGCTCTAAAAGAGAAAATTAAATTTATATATATATATTTATTTTGAATAACATAATGACTTTTCATTTTTTAAAATAATTTAAAATGTTTTCTCTTTAATGCTATTTCCTCTTTTTTATGCCTTTGGTGATAATAATTTTCTTTTTCTTTAAATACAATTTGAACTTGTTTGAAGACTTGTAGGAATTAATCCCAGGAGTTGATTTTATGGTAGTATTCTTGTTGCCATTATATTAAGTTTTAAGCTTTTGTATTAAAAAAAATGGAAGAGGATTTGGTTCTTAGATATAGAGCCAAAGAAGTAAATCATGTAGACTGTTGGCTTAATCAAGCAGTGATTGTATATCTCTACGCTGTGTCACTATTGCTTGGTACATGCTTGGCAAGTAGTAGGGACTCAAGTAGGCACTCACATTATTTCCATGTGTTAACTGATTTTTCTTAATAGTTAATTTTCAACAGATTTTTCTTTGTTATCTATTTAACAAGGAAATACTAAAATATACTTTGAAGCAAGTAGCATCTGGTACTATTCAGTATTTTATATTGATACATTTTTAAATCATTGTTTGGAATTTAAAGGAAGACATGAAAACTATAAATAGGCAAGCAGTATGTAGTATCACTTTGAACAGTCCTTCTGAAGACATTCTAATCTTCATGTATCTAATGGATTCAGCTGCCAGCAACTGCCTCAGCTTTCTGGATAATTAATGGAATTAAGTGATCTAGATAAATGAAGTTGCTTTGATCTCCCTAAATAACCTAGTCTTTGGTACTAGAAAAGACAAATCAGGCAAAGCTTAGCAATGCTTTTGTACTGTTCACAGCTTAACTGCCACCGTACAGGCATTGACTTCCATCTGAAATGACAAATAGTCACTCTCTGCCACTGAAATAGGGCAGAGGAATACCTAAAGTATGCAAGAACAAAGCTTTCTTCTGTTACTGTTTGATTGTCTTCCCACCAATGTCTGTTTTGATTCTCCTGATAAGTTTTGTGTGGACTCAATAAATGCCTTGCAACAACATATATATGAAGTCAATAACTGTACTTTTTTCATGAGTTTATTTGTCACTTCTAAAAGATAATGGTTCTCTGACAAAACAATTTTAACCATCAATAAAATCAGTTCAGTTCAGTCTCTCAGTCATGTCTGACTCTTTATGACCCCATGGACTGTAGCACGCAAGGCTTCCCTGTCCATCACCAGCTCTTGGAGCTTGCTCAAACTCACATCCATCGACTCGGTGATGCCATCCAACTGTCTTATCCTCTATCGTCCCCTTCTCTTCCCGCCTTCAGTCTTTCCCAGCATCAGGGTTTTTTTCCAGTGAGTCAGTTCTTTGCATCAGGTGGCCAGAGTATTGGAGTTTCAGCTTCAGCATCAGTCCTTCCAAAGAATATTCAGGACTGATTTCCTTTATGATTGACTGGTTTGATTCCCTTGCTGTCCAAGGGAATCTCAAGAGTCTTCTCCAACACCACAGTTCAAAAGCATCAGTTCTTCAGCACTCAGCTTTCTTTATGGTCCAACTCTCACATCCATACATGACTACTGGAAAAACCATAGCTTTGACTAGATGGACCTTTGTTGGCAAAGTAATGTCTCTAGTTTTTAATATGCTGTCTAGGTTGGTCATAGCTTTTCTTCCAAGGAGCAAGTGTCTTTTAATTTCATGGCTGTAATCACCATCTGCAGTGTTTTTGGAGCCCCCCGAAATAAAGTCTGTCACTGTTTCCATTGTTTGCCCATCCGTTTGCCATGAAGTGATGGGACCAGATGCCATGATCTTAGTTTTTTGAATGTTGAGTTTTAACCCAGCTTTTTCACTCTCCTCTTTCACTTTCATCAAGAGGCTCTTTAGTTTTCTTTGCTTTCTGCCATAAGGGTGGTGTCATCTGCGTATTTGAGGTTATTGATATTTCTCCCAGCAATCTTGATCCCAGCTTATGCTTCATTCAGCCCGGTCTTTCGCATGATGTACTCTGCATATAAGTTAAATAAGCATGGTGACGATATATAGCCTTGATGTATTGCTTTCCCAATTTATTCAGTAGAAAATATGGTCAGGATACTATGTTTGTCTTTTTAATGAAAGTTACAGATATAGAAATAAATTTAGGTGTGGTATTTGGCTAGGAAATAAAATGACGAATTGACTTAGTTATGTAGATCCCAAGGAATGCAGTGAGTGTGTGTGTGTGTATGATGAAATTTGTTATGTGAAAGTACATGAAAGATGCATTACGATAACTTGATTTTGTGAAAGTTGAAGAAACTTCTTTGTTTAATGAATTGTGTCAGATTCATTAATGTCAGATTATCTCAATTTGCTGGTCCAGTGAATCTTAATATTATGTGTATGAACAAATGAACAGTTCACAAAATGCATAGTAACTAGGTGATCTTTTCCTTAAAGCATAATACTTCTGAGTTTGGTGGGGACAACATTCTTTTTATTCTAGGCTCCCTAATCATATTAGGAAGCCACCTCACTAATCTCCAGTATTATTTCTTCCTTTTTTTTTTTTTTTTTTTTAGTTTAAAACTATTATATTGTGGAAAAATAGACATAACATAAAATGTACAGTTTTAACCATTTTTAAGTGTACGGTTCAGTTGTATTAAGTACATTCGCATTGCTGTGCAGCCGTCATTACTGTCCATCCCCAGAATGGCCTCATCATCCAAATTGTAGCATCTGTTTTCTTCTTATTTTCCTTCCAGCTTTGTATATGTAACTGACATAGAGTGCTGTGTGTAAGGGATACAGGATAATGATTTGACTTACATATATCATAAAATGATTACCACAGTAAATTTAGTGAACATCTTTCATCTTACATAGATAAAAAATAACAGGAAAAGAACATTTTTTTTTTCCCTTCTGATGAGAAACTCTCAGGATCCAATCTCTTAACTTTCATATACAATATAGAACTGTTAATTATCTTTATCATATTGTCCATTACATCCCTAGTACTTAATTTATAACTGGAAATTTGTACTTTCTGATGACCTTCATCCAGTTTCCCATCTTCCTTCATCCCCAATTCTGGTAACCATGCATTTGATCTCTTTTTCTATGAGTTTCTTTGGGAAGTATAAAATTATTGGGAAGTATAAAGACTAAAACTGTTAATGTTCCTGGTGCAGAGTATAGTGATTTGATGCTTCTCTACATTTCAAAATGATCACCATAATAAGTTTAGTTACTGTCTGTCATCATGCAAAATATTATATTATTGCTGACTGTATTTCCCATGCTGTACCTTTCATACCTGTGACTCATTTATTTTGTAACTGAAAGTTTGTATCCTTTAATTTCTCTCACCTAATTCCCACCCTTCCCCGCCCCCACCAACCCCAGAAACCATCTGTTTGTTCTTTGTGTCTATGACTATGCTTCTTTTACAAGTTTGTTCATTTGTTTTGTTTTTTAGATTCTGTATGTAAGTGAAAGTATACAGAATTTGTCTTATTTTACTTAGCATAGTATGCTCTAGACTAATCCATTTTGTCACAGGTGACAAGATTTCAGTATGAGCACTGATTCAGTCTTGAGATATTGTATTTGTCCATATATCCATTTTATTGGCATTTAATTGTTCAGGGTAATCTCTTATCCTTTGTATTTCCATGGTGTTAAATATAACATCTCCACTTCCATTTCTAATTTTTTAATTTGAGCCCTCTTTTTTTCTTGATGAGACTTGCTGAAATTTTATCAATTTTTTTTATCTTTTCAAAGAACCAGCTTGTATTTTAATTGATTTTTAAAATCATTTTTAGTCTCTATTTAATTACTTCTCCTATTTTCTTTATGATTTCTTTTCTGCTAATTTCTGAGTTTTGTTTTTCTTTCTCTAGTTCCTTTCAGTGTAAGATTAGGTTGTTTATTTGAGATTTTTCGTATTTCCTGAGATAGGTTTGTATTGCTATAAACTTCCCTCGTAGAACTGCTTTTGCTGCAACTATAAATTTTGGATCATTGTGTTTTTTGTTTTCATTTGTCTCTAGATATTTTTTACTTTGGGATTTTTTCAGTGACCCACTAGTTGTTTAGTTCTATATATTTGTGTGTTTTTTTGGACAGTTTTTTTCCATTGTAGTTGATTCCTGGTCTCAGCATGAAGTTTCTTGGTATGATTTCAGTCGTAAATTCATGGAGACTTGTTTTGTGGCCTACCACAGAACAACCACTCATTATGTGGTTTGTCCTGGAGAATGTTCCGTGTGCACTTGAAAAGAGATGTATTCTGATGCTTTTGGATGTAATATTCTATATATGTTAAGACCATTTGGTTTAAGGCCAGTGTTTCCTTATGAATTTTCTCTCTGAATGATATGTTCATTGATGTAGGTGGGGTGTTAAAGTCCCCTACTGTTATTGTGTTATTGTCCATTTCTTTTTTATTTGTTTGTTAATATTTACTTTATGCATTTAGGTGTATCTGTTGAGTGCGTATATATTTACAATTGTTATAGCTTCTTAGATTGATCTCTTTATTAGGTAGTGTCCTACTTTGTCTTTTGTTACAGGCAGTGGTTTAAAGTCTGTTTTGTCTGATATAAGTCTACTACTTAGGTTTTTTTCTAAATTTCTATTTGTGTGGAATCCCTTTGTCCATCCCTTCACTTTCAGTCTCTTTTCCTTTAGATCTTGATTGAGTCTCTTGAGCAGCATATATAAGGTCTTGTTTTTGTTTCCATTGAGCTACCCTGTGTCTTTTGATTATAGCACTCTATGTCTATATACATTTAATTATTGATAGGTATGTATTCACTGACATTTTTGTGAAATTGTTTTCAGGTTTATTTTGTGGTTTTGTTTTTGTTGTTGTTCTTGTTTTCTTGTTTGGCTCTCTTTCCTTGTGATTTGATAACTTATCTCTAGTATTATGTTTAGATACAGGGTCGAACAGGACTGAAGTGACTTAGCAGCAGTAGCAATAGATTCCTTTCAGTGTTTTCTGTTTGTGTCTGTTATAGATTTTTTAGTTTGTGGTTTCAATAACAATCTGTCTGTGGTTATTTTAAGCTGATGTGATGTCCTCTTTAGTTTGAGTGTATTTTAACAATCCTGCATTTTTATTCCTCTTCTATGTTAAATGTTTTTGACATCATATTCTAGATCATTTGATTTTTATATTTCTTAACTGCTTACTCTGTCTATGGAAGGTATTACTAATTCTGTCCTTTAATCTTTCTGCTGGCTTTATTAGTGGTTGGTCTGCCACCTTTACAGTGTATGTGCTTTTACCAGTGAGATTTTTCCTTCCCTAACTTTCATATTTCTAGGTGAGGCTTTTTGGTTAGAGAAGTCCATTTTCATTTCTTGTAGAGCTAGTTTCATGGTACTGAACCTTTTAACTTTGCTTGTCTGGAAAACTTTTTATCTTTCTTCAAGCCTGAATGATAGCTTTGCTGAGTAGAGTATTTTTGGTTGTAGATTTTTTTTCATCATTTTAATTTTTTTTTATTAGTTGGAGGCTAATTACTTCACAACATTTCAGTGGGTTTTGTCATACATTGATATGAATCAGCCATAGATTTACACGTATTCCCCATCCCAATCCCCCCTCCCACCTCCCTCTCCACCCGATTCCTCTGGGTCTTCCCAGTGCACCAGGCCCGAGCACTTGTCTCATGCATCCCACCTGGGCTGGTGATCTGTTTCACCATAGATAGTATACATGCTGTTCTTTTGAAACATCCCACCCTCACCTTCTCCCACAGAGTTCAAAAGTCTGTTCTGTATTTCTGTGTCTCTTTTTCTGTTTTGCATATAGGGTTATCGTTACCATCTTTCTAAATTCCATATATATGTGTTAGTATGCTGTAATGTTCTTTATCTTTCTGGCTTACTTCACTCTGTATAAGGGGCTCCAGTTTCATCCATCTCATTAGGATTGGTTCAAATGAATTCTTTTTGACGGCTGAGTAATATTCCATGGTGTATATGTACCACAGCTTCCTTATCCATTCATCTGCTGATGGGCATCTAGGTTGCTTCCATTTCCCCTGAAATCAGGAACAAGACAAGGGTGCCCACTCTCACCACTACTATTCAACATAGTGTTGGAAGTTCTGGCCACAGCAATCAGAGCAGAAAAAGAAGTAAAAGGAATCCAGATAGGAAAAGAAGAAGTGAAACTCTCACTGTTTGCAGATGACATGATCCTCTACATAGAAAACCCTAAAGACTCTACCAGAAAATTACTAGAACTAATCAATGAATATAGTAAAGTTGCAGGATATAAAATTAACACACAGAAATCCCTTGCATTCCTATATACTAACAATGAAAAAACAGAAAGAGAAATTAAGGAAACAATACCATTCACCATTGCAACAAAAAGAATAAAATACTTAGGAGTATATCTACCTAAAGAAACAAAAGACCTATACATAGAAAACTATAAAACACTGATGAAAGAAATCAAAGAGGACACAAACAGATGGAGAAACATACCGTGTTCATGGATTGGAAGAATCAATATTGTCAAAATGGCTATTCTACCCAAAGCAATCTATAGATTTTTTTCATCATTTTAAATGTATCATGACATTCCCTTCTGTTGTGCAGGATTTCTGCTGAAAAGTCAGTTTATGATCTTATGTAAGTTCCCATGTATGTAACTATTTACTTTTCCCTTGCTGCTGTTAACACTCTGTCTTTAATTTTAGCCATTATAATTACACTGTTTTTTGGTGTGGTCCATTTGGGTAGATTCTGTTTGGGGCTACTCTCTGTGTCTCCTGAACCTGGATGACTGTTTCCCTTCCCAGGTTAGGAAAGTTTTCAGCCATTTGTCTTCTAATATGTTCTGTGCACTTCACTTCTTTTTGAACTCCCAAAGTGCAAATGTTAGTATGCCTGATGTTGTCTCAAAGGTCTCTCAGACTGGCCTGATTTTTAAAATTCTTTCTGTTCAGCCTGAGTGATTTCTTCTACTCTCTTATCTTGCTGTTCCAGTCTTCTATATCATCTTAATCTACTGTCGATTCCTTCCAGTATGTTTTTTATTTCACTTAATTGCAGTCTTCAGCTCTCTTTCATTCTTCTTTGTGTTTTCTCTTTTTTAAACTTCTCTCTGTGTTTTGCCATTCTTATCCCAAGTTCTTTGAGCATTTTTGTGATTGTTATGTTAAACTCTTTACTGGGTAAGTTCCTTAGCTCCACTTCCCTTAGTTCTTCTGGTCTTTTATCTTCCTCCTTTGTTTGAAACATACTCCTCTGTCTCCTCATTTTGCCTAACTTGCTGTTTTTATTTCTATTTATTTGGTAGGTTGGTTACATTTCTTGATCTTGTTGGAGTGGTCTTTTGTAGGAAAAGTTCTGTGCCTCCCAGCAGCTCACTACTCTGGTCACCAGGGCCTTATGTTTCAGGAGTGCCCCGTATGTGGCCTCATAGGCCCTCCTGATATGGTGGGCTGATTGTTATGAGTGGTCTAGTTGGCACTGATGGTCTCTGGTCCAGTTGATTGCTAGGCTTGGCCTTTGTGGATGCTGACTGCACTGGTGGTAGGCCCAGGTTATGAGGTGGCTGTACCCTGGGCTTACAGGGCTAGTGCTGGTCCCCTGGTGGGCAGAGCTGGGTGGATCTGATGTGGCTGCCTGAAGCGGATTCACAGACGGTGTCAGCCCACAGATCTGCAGCTCTGGGGCCAAGGGCGTCCAGTGGCTGATGCCTGGCTGTCCACCTGGCTGGTGGGTCAGGCCAGGTCCTGGAGTTGGTGCCAGCCCTCTGATGGTTGGAGCTGGGTCTTGGGTTCTATGGTGAGATCTCTGGGTCCGTGGTAGGCAGGGGGAATCAAGGCAGCCGGTGGTCTCTGTCAGCCTGCTGTTGGGTGAGGCTGTGTCCCTGCAGTTAGCTGCTAGCCGGTGGGTCCCTGGGACTGTAACAGACGGTAACAGGTGGGCAGGGCTGAGTCCTGGCACTAATAAGCTAGAGGTAGGATGCCGTAACGTTTTTTGCTGGCATTAGCATTCCTCGTGGTAGAGGGAGCTCTAAGATATGGTTGCCACTGAGTCCCAGTTGCCTGCTTCTCTCTGGGAAGCTCTCCAAGACGAGCATGTGCGTCTGCCCAAGACAGTTTAAAATGACTGCTTCTGCCCTATGTTTTGGAGAATGCAGATTTTGTGTGAGTTCTTTAACAGTGGAGTCTCTGTTTCCTGCAGCCCTCTTGGTCCCTTGAAAGTTAGCCCCCAGCCTTCAAAGCTAAACATTCTTGGGTCTCATCTTCCCGTTGCAGGACTCTCTGGATTGAGGAGTCCAGTGTGGGGCTTGGACTCCTTGCTCCTTGGGGAGAACCTCTGCAGTTGTGATTATTCTTGTGTGGTGGGTAGCCTACCTGAGGGTATGGGTCTGGACTGCACCATGTCCCCACCTCTCCTGGTTGTCTCATTATAGTTCCTTCTTTTATCTTTAGTTGTGGAAGATTGTTTCTACTAGTCTTCAGGGTTTCATGATACCTGCTCTGTAAGTAGTTGTAATTTTGTTGTGCTCACGGAAGGAGGTAAACTCAGGATTTTCCTACTCATCTTCTCTAGCCCACTGTAGCCACCAATGTTATTTTTTAATGCTTTGATGATAAGTAATATATATTAATCTTCAGATAAATTTTGTTTTTAAACTTTAGTAATTTACAATAGAGACAGCCTGTAATTAATTAAGAGACTATGACAAATTGATTTGGTTAAAATAGAACAAAACCAATTTCAGCAGTATTAGTTTGTTTCTTTTTAAATTATAAATTCTGTGTTCGGTATTTGCCTTTTGACCACTGATAACTTTAAGTCTTGTGCATTTTAATTGGTAAAGTTGCTTATCTCAAAGTAATACAAGAGATTTTCACAAGAACTGACCACTTATATTGGAGAAGGAAATAGCAACCCACTCCAGTATTCTTGCCTAGAGAATCCTGTGGACAGAGGAGCCTGGAGGGCTGCTGTCCATAGGGTCGCACAGAGTCGGATACGACTGAAGTGACTTAGCTTGCATGCATGCACTGGAGGAGAAGGAAATGGCAACCCACTCCAGTGTTCTTGCCTGGAGAATCCCAGGGACAGAGGAGCCTGGTGGGCTGCTGTCCATGGGGTCTCACAGAGTTAGACACGAGTGCTAAGTCGGAAGTGACTTGGCAGCAGCAGCAACAGACCACTTATATATGAAATTAAGTAAAGACTAAAATGTAGACATTTCACAATAAGAGCCACTGAATATTTTGACTACATTCTTTTCTGTTCTAGAAAATGGAAGTGTCCAAGTTGGAGAATTGTTACCTTGCAAGATTTGTGGAAGAACATTCTTTCCAGTGGCATTGGTAAGTACCTTTTTCCTTTGGTGTTTGATAGAGCTTTAGTGGTTTAATACTTAAGAACAGTGGCAAGATACATAAAGAGATTCTGGCTAATGTTCTTTGCTCAAGAGTACCAGTTCCATCTATTCATTCTTGCAGAATATTCTCTTTGCTTCAGAGATTGATTGGTCTTCAAAACTCCTCTGTTAGGGTATTAAAGTATTCCTTCCCTTGTGGGACTGTTAATGAAACCAAAACAAAAAACTCTTAGTAATACTCTTAAAAATAACGTGTATAAAGAAGCAGAAGGATATGATGTTTTGGATTTGCTTTAAACCTCAGGAAAAAAGTTGGGGTTTGAGATAGATGAAATAAGATTGTTTTTTTTTTTTTTTTAAAATAAGATTGTTAAAATGTTGGTAATTATTGAGGCAGGGGATCAGTAAATGGAGCTAATTATACCATTTTATCAGTTCTTATGTATGTTTGAAATATTCCAAAGAAAATGTATTTTAAATAAAACTGTTCCTAAAATATATTATGCATTCTTTAGAGTGCAAATACATTTGTATGCAAATACAAAGAGAAGCACACCTTACATTAAAATAAAATATCTAGCTAAATAGAGAATAAGAAAAAAACAATATATCTTATATATTTTGTTTTAAGTTCAAATATAAATAGGTATTTATGAATATTTTCATTTAGAATAAAGATTTTTCTTTGCGTATGGATCTGCTGTTTAGAGTTCTGTCACATTTTATTTTACATCCGTACTGTCCCCAGTTATTCTTTAAAGCAGTGAGAAGGAATTAATGATCCAAAATGGCCACCTGACTACAGCCTTCTCTTAAATATTAACAGCTTTTTAATCCTTTCTTGCCCATACTTACTTAAGTAACTTTTGTTGTAACTTAAGTAACATTTGTTGTCATTGAGTCACTATTTTTCAAACCATTTTCAAAGCTTTAAGCTGAGTTTTCACAGGGGGGATATATCTTTTTTGGTGCTCATTTGTTTAATGTTTAATCATTGTCAGTTTGTATAATATATCAGTTTTTGGAGTAGGTGCTACATTCTTTTGATATATACTATTCAGTATGAGGACAGCCATTTATAGAAAGTTCCCTGTTAACCATGCTTTTTTTTTTAATATTTAAGAAATTTTATTTTAATAGTTATAATTATTGCGTTTGTCAGAATGAAATCTGAAAACAAGTATGTTTTACAAGTATGTAAAACAATTGAATATTGATTTTGTATTGAAAATATTAGCGGCTGTATAACATGGAATCAGATAGTTCTGTTTCTTGTTCTCCTAGATAAAGCTTAATATTTCCAACTTGTTCATTGTGTATCAAAATAGAAAAGAAAACAGTGCATTGAGTATACTCTGTGTTGTTAGTCAACATGTTTTATTAAGGGGAAGGATTATTATTTATCCAGTTAATTTGAGATCAGTTAAGAGAGCTTCCATTGTAATGGCTGTAAATGAGTTGGAAACCATATTTTTAAAAAATTGCACATACAAAAGAACTGTAGGAATGAAACACTAGATAGCACAAGAAAAATCCTTGATAAAAATAAGGTAGAAAGTTTCAGTTCCAGAAATGGGGAGAAAAGACAGAAACATGACCACGTTGTCTTGGGCCGTGTTAACAAACTGCTATCACATGAGCTGAGTAGAGTGATACAAACTGTTGTTATTACGTTAGCTTTTGTAATCCTAAGGCTAAAACATTTTCCATTTACATTCCTTTTTCTAGTATCTATTTTCAGGTATTTAGTAATAAAGATATAACTTTTTGCCCCCACTTAAATAGCTGTGTCTTTTACATGCATTAGCTTCCTTATTCTTAGCAGTGTGAAAACCAGGAGAATGTTAAATAACTTACAATAAAATTTTGGGAGAATATTTATATTTTCTTGTTGTGAGAAAGATAACTTATAGCATGTTTATATATATATATGTTTAGCTATTTAGTTAAAGCAAGCAATGTCTTATTTATGCCTTATTATTATTGAAGAGTTGACTCACTCGAAAAGACCCTGATGCTGGGAGGGATTGGGGGCAGGAGGAGAAGGGGACAACAGAGGATGAGATGGCTGGATGGCATCACCGACGCGATGGACATGAGTTTGGGTGGACTCTGGGAGCTGGTGATGGACAGGGAGGCCTGGTGTGCTGCGATTCATGGGGTCGCAGAGAGTTGGGTACAACTGAGCGACTGAACTGATTATTTATCTTCAGGTTTTAAACTGGTCTCTAAAAAAAATAAATAAACTGGTCTCTAATGACAATTAAAATTTTATAATCTTTTTGTAGAAAAGAAAATGATATGTTGTATTTCTTTATTTGAACAGAAAAAACATGGACCTATTTGCCAGAAAACTGCCACTAAAAAACGGAAGACTTTTGATTCAAGCAGACAAAGAGCTGAAGGAACTGATATTCCAACAGTAAAACCTCTTAAACCTAGGGTAATTCTATGACCTTTTGAATAGTATAAACCTTGCTGCTATGTGTAATGAAAAAAATTAATTATCTGTTATGCTAAGATTGAAGAGTAAGCAGAATTCTATGTCATGTTCTCAGTTCAGAAGTTATCATAAACTTGTTTGTTTTGAATTTCAGCAAAAGGGGGACCAAAGTACTCTCCAACTACAGTGAGGTTTTTGTAGCATTGGAGAGTCAGTTCCTGAGCTATAGGCTGGAAATAACTGAAAAGTCTTTACATGTTCTTTGTAACTCATTGTTCATTACTTGGCTATAGTTTATGTCTCTGTTCCTAGTAGTGTAATCCATGTAGTATATAAAAGGAAAGCTATTAGTTACAAATGCTTTAGCCTAATAAATATTATCTTAATTGATTTTTTTAGCATTTGTGATCTTAGTATGCCTTCCGGGGAGAAGTTTTATCCATTGCTCAATTGTTCACAAATTGACCACTGTCAGCTTACTTTCTTCTTTGTAACAAAGCAAGGAATCTCCTATGCTAGCTAATCTCTCCTTAATACCACCTGTCATGATATTTTATTTGCTAAGAATAAATCACATAAATACTTAGACATGTTTTTAAAGAGTCATTTTAGTGCAGTAGTCAAAATTTGAGTGCCTGATTTATATGTTTTTGAAACAAACTGTTTTCAGTAGTAATAGCTTTTCCCAGTGGTGCAGGAAAGCATTTCTCTATGGGACAGTTAATCGTACTAGTAAAGTCCTTTGATAATAAAAAAGAAGTCAGTTCATCTTTGTTTTTCAGTCTATGAATATTTAAGGGGAGGATGGAGAAGCTTGGACAAGGTGCATACATTATTTAGTTTTCCCTGGTAACCTGTCAGATATGTGATTATGTTAACTTTAATTAGCCTACATAAACTAATCAAATCTTTGGAGGCAGTATAAAGTAGTGAGTTTGAAAGCTGGCTCAACAGTCAGACTGCCTGGATTTATCCCTGGCTCTGCTACTCTGTTGTAATGGGCGAGTTACTTAATCTATACTTTTGTTTTCTGTAAAATGGTGATAGTAGTTATCTATCTTGTGGAATTATTAGGGGAATTGCATTAAGTTTATCCATGGTGATCTCTCAGTAATTTTTTTTTAAATTTTTTTTTTTTAAACACTTTACAGTGTTGTGTTGGTTTCTGCCATACAACAACACATCAGCCATAGTGTGTGTGTGTGTATATATCCCCTCACTCCGGAGTCTCCCCTCCCCACAGGGCTGGGCTCCCTGTGTTATAAAGCAGCTTCCCACTAGCTATCTGCTTTAACATGGTAGTGTATATACGTCAGAGCTACTCTCTCAGTTCGTCCCATCCTCTCCTTCCCCTACTGTGTCCACAAGTCTGTTATCTATCCCTGCCCTGCAAATTGGTTCATCAGTACCATTTTTCTAGATTCCATGTGTGTGTTAATATGGGATGTTTGTTTTTCTCTTTCTGACTTGACTCCATGTAAAACAGACTTTAGATTCATCCACCTCAATTCTACTGACTCACATTCATTCTTTTTTGGGGGGCTGAGTAGTATTTCATTGTATGTGTATACCACAGCTTCTTTATCCATTCATCTATAGATGGACATCCAGGTTATTTCTTTAAAGAGGAGGTTTGTATACTTTAAAAAACTTAATCTTTAAGAAAAAGCCAAGTAAAAACTTACTTTACGATAAGTAGTTTTATTTTCTTGCTCCTTAAAGTGTGGTCCATAGAGCAGTAATAGCAGCACTGTTTTGGAAATTTGTTAAAAATGCAGTCTCAGGTTCCTCCCAGACATACTAAATTTGAATCTGCATGTTAACAAAATATTTGAATGAGTCATATGCATGTTAATTGGAGAAACAGTATATTAGAAGATTTTAAACATTGTAGTATGGGCTTCCCAGGCACAGTGATAAAGAATCCTCCTGTCAGTACAATAGATGCAGGAGATGTAGGTTCCATCCCGGTTGGGAAGATCTCCTGGAGGAGTAAGTGGCAACCCACTCCAGTATTTTTGCCTGGAGAATCCCATGAACACAGCAGCTTGGCATGCAACAGTCCATGAGGTCAAGAGTCAGATGCAACTGAGCACACACAAATGTCATGGTGAGGTTCTCAATACAAAAATCACAAGCAGAGTGGAGCAAAGCAAATACAAACTCCCATTTTTGGAGAAATTCAGGCGTACTCCAGGGACTACAAACAAAGTATGTCTCTTTCTCCTCTCAAAGTCGCTTTGTCATGTCTGTAGCCGTTCTTTCTCCAGGGGATCTTTGCAGCCCAGGGATCAAACCCGGGTCTCCCACATTGTAGGCAGTTTCTTGACTGTCTGAGCCACAAGGATAAGTCAGAGCTGCCCAAAGAAACAGATCCAGGAGAAGCTACCACAGTAGAAAAGCAGGAAGTTGCTGGGGCACCCATGGCCTAGAATCTGAGAACCTGCCACCTTACAGTTGTGGGGTCTCCTCACCCTCAACGGTGACTCCTTAAAGATGAGGGTGCTTATCTGAAGGTACATATCCCTTGTTTATCACAGCACAGGCAGGAACTGGGGTGAGCTACAGGAACTTGGAATGAGCTGAAAGTGGAATGAGCCTGTCTGAAATTGGACAAAAGCCAGGAGGGAGGAAGTGGGAAGAGGCACCGAGATTTGAAGAGGTTCAGAGCAGAGGCTCTCAGAAAGCACTAATGGAAAAGATAATACCCTTTCTGAAGGTGAGGGGGCCACTTTAAAGTGTCCTGTTTTTGAAGTGATTAGTTTAAGAATTGAGGGAAGTATAGATGGCAGCACCAGCCCTCCTGGACATATGTTGTTTTAGAGAAGCAGAAGAGGAATGTCTGTGTAATCAATTTTGTTGCTTTTGTAATGACTAGTTGGGAAGTTGTTTTCTTGTTTTCTATTTTTTGAAAGAATTTTTAAAAGATTGGTGCTTTTTCTTCCTTAAATGTCCTCATGTATTTAACAGTAAAGGCAGCCATCTAGGCCAGGAGTTTCCTTGGTGGTTCTTTTAATAATAGATTCATTAAAAAGAAATAAAAGGCTATCATTGTTGTAATGGGATGTAATGTTAACATGCAGAAAGGTTTCATATTTCAACAAACAACTCATTGAAATATAAAAATGATTAAAAGATTCTTACAAAAGAACAGCACAAAATATATTTAAGAATTAGTAACTCAGCTGTGTCTGGCTCTTTGTGACCCCAAGGACTGGGGCTCGCCAGGCTTCTCTGTCCACAGAATCCTTCAGGCAAGAATACTGGAGTGGATTGCCATTTCCTTCTCCAGTTTAGGAATAAACCTTATGGTAACAAAGGTGGAAAACTTTCACAAAGAATACTTTAAAAAACTACTGAAAGACCCAAACAAACCTGTTTTCTAGTGGAAATACATCACATTCTTAGATAAGTAAATTTCAGCTAAATAGAGATTTTAAGTTAAGTTGTGTATGAATGGAATGTTTAATTTTTCCAGTTAAAATGTAGTTTTAAAAAACATGCTGACTTTAAAATGGAAAAATAACACATATAAGAATAACCAGAAAATATTGAAAGAGAAACAGAATAAAGTAGAGTTAACCTTTGTTGATTAGTCTCTCAGTTGTGTCCAACTCTTGCAACTCTTCCAAGTGTCATGGACTGTAGCCTGCCAGGCGTCTCTGTCCATGGGATTTCCCAGGCAAGAATACTGGAGTGGGTTGCTGTTCCTTCTCCAGGGGATCTTCCCGATCCAGGGATTGAACTGTGTCTCCTATGTCTCCTGCATTGGCAAGCGGGTTCTTTACCACTGAGCCACCAAGGAAGTCTTTACTGAATATTAAAATATTATAAAATCTCAATATTTAAAACATGAGTATTGACACATGTAGTCGAAACAGTGGAACACAGAGTTCAGAAATAGGCCCGAATGCCAAAGAGAATATGATAAAGGTGTTGTCTCAGTTCAGTAGGCAGAAAAGTCAATAAAGGATGGTGAGGCAGCTGCATAGCTATATTAGAAAACAAAAAATAAAGTTGAGTCCATATGTCACTCCATACATGAGGATAAATTCCAAATGAATAAAAGATTAAAAATCTTAAAAATGAATCCATGAAAGGACTAGGTAGAAACATGGTAAATTTTTATTTTACTTTCGTGTGAGGTTGGACCTTGCTAAGTGACTACAAATATGGAGACAATAAAAGAAAAAGTAAGTTCAACTGCATTTAAAAAATAATTCTGCATATCAGAGGACACTTAGACAAGGTTAAAAGAGCTATATTGTGGGGGATGGGTGAGGCTAGTCTGTAAAAAAAAATTACTTGAAGTTGTTAAAAACAGAAAAAAGGCCAATAACCCAATAGATATGTTGACCAGGCTTTATAAACACACCACAGAAAAGGCAATACAAATAATTCTTAATGATACAAAAAGATGTTAGTTTTCACTCATTATAGGGAAAAAGCCAGTTAAAAACCACAGAAAGAAATGTTTTTCACCTCTCTTATCAGTTAAAAAAAAAACACCAAAATTTCAGTATCATACAATGTTGGAGAAACTATGGGAGAATAGGGAAATACACCCTTAGTGGTGGGGTTAAATGTTTGTAACATTGACAGGCAGTTTAGCAGTGTCTGACACAATTTACAGTTATAATTAAAAATTGCATATAAGTACAGTTGCCTAAAGTTTCTTTTTAAAATTATAACTTTGGGAAGAAGATCATATAAGGATCCTGATAAGAGAACACTTAAAATATTTCCTTGAGTTTTGTTTTAATATATTAAAAACTGTTTTTGAAAACTAGTTTTTTTTTGTTTTGTTTTTTTAATTTGTTTATAGCCTGAACCACCAAAGAAGCCATCTAATTGGAGAAGAAAGCATGAAGAGTTCATTGCCACAATAAGAGCGGCTAAAGGCCTTGGTCAAGTGCTGAAAGAGGGTGGCAAACTTCCCCCACCTCCTCCACCGTCTTATGATCCTGGTATATGGCGTATTTTGACTGAAAGTGTTCATATGGGGACAAAATACTGATCGTATTGATAGAGTTCTTATAAATTTTAAGATATTACTAAATTTATAATAATTGAACTTGATGAAGCATAATCTTGGTAAGTTTCCTGTAAAATAATGGTGACAGTCCAGGCATTTAGGCTTATAAAGACACGGCAGTGTTGAACATAGAAATGCATCATATTTTTATGTCAGTACTTTTATTTAAACTTTTTCTCTCAGTACTTTTGTAAGGCATTTAATATAATTTAAGAATTATTGTAGTAGTGTAGTGTTAGTCGCTTAGTCGTGTCCGACTCTTTCCAGCCACAAGAACTGGAGCCTACCAGGCTCCTCTGTCCATGGGATTCTTCAGGCAAGAATACTGGAGTGGGTGGCCATTTAGTATTTAATATAATTTAAAAATTATTGTAGTAACTATTAAATGTTCCAGGAAAACATTTTAATCATGCATATTGTCAATTGAAATGTAGTCATTCAATAAGATTCAGATAGTTACGTTGCTTAGTTCTTTGGTATCATCTCATCTAGAAAGGGGAATTAAATAATAACTTTGCTTCTAAAAATGTATTACTCTAGTGGGATAACCACCATATAAACAGATTTTACTAAATTTGCCCTAAATTCATGTATTTTTATGTTTTCTTCATTTGGTGGGTAAAAGTTGCTTGTTTATCCTTACCAAAAGCAAGGCAAGATGCTGGCAAGATGCTATGAGATAATTGAGATACTGAAAGATTTAAAATAGCACCATTGACATTTTGCCATTGGGTACAGAGTAGCCTCAAGAAGTAGTTATTTTAATATAGCAAGTTAGCTGCTTTAAAATTGTGTTAGTATTCTAGATTGGGATTAGTTTGTTAGCAAAGGGAAAGTTAGATATGATCCTTTGTAACATTTTATTGTAGAAGAGAGGTTGATAAACCATTTGTATAAAGGGTCAGTAGTTAATCTCTTAGGTTATCGCAAGCCATAAGGTCTCTGTTGCAGCTGTTCCTTTCTGCCACCGTTTCTAGAAGTCAGCCACAGAAAATATGTAAATGGCTGTGTTCCAATAAAATTTTATGAAAACATGTTGCAGGCAAGCTGGATTTGGCCCATGGGTCCTCGTTTGCCAATTCTGTCTGAGCCTTAGTAATTAACTTTAATGCTTTGAGTATCTCTGGAATGTTCCATCTGGGTGTGAGTCTCTTCTATTTCTACCTTAATTTTCTCCATGAAGTTGAATTCTCTCTTTGTTTCAGAGGTGTTTGTATATTGTATCTGATTCAACATAGGTATATTTCTCATGTTTGCATAAGTCAGAGAGAGAGAGTGACAGTTTTCAGGATATTTTGAACTTTAGAGAATTTTTTTATCTCTTGACCCTAACAAAACAACTACTTTGTTACTAGAGGTTTTAGATGTATTTCACTAGTTAGCAGGACACATTTCTGAGCTTGAGATGAGTGTAAATTCTAAAAGGCAAACTCCACCTCAAAAAGTAAACCTGTTGAAATAAATTGATTTTTTTGTGACCTTGCTAAGTTGTTATATTTATTTCTCCTTGATATCTCATAGATTTGAAATCTTTTACACTGCTACAAAATTTGATTTTTTCTGGGATAACTTTATTTAATTTTATAAAAAATTTTGTTTATAGTATGCATTCCATTTGGGAACCCCTGGTGGCTCAGAGGGTAAAGCATTTGCCGGCAATGTGGGAGACCAGGGTTTGATCCCTGGGTTGGGAATATCCCCTGGAGAAGGAAATGGCAACCCACTCCAGTATTCTTGCCTGGAAAATTTCATGGATGGAGGAGCCTGGTAGGCTACAGTCCATGGGGTCGCAAAGAGTCGGACACGACTGAGCGACTTCACTTTCACATTTGGGAAGCATATTTAATCTTTGAAGCATTTGCAGTTTCTTAAACTTGAATTAATTATGTTAATGAGATATATTTTTATCACTTCTTCCATCTGTTGGGACCTCTAAAGAAAATAAAACTGTATAAAGTCTTTTACACTATTTCTTGACAGCTTTTATCTAACCAAAATTAAAGATTTTAACAGATGAGCCCAGTTTTTGTATATGTTTAATGTAATGTGTTATTAATAATTAACCTAGTCTACCATATAAAAAATATATGTTTGATGAAAAGATATGGTATTATAGAGGCAAAAATGAATTAACATTTTTCCTTATTTTTTTATAGTGAGGATTTATTGTTTTTCACCCCTCAAACTTGATTCTAAGCTGGAAGAAAATTGTGATTTGGCATATGCTAGCAGATGTTTTTTCTTAAATGTCTTTACTAAGTTCCTATAAGTCAGGTTGGGTGGTTATAAAGAAACAAGTTTTTGCTTCGCAAACATTGTTTATATGTCTTAAGTTACTGTTTATAAAACTTATAATTCTTTATGTCTCATTTCAAGTATTTTATTACTAATCTGCTTCTTTTTTCTGTTTTAGACTATATTCAGTGTCCATATTGCCAGAGAAGATTTAATGAAAATGCAGCTGATAGACATATAAATTTCTGTAAAGAACAGGCAGCACGTATTAGTAATAAAGGCAAATTTTCTACTGACACCAAAGGAAAATCAACTTCTCGGACACAGGTAATCATTGTAATCATTCCTGCAAATAAATAATGAGGTGATTTAAGTTCATGGTTTTGTGTTTGTTCTTTACAGAACATTTAAGTACAGTTTTCTCACCTGCTAAAATTTATATATTAATGTTCAAGGATTTAGTAAGAAATTTGAATGGCTATGTGAGAACAAAATTTGAAGTAGACTTGGGTTAGTGAAGACTTAAAAAACATACAGATTAAAAGAGGTATTAGGGAAAAGGAAAGGGTTAAAAATTGGTATAGTACATTCACAGGAAACTAGAGGGGTTAGATGAGTGAGAAATTGGCAATAAAAATTCACGTTTGAAAATCATGTGAATAATGAATATTTTCATGTGATATGAGTAATATTTCATGTGAAATGAGTAACACATTTCAGGAAATGAAAGCATAGGTGCACATCCAGACTTCTACTTTTGAACTTTTAGGCAAAAGTGATGTTAATATGTGTAAGCCTTTATTTCTTCACCTGTGAAGTAATCTGCATAACTATTGTGAGAAACAAATGAAATGATGTATGTGAAAGCAGTTAGAGAACCGTAAATCATAAGAGAATTTTGTTATGTGTACTTTATTTTTGCACTACTGTTGTTTTTCTTTAAGTATATTGTTATGTTAAAACTTTGACAGTATTATACTTCTAAGCAAATTTTATTTTTCACAAAGCTTTCATTTGTTAACTTTTTTTTTTGGACTGTAAATTTAGCAAATGGTAATAATCAAATTCACTTGTTACTTATGAATAAAATATTGGATTAAAAGATCCCATTGCAATTGAGACCTCCTTGAGAGAATCCTGCTATTGAATTTCTGTAAATATTATTGGAAATAGAGCATATGATTATTATCATCATCATTGTGGAGAAAGAACAGCAAAGAAAACTCATTTTGAAGAATTTCCAAAACAGATGGCAAACAAAGCTTATCTTTTAAACAGTTTAAGAACACCCAAAAAGATTTTTAAGAATAAAATAATAGAGCAAAGGAAATAAAATAGGATGTGTATATTTCAACAGCGTGGTGTCAAATGATTCATAAATGTAAAATCCAGCTAGTTTTTAGTTCCCACCTTAAATTTTCAGTTCTGATTCCATGCCCAATGATGTGTATTTATTTCAGTCTAATTCCGTATTTTCTCATTGTGTTCACTCGTTTTTGAGTAATACTGTACCAAGTACTGGATCTATATTAGTAAACTAAGTAGAATACTTTTCCTAAAGATTCTTAAATGCTTCCTTATCATATTTAGTGACTATACTCTGGTCTTATTGCAGCCCACTACAAATACAGTAAAGATCAGGTTTTTGTAGTTAAAAGAAGTTCTACCATTCAGTTAAGCTTTCATAATTCTTCATTAGGAATTTTATCAAGTTCAAGCATGGTTGTATTAAAGTAGACCCATGAAATGCCATGGCATAGCAGACCAAAAAATGTCATTTAATGTATGCTAAGTTACATATTGTTATTTTAAAAGAACAAATTAAATAACCCATGCATAATTTAGATCCTGCATCAGATTAGGTTAGACTGAGTTACCTTATGAGTTTCAAGCAACACAGTAAGTATTTTGTGTTTAGGAATTTTCAGTATTCTGATTGATTCTTACTTACCCTACTTATTCTAAAGTAGTGAAGTTTTAAGTCTGAAAATGTGCCATTCAATTGTTAATAATGTTTTCTGATTATTAAAGGGCTTTCTATTCTCTATGGAAAATTAAGTATACATGTATATATTTTAAAAGTTATCACCATAGTTAATATTTTAAATATTTATCTCTAAGCTCTTATTTTTTACAACACTTATACTCTGACTTTTTTCTTATAGTTTTCCCCAGTTGGTTTTTTTTGGTAAATTACATGCAGAAAAAAATGCACAGCACATAAATTCATGTGTAACCACAGGAACATTGAGAAATAGACTATTCTTAGTGTTACAGAAGCCTCACTGCACTGTTTCAGTCCCAGTATGTAATGTTCTCCCACTCTCAGCCCCAAGCATTTTGAAGTAGTCACTATTTTGATTTTACATACAATCAATTTTTGCCTTTATTTATAGTCTTCAGATCATGATGATATTTTTATCTATGATAGCTTTATAAATACTTTTCTTAAAGTATAGTTGGTTTCCAGCTTGTAGCTCATCCAGCCCGGGATTTCTCATGATGTGCTCATTTCTCATGATGTAGGTTAAACAAACAGGGCGACAGCAGATAGCCCTGTTGTATTTTCTCGATCTTGAACCAATCCATACAGGGTACTAACTGTTGCTTCTTGACCTGCAAACAGGTTTCTCAGGAGACAGATAAGATGGTTTGGTATTCCCATCTGTAAGAGCTTCCCACAGTTTGTCATGATTCAAACAATCAAAGGCTTTAGCTTAGTCAATGGAACAGAGATAGATGTTTTTCTGAAATTCCCTTGCTTTCTTGATAATCCAGTGAATCTTGGCAGTTTGGTCTCTAGTTCCTCTTTCTTTCTTGAACCCAGCCTGGACATCTGGAAGTTCTTAGTTCATATAATGCTGAAGCCTAGCATGCAAGATTTTAAGCGTGACCTTACTAGCATGGGAGATGAGTGCAATTGTCCAATGGTTAGCACATTCTTTGGTACTACCCTTTGGAACTGGGATGAGTATTAACCTTTTCCAGTTCTGTCGCCACTGCTGGGTCTTCCAAATTTGCTGACATGATGAATGCAACACCTTGATGGCATCATCCTTTACGGTTTTGAATAGTTCTGCTGGAATTTCATCATATCCACTAGCTTTATTAACAGCAGTTCTTAAGGCCCACTTGACTTCACACTCCAGAATGTCTGGCTCTGGTTGACTAACCGTACCATCGTAGTAATCCAGTTCATTAAGATCTTTTTTATACAGTTCTTCCATGTATTCTTTCTATCTCTTCTTGATCTCTTCAGCGTCTGCTAGGTCTTTACCCTTTTTATCCTTTATTGTGCCCATCTTTGGGCTGAATGCTGCCTTGGTCCAAATAAATAAATACCTTCTCCCATTTTATCAGAAATGAAAAGTCTTTGTGAACATAAATATTTTACCAAGGAAATGTATTAGGTTTGTGATCTGTATAAAAACACATGAAATAATCATGTATTGAAACATGTATTGAAACATGTATTGAGTATAACTGTAAAAATAGACTGTTCTTCTGATCATTAAAATGAATTTATGCAAAATCGTTGCTAGCTAGAGTCATCCTGAATGCCTAGTAGTAGAATTTCAGCTTGATGTGTAGACTAGATAAAATACAGCTCAGTAAGGAAGGAGTCGTATTATCTAGGTCAGGGGAACAGCCAGTTACTGAGAGATACATATGTTTTAAACTAGAGGCATTCAGAGTAGTATGAGAAGTCAGTAAGGAAACTAACCTGACTTGTTCTGACAGAAAGTAATAGGAAATACTGTAGAAGATAGATACAGTTGGGCTAGATTCTCGTCATCTCAGAAAACCTGACCAAAAGACTGAGTAAAATAATAGGAGGTCTAATACAGAGCAGAAAAACAAAGCACTTTTTGAAAGAAATGTTCTGCCTTTTTCTGTTTATAAGCCATTAAATTAATATAGAAATTCCTAATATATACCTAGAAATCTTTATTCCCAGTTTATAATGCTGCGAGGGCTCTTCCTGCCTAAAACTTGACCTCTCAGGGTATATTGTTCTGTTTTGATAATTAGCAAAATGTGAAAGAGTAACCAAACCTGTTTCTTAATCCAATTTTATTGACTGTATTTTTAGTAGGCATGCCTCTAATATTTTGACAAGTCTGTGTTAGGTCTTGTTTTCCATAGTGTTAGTTTTAAAATCTTTCCTAATATATTCAAGAGTATTGATATTTTCATGGGAAAGACTGATACTACCGGAAATACCTCTTAGGTTTTCCAAGAAACAGTATATTTATATGGCTCCATATACATTTCCAAAGTCTCCTAGTCATTTTGTTCATTTGACAGACAGTTATTGAAGGTTTTCTAGTTGCCAAGTGGTTAAGAAATGGAAGTTTCTGGCATTATAGTGTCAAATGTGCTTGTTTATGTGTGTGTGTATGTGTGTGTGTGTGAGACCCACTTATAAGATTTATTTTTGTAAAAGGTCAAATACTGAATTTTGAAGAGTGTGTGATTTTAATGTTTGTGCTTAGCCAGCAGTTTTTAATAGCAGAGCATCTTAAATTTTATACTGATAATAGGTTATAAATATGATTTGATTTTTAAAAGTTGGACTTAAAACCAGTTTCTCTCATAAAGTCCTAAGAATAGGGCTCAGGTACACAGGCAAGCACAATAATCACCTTACAGTTGGCATACAGGATGAGGACTGAGACAGTATGAGTCTTAATTCCTGTTCTGTGAAGTGGGTGTAACCCTGGGCAAGTTTACTTCTTTATATTGGGGTGGGTGATAAATAAGATGCTTTATATTCCGTAATAGAGAAGAATTTTGTTTAAATAAGAGACAGTAAAACAAACTTGATGGTGATATTTCTCTGTAGAGAAAAAAAGGAGAATAAATGAGATAAGCTGAAATACCGTATCTTTTCTCAGCCCATATCCCATTCATGTAACATGCTCTGGTGAGGTTAATGAAGAATTAGCTCTTTGTTTTCACATTGGGGCAACAATCTGTTAGACAGCTATTTAAAACTTGTTCAGGCTTATATGTGCTCTTAGGAATTTTCATCAGTAAGATATGTGCCTGGATTATATATATGAAATATAAAACCATACCAAGGAACATACAAAAATCTTGACCTTTAGAACCACACCACCGAGGGAGCATCTTTGGGCGGTTTTAAGTTTTTCTAATAATATGGTTGGCATTTAAAATCTTAACATTGAGGAAATTTTTTCCACTTGATCCATTTTGTTTTCTTTCAACTGGGAAAATTTACTCTCTATTTTAGCAGCAGAACATCTGAGCCAGAATTTTAGTATGCCAATTTGGAGAAGGAACATTTCTTGGGTAACTTCTTTCTGAGGTGATGTTTTAACCTACTCTTTCTAAATTTGGATAATTTGAGTAGGTGGTAAAACATCTGACACATTTAAGGGAATGTGTGCTTTTGAAATACTGGTTTGTAATCATAATCAAAATGTAATGTTGATAAAACATTGTGTTTTCATTGTTTTAGTATAAGCCGCCTGCACTTAAAAAGTTAAATTCTCCTGGGACCACCTCATCAGGATCATCACGATTACCACAGCCAAGTGGCACTAGCAAAACTGTTGTAGGTAATGAGATCTGTAAAATAACTTGATTTTTTTTTTTTTTTAAATATCAGAATCAGTAGAGAAGGAAATGAAGACAGTATTCTGTTTTGGATTATTTAAAACTAGGTTTATTAGGAGTTGATGTGGAAGATAAGAAATTATTTTGGGTAAAAATAAAGTAACTTTCAGTAGCTTATACTTTAGATGTTTTGTAGTCCTTTTTTAGTGTAAATGTCTATCCTTGATGTAGTTACCGATATATCATCTCTTCAGAGTAGTCAACCAAAGTCCTTTTCTTGATTCTTTGACCACAGTATTTTTTCCCCTTGTTTCTGTCTATACCTGTCTAAACTTGATAATTATCCTTAATAGGCAAATATTTAATGGTTTAAAGAAGATCTTGATTGCTGAAGTGTACCTTCATTTGTATGTAAATTGTAAGAAAGAAGTACAGAAATTAGAAATGAAGGATGCTGTGTGTTGTTCCATAAAAATTTTACTTAATTTTGGATTTGATCGTTCATTTTGATTTTTTGTCATGAAGATTTATTGCCACGAAAGCATTGTTTTGTCAGATGCTCTGGTTAATGTGATTTTTCTTTTTCAGAGTGTTGTTAAAACTAATGCCTTTTTTATTAAAAGGTGCTCCCTCAGGTAAAGTGTCTTCAGTTGGCAGCTCTTCGGGAAACAAACTTCAGACCTTGTCTCCCTCCCATAAAGGGATAGCAGTCCCTCATGTAGGGTAAGTCTACACGGAACTTAATCTCTTAGTGATGTATATATTCATACATGCCTGGTACTAAGGTTTTGTTCTATTTAGGTAACATGGGGTCGCACAGAGTCAGACACGACTGGAGTGACTTAGCACACACAAACACACACACAGTTGGCTTTTTCATTAATCTCAATTTTCTAAGTTTGTCTTTTAATATATTGCTGATCAGGAGCTCACACACTGCTTTTAAGAGTCTAAATTAGTATAACCAGTTTGGAAGAAGTTCTGGTGGCATTTCTCAAGAGCCTTAAACATTCACATTTTCCATTTCATAATTTTACTTCTGAGAATCTAGTCTAATGAAATTAATTAAAATACAGTAGACCTTTTACACTAACAATTTTTTTTAAGCATGTATCAGGCACTGTGCTAGACATTTTACATTATTTTTATTAAAACCACCCCGCTGCCATAGGAAGAGAGGATCAGAGAAGCAAAGTAATTTCCTCAAAGCCACACAGCTGTCAGAGTTAGTAGCATGATACCAGCTGACCTCTCTTTGGTGATAAGCATCAGTCTCTTTACATATGGTTTTATTATAATGTAAAAAAAAAATGTGTAGCTATGTTTGAATATCAAATTGTGAAAATCTACAAAGTGATACTATACAATCATAAAATATATATAAATTTTAAAAAGATGAGTCTACTGTTATTGGAGAAGTAGGTTGGCTATAAACTCCGTGTATACTTCGATAGAAACTATAACAATTTAATACTATTTATGTTTCTATAGTTTTATGTATATGCTTTTTAGTAAAGTAGCATAATTAAGCCTTCAGCAATTATTTTAATGTGGGAAAATTCATTGATAACACTAGAGTTTTTAATAGAAATCTTTCTATTCTAGTAGAAACTCACTTTTCATTTTGATAAACAAGAAAACTAAGGGATGGCATATGATTATTAGAATGTAGCCTTATTCTTTATATTTACAGATACTGTTTATAAAGTTGGTTTAGGAAGCCTGACACATTATTTTCAGATCTAGAGTCTCAGTTTGGCTTTTATATAGGAAATATATAGGATGGTATCTATCTTTTTTTTTTTCCATTTATTTTTATTAGTTGGAGGCTAATTACTTTACAATATTGTAAGGATGGTATCTATCAATAGACAGTAATTGCCTTTTGTTTCCTAATTTGGATTATATATAAAGTGTTTAAGATCTAAAGATAGTTTATTGTAATTAGCATTGTAGAAAAAGAACAAGATCAGCTAACAAGATCTGATTAGTTAAATGCTTTTCTTTTTGTCATGCTTCCAAAAAAAAGAGACAGGCTATCCTTAAGAAAGAGACAGGTTATCAGTAGAACAGCTGGTTGAAGGTAAAAGGTTCTCATCTTCCAGTGCTAAAAAAAAAAAAACTGATCTGATTTTCTTTTTATAGCTTTGACTCATTAGATACGTAAATATAGAAATATCAATATGTTTTAAGTTTATAAATGGGGGTTTCCGTTTATGGTTGACTGTGAATTATAGGCTGGTAATTTTTTTTAGTACCTTTCCTATCATACTGGTAATCTTAACCAGTTGGCACTATTAAGTTGCACTGACACTCTTTTTAAGGGGGCATATGAAGCTGGCTGGTAAAATGAAAAGGGTTACTGGATTTTGGATTAGAATACTAGATTTCTAGATCCTACTTTACCCCTAACTAGTAGCTACCTGACTTTGTTCTTATCTGTTTTCTCTTTCTTGCTCTGACAACTTTAAGTCTGCTTACACCTTGACAGCTGATGAACATTTATTAATCTTTAGGAGGAAATTTTTTTACTAATGAGAAGAAACTTTAGGCACAAGAATTTTAAAAGTTGTGCACTGCTATAGTGCTATAAAGATTTAAAAATTTTCATTTGTCCCTTATTAAACTGTCAGGCATGACTGTTTAAATCTCATTTGTCCATACTATATATGATGCTTATGTGTTAAAGGACTGTTTCTAACTGCTGGAAAGAGAGTGGCGATGTATGCTTCTGACCAATATATTACTATGAGTTAATATAATTACTGTATTAATTGATAGTAATATGATTATTATACTGAATAGAATCATTCATAGCTGTCAGAGTTCATTCCTTTTTTAGAATTACTGAGGTAATGGTTTGTCTCTTTTCCTTACTAGATTATAAAATCTGTGATGGCAAAGCTCTGTTTCTGCTTTACTTACAGATGTAACTACAAAATGTAGAATTTTTTTGTGAATATATGAAATAATAGTGAGTCAATAAATTCAGTTCCTGATTTGTTAACTTTTTGCAACATCACAGAATCATGATTCTGGTACTTGTAAGGTAATTACTTGAGATTTGTATGACTGTTCTTTTGTCTTTTCATACTGAAAAATTGAAGGCAAAAAGTGAAGGCGGTGGCAGAGGATGAGATGGCTAGACGGCATCACCGACTCCGTGGGTCTGAATTTGAGCAAACTCCAGAATATAGTGAAAGACAGGGAAGCCTGGTGTGCTGCAATCCATGGGGTCGCAAAGAGTCAGACATAACTTAGTGACTGAACAACAACAAAAATGATTATCATGATTTTTATTGACACAGATAAATCAGAATTGAGTAAAGACAGAAATAAGACATCTAGAATTAAGACATCTGGTTCAAGAAGTTGAGCATCTTTTGAGATTAGTAAAATGAGTCATTTTAGTGGTTTGAAATTATTTAAAGCCTGGTGTGTATAATCTTTATTGTGTTTGCCTGCAATCATACATATCAGTGATCTATAATATTTAGCATATATTGAAATCACACCACAGAAAAATTTATCTTTTTACTTGAAAAAATTCTAATATGTTTGATAATTCTAGACAACCTGTGGGTCAGCTGATTTTAACAGAATTTTTTAAAGCAAAATACACCCTAATGGAAATTTTTTTTCTTGTGCCAAAAATAGTTTTCTTTATTCCTAGAGATATTAGAAGTATGATGAAACCCAGAGGTTTTTTTTTTTCTTTTTTTTTTTAAATTAATTTATTTATTTTTTCAGTGGGGAAACCCAGAGTTTTAAATAAATATTGCTGTGCTTGAATTGTGTCAGATAGTTTACACAGTTGTACCTTTAGAATTATGTTTTCTTAATGGTTAATTACTAACTTAAATGGGTATTTCAGCTGATAATTTTCAGTAGTTAAAGTATCAAATTGCAGAGATTTACTTCTGTTCAATTACTCTGAGAACTATAAGTTTACTTTGGAGATAGGATATAGTAGGTGTGTTAAAAGTAGAGAAACAGTGCAGGAAAGGAGCATTTTTTTTTTTTTTTTGGATGAAAAAAGAAATTGGTTTCTCATGCTTTATATTAACAGGAGTGAGGAATGAATGTCTAGGTTTTGAGTATATGTTTGTATGAGTGGAAACAGGCTTTTCTTATAAGCCAATCTTTTGATGTGTGTGGTTTGTGTGTACCATTATTTAGATTTTTATGAACTTCTCTACTTTCATTATTGGTCTGGAAATGCCTCAACCTAGAATTGCACAGTTTGGCTTCCTATGTGGATAACAATTATTTCAACTGTTAGACTAAGGAAGCTCACTTTGCCATGGAATTGAGTTACTACGTTATCTGTATAGAACTTAATCAATGAGTTTAGGATCAAAAGTAGAAGTATGAAAGGCTTCGAAACTTTGAGTGCCTCGAAACATTATAGCTATAGATGTCCACAAAGATACAAAATACCTCTTGGTAAAATTTATCCTCAAATTATTTCAGAAGTCGTCTTTTTGTTTTATCTCTTCTGCTCTGTTATAGTGTACAGGACTGAGTGGCTTATTTCCTAAGAATTCACTCTCATGGTGTCAACAATAAACAGGGACCTTTCCTAGGTTAAAGTTTATCTCAACTCAGAAATAGATGGATATGTTGCCAAATACTTGCCGCATTGCCAAAAACGCTCATTTAGCAATGAATATTTGGAAAGCCTGCCGAAGCATTGTTCCTTTCTAGATATACTATTCATATCATGGCAGTTACATACAGCTAGAGATAGTCCTTTTAAAAACCCTGGGTCTATCATTTATGTAAATGTATCAGCTTGACAAATTGTTACGTATTTTTGTCTTGGACTATAAGATAGTGATTTTGATCATAACTCTTTATGGTAAAATTTTAGATCATCATTGAAATTTGCCTTTCATTTAGATTTTCAAAAATTTAAAATACTGGCATCCTCTCAAGTATGGAATTTTGATGTTTTAGAGTAGGTGATCTTTTTGAACTATGGTCTGAGGGCCAAATCCTGCCCAACAATTGTTTTTATGGAACGTGGCTGCACATGGCCAGTGGTGAATTGTCTATGGCTGCATCCATGCTATAGTGCAGAGTCGAGTGCGACAGAGACAGTATAGCCTGCAAAGCCTGAAAAATTTACTTTTTGGCTTTTTATAGGAAAAGCTTGCCACTCCCGGTTTTAGAATGGGTAAGTTGAAGGTAGGGATTTTAAGGATTCTTCATTTATTTCCAAAGATGGAACTATTTTTAAAGTCATATGGACCATCTAAGAAGTTAGACCACATATTAGTGTTCCAGTGAACCAAAGGGTATTTTTTTTTTAACTTTCATTAATCCATTCAAACACATTTCTGTGATTGAATTAAAAGAATAGTAACAGATTAAAAGTATACTTCCATGTTGACTCTGACCAAATCTGAGTACCAATGTAAGGATATATCCTGGAACTTCATATGGGAATTCTGTGTTTTGTATGTCAGTGGGAATTCTGTTTTGTATATCAAATTGCTTAGTCTACACCAAATTTGTGCTGTGTAGATGTGCTTGGTTGGCTTAAAATATGTTCCTTCTTTTCTTTAACAGCAGCAAGACTGTTAAATGAACTTCTTTATTCCTGCCTTAATATCTTAGGCCTTTCATGTAGCATTGTCATTACTGAATTGGACCCTTTGAAAGAAAAATAGCATAGAGGCACTCTGAAAACATTGATGTTGATAGTTCTGTAATGATTACGATCACACTGAAATTACAATTCTCAAACTTTGTAAATAAGGTAAAAATACATAATACAGTAGTAGATTTTTCATTGTTTTTCTCCAAAATTTATTATCAGAGTAACCCCAGATGTAGATAGATGTATAAACTAAATATTAAAATCACCAGTGGTGATGTTTTTCATAACTTGAAACATCAAAGACCCCTGAGGGCAGGGCAAAACATATAATAGAGAATTCCTGCTTCCTTTACTTGTTTTATTCACTTTCTTAAGTCAGTTATCGGTGGTTTGCAAGACCAAGAAACACAGCAAGAAGAAACTTTGACCGAAGAGCAATTAGTTGGGTTTAAAACTTAAAATTCCTTTTGAAAATATGTCACCACTTTTGCAAAGAATTCAATTTCTTTCCAAATATCCCTTTATCTTGTTGCTACTTTGACTTATTTTTAATGCTACTGAAGGAAGAGGGACAGAAAAGAAATGGTTTAATAGAGAAGGAAAGGTGGATAAAGAAGCATTCTTGTTCACTAAAATAAATGTGAAAATGGTACATGAGAGCTGGTCTGGATCCAAGTCAGTTTAGGAAAATATTTAAGTATTTGAAAGATCTTTTGTTGTAAACTGATAATCTTAGCTTTTTAAATTTTTTATTGATATATAGTTAATGTACAGTATTCACAATTTTTAAAGGTTATAATACATTTAAAATTCTTAGGATATTTGGGTATATTCCTTGTGTTATACAATATATTGTTATAGCCTAATTATTTTATACATAGTAGTTTAAACCTCTGTGTCCCCCACCCCAAATTGCCTCTCCCTCCTTCCCTCTTCACACTGGTAACCACTTATCTTTGAGTCAGTTTCTTTTTTTGTTCCATTCACTAGTTTATTTGTTAGATTCCACATATGTGATGTAATAGTATTAGTATTTGTAATGTATATACTTTATATATTTGTAATTTATATACAAATACTATTAGTAATAGTATTTGTCTTTCTCTAAGTGATTTACTTCACTTAGCATGTTACCCTCCATGTCTATCCATGTTATTGCAAATGGCAAAATTTCATCTCTTTTTATGGCTGTGTAGCATTCCATTTTCCATTTGTGTGTGTGTGTGCATGTATGTACATACATCTATATGTATAAACCTCATCTTCTTTATCCATTTATCTGTTGATGGACACTTAGGTTGCTTCCGTTATCATGGCACTTGTAAATAGTGCTGCCGTAAATGTAGGGGTGTGTGTATCTTTTTGAGTTAGTGTTTTTTCAGATGTATACCCAGGAGTGGAATTACTGGGCCATGTGGTAATTTTATTTTTAGTTTTTTGAGAAATCTCCATATAGTTTTCCACAATGATTGCACCAATTTATATTTTCACCAATAGTGTAAGAGGGTTCCCTTTTCTCCACATCCTCACCAACATTTGTTATTTGTGTCTTTTTGATGATAGCCTTCTGACAGTTGTGAGTTGGTAGCTCATTGTGGTTTTAATTTGTATTTCTCTGATCATTAACTACAATGAGCATCTTTTCCTATGCCTTTTGGCTTTGGAAAATATCAACTTTGGAAAATGTCTAGTGAGGTCTTTTGCTTTTTTGATGTTGAGTTGTATGATCTGTTTATATATTTTGGATATTAACCCCTTATTGGTCATACCAGTTGCAAATATTTTCTCCCATTCATTTGGTTGTCTTGTCCATGGTTTACTTTGATGTCCAAATGATTTACTTTCATTTTAATTAGGTCCCAGGATAATTTTTAAATTTATTTAAAACCTTAGCATTGACTATCATGTCAAGGTTTTTCAAATATGTATGTTAGCAAAATTTTATATGTAAAAGCACCTAAATAGATATTAATTTATACAAAGATTATATTTATTAAAATTATGTAAAATGCATTTATGTGTAAACTTACATACTATATAACCTTGATTACATTGAGAATTTAAAATGTATTTTTATTTAGTTAGACCTTGAAAATAACATAGCATAACAATAGAGATCTACAGTGGAACGAAGTGATTTGAGCTTAATAACAACATTTACTAACATTTAGCCTAAGTAGCATTTGAACTGTGATATACATACATATACACAGGTAGACCTAGACCTGGGTCTCCTGCATTGCAGGCAGATATTCTACCATCTGAGCCACCAGGGAAGACCAGGCTAAGTAACATTTGAATTGTGTGTGTTTACACACATTCATATACATGGTAGACAAACCAATTGAGTTGAATTTCATAACACAGGTATGTGGTAGTAAAATCATCATTGAAATATGCCTTTTAAACAAATTACATTTTTAAAATCTGAAAATACTAGCAATCCTTTCATATATAGAAAATATGTAATATTCCCAATAGAGAATTGCCTTTACATTTTTATTAGATTCTACTCGTCTCCTTTGTTTTATCATTTGTTAGATTTTAGTAGTTCTTATCATGTGAGAGGAATCCATGTTTTAAATGTTTCTAAATTTTAATTCTGAGTTTTAATTTCAGTAACTTTTTTTTCTGAGGAAGAAAGTAAAATCTTTTCTTTTTCTAAATCCACAGACACCGTTTGTAAGAAAAATACTGTTTGGAATGATAGTGCTTTGATTGTTATTACATAATTTAAAGAAGAATCTGATTTATTAATTAAAATTCTTAATAGGTTAATTTTCTACTAATTGCTCACAAATAAAATGCATAAAATGTTAATCTCACAAATTTTAGAAGTTTTGTTATTTTATATGTAATAAATATGCAATATATTTATTGGAGGCATTTAAAAAAATCCTTTAAAATGTTTTAATGAGTGTGATGTAAACACCTAATGTGAAGCAGCACCGCCTGCAAAGGATTGATATCAACTTTCACAGCAGAATGCCTGCTGCGTATAGGATATTGAAGGAACAGAAGCAGGATAAAATGAGTCCCTCTGTGGAGATCCTTATTATCTGGAGGGATGACCAGATTCTTTTGAGACACTAAACTCTGTAATAAGAACAAAGCTTCAGGTCTGTCTTATTTACCACAGTATCCCCAGAATTTAGCACAGTGCCTGATACATAGTAGGTGCTCAGGATTTAAATGAGTAAACAAAAATCCCTTAAAAAACTCTTTGTTATCACGCAGTGATGTGTCATTCAATAGTCATTGAAAGTAGTACTCCTAGTTTTCTAATTTAATTTTCCCTGCTCCCTACTATGAATGGATATTGATTGATGATAATATCATTTGTTTGATGTAAAATAATGAAATCTTTGCAAACCTGCAGTTTTCTGTTATTCAGTAGCTGACAATCCTTTCTAATTTTGGTTAAAAATATTAGCTTCAGACAGCATGGTCACTTATAATTTTTCCATGTGGTTTTTAGAATTGCCATCAGTGTTTTCATAGGATCATGCTTAATGTTTCTTTGGATAAATTTCAGAAATAGGAAAGTTCTGTGAATTCAGGGAAAGGGACAGTTAGATTATTTGTGAGCTCCATAAGAACAAGCATCATATGTGTATTTATTTACCAAAATAATAACTTCCAGTTCACTGCTAGCTTCAGAAATTTTAAACAGTTGTCCTTCTTAAGTTTTGTTTTGTTTTTTTATTGATTCCATTGCCCTGATAATGTGTAAGTGTGGATTATGTTAGTATGTTTGTCAAAACTGGCAGGGTGGCCTGTGTAGTCAGATTTTCATATTTAATAATGGCAGTTGTATGAACTATCTGAGGATTCTTTTTGACATTAGTCCTTACCCTGGCAGTCAGATAATTATGAAAAGAGCTTGGGGGGTAGATTTCTGATGAATCAGAATAATGTATTAAATTTTTTTTTTGAATATAAAGAAACAGTAGCATTCTCCTTATGGGTACACCTTTATATATTTTAATAGTAAGATGGACAAGTTAGGCCCTCCACTTCGAACTGGAAGACATGTGCAAAAGTTGTATGAGAGTGATACAAAATCAGACAGTGCCATCAAAAGACATGAGTTATTACCCATTTACAAGTAAGTATTTGTAACTCAGTTTGGTTGATGTTTTTCAGATATTTCCTTAAAGGCTTTATATAATGAAATACTATAAATTTGTACATTCCTATACCTAAAATTTTTTATTTAATCATTTTTAAGCCAAGAAGTGTTGAATAATCTTCTAGGATTTATACCACTTTGATTTTTGATGAGCATTTTTACTATCCTGTCTATTTTTAGAGCACTCATTAAACAAAATTTACATTTTAATTTTAAATTAAATTTTAATTTTTCCGAGGGTTGAAATGAGTTACCTTAATAATTGTTATTTTTATGAAACTTTTTTAGGAGTAAAATTTTTAAAAGAGTATAGGGAATATTACATTATATATTATATAAATAGAATATTGCTAGAGTATCTCTTAGTTAAGTAGATGATAAATTATTATAAAAAAGCAGGAAAAAGATCTTAGAACACATTCAATCCAGGGATCCGTAGTCTTTGTGTTAGATAGTTACAAATTCCACATAACACAGGGCAGTAATCTCATTCCCTTCTTTGTACTGGCCCCGCAGACTAAGAGGAGAAGCAGGATGGCAGTGGCAGTCTTGGGACTCTCCGCACGAGTCTTCCAAGCTTACAAGTTTGTGCCCCCAAAGCAAGTCTTGCCCTCTCATCTTCAAATGATGAATTGAGGGTCTCATAAGTTAAATTACTTAATAGAGCTCACCTAATTAACTTTTAAACCAAAGTCTACCACAGCATTCTTTTTTCCATAAATAATACATTTAGCTAGATATATAATAAAACAAAGACGGGAAAAGTCTGAGTCTTTAGCAGCCGTCATGTGTTGTTTTTAAGTAGACAGTGATAAATCCTAGAAGGAAGAATTTGTGCGCTGAGCTTTTTTTCTTTGTACTGTTGCTGCTGTCTGTACCCTCCAAAGCAGATCTCAAAGAAACAGTGTTTAGCAGTGGGGTGGAGGAAGTGCCGTTGCAAAGTTAGACCTTCTTTTCTTATTGGCTTTAACTCTAGCAGGCAGATTGTATTAATGGACACGTAATAAGGTAGCACTTTCAGACTCTGACCAGGAAGAAAAATGTGTTGATGGTGTGAGACCTGGAGTAACATGTTTTAAGTATTGATCAAAATGGTTCTTGGCATTCCAGTTCTACCTTATAGATGTTACTAAAAATACACAATAGGCATTGAATAATGACACCTGTTGTTGATAACTTATATTTTATGTATTTTTTATTATTTTATAATTTGAATAATTATTGATATGAAGTTGTATGTGTATATGCATTGGTATGTTTGTACTGTCTATATATCATATGTACGTTATATGGGGGCGATAGTGTTTCTAACAAGTTTTCATTCTTGAGCCAAAAAACCAAAAACCCTGTTCATCCTGTTCCTCTATGACTCTTACTTGGAGGAATTGCCACCATTTGGCAGGGAGTTTTCAGAGACTGAATTCCTAAAAAGGCATGTGATAGTTCTGCAACATCCCTAGAGGGGCCATGTGAAAGTAGAGTAGCATACACCTCATGGGTGGACTTGCAGTGAGTGTTTGAAGGCCATTTGAAGAGGTTCAGGGTAACCCATCCATGCACCAGGGTGATTCTCGTCAAAGTTTAGAAATAGTTTAAGTATTCAAAGTTGCCTCCATTTGAATGATATCATTACATATTGAATATAAGATTTGGAATGAGACCCACATAAATTCAAATTCAAACACTCTGGCCATGTAATATGAGTGAAAGTTGCTCAGTCAAGTCTGACTCTTTGTGACCCCACGGACTGTAGTCCATGGAATTCTCCAGGCCAGAATACTGAAGTGGGTTGCCTTTCCCTTCTCCAGAGGATCTTTCCAACGCAGGGATCGAACCCAGGTCTCCCGCATTGCAGGAGGATTCTTTACCAGCTGAACCACACGGGAAGCCCCCAAGAATACTGGAGTGGGTAGCCTATCCCATCTTAAGTGGATGTTTCTGACCGAGGAATCGAACTTGGATCTCCTGCTTTGCAGGCAGATTCTTTACCAACTGAGCTATCAGGGAAGCCCGGCCATGTAATAGCTTTGCACTTAATCTCTCTGACTATGAGTTTTTTTCAACTTTAAAATGGGAATAATATCTTCAGAGATTTTTGTGGAGATTAAAGAAAGCGAAGTATGTGTAGTACCTGGTATCATATCTGGCATGTAATGGGCATTTGGAAAATTTGGATGTATTTTGGAGACAACTGTTTAAAATTTGGGGAGACTCTCTCCAGCTTTGCTATATAAGTAGAGAAGGAAGAATTTCAGCCAGAGTTTGAGAACTTATAAAGGTGTTTTTTTTTAAATAGAATTCTGCTTGATCGTGTAACACAATATTGCTTATCTCTGAAATGAAAAGATTTGACTAAATTTCTAAAGAGAGGGAGGAAACTAACACTATAGAACATCTTACACCTAGTTCTGCATTGACTTATCTGTCACCTTGGGGAAATTACTTAACTACTCTTTGCCTCAGTTGCCTCCTTTGCAAGATAGAATTAGTAATCTTTACTGTTTCATAGGATTATTATGAGGATTAAATAAATTTTATATGAAGACGGTTAGAAATGTAGCTATAGGAATTCCCTCGTGGTCCAGTGATTAGGACTCTGCACTTCCACTGCAGGGGGCATGGATTTGATCCCTGGTTGGAGAACTAAGATCCCTCATGCTGTGAGGTGTGGCCAGGAAAAAAAAATGCATCTACATCAAATGTAGTAAGCACTGTTAATGTAAGTGTTAACTTGTAGTAGCAATACTAATAATAGTAATACCATATCACCCTTAGCTATGCTAAATGTAGTATCAATTACATTTTATATATCTGACTTCCTATAAGTGATGATGGTCACGGGTTATACACAAGGGAACTTGGACTCAGATTGCCAGACCCAGAGTTGTTCAGTGGCAGTTGAGATTTGAATCCAGATTCATCTGAATTCCAAAGCCTATACATTTTACCATTTTTACCTCATACATAAGTGTTCTTTGATTTCGGAATTTTCAGAAAGTGAATTCAGAAAGGTATGATCAGCCACTTTACTGATAACAGATAGCCCAGGTTGTATAGTTGGTGAAATTAAAATCTTTAGAGGCAAGAGTATATTATTAACCAATTCATTCTAGTTGCTTTTTTTAAGAACAAGCTTTCATAAATGGAATATTATTCTTCAAAAATGGTTAGCAAAATTTTTAACCCCATCTCATACATCTAACATTATTATTTAACTCTAGGCACTCAACAAGACTTATCTCTAGTTTGAGGGGACTGTAGATTTAAACTTTAAAAAATTTTGAAGTGTTTTAGAACGACTAACATAAATTTCATGTCAAGAATATATAGACATTTTTAAATGATTTTATGTACCATCAAGATATTGTTAGTCAATGCAAAATGCTTTGGCTTTTACTTCGTATTAAGGATTTCAGATGTGAAATAATTATGGATTTTAATCTATTGAGTTTACCTCTCTATAGCTTCTAGTTATTTTTCTAATCATTCTAATAAGCAATTTGTGAAAGAAATGCTTACTATTCAGTAGTTTTTTTTCCATTATGCCATCTCTTTCTGTCTTCTAGGACTAACATCAAACCTCGAAATTCCACACCACCTAGTTTGGCCCGAAATCCTGCCTCAGGTGTGCTTACAAGCAAAAGAAAAACATACAGTGATAGCTACGTGGCCAGGTATGTTTAGCTCTGATATTGTAATAACTAAAATAAAAATAAGTATTCATTGTTTTCCAAAGACCATGTACAAAATTTCTATCAGGTTATTAATAGAAAGTCTAATTTTTCCTGTGTGATTTAATTTGACTTTGTTATACAATAAAGACCTAGTTTTGAGTGTAAATAGTATTTTCTTATACCTTGTAGATGTAATTTTTATGGTAAATACTCAGATACAGTTTGCTCAGTACCACTGGATGCATTTGTGTTTTTTATGTCTTAATTTTAACTGCAGCATGGTTATTTTTACCTCTTCAAATTGAATAATAGACTTTTTACACTACTGCTATTATAATTTTCAGCAGCATTTTAGTACATTTAAATTCCTCTGATGAGATTGTGATTATCCATGTACGTCCGTTTCTAATATGTCACAATATTTGCATAGCTTTGACATTGGCTCTGTTTTTCAACCTATAATAAAATCATTTCAGTTATAAATACTTTATTTTTCATATGTATCCCAACTTATTCCATAAAGTTTTAAGGAAAGGTACAGAAATGTATAGTGAAATACAACATCGTTTTTTAAATGAAAGAAAATAGGAAAAGGAAAGGTGACAATTAAAAGATAAAGTGGAAAAAAGAGTGTGGTTAGTTCACAAAGTTTGTATCATGAGACCTGTAGATAGGCCAGCCCTGGGCCACAAAGTGGCGTATAAACTTCGTTGTAGTAGCCAAAGTACAGGAGAATGGAAGAGTAGTTACATGATTCTTGTTATCTGAAACAGAAAAATAAATCACTTTTTCTGAGAAAGTACAACTAGTCCTGAGACCTTAAAAGTTCTGCTGTGATTTCTCATACAGAAGCACTGTGTAATTTAGTGGTTAACTTATTAATTAACATCCTACTGAATCCATACGAAATAGGGCAATGGATTTCATAGGGTTTTTTTTTTTTTAAGATGCCTATAGTGCACGCCTATAACATGACCATCCTGTGATACACCGAAACCAGTGTGATGTGGTTGTGTTATATGAAAGTATATATATTGTCTACTCTTGTTATAAGTATGTAATATGTACAGACATTCAGTATTCATATTTAATCTGGGGATAGATTTTTAAGTATCTAAGATGCTAGCTCTCCCTCTTGGTTTTGCCCACTAGAGGAAGCATCTGTGGAGATTTCCAAAACCAAACATGTGGAGGTCTCTCCCAGATGGAGAGTGGGGTCTGGCCGTCTGCCATTTAGAAAGTTTTAAGGGTGATGCTTATGCTTAAGATGAGAACCATAGAGGAATTGATAAGTTGCTGTCTTTTCAGCTAGATTGTTTAATAAGTATTGTTTGTTTCACCTGAGGCTTTGATACATATTTTTGATTCGTATAAGGAAGTGAGCTTCTGTTTCTTAGAGTCCTGAATTGTGGCTGTACTGTGTTCTCTATGTGTGGAACCATGTGCTTTGAATCAGCGCTGAGTTTAAGATTAACATTCTGCTATAAAATGTAAAACTTAATAAATACATATGCTTGAGTAAATGAGTAATTTTATCTTTCCAAAGAGGTAGACAGAGTGTTAACAGGCAGGAGCAAAAGTCACATTAAAAAATGTTTGGGATATTCTTTTTTCCTTTTCAGACCTTGTTATCTGATAGGAAGCCCTGAGCCTTACTTACCTGAGTTAAACTCAACCTCCATCCTGGACAAAAATACTTATAAGTGAAACAGAAGGAGAATTCTCAGAGATTTATTTTTCTGGAAGTCTGATAGATTACATTTCCTGGACAACCCCTTCCAAATAGAACACCTAGAAATACTGGATAAAAGGGAAATATATGTATTTCTGAATGTATAGCTTAGCTTTCAGAAAAGAAAGGAAATTTCTAAAGAAAAAAAATACGAAGAAAGTTAGAGATCAATTTGGTGAATTAACTGTGACACTGCAGCTACTTTTGAGGTTTTCAGTGTCTTCACTACAGAGAGACTTGGGTTTTTTTTTGTTGTTGGTCAGAAGGTGCTTTATTGGGGGGTGGGGGCTCCGGCGTCTCTCGGCAGCTACAACTGGATCTCTCGGAATGCCCGCTTCTCCACCAGTTTCACTTTGTACTTGCGCTTGAACTTGGCTCGCTCCCGAGGCTCGATCATGTTCCTCCTCTGGAAGCTCTTGAACCGGTCACGGAGGATGTTGCCCTCGGGCCGCGGACCAGCCCTGAAGAGGCGGTTGGAGAAGTGGGAACGGGCGGGTCCGGCAGGACCACACAGGGCCCATGGCCTTGGGGGGAGCTGGGCTTCCCGAGGGAGGGGAGGGGCACCAGGGAGCCACAGCAGCTTGTGAGCGAGGGAAGAACAGGCTCTGCTCTGAGCTTTAGAGAGACCCCTCTGGGGCCGAAGACACGGAGGGTGGGGCTGGGAGACCAGGGACAGCCCAGGAGGAAAGACCTTCTGAGGATCCCAGGCTCCAACCATCGCATCACCCAGCCCGTCACCCTGGGGGACCCCGTGCCCTCAGCCCCCAGGCAATAGCCCAACCGGCCCCGCCTGGGGCAGCCGTGATGTCGGAGACTTGGGTTTTAAGGTAATTTGGGGAGAGAGGAATTGACTTCTGGGACTTGTACAAGATAGTGTTAAAAACAACTTGTCCTCACCCTTCCCATCATGCCTCTTGCTCTAAGCCAGGATTCTTGAGTGGTTCAGCAAAGATTCTTAGGCTCAGCCAGAGACACTTATATGACTGTATATTACATTCGTCACTGGGACTGTTTTCAGAAATAGGAGGTGATAGCAGGGCAGCGTCAGGTGTTTTCTCTTTCATGGGAGGCTTTGCAGCATTCCTGAAGCTTGTCTTCCTCAGCTATCCAACTGACAGCTTAGGTATAAGAGAATAAGATCTCATAGGTGGGTATAGGGTCAGTTTAAGAAGTCCTTTTTCCCAAAGGGAATCGATGTGTCATAATAACAGTTTCATAGACATAGCTTCCTGGTTATCCTGAGGGATATGTCCGGTTTCAGTGAACTGCTTGCAAACCCTGTTGCCTAGAAACATAGCTGGCATTTCACCTCTGCTGGGTTTTCATTAAACAGAGCTGAGAAGTTATCCCAAGGTCAAATGTGTTCATAGAAGAGGAGAAAGGTTGTGTTAACCCTTCTCTCACAGTATTCAGAGAGTTATCTCTTGAGTGAAAGCTGGACTAGGGAAAAAAAAAAAAAATCAGGAATAAGAGATTCCAAGGATACTTGGTCTGTCCTAGCCATGGCTCTGAGGGATGTGAATTCCCACTGATAATTCATAACTATAGGTGGGCCTTCATATGAGTTTAAGGTTTGAAAGTAAAACATCTGCATATTCTAGTAAATTCTTAACTGAAAAAAATAACTTGGATACTCTTGGTTTAAGAGCTTCCTGAGAGCTTAGAAAAGCAAAAGCAGAAAGAGCCAATTGAAATGCTGTTAAGCCAGGCCTCCTGATTCTCACAGGTGAACGCACATGAGCTTGCAATTCTGAACTACAAAACATATTTCAAGCCATACAGGGAAACAGGGAATCAGTCATGAGTGACAACAGAAAACAAACACATATGCCCAAGACTTAAGATACTGAAATTCTTCAGACATTACTTATAAAATAAGTCAGTTTGAAGTATATAAAGGAATAAGACAGGGAATTGAAGTCATCAACAGTGACAGTATAATATCACAGAAAGATTAGAGATCTTTATAGAAGAACCAAACAACTCAATACAAGAGGGAAAAAGTTCAGTTCAATTCAGTCGCTCAGTTGTGTCCAACTCTTTGCGACCCCATTCACTGCAACTCACCAGACTTCCCTGTCCTTCAGTTTCTCCTGGAGTTTGCTCAAACTCATGTCCATTGAGTTGGTGATGCCATCCAAACATCTCATCCTCTTTTGCCCCTTTCTCTTTCTGCCCTCAGTCTTTCCCAGCATTGGGGTCTTTTCCAGTGAGTCAACTCTTCTCATCAGGTGGCCAAAGTATTGGAGCTTTAGCATCAGTCCTTCAAATGAATATTTAGGGTTGATTTCCTTTAGGGTTGACTAGTTTGATCTCCTTGCTGCCCAAGGGACTCTCAATAGGCTTCTCTAGCACCACAGTTCGAAAGCATCAGTTCTTTGGCATCAGTTCTTCAAGAGTATTAATGATGAGATTAAGAACCTTTTAGTTATACTTAATAATACTATTTTCTGTTTCCCAAGGGCTACAGATTGAAAATTACTGTCATGAACTTTGTGTTTCTACTTTCTCTCTGTACCTCTCCAGGCCAGATGGAGACTACATCTCTTCATTTAATGGTGGAAACACTAAAGGCGTTGAAGGAAATTCAGCGGGACACTTACCAAAATTCTGCCATGAATGTGGGACTAAATACCCTGTAGAATGGGCAAAGTTCTGCTGTGAATGTGGCGTTCGAAGAATGGTTCTGTGAACAGAATCCAAAAAAAGAAAAAGCTTAGTCCTGAATATTATGATTATTGCTGCTTGGACATCTGGAGCACTTCCTCTAGTGATTTCGTGCTAAAATTACTCAAAATACTTTTTTTCAACAGTTTTTGGAGCATAATTCTTTGGCCGTGTAATGTGCGTGTATATATGTGTGTGTACATATACTGTATATAATAAATACCTGGTAACCTAAGCTGTGCCATTCAAGGACATACCTACTTATCAGTCAGAAAATAACTTTAAGTGGAATCATTTACCTTAGGTATACCTTTTCTTTTGTTAAAGTACATTAAGTATACTTCCACAAACAATCCAGCATTAGTGCTTAGTGCTCTAAGCTTTCAGATGATCATTACTTTGAGCAGAACATAAGAATAAACATTTTTTATTATTGACCTATTTTCAGATAGCATCATTGTAGGATGGAATGCTTGAACTTTTGAAACTGAGAGAATATTTTAGTTACAATTAGTTGTGTCGTTTTCCTGTAGAGCTCTTTAATAATTTATAAATATTTTTTAAAAAGAGAGGGAAAAACCCCTATTGCCTATGTTGCTCTTGACTCAGTGTATTAATTCTATAGAAATTTTTACTCAATTCTTTAAAACGTAATTAAGCAGTTCCCTTTTCAGAGACACAAAGCTGAAAATACATATGTTTCTTTTTCTAGTTATAACTGAATGATTATTTTTTTTTGCTCAGTGTATATTAGTTGAACATACATTCTTTCTACTTCTAATTGTCTTCAGATTTCACTTTTGTCCTTTTTTCCCATTATCTCATGTCTGAAGAGTAGTTTGCTACTTCATTTTTGCAGTTTGCAAGTTAATTATTTAATAGAAGATGCACAAAGTTCCTTGCAAAATCTTGCATTTATATCTATGTATTTGAATTTAGAAGAAATTAATGGATTTTAAGATAGATCATCTCACCTAATAAACAATTAACTTCAATAATTAATCGTTAGTGCAGGGCATGAAGGTAAAAAGGATTGAATTTTAATCACTCGAAGTATAGTTATATGTATTTATGGGTAGGTTAAGAGAATGTTAATATTTAATTTTCCCTACTCATGTTTTTCTTCCAGTGTTTAGTGCTGAAGCACCATTTACTTCACAATAAAAAGCCTCTGAAAATGCATTGCTTAATGGATAGCTGCTTTATTATGTAATTAAACATTCACAAAAATGTAATTATACTTTCACCTTTATTTTGACTAAAACACAGCTTTTAATCATTGTCACTTTCAGTGTAACATTGTATTTAGTAGTAAATGCCTTTGGTTGCTTGTGCAGCCAAATTCAGTAATTCAGTAGTTATTTCTGTTGAATCAAACCTAACAAACCTTGATCTTATTATAAAGGTACAAGCAAATCATTTATAGGCAATTTCTAACTTCTTGTTTATGATTCTGATCAACTGTGAGGATCAGCGTAGAAATTTGTGACTTACAGCTTTCTATGAAATTCATTTATACTTAACTTTATAATTTTATTCATTAGTTGTTTTGTTTTGTTTTGTTTGTGTTTTTCATTTGGGCAGAGGATAACTTAGTGGTAATGGAAATTTAGGACTTACCTTATAGTTCCTTTCCTGACTGTCAATAATTTTTTTTCTGGTTGCCTTTATTTAGTCATATTGGCGAAAAGGAATGGTCAGAGGTCAAAAAAACTATACTACAGCTTATTCCATCAACTAGAATAAGCTCTAATAAATTTAGGAGAATAATGTACATATTAGAGTTCCATTTCAATTGTTTATGTTCTTCTGTTCTAATTATTAGAAACCATATAAAGAAAGAACTTTAAACTCTTACTTTATCTAGAATTGAGCACTATGTTCTTCCAAGTATGTTTTTAAAGATCACATAAAAAAAAAAAAAAATCACATAATTTTTGTCTGCCCAAGGAAGGGATAGGTAAATGATCTTAAACAAAGTGGCATATGTTTGTTTCTCACTGAATTTTACTGTAGCAAGTAAATGTTATAATGTACTATGTGGAAATGAGTTGGTAAGAAATCATCTAATCCCAAAACCCAGAGATTGTTATAAACAGTAAGTAGGTGAAATATATTAATGAATTATGAAACATATCGATTCAGTGTATTTAAATGCATTTTTATATTACTTGCATATATTATTTTCGTGTTGATTTGTTGTGCAATAGTTCAGTTTTTAAGAAATTTTCCTAGATCTATGCATCATTTATTTTATTTTTATTTATTTTCACAAGTATTTTCCAGTGTGGTAGAATGAAAAGATGATTTAAACTTAAAACTGTAAAAATTGCTTATATAACATTCTGAAAGTTATTAGCTTGGAAAGTAAGAGGAGTGTGGCTGCTGTTGTCTCTTGTCCGCTCTGTTTTTTTAAATTACAAACAATGTCTTCATTTGTGAACCTATTCAATAAAGACATGAAGCAAAAAAATGCCAGTTGGTTTTCACTGATGTAGTGTCTTTTTTCCAGACACAGGTAGAAAGACAGGAATCTACTGAAATAATAAGAATATATTCAGAGTCAGAATACAGACTTTTTAAATGAGAAAAGAGTTTTCACTGGCAGTTTTTTTATGTGCCGTCAGCTTTTTTTTTTTTTTTGCTGTCAGCTTTTAAGAGGAGTTACTACTGTTTTATTTTGAAGTGTTTTATAACTTCAAAGCATTATAAATCTGTTTCTTCACAAGATTTTTAAGGCATAGAAATTCTCTTTTTAGGCAATAAAATTTAGCAGTTGAAAACATTAGAGAAATGAGGTTAATAAGGAAACACTATGAGCATTTCTAATTAGGTAATATACAGTTCAGTGGCAAAAAGTATTTGTGATGAATACTTAATTAGATATCATATTTAAAGCTTTAAACTGTAGCTGTCTGTAGTGAAAATATTAGACATGTTTAATTTGTACTCAATTTTCCTTAGGCTCGAGGTGGATACTTTCTACCATGAGTAGAAGCTCAGGGAATGGAAAATAATGGAATACATACATAGCTACAGAAAGTCAGCAGGACTCATGTCTTTATTAGCGTTGCACATATATGTATTTTATACGTTAAGTGTATTTTTAGTTTTAAGATGGTTAAGTGTATTTTTAGTACTAAAAATAGATTGATTTGTCCAACTGATTGTGCTGTTGAATATAGTAATGGAGAATCATTGAAACAAAGTTTATAATAGCCATATTCATTTTTATTTTCGTTTAGAAAAATTTTAGTTAAATATTGTCACAATATTTCTATACAACTTTTCTTTTATGTGTGAATTATGTTTTTGCCACTAGAGGGTGCTTTTGGATAATTTAAGATTACTATCCTCTAGTAATGGCCTCTCAGGAATAAGGTGCCGAGAAATATTGAAGGCCGGAGAAGAAGGGGATGACAGAGAATGAGATGGTTGGATGGCATCACCGACTCAGTGGACATGAGTTTGAGCAAACTCCAGGATTTGGTGAAGGACGGGGAAGTCAGGTGTGATGCTGTCCTTGGGATCACAGAGAGTCAGACACACTTAGCGACTGAATGACAAGAATAGCAGTAATAAGTATTTTTTTTTTATTACATGAAATGACAGAAATTTATAAGATGTAGTTTTTTGTTATATATTTTGCTCTGATTTTAATAGCCTATGTGTTTTTTGTTTGTTTTTAAGAAACATAGTTTAGCTTCTTTGGGGCGCCAGCCAGGTGATATTTGATTAAAAAATCTTTCATATTAACACCTCACATAATTTTGTTAGCAAAAATTATGCTTCTCAAGTGTATTACTCATGCACATTACCATATAATTCTTATGCTATTACTTTAGCATTTCATCTTAGGACAGGAAAGCTTAAAGTTATAATCTTTAAGATGTTTTTATTTCCTTTGATCAGCTAACCTTATCTAATGAATGCAAGTGAGATCAATTTATATAGGAGCTAAATAAATGCTTAGACCAAATATTAGATGCACAAAGCTAAAACTTTATAAACATTTTAAAGGATTTTTTTTTTTGGTCTTCATTCTATGAAATGCTGGGAATCAAGAGTTATACGTAAGGTGTGATTTAGTCCCTGTCCTATAGTTGATCATTTATTTGGAGAGGTCATTATATAAACATACAGTTTAGGACAAAACAAAGGATTTTTAATTGAAGTATAGTTGACTTAAAACATTGTGAAAGACTTTAACAAAACTTAATTGTAAAAATACCAACAAAATGCTTTGTAAGTGTTGAAACTTCTTATCACAGGTCATACACTTCACCATTTCCTATTTTTTTTTCTCCTTACCTTGTCCCAGTGCTTAGGAGAAAACTTGCTGGAATAGAAAGAGCTGCAGTACCTTTTAGTGGGTAGAAGTGGTAAAGAGGATATGTGTATGATGAGTGTGCACGCTAAGTCATTTCAGTTGTGTCTGACTGTGACCCCCTTGTAGCCTGCCAGGCTTCTCTGTCCATGGGATTATCCCGACAAGAATACTGGAGTGGGTTGCCGTTTCCTCCTCCAGGGGACCTTGATCCAGGGATCGAAGCTGAGTCTCTTATGTCTCCTGCATTGGCAGGCAGCTTCTTTACCACTAGTGCCGCCTGGGAAGCCCTATGTGTATGGTTGTTGTTCAGTTGCTCAGTGATGTCCGACTCTTTGCGACCCCATGGACTGTAGCATGCCAGGCTTCCCTGTCCTTCACCATCTCCCGGAGCTTGCTAAAACTTATGTCCATTGAGTCAGTGATGCCATCCAGCCATCTCGTCCTCTGTCGTCCCCTTCTCCTGCCTTCAATCTTTCCCAGCATCAGGATCTTTTCTAATGAGTCAGCTCTTCTCATCAGGTGGCCAAAGTATTGGAGCTTCAGCATCAGTCCTAATGAATATGTGTATGGTGGGGTCTATAAAATGGGAGCTGTCAGAGCTGTGAAAAGTGAACTGCTTGGATTGTCCTGAGGACAGAGGACAAATCATCACTGAGTAAAAGTTACTGACAATTGCAACTGTTCAATCTTATCTCACAGAACTCTTCACTTTCACTGTCCTTTTTTTTTTTTTCACCTCTCTACTCAAAGCCTCAGTTTCTATGCCTGTTTTCAATTCGCAACTATGGATAGGAGGCTGCCAGTAGTGGTGAGTATACTTGACAATGAAATACTGATTTTCATTCATTGAATCACCAGTCTTAAAATCTTAAATTATAATACACTTGAAGACTGCCTGGAGCATTAAGATGAATGCCCTTACCCACCGATGGTGGAGATATAAATTTATGATACTTTTTGAAGAAGTTGACTAAATTTTCTTTAAAAGCCTTTAAAATACACATGCCTCATAATCCAGTAATTTTATTCCTAAAATGTGTTTCTTCTTGAAGAAGTAATCTGAAGAAGAATTTTTATGCAGAACACATTTAATAGTACTATTATTTGTAGTGATAAAAATTAATTTAGTAAGTTAATAAAGCATTTTTCAAATAATTTTTAATGGCATGGTGAGGTTATGTTTTGTTATTAGAACAAAAAGCTAGCCTAAAATAGTGAATGTGTGTAAAATACAATTCCAGTTGTATAGAAGATGAGACAGATAAAAGAGCTTTTAAAGTATTTATATTCCTCTTTATATCATGTTTATTTCTACTCTTAAGTAGTTATGATGTCACATATTCTTTATATTTTTGTATTACCAGTTTTTAAATGAATATATAATACTTTAATACTTTTTAATCTTTAAAAAATGAAGAGGTTTATGTTTTTCAGAACCACTCGCATTTGATGATAATTTATGGAAAATCACTACCTCCTCTTTGTTTTCTGATATTCACAAATGTAGTTGATAGCCCTATATTAATAGTAAGTATTAATAATATATTTAAGCTAGTTTCTGTGATACTTTTGTTAAAAGTGGTTTCTGTCAACTCTGCGTAATTTTAATAAGATAATTTTTCTTGAATTTTATTGAATACTCATATTCTGATATAGCCCTCCCTCAACTGTTTTACCACCTATGATTTGAAGAATTTTGGCAAGTATGAGAAATGCAAGTGAATTTTTGATTTATAGAGCTAAAACAAGAATTAAACTTGTTCTAAATGTTTTAGAGTTTTTTTTTTCTTTCTGCTTTTGATCTTTGAGGGGCAGCTATATATACGTTTACTTATTATACTGTAAAATTTTCAAAGTTATCTTATTTCTCCCTCTTGTTATTTTATTCAAGAGGAATACTTTAAGAACCAAGAAGTTTCAATAATATATTTCCATTTTTGCTAATTTTCCCAAACTTAGGAGTCCTAATAAGGAAAAAAACTCATATGGACCACACAGGAAGCATCAGAAATTCTTCATTTTGAACACTAATCCTTCAAGGGTGATTTCCCTTTAAAAACTTGCTATTTAGTTAACTATTACAATTTGAAAATTTAAACCTAAAAGTTTGTTTTCCAATCTCTTACTATAGACAAAAGCAAAGCACCATTTGAATGAGCAACATGTGTTCTAGATCAGCTCTGCATTCTTGGTGAGGCTCTGTATTCTCACGGTCTTTGTTTTTGATGAACAGTGTTATGGTTCTCCCTCTGGTGTTACTAGAAAGATTGTTTGTCACTGATGCAGTTACCAGAAAGCTGTTATGTGAGGAGGGGCTTATCACTTACTGCCTTAGATACTTTATTTAACTAAACTTTGAACAATATTAGAAGTTAAACTGCTTAAAACATATCTAGTAGTGAAAAATTGTCTTGATCTATTTTAAACCTGAGTTTTCTTACAATCTAAGGGTCATTTGTCATGTTTGTGGCTAGCATCTTTTGAAAACCCTGTTTGGTAAATTTTCTCTTTCAAAATCTTAGCCAGAATGTAGTTTCCCACTCTTTCTTGCAGCTACGGAGTAGATATGTAACCTTGGAACTATGGAACAGACTGCGATTCTGAAACAAACAATGTGAGGAAGCAGACACTGTAGTATGCATCTGTTTTCTCTTGAGGATGGTGGTGAGACACTGGGCTTTGAAGGCAATTGTGACAGCGTCAAGAAGTGACACCCGTTTTGCAAGATGCGACCTGTTACTCGTTGACTCTGAACCAGTGACTACGCCAAGGGAAAAAGCAGGAAGAACACACTGATTTATGTGAGGAAGTCAAATGACATCAAATGAATTAAAGGTAACGGGTTATTAAAATATCAGTGTTGAATGATGCTTTTGCAAAGGTAACTGGGATTCCTTCTTACTTTTTATGTTTGTATACACAGTATCTGTGACAGCAGCCCTGGAGCCCAGAGCTTCCAATTTAAGTCCAAATACTAAATGATTTTAAGTTGTTTTACTTTTAATTTTAAAGTCACATGTCCCCATGGTGGCCCTTTAGCTGACTGTCCTCCACTGAAGTAGTCTTTCATTATATGGGCATTGTTTCTGGCTGAACAACTGCCTAAATTGATTAGCTGGCTCTTCCAGAGATTTCTGTGAATTATCCAGTAACTTTTAATAAATTCCTTTTTGCTTAAACTAAGTAGGCTGGGATCTGTTATTTGAACTCAAAATGTTTTCAGTGGTAAAATTTAGTATGACTTTGTGCTTCCCCTTCATAATGCCAATACTATTGAGAAAAGTGCTTAAAACCATGTTCTACAACAGGAAATCTTCAGTACATTGAGTTAAGACACCTTTCCTCATCCCACTCGTTGGTGTGAGATAATTACAAACTGAATTTTAAGAAATATACTTTAAGTTAATATAATTATATTCATCTGCCAGGCCCAATTTGAGGCTTATCAGTAATGCATGTAAAATCTTTGCCACAAATGTCTGACACTGAAGTTTTTATATAATTTTAGATATATGTACATGTTATATATTCCTCAAATATTTAGCTGCTATTGATGTGCCAGGCACTGATCTAGGGGCAGTGAACCAACCAGTCAAAAGCCCCTGCCCTTTTGAGGTTCACATTCTAGTGGATGAAGATTGACAATAAAGAAGATAAATCAATATATTTTACATTAGAGTGTGATGAGTGTTATGGAGAAGAAGTGGGGAAGAGGTGGTTAGAATGAGACTGGTTGGAGAGTGGAAGTGGGTCTCAGTTTTAAGTAGGGTTTGAGGGATGATGGCATGAGAAAGTGACATTTGAGCATACAACATACAGAGGGCTGAGCCCTTATTGGTTATTCTTTTTGTTTACTTTGTTGAAATTGTTTACTGGGTTTAAGTGCTCTGTGTTATGAGCATTTAATATCTTGAAGCATGTAAGTGGACAGCAGAGGAAAGAGATTTCATGCAGAAGATAAAAAAAGACAAAGGCTCTAAGGTAGGACCCCTGTAACTGTGGAATGGTGTGAGCCAAGAACAAAATATTAGAAACTTAAAGTTCCCAGATTGTTCATGCTGTGGAGGCCACTAAAATGGTTTTGACTTACTTACAGGAACAGGGAGTGATGTGATCTGGTTTAAACGTATAATCTGAATGTGTGTTCTTTGGCCCTGAATATGTATTCTGTGGGTTTTCCCCGTGGCTCAGTGGGTAACGAATCTACCTGCAGTGCAGGAGACACAGGCAGATGTGAGTTCGATCCCTGGGTCGGGAAGATCCCCTGGAGAAGTGCATGGCAATCCACTCCAGTACTCTTGCCTGGAGAATCCCAAGGACAGAGGAGCCTGGTGGGCTATAGTCCATAGGGTTGCAAAGAGTCAGACACGACTGAAACAACAGCACGCACACACAGCCCTTAAGTTAGTGAGAAATAAAAGGTAAAGTTGATATACATTCTACCCTAAAATGTCACATAAACTTATTTTTTACCTTCCCTTAACATTTGACTTTCAGGAAAGAATTACCTGATACAAGTTACAGTTGAAACAAACAGAAACTTTCCAACCCCACCTGAGTATAACACAGAAGGAGCAGTGTCCTCATTTTGCAAGACTTCCCTACAGTTCTCTAATCTCTGTTCATTAAAGTTGAAGCCTGATTTCCTTATTGACTCAACTATTTTCTCCTACTTGGGGAGGCAAAGTTTAGTCATTAAGTTTCAGTGCAGTTCAGTCACTCAGTCATGTTAGACTCTTTGTGACCCCATGGACTGCAGCACGCCAGGCTTCCTTGTCCATCACCAACTCGCTGACCTCACTCAAACTCATGTCCATTGAGTCGGTGATGCCATTCAACCATCTCATCCTTTGTCGTCCCCTTCTCCCGCCTTCAATCTTTCCTAGCATCAGGGTCCTTTCCAATGAGCCAGCTCTTTGCATCAGGTGGCCAAAGTATTGGAGTTTCAGCTTCAGCATCAGTCCCTCCAGTGAATATTCAGGACTGATTTCCTTTAGGATAAACTAGTTGGATCTCCTCGCAGTCCAAGGGACTCTCAAGATTCTTCTCCAACACCACAGTTCAAAAGTATCAATTCTTTGGTGCTCAGCTTTCTTTATAGTCCAACTCTCACATCCATAAATGACTACTGAAAAAATCATAGCTTGACTAGATGAATCTTTGTTATCAAAGTAATGTCTCTTCTTTTTCATATGCTGTCTAGATTGATCATAGCTTTTCTTCCAAGGAGCAAGTGTCGTTTTAATTTCATGTCTGCAGTCACCATCTGCACTGATTTTGGAGCCCCCCAAAATAAAGTCTGTCACTGTTTCCATTTTTTTCCTCATCTGTTTGCCATGAAGTGATGGGACTGGATACCATGATCTTAGTTTCTGAATGTTGAGTTTTAAGCCAACGTTTTCACTGTCCTCTTTCACTTTCACCAAGAGGCTCTTTAGTTCTTCTCTACTTTCTGCCATAATGGTGGTGTCATCTGCATATTTCTCCCGGCAATCTTGATTCCAGGTTGTGCTTCATCTAGCCTGGCATTTCTCATGATGTACTCTGCATTTAAGTTAAATAAGCAGGGTGACAATATGCAGCCTTGATGTACTGCTTTTCCTACTTAGAACCAGTCTGTTGTTCCATGTCCAGTTCTAACTGTTGCTTCCTGACCTACATACAGGTGTCTCAGGAGGCAGGTCAGGTGGTCTGGTATTCCCATCTCTTTAAGAGTTTTCCACAGTTTGTTGTGATCCACACAATCAAAGGTTTTTGTGTGATCAATAGAGCAGAAGTAGGTGGTTTTCTGGAACTCTTTGGCTTTTTTAATGATCCAACAGATGTTGGCAATTTGATCTCTGGTTCCTCTGCCTTTTCTAAATCCAGCTTGAAATCTGGAAGTTCACGGTTCACGTAGTGTTGAAGTCTGGCTTGGAGAATTTTGAGCATTACTTTGCTAGTATGTGAGATGAGTGCAATTATGTGGTAGTTTGAGCATTCTTTGGTATTGCCTTTCTTTGGGATTGAAGTGAAAACTGACCTTTTCTAGTCTAGTGGCCACTTCTAAGTTTTCCAGATTTGCTGACATATTGAGTGCAGCACTTTCACAGCATCATCTTTTAGGATTTGAAATAGCTCAACTGGAATTCCATCACCTCCACTAGCTTTGTTCGTAGTGATGCTTCCTAAGGCCCACTTGACTTCCCATTCCAGGATGTCTGGCTCTAGGTGAGTGATCACACCATCATGGTTATCTGACTCATGAAAACCTTTTTTGTATAGTTCTTCTGTGTATTCTTGCCACCTCTTCTTAGTATATTCTGCTTCTGTCAGGTTCCTACCAGTTCTGTCCTTTATTGAGCCCATCTTTACATGAAATATTCCCTTGGTATCTCTAATTTTCTTGAAGAGATCTGTAGTCATTCCCATTCTATTGTTTTCCTCTATTTCTTTGCACTGATCACTGAGGAAGGCTTTCTTATCTCTCCTTGATATTCTTTGGAATTCTGCATTCAAATGGGTATATCTTTCCTTCTCTCTTTCGCTTTTTGTTTCTGTTCTTTTCTCAGCTATTTGTAAGGTGTCCTCTGACAACCATTTTGCCTTTTTGCATTTCTTTTTCTTGGGGATGATCTTGATCACTGCCTCCTATGCAATGTCATGAACCTCTGTCCATAGTTCTCCAGGCACTCTGTCTATCAGATCTGATCCCTTGACTCTGTTTGTCGCTTCCACTGTATAATCATAAGGGATTTGATTTAGGTCATACCTGGATGGTCTTGTCATTAAGTTTCCCTTCCTAATGTAGTACCTGATATTCATAAACTTACCTTTCATCAATGTAAAATCATCTCAATATAACCTTCAAGTATAATGGACAAGAGATCCTTCTAAGACACCATGAAAGGAAGGATGGAGGATTAATAAAAGATGCATGTGGATTAGAACTGGAACATCTTTAGGTCCTGAGGAAGCTGTCAGGGTTGGTCCCTCTGCCAGGCTGTATGCTTCTCTTACTCATCCGCATACTTCTCTAATTGTGTATCTTCTTCACTCACTACCTGTTCCCCCATTCTTTAAATTTGCCAGTGCTCAACTTAATAAAACCTTAAAAACATTCTATTTCAGTCTTACTTTGGGTAAATTTATTTGAGATTGTGGCTCAGATTTCTGGAACAGGGCACCTTAACTAGTTCATTTTCTCAAGCTGTGTGACATTTATCGCAGATTGTTAGTCTCTCATTAATTGTACTTCGGGCAGATGCCCTAGAGGGCCCCATTGGGTGGGTTGAGAGGCATGACCTCACACGGCTAAGAACACTTAGCAGAAGTCATGGCTGGTACAGACTTCCTTAAAGCAGGTGTGGATGTGTCAGGGAATGGCTGACATATTTAGAAAAAGTATTTGATTATAATAGCCTTCATTTAAAACATTTTTTTTAATTGGAGGATAATTGCTTTGTGTAGGTTTCTGTTGTATAACAATGTGAATCAGTCATAAGTATGCATGTGTCCCCTCCCTCTTAAGCCTCCTTCCCGACCCACCCCCGGCACACCCCCTCTAACCCGTCAGAGAGCACCAGGCTGAGCTCCCTGCATTATACAGTAACTTCCCACTAGCTAGCTATTTGACATGTGAAGGTGAAAGTAAAAGTTGCTCAGTCGAGTCCAACCTTTGCGACCCCATGAACTATACAGTCCATGGAATTCTCCAGGCCAGAACACTTGAATAGGTATCCTTTCCCTTCAGGGGATCTTCCCTACCCAGGGATCGAACCCAGGTCTCCCACATTGCAGGTGGATACTTTACCAGCTGAGCCACAAGGGAAGCCCAGCCACAAGGAAAGCCCACTTTACATATGTTAATGTATAAATTTCAATGCTGTTTTCCCAATCCCTCCCACCCTCTTTTTTCCCCTCTGTGTCCTCAAGTCCAGTCTCTACGTCTGCGACACTATTCCTGCCCTACGAATGGGTTGATCAGTACCATTTTTCTAGATTCCATATATATGCCTTAATACATGATACTTGTTTTTCTCTTTTGGACTTAACTTTACTCTGTGTAACAGGGTCTAGGTTTGTCCACCTCAGTTCAACTGGCTCAAATTTGTTGCTTTTTATGACTGAGAAATATTCCATTGTATAGCCTTCAAAGTAGCAAATTTGAAAAACTGAAGTGAAATGTTTTATGTAGATATTTGTTAATAGCTATTAGTATTAATCTAGTGCAAAGATTCTAAGTGACAGTAGAGAGACAAACCTCTTGGAAATTTGTGTCCAAATTTTGTGATGATGGAAGTAGAGCAATAGTTTACAAAAGCAGATACATTATACCTGTTTTTTTAAATAATACCTCAAAAAGTAAAGCCTGATGGAATTTTAGCTACTGGGACTGTGCTGAAGGTAAATGAAGAATTTTAAAACGTGAGATCTTAGAAATTTTTACCTTCATGGAAAACGTGATTTTTATTTACAGCTGATAGAATTTGGAAGAACTTCATAAGGAGTAAGACCATAATGACCGATAGCATGAAGATTTCATGGATAGAGTACCATAAAGACCATCCAAATTTTAATAGAGGATGTGTGTTTCCACAGAAAAATTTACAGTAGATTTGATGAAATGTCCTTCTTAAACTGACTGTAAATGAAAGGATGGCTAAAAGAAAAGAAACACTTCTAGTTGTGATAGAACTATCTTAATCCTGAAAGGAATATCTCTTACTTCAGTAAATTCCTTTAAAGCTTGTTTTAAAAGACTCTTAACTGAGTCTCTTTGTATAAAGTAATATTCCTCTAAGTGTGCTAGGTTCGTGGTTTTTACATAAAAGTGTTCTGTAGTCAGTTTTGGAAATGGTATCTTGATGTTAAACTTTTTTAAAAACTTTATGAGTTTACAGAGCTTTTAATATATGAATTGTGGATCTCCAAGAGAAAATGATCTGATCTCAGAACTCAGGTTTGTTTCTTTTTTTTTCAGAATCTATAGAGGGTTTCTTGTGACAGTCTTTAAAAAGTGCTGATTTAAGGCATCCACATACATATCTGAAAGACAGTGTCCATTGAAATGAAACAAATCTAATTAGGGGATAGAAATAATAAAAAAATGTAGTATCCAAGATCATTACTAACCAACCTGCCGTGTCTTTACTTACCTTGCTAGTAGCTAGGAAACAAGAGAAATACAATCATAAAAGCCTGGTGGTTTTTTCCATGAATTTGACACACTATGCTGAATAAGAATTTTGGGGTGTGAGTTTTCTCTCCAATTCAATTCTATCATAAACAAATGATAAAAATGAAAGTCAGTAGTTAAAAAGGAGGAAAATTTTAATAATTTTTAATGAATTTTAAAATAATCACTCCTTATTTTGTCACAATCTCAACCTTGTTAGGAACATTATAGACAGCCTTCATGGAAACACTTTCAAGAACACGTTTAAAAGTTTCCCTTTTGAAGCTTAAAATGTCCTTTTCATAGCTGATGGTTTACCAACAGCGCTGCTTCGTCAGGGTGGAGGTGTACCACATAGTTGACCTGTTTTGTGGTGGATGGAAACATAGCCTTCTTTGATAAGTCTGTCTGGAGGAAAAGCTTGGTGGAGAATCAGTTGCTCCCAAAAAGTGTTAGTAAACTCCCTTTTCTGGAATTAATAATAAAAACCAAAGAGAAAACTTAGTTGGCTCACCGCCTCATTACCGGGAATCAGTGAATATATACAACTGTGTGTACAACTCGATACAGCCGTCTGCTCCAGTGAGGAGGAAACTCTGTGTGGGTTGGGGACCATGAGAAAGAGAAGCTGAGAGACAGACGTGAACTGAGAGGAAGGTCTTATTGAGGATGGCACCTGAGCATTGTCTGTAGATTAAATAAGTCAGTCAGCTCTGAACCAGGTGATGATGAGACCACAGTGGCTATTTTAGAACACTTGGCCCGCCTAGAATAGTGTTTTCAGTTTCCTTTGTAAGTGAAGACTATTGGCAAATCTAAGCCTAGAAGGATTTGCCAATAGTCTTCACTTATAAAAATGGAAGATGCCTGCCTTATAAGCTAGTTTTCAGGCCCTGACAAAAACAGGCAGTAAAGTAGTATTCCTATTCTTACGTAGTTTGGGTCCCCAGTCTCATGTACATTCTTGACAGTTAAGAGGTTAAAGACTATATTTCAATGGAAGTGAAAAATCAAATAGTGGTGCCATATTAAAAATCTTGGGCTTAAAAACTTGTTTTGGAGGACTTCCTTGGTGACCCAAGGGTTCGGACTCTGCACTTCCACCACAGGGGGCCCAGCTTCAGTTCCTCATGGGGGAACTAAGATCCCATAAGCCACATAGCATGACCAAAAAAAATCCTGTTGGGATTAATTAAATGAATCTGACAGTGTTAATACATAGGTCATTTATTATCAAAGGAGAAATGTTATCCAAAGTAAGCAATTGTAGTACTGTATGAAAATATTTTTATATACAGATATTGTGTCAAAATTAAATATACACATTCCATTAATTAAAAGGCCAACATATATTATTCTCTTAAAAATATACTTCCCGAATTGCAAACTCATGTAGACAAATTTTATTACACATAAATGACAAAAGTAACCCAGTGCTATGGTTTAGCATCCTTAGGACAGGTGACTTTCTGTTTTGTGAAACTATTCATTATTTTAATTTTAAAACATCTGTAATATCATTTATCAAAGGCACTGTGTTATACATTCATGTTTAATTACATCTCTTAATATCTTTCAATTACCTTGGACTCCTTGATGCTACTGCTTCTTTATATGACTCATTCTCATGGGCCTTATCCATATCTCACTGTTAACTCTGAAACATTTCCAGCACAGACGAGAAAAATTTCTACTCTCATTGCAGCATACTGATGCATAATGGGCATAAAACTATATATTTTGGTAATAATGAAATGTTAATTTTTAATCCTCATAACCTTTATATACTTCACAGAATTTATATATCTTCTGAAAATTTTAAACACATTTAAAAAGTATTATTGCAACTAATACCTTATATGGATTGTCTTAAAAAAAAAGGTTCAGAATTAATACCAATTAATATATGTCCTCATACATGTGAAATAGTTTTGTTGATTGCAGCATTTGGTTTCCATTGTTTAGGTCCATCTTCTGGAACTACAGTAAGGATTTCTCAGTTGCTGTAATCTGTTTTAACCAGGATGCATTCAGTAACTTCCAGGAGGCGTTCTGCCTTCGAAAATTGCATGAGCAGATAGATTCTTGGAGAATACAAATAAAACTCAAGGTTTTATATTGCTACTCCATATTTTCAATGTTCTTTAATGCCCCTCAAAATTTTATTCCAACAAGTTTTTATCTTTTGTAGTAGTATCTTTAGGAAACACAGGTCATTCTGTTTTTTCTGTTCCTTTAAAGATTTATTCTCTTCCTAGAGAAATACATAAAAAAAGTTTTTAAGTGCACATTTTAATAAAAATACACATTGTAAAACATTTAGTCTTAGTTTCCACTATACTAGGTTATATTAAAAATTTGGTAATTAAAAAGAAGAATTTTGGGACTTCCCTGGTAGTCCCAGTGATTAAGACTTTGCCTTCTAATATAGGGTGTGCACGTTTGATCTCTGGTTAGGGAGCTAAGATCCTACAAGCCTTGTGGCCAAAAAACCAAAACATAAAACAGAAGCATTATTGTAGCAAATTTAAAAAATGGTCCATGTCAAAAGAATATTTAAAAAAGGAGAATGTTGAATGACATTTTAAAAAAATTATGGTTCCTAGCTACAATCATTGATGTGTAGGATATACAAGGTTGTTACGATTTAAAATTTAGGATTAAAGAGCCATGTCAGGTGGCCACCATTTTTAGCAATGCAACATAAGTGGACATAAGAGTGCTGTTTAAACTTTTGTGAGAAAGATCTGTACATTATTCAACTGAGTTTTTTTTTTTTTACAATGGAGAAATATTTTTATGGAAGAAATAATTAATACTGAAAATATTTATTTTGGCAAAGATGATTAATAAGAATATACCCAATTAAGTTTGTTCCCTAGTCTTCACTAGAGAATGGAAGATGTCTGCCTCATAAGCTAGTTTTCCTACTCAGTCAAAAATCTTCAAAAGGGCTACTTGTACAACCTACAGAAAGTGGAGAAAGAGACACCTCAGATATAATAGACATAGAAAAGAATAGCGATGCGTATCCTCAGTTATATTTTCATGAGTCCCAGAGATGTGGACTCTGGATGCCTGAGAAGTGAGTTACTACAGGGTAATTTCTTCATTTCAATAACAACCGATTATTAGGTGTTTCCTAGGTCAGGTACTGTGCTCAGTGCTACACATATATTATTTCATTTTATCTACTTAGTAACTATAAGATTGGTAATTTCACCTTTCACATTTGAGGAAACTGAGATGCAAAGAGGATAAGTAATCTGCCATGGTCATATAATCAAGTAAATATAATAGATTGGGTCTTGAGCTTGTTTGTCCTATTTTTAGTGTGGTCACATTCAGATTTCTTTCAATTATATATTTAGTAACACTAACACATACTCTTAAAATAATTCATTTACAAGATTAGAGGACAGATTTCAAAGGTAAATATGAAGCAGGATTTCTAATATTCTTTGTATTGAGGATCCCAGAACATTTGTTTGTTTGTTTGTTTTTGAGGCAAGGAGTATGACTTTATTTTGAAAGTCAGAAGACCACGAAGATGGCTCTGTCATCTTCAAAAGGGCTACCTGTACAACCTACAGAAAGTGGAGAAAGGGACATCTCAGATGTAATAGAGATAAAAGAGAGTAGCTCTGCGTATCCTCAGTTATATTTTTGTGAGTCCCTGAGTTGTGGACTCTGGATGCCTGAGAAATGAATTAATGTCTTAATTAACTAATGTCTCAGGGTTTGGATGCCAGATTCCTTTACAGAACAAAGAGGGAGGGGTGTGAGGAAGTAAAATAAAAAAGTCATATGCCAAAACATCTTTAAAAAGTATAAACTGAAGTTTATGTGACTAGCAGACTTGAAATACATAGACATGAACATTTCATGACTTTTCTACATAGACCAAGACTAAGCATTCATTAAAAAGACAAACATGATTTTATGTCTGTAATTTCAGGAACACAGGTGTTACCTCCTTTTTCTAAACTTTCTTTCCAAATTCCCTTAGCCAGAGGCACTCAGTATATTGATACTACTCAGGTATTCATTTCAACTATTCCACTTCAGGTTGGAATACCTAGGGTTTCCTGAGTCCCAGGGTGTGCAGACTCACTCTGCTTCTCTAAGAGGAGTAAGGGATTTCCATACTCCTATCCTGGGCTGGGAAGATCTCCTGGAGAAGGGAGTGGCAACCCATTCCAGTATCCTTGCCTGGAAAATTCCATGGACAGAGGAGCCTGGTGGGGCTACAGTCCATGGAGTCGCAGAGTCAGACACGACTGAATGACTAACACACACAGAGTGGTCAAATAACATAATAATGGAAATGTGATAAAAGAATCTATCACTCTCATGAACCAGGTGTGTTCATTTTTCCATGCCTCATTCTAGTTAATATATCATTGTCACATTTAGTGAAATATGCCTTTTCATTCATAAATATTTTGCATATTGCTATATAATTTTATGCAACAAGCTAATAGAATGTGTGTACATATAGAGTATTCATGTACTATTTCACATATACAGTATATAGTGTATGGGCTTCCCTGGTGGCTTAGTGGTAAAGAATATGCCTGCCAATGCAGGAGACATGAATTCAGATCCTGGGTCAGGCAGGAAGATCCCCTGCAGAAAGAAATGGCAACCCACTCCAGTATTCTTGCCTGGGAAATCCCATGGACAGAGGAGACTGGCAGACTATATAGTCCATGCGGTTGCAAAAGAGTCAGACATGACTTAGCAACCAAACAACAACACTAATATATTGTATAATCTATGTGAGTAAAATAGATTTAAAAAGGGTCCTTATTTTTAATATGTATTCCTTCACTAAGGTCGCTTTTTTTATTTGTATCTTGTTTTCTAGTTTATTTTTTTCTATATAGTTTGGTCATGTTCTTTGCCTATTACCTATTGAGGTTTTAATTTTCTTTGTTAAAAAATCAATGCTCTGATATTTTCCCTAGCTTCTTTAATTTTAAAATAGTGGTTTTTTAAAATGCAGTTTAAAGAGATCCAATTTCTAAGTCGTATCTCCCTTTTCCTTTTACCAATATTATAATGACTATTTTCAAAACCAACCATATAAAAGGAAACAGTTCAAAGAGAAACATTCAGAAATTGTTGAGCAAAAAGCTGATAAAAAAGATGTCTGCCTTCACCCTCTGCCTTCACATTAGCCTCTGCTGATTTGCATGGTCTCCAGCCCATGCGTGCGTATGTGCTCAATCACTCAAGTTGTGTCCGACTCTTGTGACCTCAAGGACTGTGGCCTGCCGTGCTCCTCTGTCCATGGGATTCTTCAGGCAAGAACACTAGAGTGGGCTGCCATGCCCTCTTCCGGGGATCTCCCTGACCCAGGGATCGAACCTGCAGTCTCATGTCTCCTGCGTTGGCATGCAGGTTCTTTACCACTAACGTCACCTCAGAAGCCCCCTCATGCCTGTAGACAGTACCAAACTACTAAAATGACATCATAGAACACGGAGTTGGGAAGAGAGGTGCACACTGGCTCCAGCCCACAACCAAAGGTTACAGAGCGCAGCTTTGGGGAAAGGCCTGGCCTTCCAACCCTTCTGATCCATTTATTTTGAAAGCTCGTTGTGTATGAGGACTTCTACTTTGTTGTTTCCTTAACAGGGCTGATCTTTATCAGGATGCTGGAGTTATTTCAAGCTGTTGAAGGCAAACATCTGGAGGGTGCAATAACTCTTACCAAATTCTTAGTGGGTTGGGCTTCACCCAGGGAAGGGGGTTTTCTTCCTTTACCCTTAAAAACAAAGTCATAATATTGATTATTAGTCCTTTATTACTTCTTCCATTATTATAACTGCTAAATTTCATATTACCTTCGGCTCATCTAATCTACTTGAGAATCTATATATTGTTAGTATGGCAGAATACTAATTTCACTTAGAAATATTATCAAATATCAGGGAAAAGGGAGAAACAAGAAAGGTTAGGTTAGTCCTCCAAATAACCTAGACTCATAATTTTGCAGATGTGTCCAGCACTGTGTTAATTGCTGTGAGGTCTGAAAAACAAACATGGAAGGGTATACTCACAGAGACAAAACTAGAATTTCAATCAACATGAAAATAATATTGCACTAAGTTGTTAAATCCTAACCATAAATTTTATTAAACTTTACCCATCAGAAGCAAGGTGAAATGCACAATAGTAAAAAGTTTGTAGCATGCCTGACTCATGAAGAAAATTCAATGTAGTTGACCATCTTTAACATCTTGTCTTCTCATTACAAGAAAAAGCTGGATTGTATCAGTTAATTTTGTAACCATTTTAATATCAAGATTTTAATTTTCATGTTATTTCTCTAAAATTAGTTGATTTTGGAACATGGTGATCCATGCAAAGTTCCTCACATGAGAGAAAGAAGTGCAAACATACAGCATACCTATGACCTTTAACCCTTCTATTCGAAGAGGTGATATTGATAGTTTGCTCTTTTCAGTTAAGCCCTGACTTGAAACTTATACTCAACATAAGGCGTTACTAAGCAATTGCATTTGTAAGCAACATGAAATGAACTTCCTATTCCTGCATAAGATAGTACAGTAATCCTTCTGTATTTGTAGGGGGATTGGTTCTGGGACCTGGGTGGATACCAAAATCCAAGGACAGATGCTCAAGTTCCTTATATAAAATAGCATTGAATTTGCATATAACCAGGCACATGCTCCTGTAGACTTGAAATCGTCTCTAGATTACTTATAATACCTAATACAGTGTAAATGCTGTGTAAATAGTTGTAAACACAATGTAGATGTTGCATAAATAGTTGTAAATGTGGCTCGACAAATTTTAAGTTTGGCTTTTTGGAAGTTTCTGGAATTTTTTTTGAATATTTTTGATCCACAGTTGGTTGAATAAGAGAATGCAGAACCAATGGATATGACAGGCTGACTGTACCTTTTTTTTTTTTAATGTCGTCCTCCTTATTTTTTTGTTTTTTAAGTGTAGAATAATTGCTTTACAATGTTGCATCAGTTTCTGCCAAACAACGTGAATCAGTCATAATTATATTTTTATATATATGCACACATATATATCCCCTCCCTCAGAAGCCTCCCTACCCCTTCCCATCCCACCCTTCTAGGTCATCACAGAGTGCCAGACTTGGGCTCCCTGTGTTGTATCGAAGCTTTCCACTAATTACCAGTTTGACACATGATAGTGTATATATGTCAATGCTACTTTCTCAATTAGTCCTTCCCTCTCCTTCTCCCGCTGACTGTAATTTAAATCATTATAAATAAGGATTAAGAGCTGAAATATAAGCTCTTCATGAATCTTAAACTTTGCCTTGAAGGATGTATAGATAGAACAGTAGAGATCAGATGTATAGAAAACAGAAGAAATTCTATATAAGAAGTTAACATGAATAAGGGGACAAGACTGGAAATAAGCTTGGCAAAAACACACCACCAGGAGGAGGCTGGCTTGCATGAAGTAAATAACCATAATGATAAATGAAGTAGTCCAACTTATTAAGGTCCAACATGTATTTTCATCACTGTCTATAGGGCTTAAGGACAATCTTGCCATTTTACCTTCTGTGGGCAACTACTAGTATTAAAATTTTTTTTAAACAATCCTTTTTCTATCATAAAAATGTTAACTTTTTAAAATATATAATAAACATTTTGGCATATTGGCTTTATATGGCAGCTAGTAAAATTCCTAAGGAGAGAGTAAAGTAATAATAGTAATAATAAAAATTTATTGAAACTTTTTAGTACTAAGCAGGTTTCCCAGGTGGCTCAGTGGTAAAGAATCCACCTGCAATGCAGGGGATATGGATTTGATCCCTGGGTCAGGAAGACCCCCTTAGAGCAGGAAATGGCAACCCACTCCAGTGTTCTTGACGGGATAATCCCATGGATAGAGGAGGCCTGGCAGGCAATAATGCATGGGGTTGCAAAGAGTTGGACATGACTGAGCTCGCATGCATTCATGCTATATGAATTATATCATTTAACACTTAACCTTTTCAACATCCTATAGTGTAGATACTATATTTTTCTCCACTTCGCAGGTGAAAGAAATTGTTGTCTAGTCCCAAGGTAATGTCTTCCATATTTTGTTTTGTTGGTTACATTTCATAACTGCTAGTAGAGAAGTAGAAAAAATTAGCCCTGTACTTATCAAAATTATTGAGGCAAAAAACCTGAAAATTGTTGGACATAAATACACTCAAATTTTATATAAAAAGATATTTGTTAAATATTTGATTAATTTTTATAGGTTATGAGTTCTTACAAATGTGTACATAAATGGGTTAAAATTAAGATATTTTAGAAATAAAAATTTACCATCTTCATCCAACTTATCACCCTAGCCTCCTTGAAAATTACTATGGCAATATGAAGTGAAAGCCACTCAGTTGTGTCTGACTCTTTGTGACCCCATGAATTATGCAGACCATGGAATTCTCCAGGCCAGAATACTGGAGTGGGTAGCCTATCCCTTCTCCTGTGGGATTCCTTCTTCCCGGCCCAGGAATCGAACCGGGGTCTCCTGAATTGAAGGAGGGAAGCCCATGGCAATACTATTTATTAGTTTCTTTCATGTATTTGTTATCCTTTTTTAATTGAAGTATAGTTGATTTACAGTGTTGCCCTTTTTTATTTTTAGTTCCCTTTTATAAATGATTTCTTTGCCCTAGCCAAGAGAGGAATAGGTACTTTATAAGTTGAAATTTTCCTCTTCTAGAATTGAGTAAATGCATTTTAGTTTTCTTATAAGCACTTAGATTTCTCTGCTAATGCTTATGATCATCAGAGAATACTAGGATCCTATCCCTGGAGGAGTTTATATTTTGGTTCAAAGTAAATAGTCCTCAGCTTACCTTGCTGGTGCAGTTTAGCAGTGTCAATGTGCCCTGTGAAACTGTTGATAGGTGAAGCTTGAAATCGTCACTGATATTCATTTTAAGGAATTGCTTCAACTTTCGAGCAGCACGATTCAAAAATGAAGCTTCCTATTATAAAAAAAACATCAGAAGGGCTGTGGTTCAAATAAAATATTAAGAAGTAATAAGCTTTTCTAAAGAGCCTAGAGCCAGAACTGTATTGCTAAATAATGCCCCACCTCCACCCCACTTTTCTTCTATTCCAGTTAATCACATGACTGATGAGCAACTAAACTGAAACTGTTTAGCTCCCAGGTGATAGCCTCAAGTGCCTAGAACTCAGTTTAATGATTATGTGACACTTTAAACTCTTTTTTTTTGTTATGTATGATCTTATCGCTTATGAGTAAGCACATAACAAGTTTATTCAGTATTAAACAAGATAACTAAAGGAGAGCGCTTCTGAAAGCAGCAGTAATAAAAGGTATGTGTGATTTTTATTATTATTATTTTTGCCCCTTTGGCGATATGGATGAATAACTGGCAATAATAAAGGGCCTATTTGCCCAAAACAAGTTTTCAAAAATAGGAATTTTTTTTGGAATTTATGGATACACTCAAATGCCATGAGGTTAACTCAGTTATTGTGAGTTTCCAAAAGGCTTGAATAGCACACTAGTTTCTGAAGAAAGAGATGACACAAACTTTTATTCAAAATTCTGTAAATTGTAACATTACACCAAATAGAGGAGGTAATGATTTGAAGATAAGAAAATATTGAAAGAAAAAATTTAAAAATGCCTACAACTAAATTATGCCCATTAATTATGTCTGTATATGCAAGCAATCATTCTGACAAGCATTTTCCTGAATAAATGTTTCAGAACGGAGAGGTATATCTTTGAATTCAGCAGTTCTACTGTTTTCAAGGTGAAAAATGAAATGCTAAAATTGAAAGGAATATTTATCAAATAAGCATAGGAAAATTTGTAAAATAAAAGTATAAAAGACCACAATATAACAATATATCAATGGGAATTGTCAGGTTAGAACCAAAAGACTATGTCATTAATAATCAATATAATAAACAGATACAGGAAATATAAACTTCTATGATATCAAGCTCAAATGACATATAAATTCCAAATAATTATCATTACCTTATTATCATCACATGAATGTTTTTTAAAAAAGTTAGGTTCGTTATTCAGGCAATTGCTATCAAAGTTTATCATGTTGTCCTGTAATAAATAATATAAAATAATATGGTTAAACTGGGGACCTTTCTAGTATGTTGTAATTATAAAAATAACAATGTTATAATATTTGGTATTTATATGTGCATTTTTAGGAAAACAGCCTGGCTCAGCTGACTAGGCAGAATAGTTTTCTATAATTGAAGAATAAACAAGTATATACACAAACCCTTAAAAAGAGCTTCCCTAGACTCCATAGTTTAATTCAAGAAATGAGAGAAACTGGTTCTTGGGAGGGGGTAATGAAAGTATCTATTTTAGTAGTTGTACTATATAGGAGTTGTACTATATGGGAGAAGGGAATGGCAACCCACTCCAGTATTCTTGCCTGGAGAATTCCATGGACAGGGGAGCCTGGCAGGCTGCAGTCCATGGGGTCGAAAGGAGTCTTTCACTATATAGGAAACACTATAAATTTAGAAATCATGAAGTTGAGATTCATTTAAGCAGTTATTTGGCCCAGTTTCCTGACACAATCAAACAGTGACAAAGAATTAAGAATGATTTACTTGACAGAGTAAAGTTGAAATTCATTCTACAGCATTTTAAACAAACCAGTTGGGGATGTTTGAGGTAGAATTTTGCTGTGAAAAAGTGAGACTGAATGTGTGTATTGTCATATAGGAGTGGGAAGGCAGACTGGCACATTCTCATTTTTCTTATCTAAGATATTATCTTATCTAAGGAATTTCTTATCTTTAGAAGGTGGGGATTTAGAATGCAGTTGACATATTAGAATTTCCTAAGGATTCAGATTCTTTATTCACAGGATTGGACTAGCTCTGTCCAGCAAACTAGCAATTCCATGATATCAAAGCTTCTATCGAGCAATCTTAGCCTATGTGTTGTCATCAAAGAAACACAAAAAGTGGGGTAAGGGCAGGATTTAATCATGGGCTTCTAATCTTCATCTGCCTCTCAGAAAAATATGCATTAGTCTTCGCACCTGTGAAAAGCATAAATAGTCTCTGGGTTTATCCTGACATTAAATGTATATATTATCTGTTTTACCTGTAAGAATTATACAGCCTGAATATGTAATCATTCATATAACCATTCAACACTTCCTACAGGTCAGTGTGCAAGGTTCTCTGCCAAGCTTAATGGGAAAACAAAGATAAAAAAAAAAGTTGCATTTTCTTGTGCCCATAAAGGGCAGATGCTGCATCCTTTGACACTTGTACATCATTTCTTATGTTTGTGAAAGTATGCTTACATAAACAAGATTTGTTAGCACCAACCATCCTAGTCATACTGCAAATATCTCAAGTGCAAATAGATATATTTTTCTATAACTATCCTCATGTTGCCATTATAATAATACACATTCCTGAAAAGATAGTGGAGAATTAATGTTCTCTGCAAGGAGATCCAACCAGTCCATCCTAAAGCAGATCAGTCCTAGGTGTTCATTGGAAGGACTGATGCTGAAGCTGAAACTGCAGTACTTTGGCCACCTCATGCGAAGAGTTGACTCATTGGAAAAGACCCTGATGCTGGGAGGGATTGGGGGGAGGAGGAGAAAGGGATGACAGAGGATGAGATGGCTGGATGGCATCACTGACTCGATGGACATGTATTTGAGTAAACTCCGGGAGTTTGTGATGGACAGGGAGGGCTGGCGTGCTGCGATTCATGGGGTCACAAAGAGTTGGACACGACTGAGCGACTGAACTGAACTGAACGTTCTCTCATTTTCCTATTGACTTATATTTAGCCTCAAGAAGGACAATAAATCATTCATACATTTCTCTCTGATAAGACATGCATTTTGTTTTTGCCATGTTATTACTGTTGTTTAGTTGCTAAGTCACATCCAACTGTTTTGCAACCCCATGGACTGCAGCCTGCCAGGGTCTCTATCCATAGGATTTCCCAGGCAAGAATACTGGAGTGGCTTGCCATCTCCTTCTCCAGGGGATCTTCTGACCTAGGGATTGAACCTACGTCTCCCACATTGGCAGTCGGATTCTTTACCACTGAACCACCTGGGAAAGCCCTGTTTTGGCCACACAATGCCTCCAAAAAAAAAAAAAGATTAACAAATATGCAGCTATCTGAATGACATTTTTCAATTTACCAAAAATTATAATATGGAATAGTACCTATTTCTTGCAGCATTTTAATAAATTGCATGAGACATGAATATTTGAAAATCCATATTAATTAAGCCACTGCTCTAGGTATTTTAACAAGACTCATTTTTGGCAGATACAGAAAGGTAATATTGTACCAGGTGATTTGTTTGTCAAATGTTTGCAGAAGTAGATAAAATTGTTACTTAGAAGGTTGACATAAAACTCCTATAGAAGTCACAAGTATAACTGAATAGTTAACTTTAGTTTGCATTTTATGACTAAATTTAACATAAACATAAATGAGTAACAACTACAGTTGCTTTCTGCAATTGTTTTCATTTAATCCCTATGAGAAAGATGGTTCAGACTAAGATTTATAGAATCATAGAGTTGGAAAGAAGCTTATACATCCATCTTTTGATTTAGAAAATAGCACAATTACTTTATCAGTAGTTTATTAAAGGAATCTTGACATATTTGAATATTCATATTTATTATGAATATGAAAAACAAGAGACAATCCAAGATCACATTGACTATGAACTCAATATTCTCCAGTAAAAACATTATGTTATCTATGTTGTTCCTTAAATACCTAATGTCCTTTCCATTTGTAGAATTACATATTCTTTCATTGCAGCATAGTTTTCTTCTATCTTTGAAATTTTTCTATTGCATTCATAGCAGTCCCTTCCTCAGAAACACTAACTACTTACAAAATTGATTTCTATTTCACTTTTTATTTTATATATTTTCTTTGATTTTTTTTTTTCAAGATTCACTTTTGTGTGGTTTTTGCCAACATGCCTTTGATATGCCTGTTCTAATTGGACACTCATGGTCACATGTGGTCTAAGTGAACTACTGTCTATTTACAGCTTATAAATGATTCTCATCAGCAGCTACATAACTGATGGCTCCCTCCTTTCTACTCTTCTTCTATTTTGTAGGTCTGGGATTAAGGATTGGGGTTTGGACATAGAAAAGAAAGATTTAATCTCATGGCTTACTATTCTTTGAAAATGAACTTGGTCCCTACAGAAATTTTCTTCCATTTCTGATTATCCCTATTACAACCCACTCATGGCCCAAAATCTTATGACATAAAAAGATTCATTTGGAGGACCCTTTGAAAAGTGAAACTTCTTTTTAATGCAATTTGTAATCTGTATGAAATTTGAAAAAGTCTATATTGTTCTTGGAATACTATTTGAAATGTTACAGATTTTACCGTTAGTCAGGTAGCTTATCGGATTATAGTAAGAATTGGTAGCTAATTCCTAGCTTAAATGAAAAATCATTCATTTATTCTTCAATCAACTACTTGTTGAACATCTACCATGTACCTTATAGTAACTGGGGATAGAACTGTGATCAAGATTACAGATGGCTCCTTCCTTCAAGAAATTTACCTCTGGTGTTAAAGACAGACATCAATCCAATAACCGCAATCAAATCTCAAGTTGATAATTGTCATAAACTAAAAGTATATGCTACCATGAAAGCCTATAAAGAATTTTATTTAGGAAGTTCAGTAAAGACTTCCCTGAGAAAGGAACACATCAACTGAGACCTGTAGCGTGAGTAAACTAGAGAAAAAGGAAACAGAGGAGGTGAAAAGATACAGAAAACAGCATTTATGGCTTCAGGTCAATAAGACGGAACAACAGCAAATATGCTGCTGGATGAAAGAGTAAGAAAGCTAGTATACAGCAGAGAAAGCAAGAGAAATCACTGGTTCCATATGAAACAGACAGTCTAGAGGATACCAGATTATGCAGGGGCTTAACATGTTAAGGACCTTGATCCTCAAATTAATTAATGACTAAATACTTTTTTGAAGGATCATGTTAATATCCACATGATAAATGGTTCGAAAGGGTTCAAGAATGTAATAGGAGGCTATTATATACTCAGTGCTTGAAATAATAGTTTATTGGACTTGGTAGTAGGAAAGAATGTAGCGATAGTTAAATTGACTCAAGAAATATATAGAAAGCAAATAAAACATGATTTGAGAATTAAAGTTAATGAAGACTGACAGACCAGGGATGATTCCTTGGTCTCTGGTGTGTGTGACACAATACACTATGTTGTCATTCACTGAGATAGGGCATAGTAGAAGAGATGGTGTGAATAAAATGTTTGATTTTAAATAGATTAAGTTGACATTCAGGATCCAAGAGCATACACAGAGAAACCAAAAAGTTGGAAAAACTGGCGAATAGATAGTTTTAACAAGGTGGTGATCCATAATGTACAATGCCAACCAAGAGGTCAAGTAAGTTGTCTTGTACAAAATCTATGCCCATAAAAAAAGCAAAACGAAATTAGAAAAACAAAACCTAACCTGCTATGATTTTATCAGAGTCTAACCTATCTGGGGTAAGAAAAACACTCAATATCAGTCCTTGCTCCACATCCTTTCTCACATAAGTTGGTAGGCATTAGAAGCACTAGTAAAGTTTACAGTCCAGGAGCACAAACATATCAAAGGACTGAGACTTAATTGATGGACTATAAAATGCTTCCCACCTCCCCACTTTAAAGCTGGCTTGGAACTAAACATTCAAAGAATGAAGATCCTGGCATCTGGTCCCATCCTTCATGGCAAATAGATGGGAGAAAATTGGAAACTGAGAGACTACTTTCTTGGGCTCCAAAATCACTAGAGATGGTGACTGCAGCCATGAAATTTAAAGATACTTGCTTCTTGAAGAAAAGCTATGGCAAACCTAGACAACAATACTTAATGGTGAGAAACTCAAAACTTTCCTATAATTAGGAACAAGGAAAAGATGTCCCTCTCATCATTGCTTATCAACACTATGTCAAAAATCTTAGGTGATTTGATAAGAAACGAAAAGGAAATAAAAGATTTACAAATTAGGAAGGATGAAATATAACTGTCCTTTTAACTATATGACATCATAATTTACATAGACAATCCTAAAGAATCAACAGAAAAAAAAAAATCTCCTGGAGCTAATAAATGATCATGTGAGGTCGCAGTATACAAAGTTAGACAAAATTAATAGTTTTCCTCCATACCAGCAATGAGCAAATGTAATTTGAATTTAAAAACACAACAGTGTTTACAGTACTTAGGTATAAATCTAACAAAATATATACAAGATCTTTATGAAGAAAACTACACAACTCTGGCGAAAGATCAAAGGAGACTTAAATAAATGGAAAGATCGTCCACGTTGATGGATTGGAAGATTCAACCTTGTCAAGATGTTTGTTATCCCAACTTGGCCTATGGATTTATCATAAACTCAATTTCAGCAAGTTATTATGTGAATATCAACAAACTGATTCTAAAACTTATATGGAGAGGCAAAAGATCTAGAATAGCCAATTCAATTTGGATAGAGAAGATTAAGTCATAGAACTGACTCAGAAACTATAGCAAAAAACTGACTGATAAACCACAGCAGTCATGATTGTGTGACAGTGGTCAAAGAATAGACAAATAGACCTGTTTGCAACACAACAGAGAGCCCACATAAACCCACAAACTCGGTCAACTGGTCTTTGATAAAGGAGTAAAGAGAATACAATGGAACAAAGCCCCTTCAGCAGTGCTGGAACTGGATATCCACATGCAAAACAATTTATCCAGACCTTATACTCTTCATAGAGTAACTCAAAATGGATCACAGTCCTAAATCTAAAATACATAACCGTAAAGCCTAGATGATAACATAGGGGAAAATCTAGGTGATCTTGGGTAAAGCTCTGACTTTTTATATATAATTCCAAAGGCATGATTCTTGAAGGATATAACTGATACTGTACTTCACTAAAGTTAAAACTTCAAAACACATACATATACATACATATATACATATATATACTTCCCCTGATTACAATAATTATAGTAGCACTATTCACATCCATATATATGGATAGGTGTGTGATAAAGTATATATTATATATATGTAGTATATAAAACATATATAAAATGTATAATATACATGATAGCATTATGCATATCCATACCATAACATACTTTTTATATAGTACAAACACATGTACATACAAACACTTCTCTTTGAAAACAAAATTGGCAAAATAAACTTTTTATAGGGACTTGTTTACATAGACAGTGGGGCACCAACAGAAAATTAACATGCTGTCCATTTAATGGCTGCATCTGTGATTAGTCTTGCATGCACAGTATCTGATTTCTTAAGAATTTAAATGTTTTAAAATATCATTTAATATCAGCATTCCAGCCAGAGGTTATTTTAGCCAGACAAGGTGAATACCAAGACAGGAGTGTAACATTCTCTTGCCACCTAGGATCCCATAAAGTGGCCCAGTATACACTGAAACCATAGATTCTTGCCTTAGCTCTATTAAACCACAGACATTTTAAAAACTGAGTCATAACTGACATATAATATTAGGTTTAAGCATTCAATAATTAGATATTTGTGTATACTGCAAAATGATCACTGCTATAAGTCTAGTTCACTAAGTTTAACACCTACCACTACATATAGTTAAAATGTTTTCTCCTATGATGAGAACTCTTGAGATTTACTCTGTTAGCAATTTTCAAGATATATATACAGTATTAATAACTATAGGCACTGTGCTGTATATTATATTCCCAAGATTGAATTCCCAGTTTTATGGGATCATTCTGCTTTATACCATAATGACAGCTTGTTTGGTTAGCTCCCCCTTGCATTCTTAAGTCTTCCAGTTTGGGAAATAAAGTATTTTCTCACCCTACTTGTATTATGGCATTTTGATTTTGGTTTGCATGATATAGTTTTCCCATCTGTTGACTTTTTAAATTATTTTGAACATAAAAATATTTTTATGTCATCTATAGTGCTTACATGTCATTATTCAAACAATACTAAAATGTATAATGAAAAACTTTCCAATTTTTCTCCACTGTCCCGACTAGAATCACCTCCCCAAGGTGATTCATATTAGCAGTTTGCTAAGAATATTTTTTAAAATTGGTTTTAATTGGAAGATAATTGTTTTACAATATTATGCTGTTTTCTGCCATATATCAACATGAATAGGCAATAGGCATATGTATGCCCCCTCATTCCTGAACCTCTCTCCCACCTCCCACCCCATCCCACTCATCTAAGTTATCACAGGGCACTGGATTTGAGCCACCTGTGTCATACAGCCAGTTTCTGCTGACTATCTAATTTTACATATGATAATATATATGTTTCAATGCTTCTTGCTCAAAAAAAAAAGCTATGCATATGTGTAATGTGCATTCAAAATTCACAGATATAAATGATATATAGGGTTTATGAAAGCATGTTCCTCTACCATTTAAAATATAGGATCATAAAATATATATTACTCCTCAATCTGTTATGTATTATTTTCACTTTATATTATGATCTTTATGATCATCATTCTAAGTTAAATATATCTTTTTAAAATAACTGCATAATCTACATTAAGTGTATTCTGAGGTTTATTCAACACTTCTCTCATTGATGAAAAAACTCAATATTTGTTCAACAAACATTGCTACAATAGACATCTTTGTATGTGTATTTGTATGTGTATATTATTGTTATTTAGTTGCTAAGTTGTGTCCAACTCTTTTGTGACCCCATGCACGGCAGCCTGCCAGGCTCCTCTGTCCATGGGATTTGCCAGGCAAGAATACTGGAGTGGGTTGCCATTTCCTTCTCCAGGGGATCTTCCCAACCCAGGGATCGAACCTGCATCTCCTGCGTTAGAAGGAAGATTCTTTACCGCTAAGCCACTAAGGAAGCCCATATATATGTTATCTCCTTTTATATTAATTTTTGCATTTTTATAGAATTAGTTTACATAATTGAGATGCTGAAGGGAATGGTATATCCTTTTAAAAATTGTTATGTTCAGTACAAATGATTCACATTTCCACCAGCAAATGTGTCCATTTTGTCACATCTTTGCCAGCACCAGATGTCATAAGCCTTTAACAATTTTACCAATCCTGATATGTGAAAATTTGTGCCTCATTATAGCTTAAATTTGCATCTTCATGACTACTAGAGGGTGAGCATAATTTTATGTTAATTGGCAATTTGCATCTCCTTTTCTATGAACAGCCTCTTCTTAGCCATTTTCTTAAGTTGTTTGTCTTTTAATGATCAGTTTCTACATTTTATATTAGGAATTTTTAAAAACTTTCTCTATGTTTTGTTTCAGGTGCGTCTCTCATATAACATACTTTTTATACAATTAGTTTAAAATTCAGAGATTAAAATAATACAGATATTTATTACTATTTTATGCTCCTTTTCATCTGTTTTGTAATTTTGGTATGTTGTTGGCTTTAGCATTTATTCTTTGTTATAACTAATTAAGCTCTGATATTCAAGAAAGGGAAGATACTTAATACAGTAATTTAATAGCTAAAGTGTTTTCTAATAAATTTTATGCTATAATTCTAAGGTCAATATATAGTGCTACTAATTAACAACCGAAAGTTAATTAATCAAAGCTCTGAGGTTACCAAAATATAATTATGTTCATTCCAGTCCTTCCTAAAACCAAGAGTAGCTAAAGCAAAGCAATTCTAATAAAATTTATTGTCACTTTGCTTCTTATTTAACTTACATTCATGAAATAATGTTTCACATTGTTTGTCTCCAAGAGCTTCCCTGGTGGCTGACACAGTAGAGAATCTGCCTGCAATGCAGGACACTTGGGTTCAGTCCCTGGGTCTGGAAGATCTCCTGAACAAGGAAATGGCAACCCATTCCAGTATTCTCTCCTGGGAAACCCCACAGACAGAGGAGCCTGGTGGGCTATAGTCCATGGGGTTGCAAATGTTTGGCCATGACTGAGTGACTAGCATAGTACATAAAAGCAGAAATACAGAGTTAAAAGCTTTAACAATATTGACAGTCATTCTGTAGAGAACGGTCCAGGAATAAAAGCAAAAAACACCAGTCCAAAAACAATATTGAAAATGACTATATTATCAAATACAGAGTGTCAAAATAATATCATAAAACTACCCTCCATATACTTTTCATGCAGAAAAGCTAGAAAAGAGTCAAACATGACTGAGCACACACGCATGCATGCACATACACATATATGTATAACAGAATCACTTTGCTATACACCAGAAACTAATACAACGCTGTAAATCAACTATACTTCAATAGAAAAAATTTAAAAGTCAATCGGCCAGCAGAATTCATTAGAAGCACTTATAGTGTTATGTATACAGAACAAAGGAGGATACCACAAAAGGGTAACAAGTAAATCTTAGTTTCAAACCCATCCTTTATCTTGTGTAAAATTGTCTATGCATGGTATGCCTTTTCTGGAAGTGAATATATATGTTTTATTTATGGGATGCCTTTCCAGTGTTAAAACACACCTTAGATACATAACTTGATGTTTTATTCAGTTGTGTTAATCAAGTTGTGGCTTTGTAAGCTTGGGGATAAGAAACAGTGTTCCGGGAATGGTATGATTCAGCAGTTGGCAGATTTCAGTAAATATCAATGTTCATGTCAAATAGAAATACATAATAGTTACTGAAATCTGGCGTCATATCCATCTATAGTTGGTGCAGTGCCATGGATCAAGAAGTTGTGCATATCCACTCTGGATATGTAGGAAATGTTATTATGAGACATATATAAAAGTTTCATACAGGGCATCCATTCCGTGTGTCTTCTAAATAGACTGCAGTCCTACTTCAGTACCATGGAAAGAACACTGCAACTGAGATGTGGGTAACTACATCTTAGTATTTCCATTGCTGACCTTAAATAATTTTCCAGCAGTAATAAACTTACAGAGATTATGTAAGCCAAATTTCTAATCTTATGAATTATAATAGAAAAGTGAGGCAAAACAGCAGTCAACTGACTTGTCCAAGTCTCAAAGTCAAAGTGGCAAAGCTGGGACTCTGACCCTAACATTTTCATTGCAGACCAGTGGGCCTATTAATACAGCACTGTGCTAACCTAAGGTAGCTTCTCCTTGAATTTCCTTATCTGTAATATGAGTTTGTTGAACCTGAGCAGTGGTTTTCACACACCATATTCCATGTAATCCTAGGGTTCCACAGGATGACTTGAGGACCACTTGGAAATAAGCATGAGATGATGCATAATAGTCAAGACTCAGGGCCTCACTGGAGTTTTACGTAGGATTCATTTGAAAAAAAGTTTCATGGATAAATAGAAATTTGAAAAAACACAGTTACTGGTGATTCACTTTTAAGTTCTATAAATGCAGAGTCATCATATATATGTTTAAATTTTAATAGAATTTCACCCTCATAAATCAAGTAATTTATAGTCTCCTCTTTTTCTCTCCAGCTGCTGGGAGTCATTTCAGTCCCACTACTCCTTTTGGAAATTTTCATCTAAGAACTCCATTCACTTACTATTTACTACTTTTTGTTTACTTGTTTCCAGTGTGAGAGCTACACTTAACTAGTCTTTAAGTTTTCCATTGTATCTTCATGTAATCAAAATTTACTGATTGAAGAATGATGATTACACTTATCACACATTACCAAAATTTCAGAGAACACCAGTCATATGTAAACTCTGAATTCAGAAATAACTCATCTTTCTGAATGCTTCTCAACTCCAGTTTATTTTATGAGCCGTATGAGTTACCTTTCTGAATCCAGACCTAATTCTACTGTTGTGCATATTACGGTGCTTCAGTCATGTCCAACTATTTGCAACCCAAGGACTGTAGCCCACCAGGTTCCTCTGTCCATGGGGATTCTCCAGGCAAGAATATTGGAGTGGATTGCCATGCCCTCCAGGGGTTCTTCCAGACCCAGGTATTGAACCTGCATCTCTTATGTCTCCTACATTGGCAGGCAGGTTCTTTACCACTAGCGCCAACTGGGAAGCCCAATTCTACTGTTAGGGAGTTTAAAAAGTCATCAGTGGCTCCTTATTACCTAGTCCTAGAAAGTCAGGTTCACATTCCTCAGGTTGCCATGCAAGGCCTTCCAAGATCTGATCACAGCCTAACTTCCAAACCTTATGCATACATCTCAATCAATGCTCAAGCCACATCGGCTGTTGGCTGCTAAATGTGACTTCCTAGCCCCCATATTTAATAAGTTACTGTCTCTATGTATTTTATCTTAAATTATCAGCACTATCCTGTTGTGTTGTAATTCTTTATTTAAGAGTTTGTCTTTCAAAACTGTTCTTTCAAGACTGGAACTTGGTCTTGTGGACTTTTTTTTTTAATACTCATGTTCAATATCTAATAGATTAACAAGAGATTAATTTCCAAAATATACAAACAACTCATATAGCTTAATATAAAAAAACAATAAAAATGGGTAGACCACCTAAATAAACGTTTTCTCTAAAGAAATCATACAGATGGCCAACAGGCACTGAAATGATGGTCAATTTCACTAATTAACATGCAAATCAAAACCATAAGGAGGTATCGCCTCACACCAATCAGAATGGCCATCTTTAAAAAGTCTAAAAATAATAAATGCTGAAGAGAGTGTGGAGAAAAAGGAATACTTTTACACTGTGGTGGAAAAGTAAACTGGTATAGTCACTATAGAGAGCAGAATGAAGGCTTCTAGAGTTGCAGTAGGATCCAGCAATCCCACTCCTGGGCATGTATCTGGAGAAAACTCCAATTCAAAAAGATATATGCAGGCTAGTGTTCATAGCAGCATTATTCTAGGACAGGGAAGCAACCCAAATGTCCATCAACAGATGAGTGGATTAAGAAGATATGGTACATATATACAATGGAATATCACTGAGTCAAAAAAAGAATGAAATAATGTCACTTGCAGGAACATGGATGGACCTAGAGATCATCTCATGAAGTGAAATAAGTCAAAGACAAATAATTAATATTACTCATATGTAGAATCTAGAAAATGATACACATGAACTTATTTTAAAACATAAATATATTTACAGACATAGAAAACAAACTTACGGTTACCAAAGAGTAAGGAGGGAGGTGAGGAGTGATAAATTAGGAGTTTGGGATTAACAGATACACACTACTTACTATATACAAAATAGATAACCAACAAGGACTGACTGTATAGCACAGCAAACTATACTCAGTATCTTGTACTAACCTATAATGAAAAAGAATCTGAAAAGGAATGTACATACATGTATAACTGAAAAAAATAACAGGTTGCATATAATCACCAGCAGACATTTTATAGATTCATATCAAATTGTATTAAAACCCCGGACTCTCTTCTTATTTCCTTAAGACCTATCCATTTTTCAAAGTTCTATTAAAACTGTAATTCTCTCTTTACTAGTCACTAGAATTCTCAGAGTGCACATCATACATCTTTGAATTGGCAGAATATAATAAGCAGATGTTTAATAAATATTTAACTGAACTATTAAGGAAGAGAAGTTAAGATTTTTCCAGAGATCTAGAAAACCTCATTGCTAATCTGCCAAAGTATGCACAATGATCATCTTAGGAGATTTTAATTATCAGTCTTAAGGTTAATATTGCAGTAATGGTTACGTAGGATCTCCTAAGCATGGCAATCAGCAATTAACAAATGTGCCAAATATAAAATTCTAATTACCAGTGCTTATATACTCTGCTCTCTAACTGCCTTGCCATTTGCCTGAACTTTATGTACAGTTGTCCAACTATAGGGCCCATAGGATTTTATGAATAAGAGAATATGAGGAGCCAAGTACTAGACTAAATATATTTAAAGATTCTGGTGAGCTGAAGTGAGATGGTCACAAATAAAACAAGATAGAGATTTACTGAAGAAAAGTGTCCAGCAAAACACTATAACCAAGTATGGTGGACCAAATTATTGTGCAGAATCACAAGGGGAGTACTTTATTCTGAGAGTACTGCTGTAAACACTGTCTAGTCAAACAACAATAAGCAAGACATTAGGTAAGCTACGTGTGCTTGTATTGGTAGCACATGAACCAAGAATGATAAGGAGTCATGAGTATTGCCAATATGGTAAAAAACTATAAGTCATATAATAAATTTTGCAATGTCACTCATGTATATTTACATCTTTATCCTAAAATTTAAAAATGACATTTCAGGTTTTGTATATAAATACAGTAAAGTACATAAACTCATTTATTCAGTCATTTTGAGGGGCCTACTCTATGCTAGGTAATATTCTATAGATCCTGGGAATACAGTCATTAATAAAAGTGGCATGAAGGTAATGAAAGTATATAATGCATTGCAGGGAGAGGATAGGCTACTCTAATTCTAGCAAGGAGTGAATTTTATGCTCATCAATTCACCTTTCTGTTATTTTGGTTGGGTGGATTTTGTGGCTGGTAATTATTTTCTTCTTTTTTAAGAAAAGGCTCATGAGTGCTCTGCCCTGTTCATTTTGACAAGGATGCATAGTTTTCTACCTGTGCACTCTACACTTAAACAGTATCTTTGTTGTCACTGTTGTTCAATCACTAAGTCATGTCTGACTCTTTGCAACCCCATGGACTGCAGCACTCCAGGCGTCCCTGTCCTTCACTATCTCCCAGAGTCTGTCCATTGAGTCAGTGATGCTATCTGTAGCTCAGATGGTAAAGAATCCATTTGCAATACAAAAGACATGGGTTTGATCCCTGGGTTGAGAAGATCCCCTGGAGAAGGAAATGGTAACCCACTCCAGTATTCTTGCCTGGAGAATCCCATGGACAGAGGAGCCTGGCTTGCTCCATGGTTTACAAAGAGTTGGACGTGACTGAGTGACTAAGCACACAGGTGAGTGTATCAAATTGAGTAAAAAAAATATCTTGGCTAGGTATAGGATTCTTCAAGTCACATTTTATTTCCTTCAGAATTTTGTAGCTATTATTCCATTAGCTTTTGCATTTAGATGTGTAAAATTTGAAGCCACTCTGATTCCCATCCCTCCCCTGGATGAGGTACCATTTATACTTAAACTCTTTATTTTTTAATTTAAGTGTAATTGCTTTACAGAATTTTGTTGGTTTCTGCCAAATATAAACATGAATCAGCCATAGTGTACCTGAACTCTTGAATTCTTCTTTTATCTTAAAGTTCAATCCCACTACCAAGATATAATGTACTGAAAATCATTTTATATCAGTTTCTATTAGTGTATGAAATTCTATTTTTTTCAGTCACTTGGAGGAAAACTTTCCTCTATCATAGGTTACTTTACTTTTCCATTTGCAGTTTATCTTTTATAAGAACATTTATCCATAAATTGCTTTATTACTGTCTATGGTATTTCTATATGGTTGCCATGTTGTTTTCATCTGAAATTTACAGTAGCCAACTCTGTGCTGATATTTATTCAACTCCATATCTCATGATGCCCTCTTACCTACCAGAGAACACTGTCTTTTCTTAGCACTTCTAATTGGGAGAAGACATGATATCACCTGTTTATCTGTTCTTACAAAGCCTGAGAACCCAGGGTGGATTTATAGGGGTTTGTGGAGATGGTAGTGTGACGGGAATGGAAGAGGGCAGAATTAAGGTCAGTTGTATTGGTGAGCAAGGACTGTGCTCCTTATTAACTATTTTTTGAGTCCACTGTGGGGTTTGATGATTTGCCTTTTTTAGTGAGAGAACGGTCACTTGGTCTTCAAGATTTCTTTCCAATTCAGAGTGATGTGTTTTGCTTTTGATGGAGACCATAATGTTCAGGGGTCATTTGCCCACTTTACTTTGTCTTTCCCCAGCAGATATGTCCACTGCCTCTCTGCCACATGGAGTACTGAGATCTTTTTCAGAATTTTGTCCACTTTTGTGACCATCTGTAGAAGTTTTCTATGGCTGCCATAACAAATGACCATAAACTGGATGGCTTAAGACAAGAGAAACATATTCTTTCACAGTTCTGGAAGCCGAAGTTCGAAATCAAAGTGTTGACGGAGTTCCATGCCTCTCTCCAAGCTTTTGGAGGCTGCTGGTGTTCCTTAGTTTGTAACTGCCTAACTTTGATTCCTACCTCTTTCTTACATGCCATTTTCCCCTTTGTCTCTTACTCCCTTTCTTCCCTTCCAAGGATGCTTTGGATTTAGGACCTACCTAGTCCATGGCTATCTCATCTAGAGAGTCTTAAATTAATTATATACATCTGCACAGGCCTTTTTTTCGACATCAGGTCACATTCACAGGTCCTGGCTGTGCATAGCACGTGGGGTGCCACCACTAAATTCACAAAACCATCAATATTATTGTTTGGGGGAGGGGCTGTTGTTTTAGAAGATTTATTCATCATGTGGGTCCTTGAAAGTTTTTTTCTCATTTGCAGGCTGCCAGCTTTTAATGACTTTTTTGCATAAAGAACTGCCTTTTACTTAGTTTAATTCTCTATTTTATACTTTTGTAAGGTTTTAGGCACCCGGTTTTAGCTCGTTTTAATGTGCTTCCATCTGTCATCTTACCCTACTAGTATGTTTTAATTTATGGATAACAGCAATACAGATACCTTTAGACTGTATTGTGGGGCTTCCCATGTGGCGCTAGTGGTAAAGAACTCACCTGCCAGTGCAGGAAATGTAAGAGACGTGGGTTCAGTTCTTAAGTCAGGAAGATCCCCTGAAGGCACAGCAATCCACTCCAGTATTCTTGCCTGGGAAATCGCATGGACAGAGGAGCCTGGCGGGCTGCAGTCCATAGAGTCGCACACAACTGAAGCGACTTATCATGTGTAATTATTAAAATTATGGTAAAGTCCACTTTGAAGTTCGGAATCTATGTTATGTCATTTCTTTGCTGTCGTGAGATCATTGTTCAGTCGCTTAGTTGTGTGCTATTCTTTGCGTAATGAGATCGCAGTAGTTTTAAAAAGAGTGTGATATGCCATCAAAATAGGTATGACACACTCCAGCAGATAGACAGCACTCATGATCTCCTATCTTTTCCATTTTTCCAGTTAATGTAGTTTTATCTCTACCTGCTAAATTTCTAGAAACCTCTTTTCAGTCTACTGAATTGTCTGAGAATACAGTTTATTCAGGCTTCCCTGGTGGCTCAGCCAGTAAAGAATCCGCCTGCAATGTAGGAGACAGGTTCGATCCCTGGATTGAAAAGATCTCCTAGAGAAGGGAATGGCTACCCACTCTAGTTTTCTTGCCTGAAGAATTCCATAGAGGACCTTGGTGGGCTACAGTCCTTGGGATTGCAGAGTCAGACACGACTGAGTGAGTAACACACACACACAGAGTTTATTCAGTGTGAACAAACTAGGTTTCTTTTCAAATGCCATATAGAGAAAAAAAACCAGGGTTATCTGAACCATCTACAGATTTTGGTCCGTGCATTTTTTCCTGTTTGTTTTTATTTCTGTTGCAGCTCAGAGGTATCAACAGAGAAAACCAGTGCAACATAGTCTGATGTTCTTGCTAGTCTGGATATTTGTATAAGCTCTAGTTGTCAAGCCTGGGTCCCAAGTTTGTAAATATCTAATGCATATTTATATGCCCAGCATTATCTCCAAAGAGATCTGTGATGTCAGGGTACTCGGATCTGCAAGTGATGCCAATCCATACATTCTTTTCCAAAGTAAACTTTCCCCAACAAACATCTTGAACCTGATGTTGAGCCCAGGTGACCAGTTAGTACTCCTTTTTCTTCTGATGAATTCATCCTGTCAGTGGATATCAGTCAAGAAAAACCTCACTCTTTGATAAAGAATATCATGAAACCTTAAAAAAATAAGAGGTTGGGTTCTTAATCTTATTCTTCCCAGGAAACTATCTATGGAAATGTAATTGTTTCCTCTTTAGCAACCAGTCATGCATGAAAATACACATTGGATTTCTAGAATTTATGTCACCATAAAATAAGTATTACTAGCCTTATTTTTAGTTATTTTATTTTGCATCTTTTGTAAAAATAAACTTCACTGTTTTAAAAAATTGTTGTTGACTTATAATGTTGTGTAAGTTTCTGGTGTACAGTGAAGTCATTAATATATATCTATATTTTTTCATATTCTTTTCCATTATGGTTTATTACAGGATATTCAATATAGTTCCATGTGCTATAGGACCTTGTTGTTTATCTAAAAATAAACATTCCTTTTAAAAACAGTTTCAGGTTTTCAAGTAAACTAGAAAAAAAGGACAAAGTTCACATATATCCCTTCCTCTTGATCCAGTTTCCTTTATTATTGATGTCTTGCATTAGTGGCAGCTTTGTTACAGCTCATGAATCAATATTGTTACATTATTATTGACTTAAGTTCATCATTTCCACTTGGGTTCACTCTTGTATGATAAAGTTCTATGGGCCAAAACCCAAAACACAGAAGTGTATGTGATATATCTACCATTGAAATATCATATTGAAGTTTCTCTGTTCTAAAACTATCCTGTGCACCATCTATTCCTTCTTCTCTCCCTCCCTCCCCGATCCCTGTCTTTTTATTATCTCCATAGTTTCGTCATTTCTAGAATGTCATATAGTTGGAATCACTAGTATGTAGTCCTTTAACATTGGATTTTTTTTTTGCACAATATTCCTTTGAAATTCCTTCCTATCCTTTTGTGGCTTCATAGTTCATTTCTTTTTATCACTGATTATATTCCACTGAATGAATATACCACATTTGTTTATCCATTTACCTGTTAAAGGACACCTTGGTTGGCTCATTTTTGGCACTATGAATAAATAAAACCTCTTGAACTTTAGCATGACAGTTGGAAGGATTGATATCTTAACAATAGTAAGTCTTCCTACTGATAAATATGGAATATCTCTCTATCTAATTCTTTTTTATTTCTTTCATCAGAGTTTTATTGTTTTTCATATATATATATACAAGTATATATGTATATATATATATACAGTACCTATTTCATTATTGTACTTATTTTTACCTGATTACTTCATTTTCATGCTAATGTAGGTGGTGGTGTGTTTTTAATTTCAAATGCCAGTTGTTCACTACTGGTATATAAAAAGCAATAGATTTTTGTAATTACCCTTGTACCTTGTAACCTTACCTTTCATATAATTGCTTAATAGTTTCATGAGTTCTTTTGTTGATTCCTGTGAATTTTTTATTAATACAGTCATGTCATCTAGAAACAAAACTCCTTTTTTCCTTCTGTATTTATGTTACTTTTTTCTCTTTTTATTGGATTAGGTAGATTTCTCAAATGATGTTGAATAGGAGAGGTGAACATTAACTGGTTCTTAGACTTGAAATAAAGCATATAGTTTCTAACAAATAAGCGTGGTGTTAGCTGTAGGATTTTTGTAAATAAACTTTATTTGTTGTATAAATTCCTCTCTATTCCTAGTTTGCTGAAAGTATTTATAATGAATCCCTGTTAGATTTTGTGAAATCCTTTTTCTGTATTTATTGTTATGATTTTTTTTAGCCTATTGATGTTATTGATGAAAATTAATTGATTTTCAAATATTAAACCAATCTTACATACATAGTTGAAATACATTCCAATTAATCATGTTGCATAATTAATGCATTGTTGAAGTTAATTTGCTAAAATTTTGTTGAGGTTTTTTCCCCACCTATGTTCACAGAAATATTCATCTGGAGCTTTGCTATCATGTTATGCCATCATCAGGTTTGGTTTTAGGGTGATGCTGGCCACATAGAATGAGTTAGTACAGTCTCTCTATTTCTAATTTTGCAAGACTTTGTACAGAACTCACATACTTTCTTCCTTAAATATGTGGTAGAATTCACCAGTGAAACCATCTGGACCTGGAATTTTGTTTGGAAAGTTGTTAATTGTTGATTCAATTACTTTCATAGAGAAAATAGACCTATCCATATCATCTATTTCTTCATGTGTGAGTTTTAGTTACTTATGTCTTTTAAGGTTCATTCATTTAAATTATCAAATTTGTGGACATAAAATTGTTCATATTTGTATTAGGCAAGATTCTCCAGAAAAAGAGAACCAATAGGGGGTGTATATATATATATAATATATATGTATATATATACACATATGTTATTATATGTATTATACATATATTACACATATATTTATACATATATGTATATATACTTATATGTGATATTTAAATATATATTTGTATATGCATATATAAGTGTGTATGTATATATATACACACACATATATAAATATGTATATATTATATATATACAATATATAGATATACATATATATACATATATATATAACAAAGTAAAGGGCTCATGTGATTATGGGAACTGGGAAATTCAAAATCTGCAGGACAGGTCAGTAGGCTGGTGGTCTAGGGAAGCTGATGTTTCAGTCTTGAATCTGAAGGCAGCCTGAAAGCAGAATTCCTTCTTACATGGAGAACACGGTTTTTACCCTTACAGCTTTCAAGAGACTGAATGATGTCTTACTCTGCTCAGGTTGCTATATTAAAATACCACAGAATAGGTGGCTTAAACAACAGATATTTATTTCTCACAGTTCTGGAGGCTGGAGCATCTTAAGATCAAGGTGCCAGTAAATTTGGTTCCTGGTGAGAAGAACCCTTCTGGCTTTCAGAGGACGATCTTCTCACTGTGTCCTCACACACTGGAGAGAGAAAGCTCTGGTGTTTCTTTTCTTGTGTGTGTGCTCAATAGTTCAGTCATGCCTGACTCTTCTGCAACCCCACAGACTGTAGTCCCCCAGGCTTCTTTGTCCATGGGAGTCTCCCAGGAAAGAATACTTCAGTGGGTTGCCATTTCCTTCTCCAGGGGGATCTTCCTGACTCATGGATTGAACCCGCGTCTCTTGTGTCTCCTGCACTGGCAGGCGGATTCTTAGCACTGCGCCACCTGAGAATACCGCTGCTGCTTCTTATAAGGGAACTAATCCCATCATGAGTAGCCTACTCTCATGACCTCATGTAAATTACCTCCTGAAGTCCCCACCTAGTACCATCACAGTTTAGTTTAGGGCTTCAATATATGAATTTTGGGAATAATATAGGCATTCAGTCCATAACAAATGAGATCATCTGCACCATGAAGGTAACTTAACCTATTTTCTTCACAGTCTATTGATTTAAATGTTAATATCATCTAAACTATATCTTCACAGCAAAATCTGGACTGCTGTTTGATCAAGCAGCTGGGTACCAGAGCCTAGCCAATTTGACCCATAAAATTAATCAGCATAGTAATGTTCCTTTATTATTCTTTTAATATCTATGGAATTAGTAGTAATGATCCCTCTTATTTCTAACATTAGTGATTTGCATCTTCTTTCTTATTTTTGTAGTTAGCCTGACTAGAGAGTGACTTACTAATTTTATTCATCATTTCAAAGAGCCAGATATCAGTTTCATTGGTTTTTTCTCTATTAATTTTTTGTTTTCAACTTTTTCTCTAAATTTTGTTAATTCTTTTCTTCTGATTAATTTATTTTTTTAAATAAAAATAAATTTTTGGAGTGTAGTTGATTTACAGTGTTGTGTTAGTTTCAGGTATACAGCAAAGTGAATCAATTATATATATATATATATATATATATATATACACATTGCTCTTTTTTAAATACTCTTTTCTCATATAGGCCATTACAGAGTATTGAGTAGAGTTCCCTGTGCTATACTGGAGAAGGCACTGGCACCCCACTCCAGTCCTCTTGCCTGGAAAATCCCATGGACAGAGGAGCCTGGTAGGCTGCAGTCCATGGGGTCGCTAAGAGTTGGACAGGACTGAGTGATTTCACTTTCACTTTTCACCCTCATTCATTGGAGAAGGAAATGGCAACCCCTCCAGTGTTCTTGCCTGGAGACTCCCAGGGCCGGGGGGGGGGGGGGGGTTGGGGTCTGGTGGCTGCCGTCTATGGGGTCGCACAGAGTCGGACACGACTGAAGCGACTTAGCAGCAGCAGCCCTGTGCTATACAGCAGGTCCTGGGTGTTCATTGGAAGGACTGATGCCGAAGCTGAAACTCCAATACTTTGGCCACCACATGTGAAGAGTTGACTCATTGGAAAAGACCCTGATGCTGGGAGGGATTGGGGGCAGGAGGAGAAGGGGGACGACAGAGGATGAGATGGCTGGATGGCATCACCGACTCGATGGACATGAGTTTGAGTAAACTCCGGGAGTTGGTGATGGACAGGGAGGCCTGGCGTGCTGCGATTCATGGGGTCGCAAAGAGTCGGACACGACTGAGCGACTGAACTGAACTGAACTGAGTGAGTATATTTCAGTCCCAATCTCTCAGTTTATCTCCCACCCCATCTCCTGATAGCCATAGTTTGTTTTCTGCATCCATGGCTCTATTTCTGTTTTGTAAATGAGTTCACTTGTACCCTTTTTTAAAATCCCACCTATGTGATATCATATGCTATCTGTGTGTGTTCTCTCTTTTCTGTTTCCTAATATGAAAGCTTAGAGGATTATCTCCTATCTTTCTTCTTTCTATGTTAGCATTCAGTGCTCTAGGCATTGTTTTACTGTGTCCCACGCATTTCATTAATCTGTATTTTCTTTTCATTAAGATCAAAATATTTTAAAATTTCTCTTGAGATCTCTTCTTTGATTCATGTGTTATCTAAAAGTATATTTCTTAATCTCTGAATACTTGGGGACTTTCCATCTCTGTTTCTGTTATTTATTTTCAGTTTAATTACATTTTGGTTTGAGAGCATAGTTTCCATCATTTCTATTTTTTAAAAACTTAAGGTATATTTTTTGACTCAAAATGTCTTCAACCCTATTGAAAATCCCATGTTAGCTTCCATTTAATGTGTATTGTGTTGTTGTTGAATGAATTATTAATATTTTACAAACATCAATTAGGTCTGGTTAATTTATTGTGCTTTTAGTTCAATTACATTCTTACTGACTTTCTGCCTGCTGAATCTGTCAGTTAGTGCTAGAGAGGTGTTGAAATCTCTAGTTATAATGGTGGATTTTCTATTTCTTCTTGCATTTTATCAGTTTTTGCTCTCAAGATTTCAATGCAGCTGTTAGGCACAATCACATTAAGAATCAATATGTTATCTTGGAGAACTGTCACCTTTATTATTATGTAATGCCTTGTTTATTCCTGAGAATCTTCCTTCCTCTGAAATCTGCTTTGTTTGAAATGAATATAGCTGCTTCAGCTTTCTTTTGATTAGTGTTGACATATCATTCTCCATCTTTTCACTTTTAATCTGTATCTTTACCCATTTAAAGTAGGTTTCTTGTAGACAATATATAGTTGGGTCTCATTTTTTTTTTTTCTATCCACTCAGAGAGTCTTTTAATTGATGTATTTTATTTTACTTTTATTTTATATTGGAGTATAGTTGATTAACAATGTTGTGTTAGTTTCCCATGTACAGCAAAGTAATTCAGTTATACATATACATGTATTGACACTTCCCTATTGCTCAGCTGGTAAAGAATCTCCCTGCAATGCAGGAAACCTGGGTTTGATTCCTGGGTCAGGAAGATCTCCTGGAGAAGGAAATGGCAGTATTCTTGCCTGGAGAATTCCATGGACAGAGGAGCCTGGTGGGCTATAGTCCATGGGGTCACAGAGTTAGACACAACTAAATGACTAACATACACACACATACACACGTATCTATAGTTTTTCAAATTCTCTTCCCATTTAGGTTGTTACATGGTATTGAGCAGGGTTCCCTGTGCTATGCTGTAGGTCCTTGCTGGTTATTCATTTTAAATATAGCAGTATATACATGTCGATCCCAAACTTCTAACTGTCCCTCCCTAATTGGTGTATTTTTATTTCATCTTTACAACTTTAAAAAGTCATTAATAAAACAACAACAATAAAAAACTTACCTCTTAAAAGGTTACATTTTGTGTTAAATTGTAACAGATTCAGTCCTGTTGCTAAATTATATACACAGGAATTTTTGTTTATCTTCTAGAATAACTCAATTAATAAAGAACTACTTTAATTTTTATTTTATTCAATTTAAATAGCTTCTCTGTTAATTATAGTTATTTAAACATAATCTGGGCTTCCCAGGTGGTGCTAGTGGTAAAGAACCTGACTGCCAATGCAAGAGACACCAGATATGCGAGTTTGACCCCTGGGTTGGAAGATACCCTGGAGAAGGGAATGGCAACCCACTCCAGTATTCTTGCCTGGGAAATCCCATGGACAGAGGAGCCTGGTGGGCTACAGTCCATGGGGTTGCAGAGAGTCACACACAACTGAAACAATTTAGCATGCAAGCAAACATAATCTATTTGGAAATATTTATAAAGTAATATTTGACTAGAATTTGATCTTTTATTTTCTTAGCAAACCAATCAATTGTAGGATAGGTATTAGGGGAGCGAGACTTTAAAGAATTAAGGTTTTTGAAAAGGAGAGAGAGATTTGAATTTTGGAAAGATAACTCAAGTGGCAGTGAAGAAGATGGATGTACGCAAAAGGTGGTGAGACGAGCCAGGGGCCTCCCCGAATGCTATAGAAGTAGTGTAAGGGAAGTTTGATGACTGCCTGAACTAAGACTGCTGTGCTTAGTCATTCAGTCCTGTCTGGCTCTTTGTGTCTCCATGGACTGTAGTTCCTTTGTCCTTGGGGACTCTCCAGGCCAGAATACTAGAGTGGGTTGCCATGCCCTTCTCCCGAGGATCTTACCAACCCAGGGATTGAACCCAGGTCTCCCGTATTGCAGATGGATTCTTTACCATCTGAGCCACCAGGGAAGCCCTGAACTAAGACTAAGATAGTGGAAATCATAGAGTGACTGACTTGACTTTTACAGGGGTTAAGAAGATATACTACTCTCTAGGATTTAGTGAAGGATGAGATGAAGGAGCAAAGGTCTTAAGAGTATTTCAGGCTTTGGTGACTAAATAATTGGGCACATGCTGTTCTCTAAGACAGAGAATGTAGAAGGAGGAGTAGGCTAAAAGTGATGATAATTAGCCTTCCATTGTGTCACAATACATCTGGGTGGAGATTTCTATGGTGTTTGAATTGAACGGTTCTAAAGTTCATGAGGTAGGTGTAGACTTAAGGGTAGATTTGAGAGTTATCTATGAAATTTAAATCTGTGAGGGCCCCTGGAATAGAGACAGAGACAGTGTTAAAGATATTAGAAATGATAAAAGCCAATTATTAGTCATTAGATTATATAATTAAATAATTTAAAGGACAATCCTTTATATGGCTGCAATTACACTGAAGCATTCCTAGAAAGTATTTGGCCATATTTAGCAGCCTTTATATTTTTAACCAGACACTGTTCTGGTGACTAAGAGTCACATCATTCAATCATATGAGTCATGTTTAGGCAAAACAACTTTTTAATGGATAAAATAATGCAGTATAATGTAAAAAAAATTGCTTATGTTGGATATCAGAAAAGTACTTGACATTTTATTCGTAAGAAATTTTCAAACAGACAGGTGGTCAAGAAAAAAGACGTCTGAGCATATTTGAAACAAGTTCTGAGTTTCCATTAATTTATGGTGTTGACTTACAGTTCATAAGTTATTTATTATATTAGGTTGGCCAAAAAGTTCATTTGGGTTTTTCCATAACATCTTATGAAAAATCCAAACAACCTTTTTGGTCAACCCAATATATTATTGCAATTCACATTATTATTTATATGAAAAACTACAGTGTGAAAGATACCTTTGCTGGGCATTCTGTGCAATGCAAAGATGAATCAAACTTAAACTGTCCTTAAGATATTGATACCTATAGTGCTGTATGGGGAACTAAGACAAAAACTTAGTTATACTTACCAGAAGCACAGAATTAAGACTCACAGACAAGTTTTAAATAAAATTAAGAGAACAATCTCATTTACAATAGTATCAAAGACACATAAAGTACTCAGGAATAATTTTTAACAAAATAGGTTTAAAACTTACAGCCTCAAAACTACAAAACATTGTTGAAAGAAATTAAAGATCTAAATAAATGGGAAAACATCCCATATTCATGGGGCAGAGGCATCATTATGTATTGTTAAAAAAGACAGTACCTATCAAATTGATTTATAGGTGCAGCAAAGTCCCTAGCAGAATCCCAACTGACTACTTCTCAGAAATTAATGAGCTCATCCTAAAATTCATATGAAATTGCAAGGGACTGAACAGCCAAAACAGTCTAAAAAAAGGACAAACCAGAAGGATTCACACTCTGCTTTCAAAACTTACTCCAAAGCAATGGTAATAAAAGTCTGATACTGGCCCAGCATAAATATGTATCTATGAATGAAATGTAAGCCACACATATGTGATCAACTGATTGTTTTTTTAAAAGAGTACTAGGACTAGTCCATGGGGAAAGGATCATCTTTTCTTCTCCAATATGGTTTATTTATTGCTTTATAAATTGCTGAATACATTTCACTCCAGTCCTTGATTATATGTAGATTAGAGACAGATAGCTTATTAATTACTACTAATATAATTAATTTAGAGGTATAATGTTTGACACAGAGCATTCCACATAGTAGAGGATTGATACATGTTTATAAAAGGAGGAAAACAATCAATTGTTCAGGTTAGTAATAAAGAAAGGGAGGAAAAGAAAGAAGAAAATAAAATGTGGTTTTTGTTCCCTGTTTCAAAAAGTTGGGGCACTATGATGGACCCCTAAGATAATTCAATGTTCACAGTTTGTAGGGGATTGGAAAGTACCAAAGTGGTTAAATGAGGTATCCAAGATTGAACTGGGGTCTCCTGAATTGCAGGTGGATTCTGTACGTATTGAGTATCAGGGAAGCCCTCCAAGATCACAGTGCTTGCTAATAATAAAGCCAGTAACACATTTAGGTCTTCTGATCCTTCACTCAGTGTCCCTTGAACTGCACTGCAATACTATTTCCCTGAAAAGCAATCTACTCAAGGCTATCAATGAAAGGATATTTTTTCTTGCTGCAGAAGATTGCTTGATTTATCCATAAAATAGATGCTTAATCATGGATGCTAAAATAAAATGAGGAAGGAAGTGTTAGTTGCTCAGTCATGTCTGACTCTCTGCAACCCCATGGACTGTCGCCCACCAGGCTCCTCTGTCCATGGGATTCTCCAGGCAAGAATGCTGGAGTGGGTTACCATTTCCTCCTCCAGGGGATCTTCCTGACCCCAGGGATCAAATGTGTTTCTCCTGCATTGCAGGCAGATTCTTTACCATCTGAGCCACCAGGGAAGCTTAAAGTAACGGCTAATTGAATTTATGATGTGTTGTTGTTTATTTTTTTTGTTACTGTGGTTGAATTGAACATTGAAAAAGAAACAAACTTCATAGGAGCTGATACCCACAGAGCGAATATATGCCTTTCGAGATCTGAGGCAATAGGATTTAGGTATCAGACTAACATCAGGGTACTATTCTAATTTTTCCTTTAAGTTTATAAATTCTTTCCATATGAGGCAAGGACATACATGAAATTATCCAGTGGGATTCCCAGATCACCAAAATTCCTTAAAAAGTCTCTGGGAGTAGGCCCAGTAATCTGTGTTTCAACAAACCTTTCAGTTCACCTCAAGTATCTTAAAGTTATGAATCACTGCGTTGCTCCACAGCCATCAGCAATTGTATCTAAAGCTCTCTGAAGTTGTTCCACACTCTCTCCTTTCTTTCCATGCTAACCTATAAATTATCTACATTGCCAGAAAAAAATTATAAGATATAAATCTGATGATGTTATTTCATTCTCCATTCATTCATCAAATATTTATTGAGAGTTCTAGGCCTTCAGGGAATAGCTGTGAATACAAAGGACAAAGATTTCTATTCTTGTGGTGCTTATATTCAATGTCTTTTATTCCCCACCAAATTCCCCAATGACTTCAGGATGCGTAGAAAAGAGGTCCAAACTCCTTTGTATAATGAGCCCAGCACTCAGTGGTCCAGGCTTTCTCTGAGGATTTGGTTCTTGTCTTGCAACCCAACCACACCATGCAATTGGTTTCTTAATTATATTCATTTGCAAGGTGATCCATCCCTTCCCTAGGGGAGCCCCCCAACCCTGTTCTGTTCCTTTTGGTAAAACCTTCATGTGTTTTAACATTCAAGAATTATGTGTGACCCTGCTATTTTTAAAATGGATAACCAATAAGGACCTATTGTATAGCACACGAAACTCTGCTCAATGTTATGTACTGGCTTGGATGGGAGAGGTGGGGTTTGGGGGAGAATGGATACATGTATATGTATGGTTGAGTCCCTTTGCTCTTCACCTGAAACTATTGCAACATGATTAATTGGCTATACCCCAATTCAAAATAAGAAGTTCCAAATATAAAACAGAAAAAGAATCATGTATGGCCAAAACCCACAAGAAGAAATAGATGATCTGAATAGGCCTATATCTATTGAAGAAACTGAATCAGTAATTAATAACATTCCAAGACAGGAAGCACCAGGTCCAGATGGGTTTACTGATAAATTCTAGCAAACACTTAAGAAAGAAATTAGACCAATTCTATACAATCTCTTTCAGAGGGCAGAGTAGAGGGAACACGTCCTAAGTCAGTCTATGAGAATACCATTACTTTAACACCAAAACCAGAAAGCGACAAGAAAAAGGGTGGAGGGCAAAAAGAAAAGAAAACTTCAGGCCAGTTTCTCCCATCAACACAGATGCAAAAATCCTCAACAAAACATTAGCATATCAAATCCAGTAAAATACAAAAAGAATTATACACCACAACCAAGAGGGGTTTATTCAAGCAGACAAGCCTGATTCAACAGTGTAAAACCAATTTAATCTACCACATCAATACAGTTTTTTAAAATCATATGATCTTATCATTTGATGCAAAAAAAGCATGTGACAAAATCTAATACCCATTCATGAAAAAAAAAAAAAAACCTCTCAATATACTAGGAAAAGCGGGAACTTCCTCACCTTGATAAAAACTGTGCAAAAATACAACAGCTAATGGCTTCCTTGCTTCCCTGGTGGCTCAGCATATTAAACAATCCACCTGCAATGCAGGATATGCAGGTTTGATCCCTGGACGGGGAAGATCGCCTGGAAAAGGAAATGGCAACCCACTCCAATATCCTTGCTTGGAAAACCCCATGGACAGAGGAATCTGGTGGGCTACAGTCCATGGGGTTGCAAGAGTCAGACATGACTTAACAACTAAACAACAACAATAATAATGTCTTACTTAGCATTGAAGAATTCGAAGTTTTCCCACAGAGATCAGGTAAAAAACAAGGATGGCCTATCATACCACTCCTTTTCAAAATTGTACTGAAAGTCCTTGCTTAGGCAATAAGTCCTTGTTAATGCAATAAGGCAAGGAAATAAAAGGTATACATATTGGTAAAGAAGGCGTAAAGCTCAAAATGGCAAAGCGATGGAAACAATATAAAGATGAGTGGTTGCCAGAAGTTGGTGGGGGAGGAAGGATAAATAGGCAGAGCATAAAGGACTTTTAGAAAAGTGAAAACAATCTGTACAATAATGGATATGTGCCATTATACTTCTTCCACATCCATAGAATGTACAACACAAGTGTGAACCCTGAGGGAAATTGTGGACTTTGGGCAATTATGATGAGTCAATGTAGGTGCATCCTTCATAAAAGTTGTATTTCATAAAAAGTGAATGGTGTTGATAATAAGGGAGGCTATATATATAGGTGGGAGGATTGGGTATGTAAGAAAAATGTACCTTCCTCTCAATTTTGTTGTAAACCTAAAGCTGCTCTAAAAAGTTGTCTTTAAAAAAAAAAATCAGGAGGAAAAAAGTCATGTGTTCCATGAAGACTTGTCTTCTCTCCTTAAAATGTGAAATGGCAGCTTCCACTTTGGTGTCCATATTGTATACTAATTTATAGGTAATCCTATTTTTATAGATGTGGCTACATAAAATAAAATCTGTATATCAAGAAAACAAGATAAAAAGTAAATGTAAACTGGCAAATGTTTTCAACAAATGTGATAGTCATAAAGTTATACGTATATAATATCTTACTGAATAATAGCCAATAGGAGAATGGCAAAGGATCTTGAGGGCTATAAGGAAGAAGATATTCTTAAACCAGTCTCCATCCTGTCCACTGTCATCTCCTCTGTCCATACCACTGACATGGCCATGATTACAGGTGTGTGGAGTCACACTGTATAATTATTGCACAGAGGGATGGCATCACCAGAGTTTTGTACTACATTTAAAATCTAAAGCTTTTAAACAACAGGATCCCTAAAAAAAATAGAATAAATATCAGCAACAGACTTAAATAAGTGATGAGGATCCATAAAGGCCAAAACAATCTTAAAAAGGAACATAGTTCGAGACTCCCACTTCCAATTTTAAAACTAACTACTGTGCTACAGTCATCAAGACTGTGTGGTATTAACATAAAGATGGGCATATAAGCAATGGGATGGAATTAGAAATTTAAAATATACCTATACATTTTAGTACAACTGATTTTCAATAAAGGTACTAAGACAATTCAATGGGGGAAAGTAGTCTTTTCAACAAAAGGTGCAGAACAACTGGAAAAGAATAAAATTGGACTCCCTAGCTCATATCATATACAAAAATTAACTTAAAATAGATCAAAGACCTAAACATGAACTAAAACTATAAAGTTCTTAGAAAAAATATAAATGTAAATCTTTGTGACCTCAGATTAAGTAATAGTTTCTTAACTATGCTACCAAAGGCATTACCAAAAAAGAAAGAATAAATAAGTTGAACTTCATCAAGATAAAGTTTTGTGCTATAAAAGACACCAGAAAGGAAAATAAATGCAAAGAATGAGAGAAAATATTTGCAAATTGCACATCTGATAACATTTAGTGTCCAGAATATATTTCAAAAACTCTCACAACCAAACAAAACACAACCCAATTAAAAGTGAGCAAAAATTTGAAAAAAATTTCTTCAAAGAAGATTCACAAATGGCCGAGAAGCATGGTCAATACTGAAAAGATGCTTGACATCATTAGTAATCAGTGAAATATAGATCAAAGGAACAACGACATACTACTTCACAACCACTAGGATGACTATAGTAAAAAAGTCAGACAGCAAGGAGAATTGGAAACCTCAAATACTGCTGATGTGAGTGTAAAATGGTGTAGTCACTTGAGAATAGTTTGGCATTTCTTCAAAAAGTTAAACACAGAGTTACCATATGACCCAGAAATTCCATTTGTAAGTGTATATCAAAGAGTATTCCACAAAAACTTGTATAACCAAGATTTGAAGAAGCATTACTCATAATAACAAAACAGTGGAAAAAAATTATGCATTCAACTGATGAATGGATAAACAGAAACACAGTATATCCATTCAACAGATTATTAATCTATAAGAAGAAATGAAGTACTGATTCATGCTATAATATGGGTTAAGCTTGAAAACATCACGCTAAGTGAAAGAAGTCCAATACAAAAGGCTCCATATTATATGATTCCATTTGTATGACTCGTGGAGAAAAGGCAGGTCCATAGAAACAGAAAGTAAGTTAGTAGCTACCAGAATCTAGTAATGAGGAATGGGGAGCTATTGCTAATGGTTTTATCATTCTTTGAGGTGATGAAATGTTCTGGAAGTAGATTATGATGAGGATTGCACAACTTGTGACTATACTTAAATTCACTAAATTGTACACTTAACAGTAGTTTGTGTTTTATCTCAATGCAAAATAAAAACATAAATGATGAATACATGTAAAAAAACAATGTCACAAGCAATCAAAGAAATGTAAGTCAAAACAAGTTGTTTTTCTACTGCCCTGCTAGATATTATCAAAAATAAAAATAATGCTGACAAAAATGATGACCTCATATATTGCTGTAAGAACTGTAAATTTGTGGGCCCTTCCTGGAAAAGAATTAGGAAATATGTATTAAGAAGCCTAAAGTGCTGATTCTATTTAACCTAGACATCTGAGTTTTAGGAATCTAAATTCCTTACTTACTAGACCATATAGAAAAAGGACCTTTATATCTATTATGAACTTTCCATTCCTTTTGAGCTAAGTAGAAAAATGAGTCTCGCCCTTTCCCTGAACCTTATATGGACTCTATGTCATGGTTTCCATCATCTATTTTCTTACTTCCACAACTCAGTTCTACTTTATTGATGTGCTCTGGATGATTTTAACATCCAGATGTATTCAAAATGTTTGACAGCTCCCCTTCATCTTTCCCTACAATACAACCAGATCAGTTACCATCTTAGTGTTCCTGAATCCTTCTTTCATTATGTTATTACCATAACTCTCTATCATGTGTTCTCCTCCCCCCTCAAAAAAAAAAAACAGGCTATTGCCTGCTTTGCCTCATCATAATGTGGACTTTTTCTGGAACTAGACTGTTTGAATTTGAATTCCAGCTTTGCCACTTGCCAGCCAAGTGGTTCAGGTCTCACTTTCCTCATTACATGGAATTATCATGAGAATTATATAATTATTACATGAAAAGTCGTCAGAGCAGTGCTGGCACATAGTAAACCCTGAATTTGTGTTGGTGTTATTATTATTATTATAACTAACAGAGGATAAGATGGTTGGGTGGCATCACCAACTCAATGTACATAAGTTTGAGCAGGCTCTGGGAGTTGGTGATGGACAGGGAAGCCTTGCATGCTGCAGTCCATGGAGTCACAAAGAGTTGAACATGACTGAGCAACTGAACTGAACTGATTATTATTATTATCATCTCATAGAGATACTATGAAGCTCAAATAATGTGTATGAAACCGCTTTGTAATGCACTATCCTCATAGAGGACCAAGGACTATCTTATTTTCTAATGACTTACAGTGTACACAGTAAATTTTCAAAAATTTGCATTGAAATTAAATGTTATTTTATGACCAAATCACTGTTGACTTTTGGGTATGTCTAAATAACATCACATCAAGATAACTCACAATCTTGTTATATATACACTTGTGTCTTCCACTATGTTAGTGGTCTTTTCAAAGTAGAGTCTACAATGGACAACCCACTGCAAGCAAGGAAGGAAAAGTTTTAGGAATTCTGTCTACATTTTTTCTTCATCTTTTGTAAATTTTTATTGTCTGGAATATATCATTACTAACATGTATAGAATTGCTATGCAAATTCTATAACATGTAAGTAAATGTATACTGGAAGTGCAGGCTTAAGACAGTTTTACTAAATGGTGTACTGTCTCAAAGGTCTGGAGATCAGCACACTAACCCACAGTATGGTTTCTCTCCTGGTGTCAAACTGATCTATTGAAGTCCTCCTAGCACACAGTTTATATTTCTTTGTTTCCAAATCTGACTCACAACCAATTTGTTTAAAATGAGAGTATGACAGCCACTCCTTTTCAAGCTGCAACTTGCATTCTTCACACCAAGACTTAGCCACCACCAAATGTAAGTTCCTTAAAAGACAGGTCTGTATCTGGCCTATTTTTGCATCTACCCGCACACCCCCACCTCCCCACCACACAACAGGGTTTTCTATAGTAACTGGCACATAACAGGCTCCACATAAATGTTGGTTGAATGCATATAATGACACAGTGATTGATTGCTATTGGAAGGCAGGAGAGTGTGCTGGTGAACAGCAGAAGCTCAGATCCTGGCTCTGCCACATAACAGGGTGACCCTGAGTCTCAGAATTGTCCTTTGGGAAATGAAGCTGATTAAGTAAATGGACTCCCCTGGGGTGTCCAGTGGTTAAGAATCGCCCGCCAATGCAGGGGACACGGGTTCGATCTCTCTGATCCAGGAAGATTCTACTAAGTCCCTGCACTGCAGTTATTGAAACCTCCATGCCCTAGAACCTGTGCTCAGCAATGAGAGAAGCCGTTGTAATGAGAAGCCCTGGCACTGCAACTAGAGAGCAGCCCTTGTTCATTGCAACTAGAGAAAGCCTACAGGCAGCAATGAGGACCCAGCATGACCAAAAATTAAATAAATAAATAATGTTTTGAAAAGTTAGTAAAGAGTAAAATCCATTTCTTGACTCAAAATATTAATTTAGTAGCGTAATTTAATGGAGAAAATGCCCTCAATTCATGAAATAAAAAACTGGGCAATTACCATGTAGTGTGCATTTTTCATCAGCAGTTCTATATACTGAAGTGGTACAGCATGCAGTTATATAGCATCTTGAGTTTCCCGTATCCCCCCAAGAGGTAAGACAATGATTTCGCAAGGAGTTGTGCCCCTTCAGTATGAGTATGCAGAGAAAGAGTGAGTGGGAGGAAGGGAAAGATTAGATAATTATTTCCATCTTATGAACATGTGAGAGAGATTGCTTTGTCATTTGGCATTTCAAATACTGATTACTGTTAAATCAACACATCCTATTACATTAATATAGCTTTTAAACTGTAAAAAAATAATTTTGGTCAATGAATTATTTGTCTATGTTGAAAATCCCAAAGAATAGCAACAATACCAATACCACCTCCTGGAACTAAAACGCAGTTCTAGCAAGATTTGAGGCTACAAGATTATATACGAAAGTGCTTTCCTATATACCTGCAATGAATAATTGGAACTTGAAATTCAAAACACACCATTTACAAAACTACCCAAAATACAAAATCCTGTGCTTAAGTATAGTTCTAACAAAATATGAACAAGATCAATATGAGGAAAAGCACAAAATTCTGATGAAAGAAATAACAAATGGAAAGATATTCCATGATCATGGATAGTAAGATTCAATATAGTTAGGATGTCAGGTAGGATGTGAGTTCTGATACCTCCCCAATGAAGATATGCGGATGGCAATAGCATGTGAAGGATGTTCAACATCATATGACATTAGGGAATTGCTAATTAAAAGCACAGTGAGGTACAATGAAACATCTATTGGAATGGCTAGAATTTAAAACACTGACAACAGCAAATGCTGGCAAGGACGTAAGGCAACAGGAGCTCTCATTCATTGCTGTTGATAATGCAAAATGGTACAGTCACTTTGGAAGACAGCATGGCAGTTTAATACAAAGCTAAACATAGTCTTACCATATGATCCAGCAATCATTCTCCTAGGAATTTATCCAAATGAGTTGAAAATGAATGTCCACACAAAACCCTGCACACGAATGTTTGTAGAAGTTTTATTCATAATTGTCAAAAGTTAGAAGCAACCAAGACATATCCTTCAATCAGTGAATGGAGACACAAACTGTAGTACATCCATTCGATGGAATTTTATTCAACAATAAAATGAAATGAGCTATCAAGCCACAAAGTCAGGGAAGAACCTTAAATACCCATTGCTAAATCAAAGAATCCAGTCTAAAAAAGCTACAAACTGCATGATTCTAACTATATGACATTTTGAGAGGCTAACCGCAGAGACCATAAACAGATCTGTGGTTGCTGTGGGTTCAGAGGAGGGAGGGAAGCATGAATCAGTGGAGCACAGGGAATTTTTAAGGATAGTGAAACTATTTGCATGATTCTGTCATGGTGGATACAGGACATTACTCATTTGTCAAAACCCATAAAACTGTGCAACACAAGAAGCAAACCCTAATGTCAACTATGGGATTTAGTTAATAATGATCTATCAATATTGGTTCATCAACTCTAACTAATGTACCACACAAATGCAAGATGTTAATTACAGGGGAAATTGTACAGAGGGAGGGTGGGTATGTGGGAATTCTCTACATTCTCCTCAACTTTTCTGTAAACCTAAAACTACCCTAAAAAATAATAGCTGTTATCAAAAAATGTCCAAAGTAAGTAAAAAATGCCACAGCAAATTATACGTATATATATATATATATATGTATAAAATACTTAAGTATATGCCTATACATGCATTCAGATAAAATAACTATACATCTCTTTCTCTTCATGATAATTTTTCAATCTTAGTTCCCTGACCAGGGATCAAACACATTCCCCTGTAGTGGAAGCATGAAGTCTTATCACTGGACTGCCAGGGAAATCCCTTCATGATAAATTTTAAACATTATATTCTGCTATTTTCCTTCTTCTAATATAATGCATTTATATGGACTGTCAATGGAAAGTGAGGAAATGCAGAGAGTTATGCTAAATTAAGTTCAGAAAAATTTTGGTAGTGAAGGGAACTAGGATTGATGAGTCTGAGGGCTAGGAAAGAATTCTTTTTAAAGGATATAATGATGCCAACTCTAAAAAAAAAGATACTGTTAGCCCCCATTCACTTTTATTCTTTAGTTATTTCACTGTCTTTCAAGGAATATAAGTAAATACTAAAAATATAAAACTGCATACCAACAGTACATATAAAATTTTGCCAATGAGTTAAAATGTGAGGAAAAGAAACACATACCAAGTCATCGATGTTGACCATTAGAACATTCTGATATGCTCCACCGTCTTTACCGTTAATGTCACAATCAGATGATGCTACTGGCAACAGAACAAGGATCAGGGGAGGAATTCCAAAGATATACCTAAAAGAAACTGAATTCAACAGTAAGTAAGAATCAGCCAAATGTTTTAAGTCATATTATATCATCTGATGGCAGTGTTTCAACTGGCCTGACCACTAATTTCTAAGAATTTTTAAAATGTATCTTGCTTCTGCAGAGTGTAGGAAAAAACTCCAAAGTTCAGTATTATGTAACAGCCAAAGTAAGACAATATTTTAGAGTCTAGGTTTCTTTCATTTTAATTCAGATATAACTTTGGGATAGTGCAGAACAGGTGTGATGACAGCAAAGTCTCTTTGCTCCGTCGACAGAAAAACAGGTCAACTATAGGTTAAAAATTAGAAATTCTTGAAAGTTTATGATCTACGGCACATGACTGTATATTTATGTAAAACTTGGTGGCTGATCAAGTGTCCAGCTGTTTCCTGGAGGCAACATTGCAGGAGGTTTATCTCCACGGTACGACACTATGATTATATTCTTTCTTTTTAATAATGGACCTTAGAAGACTTACCTTTCCCAGAACTGGCACAAAGTTGACATTTATATTATAAGACTCCTTATCTTTTCAGTATCTTCTATTTCTAAATGCCCAGAGACCCATATTCTCTTCAAACACAGCCCTGTTTAGCTTCTTGACATGTTAGGAAAACAATAAATGAATTCATGCCCTGTTAATGAATTATTTATATCTGTTTTTAAATAAGTGTTCTTAATTAGGGGCATTTTTTAATCAAAAGGGATGAAATTATAAATGACATCATTTTTGGCAATAGTAATACACTGATAGAAAGCCAGTGATTCCCTGAGGCATTAAAATCTGGTTTTATGGGGACTTACTGTATTTCTTCACAAGCTTTCCAGAGTGCCTTGTTTGCATCTTTCTGTAAACTATTGAGTATTGATGACAATGTATTTCCTGTGACTTTCACCAGTGAACTTTAACTATTCTCCTTGAGTGGAAGACTACTCCTGATTAAGATTACCAACAATGCTGCTTGGCACCCAAGGAACTAAAGACTGTCAAATATATCATAAACTTCCTGATAATCTATTACATCATTATCTGTCATACAAAAGTGAGTAGCTCTCCCCATTAAATTATGCGCCGTTAGTGACCCATATATTTACAATAGAGAATGTAGACTGGGTAGCAGATAGAGGAACAAACATGAATCTCACATCGAATCTTCATATGTCACTGACATTGAAAAAGGTAAGAAAAACGAAATGAGAGGCAGAATCTACTCAAAGCTCTGACACTAAGTTTCTGTAGGCATGATGAGCAAGAATTCACTTAGGACATTAACAATGATGATGATGCTAGTTACCTTGAACTGAGTACCTGTCATGTACCATCAGTGCCTTATACTTACTGTCTCTAAAGATCAAAGGGTCCTCCAGGTAGTTAATCTTTTTGTTAAACATAAATAGGAGGTGCCAGGTCTGGATTCTCTCCTGAGCCGATTGATTCACCAGGATTTGATCATAAATGCCCATAACCTTTCTAAAAAATAATTTTATCTATTTATTTACTTTTGGCTGTGTGGGTTTTCTTTGCTGCGTGGGCTTTTTCCTAGTTGCGGAGCACAGTTTTCTCATTGCCGTGACTTCTCTTGTTGAACAGCACCAGCTCTAGGGTGCACGGGCTTTAGTAGTTGTGGTCCCCGGGCTCTGGAGCACAGATTCAATAGCTGCAGTGCACGGGCTTAGTTGCTCTGAGACATGTGGGATCTTCCCAGATCAGGGATTGAACTCATGACTCCTGCATCAGTAGGTGGATTCTTTACCATTGAGCCACCAGAGAAGCCTACCCATAATCTTTTGATAACATGTCATCATTTTGGTCTAAATGAAAACTACCTCCATGTTCTATTATCTATCTCCACCTCTCCTTCTTCTACTATTGTCTCTCCCACCTTAAGATTCTCAGACAATGAGAATTGCTAATTATTTAGCGTCCTAACTTTGTAATGAGGTTTGTATAGATAGTGCAGAGCCAAACTTTTTCTTTTCTCTGTCATCTTAAAGGTGTCTGGCAGGGATACTTCAGGAGGAATAGAGGATAAGGAAAGTTTATACAGCATATAACTTGAAATGAGCATTAAAGGAATATTAACAACATAATTAAATATTAGAATGAAAAAGAGACATTTTTACTATTGTATATAAATGTTATTTCAAAGGTCCACATTTTACACTTTGATTTAGGAGGCAGTTTTATTTTTTCTGAGCACTAGTTATTGTGCCCTCTTCACTCCAAATTTCAGTAATGAGTGCTTCCAAAATTCACATTGATCCATTTGGTCATTGGATGGTATTTTATCAATGCTTTCAAATGATGACTTAGTGGGAAATTAAGTCTTTTTTGTGCAATTCTAAAACAATATTTGTCTTATCTGTAAACAGTGTCTTTGGTTGCCACTATTGTTGTTAAATAGGTCAGCCCTGGGCTTCCCTGGTGGCTTGGCAGTAAAGAATCCATCTGCAATGCAAGAGACATGGGTTCAATCCCTGGGTTGGGAAGATCCCCTGGAGAAGAAAATGTCAACTCACTCCAGTATGCTTGCCTGGGAAATCCCATGGACAGAGGATCGTGGCAGGCTACAGTCCACAGGACCAAAAAAGAGTCAGACATGACTTATGAATTAAACCACCACCAGCAGCTCAGCTCCAGATAGCCTAGGGCAACACAAAGCACAGAGGGAGACTTGGGGGTTAGTCTTGGTGCAGAAATGGGTTAAGAGACCAATTGAAGGACAGAGCATCTCAAAATCTTCACTTGCCTAATTTGTGAAATGAAAACCTCAAACTAAATGATCCCTTGATGTCCCTTTCAACTCATAAGCACCTTAACTCTAAGAATCTACTTAGCCATCCAAACACAGCAACTCTTTAAACTTGAAATTCCCTGGTGAACAATGTTGCAAATACATTCCTGTGTTTCAAACCCATGTCTCAGAAGTTCCTAGATTTCTCATTAATGACTTGCTTTCATCTGAAGTCTTTTCTCCATACCACATAGAGAATAACTTATTAACATTGCCTAGTTTGAGCCTGCTTTTGACATTGTTGTCACAATAGGAAAGGGCTCTGCTTTTATTTTTAGATTATGCATAGAATACCAACTCCATCTACCACCACCCGCCCCCCCACCTTGACCTTTCCCTTAAGTTACAAAAAAAGATAAACCATAAAGAATAATGCAAGGCAAGCTTGGGCTTGTGGAATTTTCTTTAGATTTCCTGAAGGGATTGAAACTGGAGAATTTGTTTTCAGTAGGGAATTTGGTTAAACCAGAATGATGGCTGTCTAAAAAAGTCTTGTTGGTTTTTAAATTAAGCCAAATAATACATTCAATCCTCAGATGCTTAAGTTATGGGGTCAGAGTGAACATAAACAAATTAGTTTCTATAATCCTTCAAATCCAATCTTTAATTACTGTTTAAGACCAATCAGTGTTTATTGACTATTTGCTGTACACATTACATAGACCTATTTTCACTGGAATTTTTAAGACACAGTCAACAGATATTCAGGATGGAATGAAAGACATTATCTGAATATATAAGATTTGGCTTTAGTATAAGTAGTTGGCATAAGCAAATGAGTGAATAAAGAAAAAGTTAATAAACAGTAGGAAATAACCATATGTTATATGAAAACCAGCTTTTTAAGGTTCTAAAATGAATTTTATGTTCACACAAAGAATTCTAATATTTGCCACAAACATATTGATTGGATTATAAATTCTATCCATAAGTCCTGTGATAAATAGCAGATAAAGACATTTCTGAAGCCACCCTATAATACTATATACAGTATTTCATTTAATCCCATAACCATTTCTTGAGGTAAACACTATCAATTGCTAAACATTTTGGCAGATGGAAAATCTGGGGCCCAAATTTTTCCCCAGATAAAACGAGTTTTGTAAGAGGCAGGATTCAAATCCAAGATTGTTAGGTTGAAAAGTCTAGAAACTAAGCTTTTCGCCACTGAGCTACACTGCTTCCTATAAAAACAACTGCATGTGTATCCTCAAGGGAAATGTACAAAAACCCCATCTTTCTCCACATGAAACTCACTGTGGTGCTTCCTTGGCCAAGCTCTGAAACATTGCACCACATACTCCTATTTCAGGGGAAAAAAGACATTGATTGCTTGGTTTTATTACATTAGGGTATGTGTCACAGGTGCAGCCAGAAAAAAAAAAATCTCACATCTCAGTGAAATCAATATGTAAGGTGGTCCTACAAAGTAACCTCTTCCATTTTTGTCTAAGGTATTTGAGCATTGTTATGATGCCCTGTGTAATTCTCTTTAAATTTGTTCAGGCTTTCTAATCTTCCTTAGTTCTCCATTTGTACCACTTATTCCACTTTTGGGTCCTCAAATAATTAAATTATCAAAACTAGAGAGCACAATCATCAAGGACTACAAAGGAGGTCCTCAACTACTTCAACTGCCAAAAGAAGTGTCAAAGTGAAAGGATAAAAAGTAATGAAACCTCTAATGAAATCTATTGGAACAAACTGCAGATAGCCACTTAGAGTAATTATTATTAGGAATTTAGAATTCTCATATTTTGGTTGCTAATAACTTATGCTACATGATTAGTGTAGATATTCAGGAAATAGAGGCTCCTTGTCGGTAATGGACACCTTAGCTTCCTCCCCTTGTTTTACCACTCACTCTAGATCAGAGGTGATGGGAGGATCAGAACTGGGAGCCATCCAGAAAGAAGCAATTGCAGGAGATCCGTGGGCATTGTAAGGAAAACAGGAATATACCTAATTCCTAATTCTATATTAAACTTCTAGAGGAGGCCCATTAAGAATTCTCTATACTCTAAACCCTACTCCTTTATTTTTGTTACTGATCAGGTATTTCTGGGCTATGTCAATTTTGATGCTTGAATACCTGTGAGTGGGCAAAAATTTCTTCTAATCTAAAAGTGCAGCCAGGAAAGGCATCAAACACGAGAACAACCTCCTGTCTATTCTGGCCCCCTCTCCCATTCGTCTACTTTTGATAGAGGAAGTATTTACTGTAAAACAGCAGAATTTTCCTCAGCCGATCCCTCCCTAATCACATCTCCCCTCCCCCCAAACTCCCCAGCACACCTTTTTTTTTTTTTAATTTTTCCTAGTCAACTTTTGGACTCTTTATACTAGCCATATGGTTGCTAACGCCATCGCTTCAACTCTGTCCCTGTCCATTTTAAATTCGTATTCCACACAAGTAAAATCTAGTCGATCTCAGCAAGGGTCTAAAATGTAGAATTATGCCTGTTAATTCTGCCTCCGTCAAGAAGCACCCATACAGAAAAAAACAAAACAAAACAAAACCCAAAGTGGCCCTTCTCGGTCCCAGCCCGGAGCACTTGGTTTCCCAGCAAAAGACACTGGGTACAGCCCCAGTCGGAAACTCCCAGCCTCACTGGGTGAAAACGGGGTTTTCCGGAGACCTGTCCCTCTGGGGTTTAAAAGCGTGTCCCGTGGGAGCTTCGCTTTCACTTCTCTAAGGACTTGGAGCTGCAAGAGCCCACATCCTCGCAGATCCCGGGGCGCCGGTGAGTATCCCGGCGCGGCCAGAAGCCCGGGGTGGGTGGGTTGGGCGTTCGGTTGACAGCGGGCGGCGCTGGCTCGGGGAGAAGGACGGGGCGCATTGCTACCCCGGGACCTGGGCGCGGACTGCCACCGCTGAACGGCCCCGAGGCTGCAGCGCCGGGTCTCGGGGACAGAGGGCCGGCGTCGGGGACCAAGGCTCCCACGCAGCCTGCCAGGTGCAGGTGGCAATGGGCCAGGGTACTCGGGCGCGGCCGCCGGCTGCCCCGGGGCAGAGCCCGGCTCTCCGCAGGTCCAAAGTGCAAGGCCAGGCTGTTCCCGGACGCGCCTGGGCGCGGGGCCCCGCAGCGCGTCCCAGAATCCCCGGGCGTGCCGGGCGCGCGAATTTCTGCGCCCGAGAAAGGAGCGCTTACCATGGAACATGGTCTGCGGGAGGCGGGCTTGGTCATGATGACCGCAACTGCAGCAGGAGCACGCTCTCACCGCCCATAGTCACTCCCAGGACCCTGGTCTTCCGCGGAGTTACCGGGAGTCCGCGCCGGGTAGGGCCGTCTCTGTCGCTGGTTCCTCCTACCCACGCCGAGCCTGCTGTTTCATCCATCCCAAGGGGGGCGGCACACACCAGGGCCCGGCTCTGCGCTTTGCCTTTCCCATAACTTCCGTAGGATCAGCCGGCAGTGTACTTTCAGTTTCTACTTTGCGCTTGGTCTGCAGGTTCGATCTCCAAGTTAATCACTGGGGCGCCTTCACAGCACCCCCCGCCTCCCTTCTCCTGGTCACCTGCGTCCTCCCCGAGCGCTTCCCGTGCGCCTGGACCAGAGGAGCGCGCGGATTCCCAAAGCACCGCAGGAGCAATGACTTGGTCTTCTGATTCCGGGCGATTTGAGGCAAAAGACTTCCCAGATGACCTCTAGCCGCCTTGGCAAAGTTAGGCGACTAGGATCTAAAAGCATCGGTTGCTAATGAGTCCACAGAAGCCGCAAATGTGTGGGGCGAGAGCTGGGTTATTAGCGGGAGCCAGCGAGGAGGCGTAGCAGCTCTTGCCGCAGATGTGGTGGTGGACGATGCCAAGCCCTCTTGCTTAAAAAAAAAAAAAAAAAGGAAGTAAAGAATGATGAATGATTAAGAGGGCCATGGGCCACTCCCTCGGCCTCTCTAACCTCTCTTGGTCTCTTTCCTCTCTGTCTTTTGTACATGCACCTGCCCAGGTGGGATCTCAAAGGAAAATAAAACGGTGGGTCAGTCTCCTCTGGTGAGAGCTATCTTTGGACCTAGAAATTAAAGCCCAAATTAGGCAGAGAAAGTGGAGACTGATAATAGCTCCTAATAATGTCTCCCACTTGTGCTACCACTAAATTGGTTAATAAATCAAATTATCCATCTTGACTGTGTGTTACAGAAGCGATCTTTTTTTTTCTACACCTGAATTATTTAGATATTTTCTGTCTTGGTTCGGTTTCTGATATTCTGCAGAAACCCTGCTTAAATGAAGGTGGGTGATGTAAAGAAATAACAGTGATAATAATATTATGGCTATCATTTACCTAGCATTTGTTCTGTACCAGTATTGTGCTAATCCTTTTATACATGTCATCTCAGGCAAACTTTTCTCTGTGGTAGATAATTTTGTGGGAACTAAGACGTCCTTAAGTATCTGCCCGAATTCACTCCGCTGGTTAGTAACAAATGTGGGACACAAACCTACTGTAAATCAGCTCTAGAGTCCCCACTCGGAAACCTTGGCTTAGAAGTCCTGTGAACAATGTAGAAATTGATGCCAGGACAGAAACAGAGTCATGTGTTGTGTGGGTATGACTTTGCCCCTGTGTGGGGACCTCAGGACAAGTTTCTGGAATTTGTGAATTCTCAATTGAGATCCAGGCAAGTCAATTAACTTGAGGATGTGAGCATTTCAGATTCTTTGATAGCGTGAACAAAGTAAAGAGGGAAAGAAAGCAGAGAGAAAGAGGAAAAAAAAAAAAAAAAAAGGAATAGAGGGTGAAGCAGTGTTGCTTAAGGCTGAAACTTGGATTTCTATTCCTCTTTTAGCCTCACTTCTCACATCCAGTCCATAGGCAAGTCCTGTCAGCAATACCTCTAAAATAAATCCTGAATCTATTCTGTGAATTGCCTAAGGTTAAACCATTAAAACCCTGCTGTCTAGGGACCTTCCATTTTCCACTCTTGCCCACAACCTCTTCATTCCCTTCATAGCAGCAGGATATTGATTTACATGTGCCATTTTCTGTGACCACCCCCTGACCACTTCCCAGGGAACACGGGGCTTTCACGGCCCCGTGAGTGATCTGGGCTCCTGCTGCCCTCCCCGGCTCTCTGGTACCCATGACTTTTTTCCTCCCTGTGTCCAGCCAAGCTGAATTCCACTTAGATGAGCATCTAGGACTTCCCTGGTGGTCCATTGGTTAAGACTCCTCCCTTCTAATGCAGGGGTCGTGGGTTCGATCCCTGGTCTGGGAGCTGAGACTCCACATGCCGTGTGAAAAGAAAAAGAAAGTGTCTAGCACACAGCCATGCAGAAAGTAAAAGAATGAGAGAGGAGAATTGAGTGAGATGCATGAATGAGAACATGTGTGGAAGAGTCAGTATGTGAAGGCAAGAGGAAAATAGGAGGAAAGGGGAAGAGAACAAGGGAAACAAACAAGAACAGGAGGCAGAATGTGGCGGGGGTGGGGTCAGATGTCAAGTATTTCCATCTGACTGGAACTTAGGGTGGAGGTGGGGAGTGGAGAAACAGGAGGCCGGAGTGACAGGTAAAATTGAATTGTGTAATTAAACACAACTATGTTGGCCATTGATTTATTTAAAATCCCTGACAGCAGAATTGAGGTATGTAACTGCATATAGCCTGCAAATTTCCTTTTTATTTTTTTAACTTTTCAGGGACAGATAAAAGAGCATCCTTCAATAACTTGCTCAGCAGGAAATCCGTCTTCCTTTTTCATGCAATCACTGTAAAACCTGGTTGAACAAGAGCTTGTGCATAAGTGAACTTTTGGGGAGCATGAGGGGAAATTATTCAGAGCTCCAGGAGAGGAGATGTAAATTCCCCACCAGACTCTGACCCTAAATGTGAAGAATCTCTGCAGAAAATATTCATAAAGCGTTGAGTATTTTTATCATTATATGCAAATGGGCACTTTCTAACTTCAAGTTATTATTTTTCTGTCTATGGCAGAATTAATACCAGTTGGAAAAAAATTCCAAAATGTAGTCTTAAATTTGTGGTTGATATTTTGGTAAAGTGAACATTATTTTTCATCAGATAGATAAGGATAAAAGAAATGTCATGAATTTTTATATGCTAATGTTTTGTGATTAGAAAAGCTGGGTGGTTACCATCAAGTTCACTTATAGACCCAACTGGTGCAGAAAAGCCAATATGGAAACAAAATAGTATATACAGTTTATGAATTATAACCAATAAATATTAAGAAAGAAGACAACATCCTCAGAATGATTAATACAATGTACTTGAAAAAATGGAAATAAAACAATATAAATGTCAGCTTAAAGAGAGAATCATTTGAGGTTAATGAATGTCTTTTTAAATGTTCCACAATCTTTAATCTAAATAGTTCATTATTGGTAATCTGAAAATCTTTTCTTGATAATTATCTGAACTATTTTTACCCAACATAATATGACCATTTTTTGTAGTCTGAGATCTGAATGCTAGCTATCATTCTATCAGTATTTTCTGAAGTTCCTGTAGCTTAATTTTCCAGACATAATATTCAACATATTTCAAACACACAACACACAAAACAGATTTATGGCCATGTGTTCATGTAGAACACATGGGACCTATGCTTAGAAGGGCTACAGATTTGGTTTAATGGTCTGCAGTCACTGTCTTGAAATTATTAATTATTTTTGGACAAAGGAACTCTCATTTTCACTTTGCATTGGGCCCCACAAATTCTGTAACTGGTCATGCATACTCACACATATTAAGCTACACATTGAGGACAGCAACACATGTCATCAAGGTGATTTCAGCTTAGTGGAGAAAACAGATGTTAAATGTAGAATTTCAAGGATAGTAAGTATTATGAAAAGGAAAATTTGAGATGTATTTCAATTAGAGTTTTAAGGAAGTCTAGGCCTGTTTTAAAAATTAGTGAAACTGGGATCCAAAATAGGTTAATTTACCTGGTGGCTCATATGGTAAAGAATCTGCCTGCAATGTAGGAGACCTGGGTTCAATTCCCGAGTCAGGAAGATCCCCTGGAGAAGGGAATGGCTACCCACTCCAGTATTCTTGCCTGGAGAATTCCATGGACAAAGGGAGGAGCCTGGTGGGCTATATTCCATGGGCTTTCAAAGAGTTGGACACGACTGAGTGACAAATAACAACACACCCATTCAATGGAAAAATAGCTATAAGTGAATAACCTTTAATTCTAAAGCAGATCTGTTTGATTTTCACGCCTGAACTTGACAATGAATTTTCAATTTTATCAAATGACTACTTAGAATTTTTTTACACGGTCATGTTTTTTCTTGTTGCTCCTGCTGCTGCTGCTAAGTCACTTCAGTCGTGTCTGACTCTGTGTGACCCCATAGATGGCAGCCCACCAGGCTCCTCTGTCCCTGGGATTCTCCAGGCAAGAACACTGGAGTGGGTTGCCATTTCCTTCTCCAATGTATGCATGCATGCTAAGTTGATTCAGTCGTGTCCAACTCTGTGCAACCCTATGGACAGCAGCCCACCAGGCTCCTCTATCCACAGGATTCTCTAGGCAAGAACACTGGACAGGATTGCCATTTCCTTCTCCAGTTGCTCCTGAATTAACCACAAATTTACTATAATGCTAAATTCAAGTTGCTAACATTTTACTTATAATTTTTCAATTACATTCATAATTGGTGTGTGTTTGTTCTTCATATCATATTCAATTGAGCTGGGGCTATTTTTGTCCAATTTTCTTAGCTTCACAAAGGGATTTGGGAATTCTGTTGTTTTCTGGAAACTGTAATGTTTAAGCACTATATGACTGATTTGAGCTCAATAATGAAACCTATTTTATTGTGTGGGGTGCAGCCTAGGGATAAGATGAGACTACCAGTTTCAAGCATTGCAAGAATCAAAATAAAAAGGATTCTTTTGAAGGCTTAATCAAAATGGCCACTTCAAAGTATCAGGAACTGCTGGAAATATGCATATCAGCATGTGAATGATTGCTTGAACCATGAAAATGAATGAAATCACCCAACCTGCAATTTCGGAGAAAGGAAAGAGTCAGTCAGTGCCAGGAGGAAACTTGAGACCTGGGCATTCAGGGCAGGTGGAGAGCTGGGTGCCAAACAACAAACTGACAAACGATAGGGCATGAAGTCAGAGAGATGTTAGCTTAGCATCCCAGAGGTCAGAGAGAGAGAGAATTTCAAAGCAGATTAACTAGTCAGTATTTCCAAACGTCACAAAGAGATTGAAGATGAGGATTGAAAAGCATGTCCACTGAATTGAACAGAGTAGAAGAGATTTCTGTGGTCCTCATGACGACAGTTGGAGAAGAGCAGTGTAGCGAGATACAGTATTCTGGTTTGTGGGATGTAAGGGAAGATGCAAATTAAGTGAGAGGGGACAATTTTTCAGGATGTCTGGTGAAGAAAAAAGGAATCTGATAATGATTTGAAAGGCATGTAAAGCATAATGGAAGTTCTAGTTTTCATATATGAGAGGTACTATAACATATTTATATATTAATGGTTAAAATTAGGTTTTTCTGAAGAAGTTAAAAAGGATGGAACCAAGAAACCCAAGATAGCAGATTAATATTTTTCTTACAATCCTTCCTCTTTCATCTCATTCCCTAAATTCTGTAATTGTAAACAATTAGAATCTACTATAATCCACAATGCCTAATTTTATGTTCCTTGTTGAAATGTTCCCTATGATACTCACTTGTCTACTTCTAGATTGAGTACTGGCTAGTCTGTGGAATCTAGAAAAATGGTACAGAACCTATTTCCAAGGCAGTAACGGAGATGCAGATGTAGAGAACAGACGTGTGGACACGGTGGGAAGAGGAGGAGGGGAGGTTGAAATGAGTTGGAGATTAGGATTGGCTTATACACACTCCCATGTGTAAAATAGCTCGGGGGAACCTGCTATAAGGCACAGGAAGCTGAGTTCAGTACTCTGGTGACCTAGGTGGGTGAGATGGGGGCGGAGTGGGAGAGAGGTTCAAAGAGAGAGGATGTGTGTATACTATAGCTGGTTCACTTCATTGTACAGCAGACGCTAACACAAGATTGTAAAGCAATTATATTCCAATAAAAAAAATGCTGCCAAACTACCTTTCAGAAGGAGCAGCTGTAGCATATGTAGCCTGCATTAACCAATCTGTTTGTACACTAATGGGTGTGTTGTTGGCAATCAGAGGTCCAGTTATTTCCGCTTACTGATATAGTGTATAGAAGTAGCTATACCTATACAAGGGGAAAGGCACTTAAAGAGTACTGCCAAAGAAATCTACTTGCTAGAACAGATTTGCCATAAGGTTTATTGATTTCCTTTGACAGCTTGCCTGTGTGTGCTAAGTCACGTGTTGGACTTGTTGCAACCCTATGGACTCTATCCTGCCAGGTTGCTCTATTCATGGGATTCTCTCCAGGCAACAATACTAGACTGTGTTGTTATGCCGTCCTCCAGGGGATCTTCCCAACCCAGGGATTGAACCTGAGCCTCTTACATCTTCTGCATTAGCAGACAGGTGTTTTACCACTGTGGGCACCTGGGAAGCCCGTTTTACAGTTTAATATTTGATAAATACTCAGCAGGAGAAAGAAAAGAAGGAATTGTATAAAGTCAAATATAGGACAAATTTGAAACAAGTATTTCTTAAGGCCCTCAAAAGACCTGAAGAAAACTAAAATCATAAGATGGTGGATCAAGATTAATACAAAGCAACTGTAGTAATAACAGCACCAGCAAAATATGAATTTGACCTACTCCCTATCTCCCAGCAGTTTTCTAGATTCAACTTCCCAAAATTTCTTTGAATCTCTACTCTTTTTTCCCTTCTGACAGTGATCTTTGTGGCTATTGAAAATCCTGTTTTGTTTTGTTGTGATTGTTTTTGGATTTTGCTTTAAAGTCACTGATTTAAATCTGGGTGTTACTGGAGAATGCCTGTGAACACTGCTAGTTTCAGAGGTTGATTCTTAAATGAACAGTGTATTAGTACAAGTAAACACAATATCCATTTTTTGTCTTATTTTTTAATTAGGCCTCATTGTAGGCCAGCCACATAAAATATGCCCTACAAAGTGAAAATATATCTACTGAAAACTTAAAAAATAAATTGAAATAGCTTAATACATTAAGAACATGTTTGTATTTGGTAAACAGTCCTAATTTCATAAAACTTACTTTAGAATAAAAAAGTTATGAAATGGGTTAGTTTGGAATTAGAATATAAGGAGCCTTAGTTTTCTGATCTGAATAAAAGTTTAGAAAGCTCAGAGAGTGAAAATGACAGAATATCCTTTTTAAAGGAGGGAAATAGCAAGAAATAGAATGTATCACATTTCACTGGTAATAAAAATAATGTCTTAAGACAAATCAGGGTGAAAAGTGTTGGTCAAAAAAAATCTAATGAGGAAGACATGGTTAGAAAACCTGTTAAACATTAGAGAGAATTAGTAACAGTAAAACAAACAAGGAAATCAAAGCCTATATCTACCATTTCATAGGCTATGTTACTCGAGGAATACATAATACTTCACTGCATTTTTCGAAGGTATCATTATGTCTTCCTAGAAATAGTGAAGGTCAGCACATAAGTGTGTTGAAATCTCTCTCAACCCTAAATAACCCCATTAAAAAAAATTCAACACACAATTATCAAGTAATATGCCATACACTATTCTTGATGCTTGGAATATATCAGTGCACAAAACAGACAAAAATAATTTCTGTTGAGCTTACATTCTAGTGGAGGAGATAAACAATAAAAAAATAAAAATTATATTAAATGTTAGAAATTTATTAAGGTCTATGGAAAAACGGTAGGATCAAGATAGAGACTTTGTGTATGTGGAGGGGAGTGTGAGTCGGGAAGGGTGCTATGATTTTAAATGGGCTTCAGTGGGAACCTGACATTAGAACAAAAACTGAACAGTGATTGAGTGAATCACATGGATGGCTATAGGAAGAATCTTCTGGAGAGAGGAAAGCCAACGCAAAGTCCTGTGGCAGAGAGAATAACTGGAGATTTCAAGCTGTCTGCTTCTAATTATCCTTTCTCCTTCCTTTTTTGTGTACCTGACTCCTTGTGAAGAGCTTACACTCCAGTTCATTTTCTACTACTGCAATCTGACTTCTGGCTACCACATCCCAGTCATCAGTGAACTAGTCGGCTAGTCCTTGTTCATGGTGTTACTTCTTATATTTCCTTTTAAAAAAATTATAAAAACAGAGCATGCAAAGTATAAACATTTTAAAATTATTTATTTTTAATTGAAGGATAAATGCTTTACAATGTTCCCTTGGTTTCTTATGTACAACAGTGCCAATCAGTCATAACTAAATATAAATTTATATATATGTGTGTGTGTGTGTATATATATATATTATATATATATATATATATATATATATATATACAGGTCCATCATCTATGTTTGCATTTTTACTGCTTTCCTAAAAGTAGGTTCATCAGTACCATTTTTCTAAATTCTATATGTGTTAAATGATATTTTTCTCTTTCTAACTTCACTGTATATAACTGGTTCTAGGTTCATCCACCTCAGTTCAACTGATCCATACTTGTTCCTTTTTATGGCTGAGTAATATTTCATTGTAGGTATATACTACAACTTTTTAATCTATTCATCTGTCAGTGGACATCTAGGCTGCTTCCGTGTCCTGGCTATTGTGAATAGTGCTGCAGTGAACACTGGGGTACATGTTACATGTGCCTTTTTGAATTGTGGTTTTCTCAGGATATATGCCCAGTAGTGGGATTGCTGGTTCATGTGATAGATTTATCTCCAGCTTTTTAAGAAATCTTCATACTGTTCTCTATAGTGAAAGAAAGTGAAAGTTGCTCAGTCATGTCTGACTCTTTGAGACCCCATGGACTATTCAGTCCATGAAATTCTCCAGGCCAGAATACTGGAATGGGTAGCCTTTCTCTTCTCCAGGGGATCTTCCCAACCCAGGGATCAAACCCTGGTCTCCCTCATTGCGGGTGGCTCGGCTTCCCAGCTGAGCCACAAGGGAAGCCCAAGGATACTGGAGTGGGTAGTCTATCCCTTCTTCAGTGGATCTTCCTGACCCAGGAATCCAACTGGGGTCTCCTGCATTGCAAGCAGATATTTTACTAAGTGAGCTATCAGGGAAGCCTGTTCTTTACAGTGGCTGTATCAATTTACATTTCCATCAACAGGGCAAGAGGATTCCCTTTTCTCCACATCCTAAATGGAGACAAGGAACATTTTAGAAAATCAAAACTCCATCTAACCATCACATTTGTGTCAATCTTGCTGTTTATATGTATATTTAACCAGAATGAGACCATACATATTGTTCTACAACATGCTTTGTTTTCAGTCATCTGTTTCTACCTTTATATTTCAGTAATTTTTAATCTAATACCTAGATATTCAAATTTCTAAAACTGACCCCAAAACATTCATTACATTGGCGTTCTTGTTTCTTTCAGTAGATTATATTAGAAACCACAATCTGGGCACTAGAAGTGCTCATTACTTCTAGGCCTCTTTGGTGGTCATAGCTGGAAAATTTATAAATTGTTATTCTCTTTCTAATGAAACTTTAATAGTTCAGCTTTTTAAACTTATAAACTTTTAAATTTATCACTTTTCTCTTCTACTGAAGAAACTGACTCTTAATATCATTAACTTAATGGCTAATTTTTAAACAATATACACAAAGTATATAGTTGCAAAATACTGATACTGATATTACATTAAGTAACAAATTCTAAGGGAATTTTAGACCATATTCAAGCTCTTTCTGTTCCTTGAATGCATCCCTCTAAGAACATATATAACATCAAAATGCTGTATCCCAAAGTCATTTAAATCAGTCTATTTTATGTTTATTTTAATCAATTTAGCTTATGATAGTTTAGGTTGTTTTCAAGGGTATTCTAAAATTTAGTGGTTTAGAAAGTGTAGTACAGAGTGGCAAGTTCTCTTTTTCCTCTTCTACCCCTTGTCTTCTTCACCCAGTGGGTAAATATTTTCCCTGTCAGAAATAGAGGTTTTTTTTTTTGCTTTTCATTAGATGCATTATATGTAAATGATTCATAATTCTGTCAACCAGTACTCTGCTGCTGGCTACTTGGTTTGGACAGAGTCATAAAAAAGCACTTCTGGAACTTTTCACCTCTTAGTTTACTTGACATCTCAGAAGCACTGGGCCCTTAATGACTCTTTCTTGGGTTTTTATCTCCTCCTGTGTTTCCGCTAACATCATTCTGCTAATCCTCATCTTATAGACCTACAATCTTCCCTTCTCATTCTTTGGATTCGCTTCCTCTGCTTGTCTATTGACATCTCCCTTCTTCGGGTCTTTGCTCTTGGCCCCTCTCCTCTCGTTTCCAGAGTCACCTTATCCTCTTGGATGGTGTTAACCACTGTTTTATGCTCCTTGCTCACCTTTTACATCTCTAGCCTAGTCCTGCGTCCATGTGTGCTAAGTTGCTTCAGTCATGTCCAATTCTTTGTGCCCCTATGGACTATAGCCTGCCAGGCTCCTCTGTCCATGGGATTCTCCAGGCAAGAATACTGGAGTGGGTTGCCATGTCCTCCTCCAGGGGATCTTTCCAACCCAGAGATTGAAACCCAAGTCTCTTATGTCTCCTGCTTTGGCAGGTGGGTTCTATATGTCTTTAAAATGCAACCCTGTTATCCAGTAGGCTATGATGCATCTTTGAGTTTCTCAAAGATAGCTCACACTCAACATATACAAATACATACTGATTTTCTACTTCATTCCTCCCACCCTATATCCTTCTAGAATATATACTTTAATTGTACTTTTTATCCTCCATGTTGGAGGAAATGTAGGATTGATAAAAATTAATTGCTAAATCCTATTTGATGCTATGTGCTTGCTTGTAACTGTCCTCTTTCATCCTTTCCTGCTGCTTTTATTTAGGCTCTTTTTCTGTCTCCCCTCAGTTATAAAGCTCCTTGAAAGATGTTTGTGACAAAATTGCTTCAGCCAATCCATGCTTAAAGGTTCTCAGCGGCTTCCCTTTCCCTTCGAGCAGTGTTCACGGACACTCTGCACAGAACTCAAGCTCTTTCCTGATTTAGTGCCACCCTCTTGCCATCCAATCACTTTGATGCCCCACCTGGCATCGTGAACCCTCAAATCATTCAGACTTCCAGGCTCCCCAACCTCTGCACAAACTGTCCTTCAGCCTAAAGTGCTTCCCTACTCCATTCTTCAAGTAAAGCTCAGGTTTTATTTCCAGTGGGATGTTCTACTTAATGTCACTTGTATGGTCTAGGTCCTTAGTTTATCAGATGTTCATCAGCTATACTGTACTTGTTTCAATAATTGTATCCCTACCATGTGAGAGCCTTGAAGGCAAAGCCTTCTCTTTTGCTTACAGTGTCTTTTGCGTCCAGCACAGTGACTGTTTTGCATTAGGTGTTTGATTTAAGCTTGTTGAATGAATGCATGACTAATTCTACTGGTGCTTGTGTTACACTCTAGACTTACAATCTCCTGAAGACAGGCATCTATCTTGTTTGTGATTCTATTCTCAATGTTAGCACAGTCCCTGACCATCACACTCGGTAAACATATAGTCAATATCATCTTAGACCTAAATGCATATATCATTGTTGTTCAGTCACTAAGTCATGTCTGACTCTTAGAGACCCCATGAACTGCAGCACGCCAGGCTCCCCTATCCTTCACTATCTCCTAGAGTTTGTCAGACTCATGTCCATTGGGTTGATGATGCCATCCAACCATCATGCTGCATATTTACTCAATGGAGCTTCCTTGGTGGCACAGTGATAAAGAATCCGCCTGTCAATGCAGGAAATGCAGGTTCAATCCCTGGGTCTGGAAGATCCCCTGGAGGAGGAAATGGCAGCCCACTTCAGTATTCTTGCCTGGGAAATCACATGGACAGAGGAATCTGGCAGGCTACAGTCCATGGGATCTCAAAAGAGTTGGACATGATTTAGTGACTAAACAACAGTTTACTTATTTGCTGATAATTAGGGTTTAGATTAATTACAATATCTTGCTCCTCAGAATTCTAGATACAGACAGACTTCACCTTTTAGACACATTCAACTTAGTCATATATTCGAGCAACAAATTCACTGTTATGATTTCATCATACATATCTGATATCATCCATGTTATCTAGCATATTTGGCATATTAAAAATGCAGTGCAAAGAACAATTCTTACCCTAAGGAGTTTAATGTTCTCAAACCTCGAATAATCTTGATAGAACAGCATTATAAATATAAAATAAGCCTTTCTTATTAAAAAATGGCCTCCAGATGGGTTTAATGTGTTTAATTAATTGTGTGTTATTGTGTGTATTCTATAACTGAGAAATAGATATAAGGATATAGCAAAACGGAGGGAAGGTGGATTGAGATAATTGCTAAATAGTTTCTTACATCAAATATTTATTTAAAGCATTCCATTTACATATGTTATTAAATTGAAAATAAAATTATTCCAGAATCACTTATTTTTATTTGTGACGTTTGGTTTATGGGAATTATTTGATTATAGCAATGATTATAATGACTAAGGGTGGTTTCTAGGCAGCATTGTAAATAGATTTATTTCGTATGTGTCTTGGCAGATGACAGTTAATATTGCCAAAACTAAGTCCATGAAATATGATTTATAAACTAGTGTAGATATTGGTTTTCATGTTGATTTTAAAATGTATTTGCATTTTGGAATTGTGAATTGGAAAAAGATATTCTATCTGAAATGGATAGGCAATAATTTGATAACATTTAATAGTAAATTCATTGATGAAAGCATACTTTTAATTAATTTGGTGTAACCTCCTGCATTTTCCAATATATATTAAATACTTTCAAAGTGTGAAATGCTACTTAAATTTCATTATGTTTCAGTAATGATATGATATTATTCAGGTATGATAAAGTGATCATAAGAAGAAACTGTGTTGTAAAATCAAGTTATGTTGAAATACTAACATATTGAACAATAAGAGGGTCTGTATAATATTATGTGTCTTGATTACTAATATAAGATATTATGAGCATTTAACACTGGAAGTTTTATTTCCTAATTTTTTTCCCCTTCAGAGTGGCAACCTTATGAATTTATTCACCTATTTTATTTTATTCCTGCAGTCATTCTTCAAGATGTATTTGGGAAACCCTCTTAGTGTATGTTGCAGAACCTCTAGTATATTCTTTAAAAAATATTTCTGTTGTGATTATGGGTTTTGTTTTCAAAAACAGTGAAAAGATAAATCATAAAAGGAATTAAGGAATTATGGAATTCTTAGAAATGCAATTATTGATTTTGGCAAGATCACAAGTTTACATGGCTACAGAGGCCAGGTAGGTAATGTGCAGACAGCCTGCTGGGGAGGGTGATGATTCACTGCAGAGCTCAGGCCTTTTCCAGACGAGGCCAGAATGTAAGATCAGCGTTGCCTGGTTTTCTAGTTTTGTGGCCAAGGCTGAAAATTTGCATATGTGCTGGACCCTCCCAATTTTTTAAGTGTTGACTCAGTTCTTCTTGAGCTTTCCTGTAGCTCAGACGGTAAAGAATCTGTCTGCAATGCAGAAGACCCAGGTTTGATCCCTGGGTCAGGAAGGTTCCCTGGAGAAGGGAATGGCAACCCACTCCAGTATTCTTGCCTGGAGAATCCCATGGACAGAGGAGCCTGGTGGGCTACATCCCTGGGGTCACACAGAGGCGGACACGACTGAGTGACTAAGACTGCTACTACTACTATGACTCAATTCTTTTGAAAACTTGACCTGCAATTTTGTTATATCCTGTGTAAGCTCATCTTACAGTTTTCATAAATTCAGCCTTCTTCAGGCTGACTGTTTACCTCTCTTATTAATCAATAATACTATGGCAAAGAGTGAGAGCAGAGAAGAAATATGCAAAGGCCTTTTATCAATGAAGATTTCCCCCTTATAAAATAGCAATTTCCCCTACCTTATCCCCATATATTTTTCTCCATGTCATTTATCAACATTTGACAGATTGCATATTTACTTGTTTGTTCACTGCCTTTTTCTCTCCACTGTAACATAAGCTTCATAAAGATTCTATTTGTTTATTTTTTGGGTTACTGACATATACTTAGTTCCTAGAACATTTCTGGAAAGTAGTAGGTTCTTAATATATATTCACTGAATATTCCACAGATAATTATAAATAACTAAAGAATTAGGGATATTTAACCTTGACAAGAAAAGACATATCAGGAGTACAATCAAGAATGCGCTGGCATTGGCTCTACTGGCCTGGCAAAGTTGATGACATTCAGTGACATTCAGTGATGTCCCATTGGTTGTCTGAAATGGTGAGAATATTTCTGCCACAGAAGACAGCATGATAAAAATGTTAAATGTATCATTTATCAGTACACCATTTGGCATGAGTTGTGAGATAATGGCTTAGCAAAAAAAAGCACTTTTTAACATTTAGAGCTATCCAACAGTGGAATGGTCTAACTCGCAGGTGGTATTAAGGTCTGTTTTAGAGATCTGCTTATTGAAGATATAATTGTAAAACTTATTCAGGCACATAGAATTGCTAGGTCATAGAATATGTTGCTATTTTGAAATTTATCTACCCCTTTCTCTCTGGCTCTTTAAAAATTTTTGCTATTGATATTAATTTTTATAAAGTTTTACTATGGTGTGTCTAGATATGGATTCCTTTCTATTTGTCCCGTTTAAGATTTCTGGGGCTTCTTGAATGTAGTTTGCTATGTTTTATCAGTTCTAGAAAATCTCACCTATTACTTCTTCAAATATTTCCTCTGCCACATTCTTTATGTTCTATTTCTGAGGTGTAATACTTTATCACTGTACTTACAAAATCTCTTACTATTTCCTCCATATTTTTCATCCCTTTGTCCTTCAGTGCTTTAAATGTTTAGTTTCCTCAAATCTTTCTTCTAGGTTACTAATTCTTTCTTTAATTATGTGTAAACAAGTGAAACATCCCGTAGAAATTTTTTTCATTATGTTCTTCTGTTCTTGATTTTCTTTTTGGCTCTTTTTTTAATGTGCTGTGGCACTTTTTATAGTTTTTAGTGCCTGCTGAAATAATCAAGCTTGGATTTTTTATTGAATAATGTAAGCATGTATGCCTTGTAGTCTTCTTATGCCTCCAGCTATTGATCATAAGGGTGGTATATCAAGTATTTGTGGCTATGTTTCTATCTCCTATTTTTCTGTTTGTTTTCACTTACGGGGTCTCGTTTCTTTGTGTGCCTGGTGATGGCACATTACCTTGTGTGTTAGACATTGTTTTAGAAACCTCATTTGTAAGAATAATTTGAAGTCTAGAATAATGAATGTCATCCTTTAGAAAGGACTTTTGCTTTCTTTTGTCAGGTAACTGAAGGCACTTCCAGTCTGCGATCATCTTAATCTGAGTTCAAAGTGTACGATTTCTCAGCCCATCCAAATGATGAAAAGCTTGTCTAAGTCTATCAAATGTTGTATTACTTACAGTGCCTGTTTACAATAAGGGTACCCCTATTTGGTGTCATATTTTAAAGCAGTGAGTGGTTAATTAGAGCCCCCAGTTTTGAGTTCTTATTCTCTGGTTCTTCCCTTTTTTGTATAGAAGCCAATTTTTGATTTGTGGTTACAATATTTTCTTTTATGTTGCAAGACAGAGAGAGAGATTTCAATGTCCATTTTTCACTTGCTTTATTTCCACTTGAGTTTTTTCTTTTTCTGTTCACTGTGTGTCTTGCTAAAGCTGAGAAGAGTCTTCTTTATCTCTTGCTGCTACTAAGTCACTTCAGTCGTGTCTGACTCTGTGTGACCCCATAGACAGCAGCCCACCAGGCTCCCCCACCCCTGGGATTCTCCAGGCAAGAACACTGGAGTGGGTTGCCATTTCCTTCTCCAATGCATGAAAGTGAAAAGTGAAAGTGAAGAAGAGGGTAATTAGCATAAAGCCATCTACCAATGTCAGGGCAGAAAGGAGGGGTCTTAAGCATGCAGATTTCTCCTTAACCTCCTTATCTCTTCTCTTTACCATAGTTCCTCCTTCTCCTTTGCTTACTCTTCCAAAGTTTAGTCCCGCTGGTCCTGTTTCCCAAGAAAATTATCTTCAGACTCTTATGAAGGGGGTGTGGGGGTGGGTGGAAGAAGTAGTAGTCTGTCTTTGTTTGGTACAGCTGTGGGACTGAAATCAAGCTAAGTTGCTTAGATGTCTCCAATGCCTCAATTGTCAGTCACACTTCTTACTACTGCCTTCCATGCACAGAATCTGATGAATGGATTTTTGCTAAGGAGAACCTCTTCTCTTCTAATTGATGTAACTTTTTTCAACTGCTAGCCTTTTGTTCTCCTTGTCTTTATGGAATTTTACAATTTTTTTTTTTATTTTAATTTTTGGAATGCTTCTAGACATAGCAGAAATAAGTGTACCTTTCAATCTGCCAAGTTTTAAAAAGCAAATTAAATTAGGTTTTTAAATGCTTTCTGTGAGCCTCATCTGTTGTCACGTTTTCTGTAGCCACTTTTGTTATTTTTTTAGTTCTGCATTTCCAATCCAAATCCTGATTCTCTACTACTACTATTACTAAAGAAAGAAAGAAAGTGAAGTCACTCAGTTGTGTTCGATTCTTTGCGACCCCATGGACTGTAGCTTACCAGGGTCCTCTGTCCCTGGGATTCTCCAGGCAAGAATACTGGAATGGGTTGCCATTCCCTTCTCCGGGGTATCTTCCCAACCCAATGATCAAACCCGAGTCTCCTGCATTGTGGGCAGATGCTTTACCATCTGAGCCACCAGGGAAGCCCAAACTACTACAAATAATAATAAAATCAACATTTACAAAACACTTACTAAATGTCAGTCATTGTTTTAGGTACTTGACATGTTTTAACTCATTTAAACCTCAATGCTATGATACTGTATCAGTTATCTATTGCAACAATAATGCTATATGACAAAATAAAAAACCACTCAAAACCTTAAAAAATATAAAACAATTTACAACAATAGCCATATATAATTTTTTACAAGTCTCTGTTTCCGCTGATCTTCAGTCAGTTCAGTTCAGTCACTCAGTCGTGTCCACCTCTTTGCAACCCCATGCACTGTGCACGCCAGGCCTCCCTGTCCATCACCAACTCCCGGAGTTCACTCAAACTCATGTCCATTGAGTCGGTGATGCCATCCAACCATCTCATCCTCTGTCATCCCCTTTTCCTCCTGCCTTCAGTCTTTCCCGGCATGAGGGTCTTTTCAAATGAGTCAGTTTTTTGCATCAGGTGGCCAAAGTATTGGAGTTTCAGCTTCAGCATCAGTCATTCCAATGAATATTCAGGACTGACTTTCTTTAGGATGGACTGGTTGGATCTCCTTGCTGTCCAAGGGACTCTCAAGAGTCTTCTCCAACACCACAGTTCAAAAGCGTCAATTCTTCAGCACTCAGCTTTCATTATAGTCCAACTCTCACATCCATATATGACTACTGAAAAAACCATAGCTTTGACTAGACAGACCTTTCTTGGAAAAGTAATGTCTCTGCTTTTTAATGTGCTGTCTAGGTTGGTCATAACTTTTCTTCCAAGGAGCAAACATCTTTTAATTTCATGGCTGCAGTCACCATCTGCAGCGATTTTGGAGCACCAAAAAATAAAGTCTGTCACTGTTTCCACTGATTCCCCATCTATTTGCCATGGAGTGATCATGGCTTTGGCTGCTCACTGGTTTGCAGTCAACTGTCAGGTTGAATGGAGTTGTGGGTCTAAGATGGCTTTGGATAAGACAAGCTGGTGTTTTCTATGTGGTCGCTGATTTTTCAAAAAGCTGTTGTTGTTCAGTCACTGAGTCATGTCTGACTCTTTCTGACCCCATGGACTGTGGCATGCCAGACTGACCTGTCCTGCACTATGTACCGGAGTTTGCTCAAATTCATGTCCATTGAGTCAGTGATGTTATCTAACCATCACATCATCTGCCACCCCCTTCTCCTTTTGCCTCAGTCTTTCCCAGCATCAAGATCTTTTCCAATAAGTTGGCTCTTCACATCAGGTAGCCAATGTACTGGAGTTTTGGCTCCAGCAACAGTCCTTCCAGTGGATATTCAGGGTTGATTTCCTTTAGAATTGACTGATTTGATCCCCTTGCTGTTCAAGGGATTCTCAAGACTCTTCTCCAACACCATAGTTCAAAAGCATCAATTCTTTGGTGCTCAGCCTTCTTTATGGTTCAACTCTCACATCTGTACATGACTACTGGAGAAACCATAACTTTGACTATAGGAACCAAAAGGCTATCCTGGGAGTATCCCCATGGTCAGACCAAGATTTCAAGGGAAAGAGTGAAAGAACCTAGTCTTTCCTGAAACCTAAGCTTACACTTCACGCAATTGCTTTCTATCCTTCTATTGATAAAGGAAATCAAAACACTGGTCCAGGCTCAAAAGGTTGGGACAAGCTCTGCCTCTTCATGAGAAGAACTACAGAGTCAAAGTGCTAAGTGTATGAATCCAGTAAAGAACTCGAGCCATTCATGCAACTTTTCCCCACAAATAGGCATTATTATTATCTTCATTTTAAAAGAAACTGAGCTACTAAGTAACCAGCTCAGGGTCATGGATTAATTAGATGGTGGCACTAGCATTTGAATTCCAACTGTCTGGCTTCAGTCTGTGCCCTTTATTTACTCCTATGATTTACTCTCTTGAGTGACAATACTGAATCAGCTGAAGAGATGATAGAGAAAGAAAGGCAAAAGATATCAAAAGGGCTTTGAAGTAATTCAATAAAGAGAAAGAATGAACAAGCCACACAGAAGGGGGAAAAAGGTTACTGCAAGAAGATGACACTGAAAATCTTCCTCCCTTTGTGAAATTAGAAGAGAAAAAAAAAAAAAAAAAAGAGATTTGCATGTAGCCTCTGGGTTTTGGAAAGAGAAAAAGCATACTGTCGAAGGTAGCTGGCTTACTGGAGTCTGCAGCTTGTTAGAACCCATCTCATTTCCACAACTGGAAAGAGAGCCCAGGATCCAAAAATGTCACAAGGATAAGATCTCGGTGGTATGAATAGTTGGGGAAAGGGCTTTGCAGCTTCTTGTACCAGCTGCAGTATGAACTTTAAATCCTGTAGTTTGGTTATTTCAGTTGGTTTATAATGCTTAGGTTCTGTATGAAATTGATGTGGGAACATGAGTTAAGCTGATAGACATCCTCAAATGTGTTACATACTGGCTGCTCTTAATTTTTAATTTACACTTTTATTAGTCCTGCTAGCGTGTCTTCCTTGCTCTCAGTCTCCAGTTTTTCCACATCCATTTTTTTTTTTGCAGCAACCAGAGAAATTTTTCAAAATGTGTATTTGATCATAGCAATTTCTGCTTAAAAATCTTCAGTAATCTTAATTATCTTTAGAGTGAAGTTGAAATTTTGTAAGGTCCTTTATTAGGCAGCCTCTCTTTACCTCCCAATCTGTTCCTTAGTGTCTTTTCTCTCTCAGCTAAAGACCTTACAGAATTCCAAATATGTCATACACTTCCATGTCTGGCTCCCTTTTCTCACACTGCCCTTTTGACAAGAAATATCTTGATCAACACAGATTGTTTCTTTCTTTTTTGTTCCCTCCCTCCTTTCCTCACTGCCTACCTCCTTTCTTCCTTCCTTCCTTCTGTTTCTTTTAAAAATTTCTGCCAAATTGAGAGGAATCGGAAAGGTATATGACTTGTACCAGGTAAGGAAGTTGGGAGCAGAAGTGACCTGTGTTCAAGGCAGAGAAGAGGTTCCATGTGATTCTTTTCCCTCATCTCACACTTCATCATTAGCTAAGAAGGACATGGTTTCAAATGAAGCAGCTGTAAATCGGTGGACCTTCCTCAGGCTAGATTCCTAAATGTTGGTGTGAAACAGAGTTCCCCTCCAATCTGTGATAAACTTATCCGAAGAATGAGAAATGAATTTTCTTGTGCTAAGTGCCAGAGATATGGGGCTTAATAAAGTACCACATCATAACCTAGTATTTATTTAGTTCTTCTTTGGTATAATTTGGTATAATTCCATTGCCTATTTAGTCTATTCACATTGATTTATAAGACATCTTTATATGTTATACATTAACATAGACATCGACCTTTATATGTCATGTGTGCTGAAATAATTTTCCAGGTTATTAATTACCTTTTGGCTTTATGATGTATTTTCATGTTCCAAAGCTTTAAAATAATATGTAATCTACAAATCTTTGAAAACAAATTTCCCCATTTTAAGATAAGAAAGGCTATCTGAAATTTGATAGGTTGATTTTCTCCAGTTTTATTTATTTTTAATTGAGATATAATTGACATATGATAGTATATTAGTTTTAGGTGAACTGATTTGTAAAGTAATTATCACAATAAATGTAGCTAATGCTTATCACCACATGTAGTTTCAAATTGTTTTCTTGTGGTGAGAATTTTTTTTTAATTGAAGGATGGTTGATTTGTAATATTGTGTTAGTTTTAGGTGTACAGCAAAGTGATTCTTTATATATATATATAAAGTATGTGTATATATATATATATATATACATACTTTAAAGTATGTATGTGTATATATATATATATATATATATATACATATATATACATATACATATACATATATATATATAAAGTATGTATACATATATATACATATACATATATACATATATATACATATACATATATACATATATATACATATACATATATATATATAAAGTATGTATGTGTATATATACACATACATACTGTTTATATTATTTTTCAGATTCCTTTCCATCACAGGTTATTATAAGATATCAGATGTAGTTCCCTATGCTATGCAGTGGATATTTGTTGTTTATTTATTTTATATATAGTAGTGTGTATCTGTTAAGTTTCAGACTCCTAATTTATTCCTCTCATACTTTTCCCCTTTGGTAACCATAAATTTGTTTTCCATGTCTGTGAGTCTCTTTCTGCATTGTAAATAAGTCCCTCTGTATCACTTTTTTAGATTCCACATGTAAGTGATATCATGTGATATATTTGTCTTTCTCTGTCTGACTTACTTCACTTTGTGTGATAATCTCTAGGCACATCCATGGTGCTGCAAGTGGCATTATTTCACTTTCTTTTATGGCTGAGTAATATTCCATTGTATATGACATCTTCTTTATTCATCTGCTGATGGACACTTAGGTTGCTTCCATGTCTTGGAAGAACCAAAATAAACATTGGAATGTGTGTACTTTTTTGAATTTTAGTTTTCATCTCTTAGAGAGAACTTTTAAGATCTACTCTCTTGGAAACCTTTGAGTATACAAAACAGTACTGTTAGTCTGTTTTTCTATAGTCTCCAAGCTGTACGTTACATCCCCAGGAATTACTTTATTTTATAAATGAAAGTTTGTACCTTCTGACCGTCTTTACCCATTTCTCTGGTTTACTTCTTTCCTATTTTTAAAACATGAATTTTATCATTTACTGTGATTTATTTTGATGCACAGCATTGGGTAGGGGTATAGCTTTGAATAAATAACAACCATCTTAAAACTTACTTCGCTCTTTTTTCTGAATCAAAAAGACAATTTAGTGGTGTGCTTTTGAAGTATTTCGTAAACAACATCCTCATGACATCAAATGCCCATTCAGCACATTCAGGATGACTTGGCCCTTTAGCACTTCGCTGAAGGCCTGTCCTCTGCAGGGGTGCAGAGCACATCAGAGGATGGGCAGGAAGCAGAGATGTTTCCAGTCATGAGGGCAAATGCCTGATTCAGTGATGCAAGCACTCTGGAACTAGAACAGGAAGCAGCTCTCTCCCTTGGTGCTTCTGTAGTGAGCGCTTGATTTTTTCACTTACTGATTCAGCCTTTTACACCATAGTAAAATATAAATTGAGCACTGGAAAGCATTTTGCCAGACTAAGGGGATACACCCTTTTTTTTTTTTCTCGGTTGTATAATTGAAGCAGTCTGGTAATTTACAATCCTGGGGACTTTCACTATGCTTAGAGATAAGCACAGTATAGATAGTGAAAAGTTATCTATTTTTTTTTTCAGCTGCATGTCACATGTTCTAAGATTTAGACTAGGATGGAGCAATACTCAGTTCTCTAACCAAGTACATGTAGATGTTCCTCCCTTAACACAAAGATCTGATAGGGCCCATGAGATCTAGAAGAGCTTACAAGATTGATACTCTACAAATTGTAATCAGAAATGTGTCTTAGTGATGGTGGTAGGACAAAGGTGGTGTGTGTGTGTGTGTGTGTGTGTGTGTGTGTGTGTGTGTGTGTGAAAGGGAGAGAGAACCTAACCAGATGCAGCCAAGCCAGAGGCAAGTTTTTTCCTGGTTGGTCTACAGTCTTTTGCTTTAGTAGTTGGCCTTCATATTTCATGAGATGAATTCCCCACCATGTCTTAGCCTGACACATTGCAAAGACTTTTTGGTGGCTCTGGTCTACAATGGTTCTAGGAACAGAGGAAGGCAAACCTTTTTAGTATCACCGACACAGAGAGCTCAAGATAGCAGCCACATTACCAGTTTTCTGCATTTGTAGAAACATCAGGTCCCACAGTGTCACATTAAAATACTCCTGTCCATTATAATTCCCCAGGAAATTGCAATTTGAACTCTCCATAGAGCTGATATTTTGGTAGCCTTTCCCTTCTCCAGGGAATCTTCCCAACCCAGGGATCAAACTCAGGTCTCCCTCATTGCGGGCAGTTTCTTAACCAGCTGAGTCACAAGGGAAGCCCAGGAATACTGGAGTGAGTAGCCTATCCCTTCTCCAGTGGATCTTCCTGACCCAGGAATCAAACCGGGGTCTCCTGCGTTGCAGGCAAATTCTTTACCAACTGAGGTATCGGGGAAGCCCAGGTTTAATATTAGAAAGGACTCAAAAAATATTCGCATTTGTTTTATGTTGCTTGATTATTTAGTCGCTCAGTCATGGACAACTCTTTTGTGTCTCCATGAACTAAAGCCTGCCAGACTCCTCTGTCAACGGGGTTTCCCAGGCAAGGACACTGGAATGGATTGCCATTTCCTTCCTCATGGGATCTTCCCAACCAAGGGATTGAACTCGCTTCTCCTGCTTGGCAGGTTGATTTTTTACTACTGAGCCACCTGGGAAGCCCCCTTTTGTTTTATAATTGTTGTTTTTTTTTGAAATCTCTTGCATTTTAACAGGTGGAAAAGGTGAAAACAAAGCTAAACATATGCATCAGTGATGTTCTTGTGCAGTTAACACAGGTCTTCCATATCTTGGCAGATCACATTTCTATGCTTCTCAAGATACAGATCAATTGTTTTAATAACGTGGTCTGACTTCTCCAGTTTGATGTGTCCGAAGGCAGGATTGTGTATTCCATGAATCAGAAAGGATTATCATCCTTTATCACAAACTGATAACTTGTTTTAACATAAAAATTTAGTTGCAACATGTCTCCCCACAGTCAGCAGATGGTCTAAATACTTCCAGTGTTATGTGGTAAGTCAACTTGGGGCAATTTACACTTGCCACCTCCAATTGCATCACGAGGCAAGTTATCTGTACCAGGGGTCACAGAGCAGATGGGCTTACAGACTGAATTATAATACCTTGAGCTACATGTTTTATTAATTTAATTTAATTAATTTAAATTTAAATAAATATACCATGACAATCAAAAGGACGGAAAGGAGTCAGTTAACAATCTGAGAATATGGGGCAATCAGGATGGAAATATCACAGCTCCTGAATCCTGAGATATTACAAACCAAACTTGGGTTTCAGATATTTGGAAATATCAAATTGATTATATCAGCCTTAAATTAGGTATCAATTTTTTTTGAAAAACATTTTTCCAACTGTAGAGCAGAAAGACCTATGGGATAAGCTTTATGTAAACAGTAAATGAAATGCCAAGCAAATGTAAAATGTTATTTTTTTATATGTTAGTAACAGAGTATTCTGACAGCATAAATCCTTCTTGTAAATCCCATCCTGGTAATGAGCTACTCAGTTAGATTCATTCATTCACCCATTTAATTGTTTATTGATTTGCTCTTAGTCACTCAGTCATGTCCAACTCTTTGTGACCCCATGGAATGTAGCCACCAGGCTCTTCAGTCCATGGGATTTTCCAGGGAAGAATACTGGAGTAGGTTGCCATTTCCTTCTCTAGGGGATCTTCCCAACCCAGGGATCGAATTAGGTCTCCCACACTGAAGCAGACTGTTTACCACCTGAGCCATCAGGGAACATCAGGGAAGTTTATTGGTTTACTAAGTGTCAGATGTAGTTCTGACTATGTGTCTGGTGTAGTTCTGAACAGTAGGGGAAAAGTAATAGGGATAAAGCAATAAGCAAAACAGTATATATCCTGCCCTTACTGAACTTCCATTCTGGAAAGGGGGAATAGGCAATAAAATATAATAAATAATTAAGTTGCATGGGGATGGTAAGAACACTCTAAGCACACTGAAAATGATAAAGAAAATAGAGTTAGGGAATATCTAAAGGATTAGGGGTTGCATTGAGGGTAGATCTGATTCTGAGCAGGCTGAGTCCTATTTGGGGGGGGATAATGTGAGAACATTTTTGTGTTAAGATCAGATTCTAGAGTTAATCTGAAGGTAGAGTTATCAGGATTTGTTAACAGGTTATATTTGTCTGTTGTGAGAATAGCAAGTGCAAAGGCCCTGAAGTGAAAGTGTTCTTCATTTCTTCCAGGAACACCATGAACCCATTGTAGCTGAAGCAGAAGGAGCAAGGTGAAGCAATGAGGAGGTCAGAGAGGCAATGATGGAACCAGAGGTATAGGGCTTTGTAGGCAATATTAAGAACCTAGCTTTTGCTGATATGACTTACGTTTTAAAACAGTTCTCTGCTGTCTTATTGAAAAACAGATTGAAATGGGTTAAGATGAAAGCAGAAGAACTAGTTTGGAAGATGTTGTAACAATCCAGGTGCAAGAAGTTAGTGATAGTCCAGGGTGACAATAGTGAGAATGTTAGGGAGAGGTTAGGTCCTATATGTAATCTGAAGGTTGAATCATCAAAATTTGTTAACAAATTGGATGTAGAGTGTGAAACAAGGAGAAGAATCAAGATAAACCTGAGGATTTTGATATGAGTACCCGAATAAGTGGTAATTCCATTCTAAGATGGGAAGAAGGAGCAGCACTTAGAAAAGAAGAAAGACTCTGTTTTGGATATGCTAATCTAAATTGTAAAGGTCACTTTAGAACTTTAGACTTATGAACGCGTAGTTCAGGGGGAAATTGTGAGCTTCAGATACAAATTTGTGTGCTATCCATGACAGAATGATACTGAAGTCTGTGAGTGAAGATAAAGTCCCCAGGGCAGTGAGGTTAAAGGACTGAGTGTGCCACTCTTACAACGTAAAAGGGCTGGGAGATGAGGAAAGGCTGTGAAGGAAAGAGCTGGAATAACCATTGAGGGGGGAAGAAAATCAGGAGCAGTTTTTTGTTTGTTTGTTTTTAAGCTTTAGGTGATTTGCAATGTTGTGTATAGTCTCTGATGTACAGCAAAATGATTCAATTACATATATATATATGTATATACCTATGTATGTATATTCTTTCCATGATAGTTTATTATAGGATATTAAATATAGTTCCCTGTGCTACACAGTAGGACTTTGTTTATCCACTCTATAAATAATAGTTTGCATCTATTAGTCCCAAATTCCCAATCTTACATTGCCCCAAACCCCTTTTTTGGTTACAAGTTTGTCCTCTGTGTCTGTCTGTTTCTGTTTGGTACATAAGTTCATTTGTGTCATATTTTAGATTCCACACATGAGTGATATAATATGGTATTGTCTTTCTCTTTCTTACTTTGCTTAGTATGGTAATCTCTAGGTCCATCCATGTAGCTGCAAAATGGCATTATTTGTTTCTTTTTTATGGCTGAGTAGTATATCACATCTTCTTTATCCGTTCATCTATTGACAGACATTTAGTTTGCTTCCATATCTTGACTATTGTAAGTAGTGATGCTATGAACATTGGAGTGCATGAATGTTTTCAAATTACAATTTTGCCTGGAGATATGCCCAGGAGTGAGAGGTGCCTGATTTATACGGCAACTCTATGTCTAATTTTTTGAGGACCCTCCATTCTGTTCACTGTAGTGGTTGCATCAATTTACAGTCCCATCAACAGTGTACAAAGGTATCTTTTTCAAGAATGTCTTGAAAGTCAAGTAAAGAACTATTTTAAATGTTTCTAGTTAATCAAATAAGGTGAAATTTGAGACTTGATCGGGGATTGAGTAACATGAAGGTCAGTGAAGACCCTGCTTTGAATGTGGTTCAGTGGAGTGGAAAAGGTTGGAGGGGAAAAGAACAGAGACTGGATAGCAACACACAAGGAGCAGAACAGTGTGGCATCTGAACAGAGAGATGAGGTCAAGAGAGATGTGTGTGTGTGTGTGTGTGTGTGTTTTAATTTAGTATGGAAGAAATAACAAAGTGCTTGAACACTAATGGAAATGGCGTTGAGTAGGAAATTGATCATGCAGGTAGAAGAGATATTTGAGGAGCTTTAGCCTTTGGCCACCTCATGCAAAGAGTTGACTCATTGGAAAAGACCCTGATGCTGGGAGGGATTGGAGGCAGAGGAGAAGGGGACGACAGAGGATGAGATGGCTGGATGGCATCACCGACTCGATGGACATGAGTTTGAGTAAACTCTGGGAGTTGGTGATGGACAGGGAGGCCTGGTGTGCTGTGATTCATGGGGTCGCAAAGAGTTGGACACGACTGAGTGACTGAACTGAACTGAGCCTTGAATAGCTAGGTTGAATGTGAGCTAGTGCCTAACTAAGAGGGCTTCCCTAATAGCTCAGTTGGTAAAGAATCCACCTGCAATGCAGGAGACCCCAATTCAATACCTGGGTTGGGAACATCCACTGGAGAAGGGAAATGGCAACCCACTCCAGTATTCTGGCCTGGAGAATTTCATGGGCTGTATAGTCCACGGGGTTGCAAAGAGTCACGTGACTGAGTGACTTTCACTCTTACTATGGGCAAATACAGTTGGAGGCTGTGAGGGTGCGTTCTGATGGTTTCAGTCTTTACAGCAAAGAAGGAAGCACAGCTGTAAGCTGAGCGTGATGACAGAAGAGGTGTCTGGGATGTATAAGAAAGGAGACATTTATGAAAGAAGTCGTGTAGAAGAGTGGATTAGATAATCAGAGTGTAGAAGTACAGGTGAGTGGGAGATGTCCTCGCCATCATCACAAAGGGTGATTCAGGACGGTAAAGTTGGTCGAAGCTTGATTGACCCCTAGCATCCCTCCTCTTCTTCCTCCGCTTCCTGATGAGTTGTTACTGTTCAGACACTCCGTCATGTCTGACTTTGCGATCCAATGGACTACAGCATGCAGGTTTCCCTGTCCTCCACCATCTCCCAGAGTTTGCTCAAACTCATGTCCATTGAGTCAGTGATGCCATCCAACCTTCTCCTCCTGTCTTCAATCTTTCCCAGCATCGGGGTCTTTTTCAATGGGCTGGCTCTTTGAATCAATAGTGAAAGAAAGTGAAAGTGTTATTTGTTCATTCATGTCTGACTCTTTGCAACCCCATGGACTGAAGCCCACCGGGCTCCTCTGTCCATGGAGTTCTCCAGGCAAGAATACTGGAGTGGGTAGCTGTTCCCTTCTCCAGGGGATCTTCCCCACCCTGGGATCGAACCTGGTCTCCTGAATTACAGGCAGATTTTTTTTTTACCATCTGCACCACCAGGGAAGCCTCACATCAGTAGAGATATAATTAATCTTCCTTTCCTAGTCTAAACCATACTGTTCACACTTCTGTGACTGACTTATGGTCCTAGGGGCAAATTGTTTGCAACTTGTAACTTTTCCCACTGTTTTATGAATAATTAATATTGACCATATTTGGTTAAGCTAGGATTTAAGACTAGATTTACAAGAAGGACATGTTTCTGAATCAAGTTTGCAGATCAGTATAACCATGTTGTTACTAAGACAATATCTGACCACAAATCCTTTCATTCTATTTAAAGAGTTTCACAAGTGGTCAAGGAGGATATGTATTTTTGTGAATGGATATGTTACCTTTATCTGTGTCTGTTCTTAGATGAGTGGAAAGAAGAGCAAGGGGCAGAGAAGCCACTGGAAGAGGGAACATTTTCTCATTTTTAGATTTTATAAACAGCAGAAAATAAATATCTCATGGCTGTTGCAGAATGATCAGTGTCAAATGAGAAAATATATCTGCAAGAATTTTTGATATAAAGCTAGACTGAATCCTAAATCACCATTGATAAATTTTGGCTCCAAGCTTAAAGTATCAGTGTGAATTGAAAGAAGTGTTTTATCAATGTTCTAAAATGTAATCAAACTCAACAAAGATCATTAATAGCTAAGGCTTTATTCTTAATATAATGTGAGTGAAATGAATAAGAGAAATTAGGCAAAAGAAAAGGAAATATGGACTTGAAACCAGAAGTCTTGGATTTTAATCCTATCTTTGTCATTGACTAACAATCTGAAACAAACCTTGTAAACTATGAGGCCCTAAATTTCCTATTTGAAAATGAGAACTTGAGTTTGATACTTTCTAAAAGCTCTTCTAGTATTAAAGACAATTCTACAAAGTGAGTCTTTATTAAAGACTCCTTTTAAATGTGTCACCTATTAAAATACAAATGCAGAATTGGTTAATGTATTCTATTTTTCCATTTTTAAAAAAATGTATTTTTATTTTCTTTAACATCAAAAACATTTTGTACCGGGGTCTAGCCAATTAACATGTTGTGATAGTTTCAGGTGAACGGTGAAGAGACTCAGCCATACATATACATGTATCCATTCTTGCCCAACCCTCCCCCCCCATTTATTTTTAAAGAAAATGGATCTTTATTTTTTCAGTAATAAAACTAATACATGTCTTTTTAAAAAGCAGTACAGAAAACTAACAAAGTTGTAAAATAAAGGCACGGGTAATCCCGTCTCTCACTATTAACATTTGATGTCTGTAAGGCTTTTGAAATCAGTCTTGAATATTCATTGGAAGGACTGATGCTGAAGTTGAAACTACAATACTTTGGCCACCTGATGTGAAGAACTGACTCATTTGAAAGACCCTGATGCTGGGAAATATTGAAGGCAGGAGGAGAAGGGGACATCAGAGGATGAGACGGTTGGATGGCATGGCAGACTCAATCGACATGAGTTTGAATAAGCTTCGGGAGTTGGTGATGGACAGGGAAGCCTGGTGTGCTGCAGTCCATGGGGTCACAGAGAGCTGGACACAACTGAGTGACTGAACTGAACTGAACTGAAGGCTTTCAAATAACAATAGCTATTGTGATTGGAACATACTTATTCTCTTTAAAGGAGTTACTAACATAGAAAAGATACTTTTAAAAATATTAATTTTGTAACTGGATACCTTTGTAAAACTTTCTTATTGTAAGTTATTTTCAGTAAATATTTTCTTTTCTTCATGTTCAGTTCAGTCAGTTCAGTCGCTCAGTCATGTCTGACTCTTTGCGACCCCATGAACTGCAGCATGCCAGGCCTCCCTGTCCATCAGCAACTCGCGGAGTCCACCCAAACCTATGTCCATTGAGTCGGTGATGCCATCCAACCTGTTGTCCCCTTCTTCTCCTGCCCTCAATCTTTCCCAGCATCAGGGTCTTTTCAAGTGAGTCAGCTCTTCGCATCAGGTGGCCAAAGTATTGGAGTTTCAGCTTCAACATCAGTCCTTCCAATGAACACCCAGAACTGATCTCCTTTAGGATGGACTGGTTGGATCTCCTTGTAGTCCGAGGGACTCTCCAGAGTCTTCTCCAACACCACAGTTCAAAAGCATCAATTCTTCTGTGCTCAGTTTTCTTTATAGTCCAACTCTCACATCCATACATGACCACTGGAAAAACCATAGCCTTGACTACATGGACTTTCATTGGCAAAGTAATATCTCTGCTTTTTGGTCATAACTTTCCTTCCAAGAGTAAGCGTCTTTTAATTTCATGGATGCAATCACCATTTGCAGTGATTTTGGAGCCCAGAAAAATAAAGTCAGGCATTGTTTCTACTGTTTCCCCATCTATTTGTCATGAAGTGATGGGACCAGATGCCATGATCTTAGTTTTCTGAATGTTGAGCTTTAAGCCAACTTTTTCACTTTCGTCTTTCACTTTCATCAAGAGGCTCTTTAGCTCTTCTTCACTGTCTGCCATAAGGGTGGTGTCATCTGCATATCTGAGGTTATTGATATTTCTCCCGGCAATCTTGATTCCAGCTTGTGCTTCTTCCAGTCCAGCGTTTCTCATGATGTACTCTGCATATAAGTTAAATAAGCAGAGTGACAATATACAGCCTTGACGTACTCCTTTTCCTATTTGGAACCAGTCTGTTCCATGTCCAGTTCTAACTGTTGCTTCCAGACCTGCATACAGATTTCTCAAGAGGCAGGTCAGGTGGTCTGGTACTCCCATCTCTTTCAGAATTTTCCACAGTTTATTGTGATCCACACAGTCAAAGGCTTTGAAATAGTCAATAAAGCAGAAATAGATGTATTTCTGGAATTCTCTTGCTTTTTTGATGATCCAGCAGATGTTGGCAATTTGGTCTCTGGTTCCTCTGCCTTTTCTAAAACCAGCTTGAACATCTGGAAGTCCACGGTTCACATATTGCTGAAGCCTGTCTTGGAGAATTTTGAGTATTACTTTACTAGCGTGTGAGATGAGTGCAATTGTGCGGTAGTTTGAGCATTCTTTGGCATTACCTTTCTTTGGGATTGGAATGAAAACTGACCTTTTCCAGTCCTGTGGCCACTGCTGAGTTTTCCAAATTTTCTGGCATATTGAGTGTAGCACTTTCACAGCATCATCTTTCAGGATTTGAAACAGCTCAACTGGGATTCCATCACCTCCACTAGCTTTGTTCGTAGTGATGCTTCCTAAGGCCCACTTGACTTCCCATTCCAGGATGTCTGGCTCTAGGTGAGTGATCACACCATCGTAATTATCTGGGTCGTGAAGATCTATTTTGTACTGTTCTTCTGTGTATTCTTGCCACCTCTTCTTAAAATCTTCTGCTTCTGTTAGAATTATTTTTCTCTGAACACAAAACTATTTAACAAATTTTGAGCCTTTACTATGTAAAGGTATTCTTTCAATTGTTTGTATTTCATATTCTTAGAAGGCACTTTTAACAATTCCTTTTTTATATTTAAAACAATATCAGGGTAATGTTGAGAGTAAAAAGTTATGTTAGTTTTTTTTTGCTGTTGTTGTTTTTCACTCAGTCATGTCTGACTCTTTGCAACCCCATGGACTGCAGAACACTGGGCTTCCCTGTCCTTCACTATCTTCTGGAGCTTGCTCAAACTCAAGCCTATTGAGTCAGTGATGCCATCCAACCATCTTGTCCTCTGTCATCCCCTTCTCCTCCTGCCTTCTATCTTTCTAAAATCATGTTAAAGATATTTATTTAGAAGTTTAAAAATGTAAAACATTTGTTTAATGATTTGGGCACCTATTATGATTACAGAGTATTTTTTCCTTCATTTATTTTTTTTTTTTTGAGAGAAATTGTATTAATGAACCTTCTAGTATTAAACCATTTTTAAATTCTGGGAATGAGTATCAGTTGGTCATATAATAGTAGAATTACAATCAGTAATGTTACAAATATTACCATTTTATTAACAATTTTTGCTGTTAATTTTTATCGACAGGTGTCTATATTTTTACTGGCTTCCCTGACAGTGCAGTAGGTAAAGAATCTGCTTGCTAAAGCAGAGACAAGGGTTCAATCCCTGACTCAGGAAGATCCACTGGAGGAGGAAATGGCAACCCATTCCAGTATTCTTGCCTGGGAAATCCCATGGACCGAAGAGCCTGATGGGCTACAGTCTAGAGGGTTGCCAAGAGTCTGACACGACTGAGCTTGCATGTTGTTTGTAGTTATGATTTTGTTATTGCTGTTTTTAATAGATTTTGTTTCAGGGTTAAATTAACTTTACACAAAGTAATGTGAAGCTTTTTTTCTTTGTGCTCATAGAGGTAAACTCTTCCTTGAACTCTGAAAGAATTCTATTGTAACACATTCTTTGTTGTTGGGTAACAGCTTCGTCTCTGCCTTATTTAGCTGTTGACTTATTTTCAGACAACTTGCTTCACTTATTTTCCAGGAAAAGTTTATTTCAAATAGATTTTCAAACTTATAATCATAGTGTTGAATACTTTATATAAATTTAATACCATCTCTGGGAACTTGAAAAGGAGAGGAATTACTGTAAAAGTTTATATTATTTCCCATGTTTAAAATTCTCTTAAAGCATAGTTCCTCTTTAAAAATTCTTCTCTTTTCTGGACTAATTCTTTTGGCAAAGAGCATACTTCATTTATGTTTTGCATGCAGTGCTTTCTGCCACATTTAAAAAATATTTTCTTGTAAAATAAACCACAAAGAAAGCAAAAAAAGAAATTTAGAGATTAATGAATTATTAAAAGCCGAATAATTTTTAAAGCCACTTTATTAAGGTATTGTTGACATATAAAAATCTGTACATAATTAATGTGTACAATTTACTGAGTTTGGGGATAGGTAGGCATCCATGAAACTATCATCACCTTCAAGGCCGTAAACATATGCATGACCTCTCAAAGCTTCTTCCTACTTCCTTTATTATTATTAGTTTATTTATTTATCTCTGATAAGAGTACTTAATGTAAAATCTACTCTCTTAGCAAGGTTTAAGTAAACAATAGGATAGTAGCTATTAGCATTGTGCAATATAGATCCCAATAACTTATTTTACATAACTGAAAAAATTAATAGTCTTATAACCATTACTTAGATCAAAAAATAGAATTTTACTGTCCATTCCAGGAACCCCTTCATTTTCTTATCTTCTTTTTGCCGTCTTTGAATTTTATTTTTTGTTGAGATATAATTGATGTTTTATATTAGTTTTAGGGACACAAAAAATTGATTTGATATAGTGCATTAATGTACATACTGCAAAATAACGACCATGAATTTAGCTAACATCTGTCACTTCACAGAGTTACATATTTTAAATTCTCGTGATGAGAACTTTCAAGATCTACTCTTAGTAATTTTAAAAAATATTGTACAGTATTATTACCTATAATCACCATCCTGTACATTACATTCCAGGACTTATTTTATTTTCCCATCTTACTCATGGCTCTTCTCCTTTCAAATTACCCACTATTCTGACTTTTATAGTTAGCACTTCCTTGCTTTTCTTTATGATTTTATCACCCAATAATTCATATCTACTTTTTAAAACTATATTTTACTTTCAAGTGTTTTTTTTTTTTTAATCTACACATTCTCTCTTTCCCATTCATTCCCTCATAATAAATACCTTGAATGTCCCAGGGAATTGGACTTGAACAGTTTTTCACAAATCATCGTATTTTTTTACTTATCTTGTGTATTTTCTGTAAGTTGGCAACTGGATTCAGATGCTTGATAAGACTGTTTTGATTTCTGTGGCAAGACTGTGTTCTTTTGTTAGAAAACTTTATTTCTGAATGTTTTGCTTTCTATATGTGATGGGGTAAAAAAGCAGAAAACTTCATTTCTAGTGTGTTGTGTGTGTTCCTGCGTGTGTAGATTGGTGGTGGCAGGTTTGGATGGGTTTTGTGTATGTTTTGCATTAAGGGTATGAAGGAGCACTTTTTTTGACATTTGATTGATCACCTGTGTTTACTAGGCAAGTGTTATGGACTTAATGCTTGTATTACCTCAGAATTCATATGTTTAATTCTCAATGTGGTGGTATTTGGAGGTGGGTTTGGGGAAGGTGATTAGGTTTCCATGTGGTCCTGATGGTAGGACTCTCATGAAGCAATTAATGCCCTTAGGAGAAAAGAAAGAGAAAGCATGCATACTAAGGAAAGGTCATATGAGCACAGTGATAAGGTGACCATCCGTGACCAGGAACATTTGTGACACCCACTCTGCCAGCACCCCAATCTTGGATTTCCAGCTTTCAGACTCTGAGAAAATAAATGTGTGTTATTGAAGCTACTCAGTCTATAGTATTTTGTTCCAGCAGCCCAAGAAAACTAAGACAGAGGTAAGAAATCAGCTTGGAGAAAAGTCATATGGCCTAGCTTTTAGTTTGGTGAGGTCACATTTTTTTTACTGTTCTTTTGCATAACCACATTTGCATCTGTAAAAATCATTCACCCTTGCTTCTAGAGTCTCTAGATACGAGAATTCTTTCTCCACTGCCTTGCTGGAGAAATACGTTACTTTTAAGCGAAGTGTCTCTTCAAAGAGACAACTCACTGGAAAAATCCCTGATGCTGGGAAAGATCGAGGGCAGAAGGAGAAGAGGGAGTCAGAGGATGAGATGGGCATCACTGATGCAGTGATCATGAACTTGGGCAAACTCCGGGAGATGGTGAAGGATAGGGAAGCCTCGCGTGCTGCAATCCATGCGGTCAAAGAGTCGGACACGACTGGGCGACTGAACAACAAAAGAAGAATGTCATCGTTCAATAAATCATGCAACATGCTATGCTAAAGAGTGGCTGTTCATTTTTCTGAATTTGCTTAGCCTTGGAGAGGGGCATTCTATGGTAGAAAGCTGCTTCTTTCAAGGTCTCCTCTGGTTCCAGCCCTGTTCTCCATTTACTTTCTATTAGTGAGAACTGGCAGAATATATAGTTATTTCTCTGGAAACTGCATTTTCAGGAAGGGAAGTTGCTCATCAACCTTTGATGCTTTTTCTTCACACTGATTAAAATTTACTGTATTTGCTGGTAATTCCTGCCAAAAATTTGTGAAACTCTGTCATTGGCAGTATTTACTAGTTTCAGAACGGATAAACACTTTCTTTCTCATATTTTATTTCTTTTTAGTTATCTTCGTCAGTTTCCAAGTAGAGGCCTTTATAAGGGGGCTCCATCAGACACTGTCATTTCTTTCGAATAATAGTGAGTAAAGCGTCTCTAAGGAACTTGATTATTTGAACTATGAGACAGTTAACTCCTTATTGCAGCAGTTCCGAAAGTGTGTTCCTCAGAACCCAGTTCTACATCATGTTAATAGGAGTTACAGGAGGACAGGTTTTCATGATCAAATAAATGTTAATAACACAAGTGAAACAAAGTTAAACATGATTCTTTACTAAGGGACTTTTAGTCCCTTTAACATGTGAAAAGAAAATTGTGAGCATATAAGACAGACATAATATATGACGTTTTCCTAGAACTTATTTAAATTCAGTCCTTTTTTTTCCCATAAATCATCACAAAGGAAAAACAGATTTGTAGAACAGATTATGTAAAATATTGATATAGCAGCATCATTTCCTAATTGTAGGTGAAGAAGTTAAGAATAAAGGAAGTGTCCTTTGCATCTGAGCCTTGTAAATTGGATCATAAAACACTCTTCATTCTCCCTCCCTCACTTCTCCCTCCTTCCCTCTGTTATGCAGAAAATACTTAAATGCCCCTGATATGCAACACAGAACTGCTTACTTGACTCATGCTTACAATTTTGCTGTGAGTGAAGTAGGAATATTTTAAGGGGAATTTTTATGTGCTATATATATGGAAGTTTTAATATGAAGGAAATATATGTTCATCTCCCAATTTACAGGAATATTGTGAAAACTGAGTGAAGCAATGCATGTAAAATGCTATAAAAATCTGATTGTCCCACAATGAAGTCTATGGACCAGTTCTTTTCAAACGTCCTGTTGTAATTTGTTGTAATGTTGTAATGGGTTGAGCCTCACTGTGAAATATGTTGCTAGTTCTTAATAATATTTCCAAGTTTGTAATATTATGCAGTTTCTTTTTAAAAAACAAAATATACTGTGTTCCAGGTTATACTTAAAATAACATCAGTGTCATTCATTTGATTTATGACATGATTTATTAAGTGAGAGAAAAGGGGAAAGTGTCTAGCCCTTCTTTGGGAAATTGCCTTGGGGATGGATTATCTCTGTCCTTGCTAGGTGGCACATGAGGATAGCACATAAAGATTGTTAACTGAAGCAGAAGAACCCCGTCCTGGGAATGTGGCCATTCATCATTTTGGTAAATTAAGAACATTCCCAAAATGCATGATGCAGTGGCTTGAAATGTTGCTGAGACATAATCACATGAGGCTGGGTAGTAGACAATGAATCATGCGGTAGTGAGTGAGTTTAAGAGCTCTTGAAAGTAGCATGTTTCAAGAGAAAGTTTAAAGCTCGTGCAAATATTCCTATGAACAACCTGGGATGAAGGCACCTGCTTGGCTACCACAGTTTTGCTGTGAGTGAAGTAGGAATATTTTAAGGAGAATTTGTGCCCAAAATGATCTTAACAGAAACCACATCACTTTGCTATTCTAGATTGTTCTTTTGGGGCTAAAGAATTTCCTAGAGGGGAAGAGTTATAAGCTGACTATTATAACTAACAGTCAGAGCAGATGAAATCAAAACTTATTGGAAAATAGACATTGAACACACATGTTCACTGAGGATAAGTCAGCCTTAGCATTTAAACGGAAAGGGCGCAGTGTCTTTTCTATATGGTTGCAATGCAGCAGATTTTATGATTAGGGGCAGTCTGGCTCTGCCCTTCTGCTAACCTAAGGGCATCTAACATCAAGAAAAGTGCATTGTGTCTGCATATTGGTGCTGCAGTATGTAAAACTGTGACATGGCACAAACCCTTTTTGGGCAGATTTCACTAGGGCACACCCTCTTGCAGACAGAGCCAGAAACACAGAGCCCTATAGACCTTTACATGCCAGGTCTCCACACTGAATTACCCTTTATTATCTTGATCGGCACATATTCTTTTAGATACAGTAAAAATATATATATAAAGAGATCTTGTTATTCCAGATTTCTTTTGGTAACCATGTTGCCAACAAAGCACATTTTACCTATATCTACCAAGGGCTACTGATTTTGTAGTTTAACTAGATATCTGAGGAACCAAATATGCCAATGGGTGCTTTAGAATTCAATGCACGTTGTTCACAGAAACAATCCTCTTCATGATATTCACGAGGAAGACTCACAGACCCTAATTAATACACAATGTATCTGATGTTGTTGTTCGTTTGCTAAGTAATGTCTGACTCTTTGTGACCCCTTGGACTGTATGTAGCCCCCAGGCTCCTCTGTCCATGGGATTTCCCAGGCAAGAGTCCTGGAATGGGGTGCCATTTCCTTCTCCAGGGGATCTTCCCAGATCAGGGATCGAACCAACATCTCCTGCATGGACAGGTGGATTCTTCACCACTGAGCCACCAGGAAGGCCTTGCTCTATTAATGGGAATATAAGCTAATTGATGTGAAGGCATAATGTGCGTGAGGTTTTACATTGCAGAATGTTTTCTTACACACGTTATCAATGCTTTTGTGGTAGAGAAGTTAAAGTTATAAGCTGGGATACAAGTATATCCTAAAAGGCATTAGGCCTGCTGAGGTTTAGCTGGAAGCTGCAAAGTGAGTCAGAACCAGGTTTGGGGACACTCACTTTGCTACTGGGGCTGGCTCATGGAAGGCAGTCAGATAGTGATGAATCTTTCCCAGTTCTCACTCCGCAGGTGTGCATACCAGGCTCTGCAGTCCTAAGGGTGGGGCATGGCAAGAGTGATTCATATTGTGGATGGAAAGTTGGAGCCCAGGTGGCATGTGCCTCTCCTAGAGAGTCAAACCTTGGTTCAGGCACAAAAAGGAAGGGCTTGGAAAGAACTGCACAAGGTCCCATGACTCAGGAATAGCCAGAGGTCTAGGAAAGACTTCAAGTCCTAGAGGGAAAGCAAGAGAATTAGGTAGAAGAGCAAGCCAGGCTAGAGAAGGAATCAACATTTCAGGAGACAGTTGGGTTCTGTGAATGGGGGCGATCAAACATCAAGGCTACACCCTGGAAAATGCTTCCTGGCATCACTGTTTACAATCTACAATCCAGAAGTCATGATGGGGCTCCTATAGCAAAGTGTATTGAAGAACAAGACCTAGTCACATTGAAGGGCAGAGTCTATACCTGTGTACGTTAGGCTCTTTCCAGGATATTTCAGGGTGAAGAAACAGATCACTGGTATACCTGATTCTGCTTACTTTCAGGACTGATCAAGAAACTGAAGTTCCATTTAAGAATTATAGGAGGACTCCCCTGTAGGCTTAGAACCTTGACAGTGTGCAGAGGAGGTTAGTGCAGAGGAGGTTAGTCCAGAAGGGCAGTTGGGTTCCTCCTGTTTCTCCTTGTTTTTATTTCTCTTGTCACCACTACTCTTAAGCTTTGCAATCAGTTCTTAGTGAAGGAGAGAAATGGTGATGCCTCCTCAGTAACAAAGTTGGAAAAGAAAAGGAAAGATGGGAAGAAAACCAAGGAGCTGTAACCAAGAGGAAACGAGATGTCCTTTGACTGTTAACACTGGGTTTACAACTTGACTATCTGAGTACTTCTGTATCTATTAGTCACCTTAGAACATTATTAGTGGGATCACCCAGTAATCTGGGGGACTGTTTTCAAAGCTCCTTGAGTGATTATAAGATGCAGCCAAGGTTAAGATCTAGTGACTTATGTATCCAGAGGGCATTTCGAAGGCATGTAAGAATTATAAATTGGCACAAGAACCTGGATCATAAAACTTTGGGGGAAATCTTTATACATAGACACCAATCCTCTTATTAGTTTGTCACTTAGCTATGACATTTTGGGGGCTTCCTAGGTGGCATCAGTGGTAAAGAACCCACCTGCCAATGCAGGAGACATAAGAGCCATGGGTTTGTATGGCTGATTCATATCAATGTATGACAAAACCCACTGAAATGTTGTGAAGTAATTAGCCTCCAACTAATAAAAAAATTAAAAAAAAAAAAAAGAGCCATGGGTTTGATCCTTGGGTTGGGAAGATACCCTGAAGAAGGGAATGGCAACCCAATTCATTATTCTTGCTTGGAGAATTGGACAGACGAGCCTGATGGTCTGCAGCCCATAGGGTTGCACAGAGTCAGACATGACTGAAGTGACTTAGCACACACGCATGACATTTGTATGGATCCTTCTGTAAAGCTTCCCCCAAAGTACAGTCTGTAGGATGCTAGTTCCATGCAGTGTTTATAGGCTGGTGTTGACAGTGGGGAGCACCACACTTTCATACTCTGGTCTTGATACTTCCTATGTCTACTCACTTCATCCACGGTCATATATAGGCAAGTAGGATGTATTTCTCCTAGCCTCTTTTTCTCCCTTTTGTTCTCTCTCTCACTCTTTTTTTCAGATTCATTAAAAAAATGATTTATATTATATATATTTTACTTACTGAACATTTCTTCCTCCCCTTTCCTTCCTTCCTCATCTTCATTCCAATCATATAATATGGAAGGTTTTCTAACTCAGTTGATTTTGAATGTGTTTTTCCTCCCTCAGAACATTGCTCTATAAGCATCCTGGGGCATCATACTTGGGAATGTAACACTATAGTTAGAGGCTGAGAGAAGGATGAAAATGTCCATTTGGAGGGTAGTCCTTGCTACCTGTGGCTGCCTCCTTATAAGTTTGCAACTTTCCATCTTAGGAGTGGTTCTCAGTCTCTCTCTAGCTCAAATTTATGAATATCTCTTAAGATTCTTCTCATATTGCTCATTTATATTAAATAACTTAGTAGATTTCTCCAGGGGAGGAAGAATCTGGGGTAATATGACCTGGTGAGACAGATTTCCCTTATTTTCCTTGTGCTGTTTTGCCCTAGAAATGACCTGGGCCACATAAAGTTGGATGTGTAAATAGATATATTTCAGTTCAGTTCAATTGCTCAGTCATGTCCAACTCTTTGCGACCCCATGCACTGCAGTATGCCAGGCTTCCCTGTCCATAACCAACTCCCAGAACTTGCTCTAACTCATGTCCTTCGAGTTGGTGATGCCATCCAACCATCTCATCCTCTGTTATCCCCTTCTCCTCCTGCCTTCAATCTTTCCCAGCATCAGGGTCTTTTCCAATAAGTCAGTTCTTCGCATCAGGTGGCCAAAGTATTGGAGCTTCAGCTTCAGCATCAGTCCTTCCAATGAATATTAAGGACTGATTTCTTTTAGGGTGGACTGATTTGATCTCCTTGCAGTCCAAGGGACTCTCAAGAGTCTTTTTCTACCCCACAGTTCAAAAACATCAATTCTTCAGCACTCAGCTTTCATTATGGTCCAACTCTCACATCCATATATGACTACTGGAAAAACCATAGCTTTGACTATACTTATATGAATATATATGAATTCAGGGTGAGGGGCAAATATGCTTTACTCACATAAGAGTGTTTGCTTGATGATTTCTGAAAAAGCTCATTTTTTTTAAAGCTGATCTTATAAACTTGAAAAATAAGTTAATTTTTTTATATTTGGGATAATTTCCTCTCTGAAAAAATTTTAGTTCCTTAAGTATAATAATAAAAATTCATTTCAGTCAGGTACAGAAAAGGAGAAGATTGATGTAATTTGTTCTCTTTATGGTGTCCCTTAAGATGCCACCGGGAAAAAATAAGCACCACGAAGAATTTGTTGAAGACTGAGATGATTGGGAAGAGGTAGGGTTCTTCATATTCCTGGAAGATCTTCCCACTGTCTCACTTTCATGTTTTACTTCTAGAACACCACATGCCACCGTGTTAAGTGCTACTTATGTCAATATCCAAGAAAATGTATTTGATAAAGAACCTTGACAATGGCAGAAGTTTGGTGCTCCCTATAACTTTAGCAAAAGGGAGTTTTTAGCTGAGCTACCCCTTGATACTACAAGAAGTTAGGGTGCCCTTTCACACTCACTGAAGAAGATCGATAACAGTAATAGTCCTCTGTCCCTGATCAGTGGAAAGGAGAAAGGAGCTAAAAAAAAGCAGATAAACAAATCCTGTTCTTTTATGAGGACTGGTAAAGAAGGAGGGAGAAATAAATCCATCTATCAAATAGACTTTCAAATGATGACTTCATTAGTAAAGCAATTATAATTTTGCTTCTGGCTGAATAGACAGAAAAAAAAATTGGACAAAATAATAAAGTCGTAGCAACAATATTTTGGCTATAGCAGTGAAAATGTTATTAGTTTTTGTATTGTTGCCGAGCTGCGTTATTGATATTGAAGCACTTTGGAATTTGGGGTAATATTTGTGAACCTCAAGATGTTTTATTGTTTTTTTCAGTTTCTGTATAGTTTTCAAGAATTTTGGTCATTTGTGGATTGCATGTGTTTAAAGAAATTTGTAATTTGCTTTGTCTTCTGCTTGTTTTTATCTGTGATTGTGGCAATCAACCCAAGTCAGAATTGAGTAAAATCATTCATTGTCATCATCATCATCATCACCATAGCTTGATGGGCGTCATGTCTTAAAAATCAAAGAATTTTCATGTTCTCCACGAAGTTATTTTACATAGATGTTACCTTTTTTTTTTCTTTTTATTTGTTTGTTTAACTTTATTGATATAAAAATAATATTTTATTTAACCACCAGAGGGAGTCCCCAAATCTATGCATTCTAAAAGGGAATGAGAGTAAAATAAATAAGTAGCAAATTTTATGATTTTTATGGTTGAAAATAAACAATTCAAACAGCTATGTTTTATGGTATGTGGGCTCACTTATTTGGTCTTTGGTTCATTAAAAGCCTAAAACCTCATTCTACTAGAGATGCTACATTAGTTTAATTAATAGTTATTAAATAAGAGGCTATGGATATTTTCCCTAGAAGAATCAAGTTTTATAAGTATTTTTCCCCCCACAAATACTGTGCGAGCGTGGAATGGGAGAGGGAATTATGCAAAAGTTTCCTGCAGGCAGACCAAAAGTACCACACTGGCTCTACAGGGATGAAGTGTCTTGGATCTCCCAGAAAAACCTCCTTTTCAAATATCAAGCCTCTGAGTCACGTTTCCCTGCTGCTTGCCAAGTGTCTTAGAGTAGGACGATTCTTAGAAGGGACACTTCCTGGGAGCACCTGGCATTTATCTATTGCCTCTGTACCCGACTTTAAAGCTTCTCCAAGTTTTCACACACAGTCACTCCATCAGCCCTATTTCATGGCCACTGCAATTGCACAAAAGTTAAGCAAATTACCTCAAGCCATGGATCAGATGAGTGAGGGACCTGGGGTTGCATCCAGGACACTTAGCTGCGTTGGTTGGTATACTGCCTTCCATTGCTTCACAAGGCTGCAAGCTGGCCTGCTTCTGCCAATGATGCTTAATTAAAATCAAATTTTTTTCTTTTTAATTTATTATTTTTTACTGAAGGATAATTGCTTTACAGAATTTTGTTGTTTTCTGTCAAACCTCAACATGAATCAGCCATAGGTATACATATGTCCCCTCCCTTTTGAAGCTCCCTCCCATCTCCCTCCCCATCCCACCCCTCTAGGTTGATACAGAGCCCTGTTTGAGTTTCCTGAGCCACACAGCAAATTCCCGTTGGCTCTATTTTACACATGGTAATGTAAGTTTCCATGTTACTCTTTCCATATATCTTACCCTCTCCTCCACTCTCCCCATATACATAAGTCTATTCTCTATGTCTGTTTCTCCATTGCTGCCCTGTAAATAAGTTCTTCAGTATCATTTTTCTAGATTCTGTACATATGTGTTAGACTATGATATTTTTCTTTCTCTTTCTGACTTACTTCACTCTGTATAATAGGTTCCAGGTTCATCTGCCTCATCAGAACTGACTCAAATGTGTTCCTTTTTATGACTAATATTCCATTGTGAATATGTGCCACAACTTTATCCATCCATTTGTTGATGGACATCTAGGTTGCTTCCATGTTCTAGCTATTGTAAATAGTGCTGCAGTGAACAATGGGATACATGTGTTTTTTTCAATTTTGGTTTCCTCAGGGTATATGCCTAGGAGTGGGATTTCTGAGTCATATGTTGGTTTTATTCCTGTTTTTTTTAAGGAATCTCCATACCATCTTCCATAGTGGCTGTATCAACTTACATTCCCACCAACAGTGCAAGAGCGTTCCTTTTTCTCCACACCCTCTCCAGCATTTATTGCTTGGAGATTTTTTGATGATGGCCATTCTGACAGGTGTGAGATAATATCTCATTGTAGTTTTGATTTGCATTTCTATAATAAAGAGCAATGTTGAGCATCTTTTCATGTGTTTGTTAGCCATGTGTATGTCTTCTTTGGAGAAATGTCTGTTTAGGTCTTTTCCCCACTTTTTGACTGGGTTGTTTGTTTTTCTGGCATTGAGTTGTATGAGCTGCCTGTATATTTTGGAAATTAATCCTTTGTCAGTTGTTTCATTTGCTATTATTTTCTCCCATTCTGAGGATTGTCTTTTCACCTTGCTCATAGTTTCCTTTGCTGTGCAAAAGCTTTTAAGCTTAATCAGGTTCCACTTGTTTACTTTTGTTTTTATTTCTGTTACTCCAAGAGGTGAGTCATAGAGGATCTTGTCATCAAGTGTTTTGTCTATGTTTTCCTCTAAGAGTTTTATAGTTTCTGGTCTTACATTTAGGTCTTTAATCCATTTTGAGTTTATCTTTGTGTATGGTGTTAGGAAGTGTTCTAATTTCATTCTTTTACATGTAGTTGTCCAGTTCTGCCAGTACCATTCATTGAAGAGGCTGTCTTTGCCCCATTGTATATTCTTGCCTCCTTTGTGAAAAAATAAGGTACCCATAGGTGCACGGGTTTATTTCTTGGCTTTCTATCTTGGTCCATTGGTCTATATTTCTGTTTTTGTGCCAGTACCATACTGTTTTGATGACTATAGCTCTGTAGTATAATCTGAAATCAGGAAGGTTGATTCCTCCAGGTCCATTCTCAAGACTGCTTTGGATATTTGGAGTCTTTCATGTTTCCATATGAATTGTGAAATGTTTTGTTCTAGTTCTGTGGAAAATGCCATTGATAATTTCATATGGATTACATTGAATCTGTAGATTGCATTTGGTAGTATAGTCATTTTCACAGTATTGATTCTTCCTACACAGGAACATGAAATAGCTCTCCATCTGTTTTTGTCACCTTTGATTTCTTTAATTAGTGTCTTATAATTTTCTGTGTACAGTTCTTTTGTCTCCTTAGGTAAGTTTATTCCTAGATATTTAATTATTTTTGTTGCAATGGTGAATGGGATTGATTCCTTAATTTCTCTTTCTGACTTTTCATTGTTACTATATAGAAATGCAAGTGACTTCTGTGCATTGATTTTGTATTCTGCAACTTTGCTAAATTCACTGATCAGCTCTAGTAGTTTTCTGATATTATCTTTAGGGATTTCTATGTACAGTATCATGTCATCTGGAAACAATGAAAGCTTTACTCTTTCTTTTCTTATCTGGATTCTTTTATTTCTTTTTCTTCTCTGATTGCTGTAGCTAGGACTTCCAGAACTATGTTGAATAGTAGTGGTGAAAGGGGACACTCTTGTCTTGTTCCTGATCTTAGGAGGAATACTTTCAGTTTTCACCATTGAGAATAATGTTTGTTGTAGGCTTATCATATATGGTCTTTACTATGTTGAGTTATGTACCTTCTATGCCCATTGTTTTGAAGAGTTTTAATCATAAATGGGTGCTGAATTTTGTAAAAGACTTTTTCTGCATCTATTGAGATGATCATATGGTTTTTATCTTTCAATTTGTGTTTCAATCACATTGATTGATTTGCGTATATTGAAGAATCCTTGCCTCCCTTGAATAGACCTAATGTGATCATGGTGTATGAGCTTTCTGATGTGTTGCTGAATTCTGTTTGCTAAAATTTTGTTAAGGATTTTTGCATTTATGTTTACCAGTGATATTGGCCTGTGGTTTTCTTTTTTGTGTGTTGTCTTTGTCTGGTTTCGGTATCAGAGTGATGGTGGCCTTGTGGAATGAGTTTGGAAGTGTTCCTTCCTCTGCAGTTTTTTCTGAAAGAGCTTTAGAAGGATAGGCATTAGCTCTTCTCTAAAGGTTTGATAGAATTCTCCTGTGAAGCCATCTGGTCCTGGGTTTTTGTTTTTTGGGGGCATTTTTGATCACAGCTTCAATTTCAGTGCTTGTAATTGGATTGTTCATAATTTCTATTTTTTCCTGGTTCAGTCTTGGAAGGTTGAACTTTTCTAGGAATCTGTCCATTTCTTCCAGGTTATCCATTTTATTGTCATCTGGCAACCCACTCCAGTGTTCTTGCCTGGAGAATCCCAGGGCTGGAGGAGCCTGGTGGGCTGCCATCTCTGGGGTTGCACAGAGTCGGACACGACTGAAGGGCCTTAGCAGCAGCAGCAGCAGTGTTCATAATAGTCTCTTATAATCCTTTGTATTTCTGCATTGTAACTTCTCTTTGTTGTAACCTCCCCTATTTCATTTCTAATTTTGTTGGTTTGATTCTTTCTTTTTTTTTTTCTTGATGAGTCTGACTAAAGGCTTGCAATTTTGTTTATCTTTTCAAAGAAGCAGCATTTAGTTTTATTTATCTTTACTATTGTTTCTTTCATTTCTGCTTGGATCTTTATGATTTCTTTCCTTCTACTAATTTTTTTTTCCGTTCTTCTTTTTCCAGTTGTTTTAGGTGTAAAGTTAGGTTGTCTATTCGATGTTTTTCTTGTTTTTGAGGTAGGATTGTACTGCTGTAAACTTCCCTCTTAGAACTGTTTCTAGAAATTTTTTGATTTCCCTTTTGATTTCTTCAATAACCTGTTGGCTATTTAGAAATGTGTTGTTTAATCTCCATGTGTTTGTGTTTCTTACAGTTTTTTTCTTCTAATTGATATCTAGTCTCATAGCGTTGTTGGAGAAGATGATTGATATGATTTCAAATTTCTTAAATTTACTGAGGTTTGATTTGTGACCCAATATGTGGTTTTATCCTGGAGAATGTTCCATGTGCACTTGAGAAAAGGGTGTACTCTTCTGCATTTGGATGGAATGTTCTGAAGATATCAATGAGATCCATCTCATCTAATGCATCATTTAAGACTTGTGTTTCCTTATTAATTTTCTGTTTTGATGATCTGTCCATTGGTATGAGTGGGGTGTTAAAGTCTCCTACTATGATTGTGTTACTGTCAATTTCTCCTTTTATGTCTGTTAGTGTTTGTCTTATTTATTGAGATGCTTCTATGTTGGGTGCATAGATATTTACAATTGTCATGTCTTCCTCTTGGCTTGATCCCTTGATCATTATGTAGTGTCCTTCCTTATCTCTTGTAATCTTCTTTATTTTAAGGTCTATTTTGTCTGATATGAGGATTGCTACTCCAACTTTCTTTTGCTTCCCATTTGCTTGGATATATTTTTCCATCCTCTCACTTTCAGTCTATATGTGTCATAGGTCTGAAGTGGGTTTCTTGTAGACAGCATATATATGGGTCTTGCTTTTGTATCCATTCAGCCAGTCTGTATCTTTTGGTTGAAGCATTTAATCCATTTACATTTAAAGGAAGTACTGATATATATGTTCCTACTGTCATTTTCTTAATTGTTTGGGGTTGATTTTGTAGATCTTTTTCTTATCTTGTATTTCTTGACTTTATAAGTCCCTCTAACATTTGTTGTGAGGCTGGTTTGGTGGTACTGAATTCTCTTAACATTTGCTTGTCTGAAAAGCTTTTTATTTATCCATCAGTTTTGAGTGAGATCCTTGCCACGTACAGCAATCTTGGTTGTAGATTTTTCCCTTTCAGTACTTTAAATATATCCTGCCATTCCCTTCTGGCTTGCAGAGTTTCTGCTGAAAGTTCAGCTGTTAAACATATGTGGTTTCCCTTGTATGTTACTTGTTTATTCTCCCTTGCTGCTATTAATATTCTTTCTTTGTGTTTAGTCTTTGTTAGTTTGATGAGTATGTGTCTTGGTGTGTTTCTCCTTTGGTTTATCCTATATGTGACTCTTTGTGCCTCTTGGACTATATTGACTATTTCCTTTTCCATGTTGGGTAAATTTTCAACTATAATCTCTTAAAAAATTTTCTCATACTGTTTATTTTTCTCTTCTTCTGGGACCCCTATAATTTGAATGTTGGTGTGTTTGATATTGTCCCAGAGGTCTCTGAGACTATCCTCAGTTCTTTTCATTCTTTTTACTTTATTCTGCTCTTCAGAAGTTATTTCCACCAATTTATCTTCCAGCTCATTGATTCATTCTTCTGCTTCAAATATTCTGCTATTGATTCCTTCTAGAGTATTTTTAATTTCAGTAATTGTGTTGTTTGTGTCTAAGTTTATTTTATAATTCTTCTAGGTCTTTGTTAATTGATTCTGTGTTTTCTCCATTTTGTTTTCAAGGTTTTTTATCATGTCTACTATCATTATACTGAATTATTTTTCAGGGAGTTTGCCTATTCCCTCTTCATTTATTTGAACATCTGTGTTTCTAGTTTGTTCCTTCATTTGAGTAGCATTTCTTTGCCTTTTCATTATTTTTTTTTTTAACTTATTGTGTTTGAGGTTTCCTTTTTCCAGGCTTCAAGGTTGAATCTTTTTTTCCTTTTGGTTTCTGCCCTCCTAAGGTTGGTCTAGTGGTTTGTGTAAGCTTCATATAAGGTTAGACTTGTGCTGAGTTTTTGTTTGTTTGTTTTTCCTCTGATTGGTAAGGCTGAGTGAGATGGTAATCCTGTCTGCTGATGAATGGGTTTGTATTTTTGTTTTGCTTGTTGTTTAGATGGGTTGTCCTGCACAGGATGCTGCTGGTGGTTGGGTGATGCCAGGTCTTGTATTCAAGTGGTTTCCTTTGTGTGAGTTCTCACTATTTGATCCTCCCTAGGGTTAGTTTTCTAGTAGTCTAGAGTCTTGGAGTCAGTGCTCCCACTCCAAAGGCTCAGGGCTTGATCTCTGGTCAGGAACAAAGATTCCACAAGTGGTTTGTTATGGCATTAAGTGAGATTAATAGAAATATCCAAAAATGAGAAACCAAAGATGAACTCCAGACATATGGCAGTTACAAAATCAGAAAATTAATAATTAAAATAATGGAATATAAACATATACATATATAACAATGAGCAAAGTCAAAACAGCCCAACAAAAATACAGTACATTGACATGGTAAACAAAGGAAATAAAAAAATATATTTACCAGTTAAGAACAAAACTAACTAAAGCACAGACTGGAAAACAAAACTAAAGAAAGGTGCTAAGTGGGGAATAAAGCAATGAAAACAAATCTAACATATATGTTAAGGGGAAAAGAAAGAAAGAATACATATGCAAAGTTAAATAGAGGTAGATGAAGAAGATTTATATACATTAAAGATTAACTGCAAGGGGAAAAGAACAGTAGGAAAGGCAAACAAAGAATAAATGTAGAAAAAATATAATGTGTTTTAAAAAGTTAGAAATTAAAATTATAAAAAAGAGAAAAGAAGGGAAAACAATGGAAAAAGAAAGAAAAATGGAAAAAAAGGAAAACTTCACAGAACTGGAAAACCCCAAAGTAGCAGCAGAGTTTTATAACAACAATAAAAAAGTGTGACTGAATATACACACATACATATACACCCATAAGCAAAATCTAAGCAGTCCAACAAAAATAAGGTACAATAGATTGACCTGGCAAACAAAGGAAACCAAAAGTTGTATCTCCCAGAACAAAACTAACTAAAGCACATACTGGAAAAAAAAAAACTAAAGCAAGGTGCCAATTGGGAAATAAAGCAATGAAAGTAAAACTAACAAACATGTTAAGAGGAAAGGAGAGAAAGAAAAGAAATAAAGAATAGGTATGCAAAGTTAAATTGAGGTATATAAAGAAGATGTATATACATTAAAGATTAACTGCAAGGGGAAAAGAACAGTAGGAAAAGCAAACAAAGGAATAAATGTAGAAAAAGTAATAATAAGTTTAAAAAGTTAAAGTTTAAAAAAGAGGAAAGAAAAAAGAAAAAAAAGGAAAACTCCATAGAACTGCAAAAGCCCAATGCAGAGGCAGAGATTTATAACAACAATAAAAAATGTGACTGAGGAGGGGAAAAAAAGCTCAAAAACTTAATTAGATATCATAGTGCCAATTAAATTGACAACTACAGCAGAGGGGGAGAAAAGTAAAAAAAAAGAAAGAAAGAAAGAAAGAAAAAGAATCTATATAACAAGTTGAAACATAAGAATAATAAATGTTTTTCTTGAGTCACGGCTGTCAGAGTCCTTTCCGTCACCGGGAGTCACAGTCCACCTCACCTCCCTAGGATGCCCTCCAACACTGTGCCGACCTCTGGACCTGCTTTGGGGCAGCTCAGATTCTAGTCTGGTCCTACTCCTGTGTGTTCTTGCCTCCAACGTCCACAGCTATCAGAACTGGTGCATTTTCTTTTGTGGAAGCTCTCAATGTCCTTTTATATATTCCATAGACACAGAGTCGGCCTAGTTGATTGTGTGGATTTAATCTGCAGCTTGTACAGCCGGTGGGAAGGTTTTGGGTCTTCTTCCTTAGCCACACTGCCCCCGGGTTTCAACTGTGGTTTTATTTCCACCTCTGCGTGTGACTCATCCACTGGGGTTTGCTCCTGAGGCTGCCCTGGAGGACTTGGGTCTGCCCCTGTGAGGGCCAGTGTGGAGGTGGTGCAGCTGCTTGGGCCGCAGGGGTTCTGGCAGCACCAGGTACTCAGGGGAGGTAGCAGCTAGGGCAGCAGGAAATACAGTGCTCTAGAGGGGTAAGGCAACCAGTGTTGGCCAATACACTCCAGTATTTATGCCTGGAGAATCTCTGTCCTTGACAGAGGAGCCTGGCAGGCCACAGAATATAGGGCCACAAAAAGTCGGACAGGACCAAAGCGACCCTGTGCACATAGATGCAAGGCTTTTTTCTCCTGTGGCAGCTCTTCCCCAGTGAGAGTTGAGCATGTAGGTGGCACAGCTGCTTGGTTTGTGGAGGCCCTGGCGGTGCCAAATGTGCAGGGACATGGACTGTCTCTGCCGCAGGAGTTATGGCCCTATCAGAGTCTTTTTTCGAACCTCTTGAAGCTGGAATTCAGAAGGCCTCTTTGGCCAGTCTTTCTCTGTAGCTCTGCCTGTTCAGGCACTTAAAGGGCTCCCTTGCCTGGGGTCCTTCTCTGTTGTCCACACATTAGGCATATAGAGGGGCCCCCTGACTGGGGTCCTACTCTGTAGATCAGTGCATCAGGTGTTTGATGGGCCAGCCTCTCTATTGTTCAGCTCCCAATGCTGGTGTGTGGAGAGAAGGGCTTTGATGATGGCTCCACCCACTATGTGTGACTCAGCAGTATTGGCTTGCTTCCATAGCTTCCTGTCTTTCCTCCACAGGCATTTCCCACCACAATCTCCTCCCTCACATCCCCTTGATCTGTCTCTCCACAGTCAACAGCAGCCCTTGTCCTGGGATTGCTCCACAATCCCTAGACTCCAGCTCCCAGCCACTGTGCCTTCCAGAGGACCTGTGTCCCCTTCCGGGGTATGTATGGCTGCGGCAAGGACTGTGTGATTTGCATTCCATTTAGCCTGCCACAGATCATCTGCTTCACTCTCAGCCTTAAATGTTCCTTCTCTGACTCAGACAATTGCCCCGACGTGGGGATTGGACCCCTGCTTTAGTTCCCCCACTCGCTGAGGGCAGGTCCAGTCCTACCAACACTTCTGTTTTTCCCTCTAGTTCCTTCCTCCTACCGAGTTTTGCATAGTTCTATATGTTCTTTCCCACTGGTCAGTTGCTCCTCTCTGCTCTCAGCTGGTGTTCTGCATGCACTTCTGTATCTGAAGATGTATTCCTGATGTATCTGTGGAGAGAGATGTGCTCCATGTCCACCTACTCCTCTGCCATCTTGTTCTACCTGAGAATCAAACATTTGAATTCACATTTCTGAGTGGAAGTCAATGGTATTTCACCACCACAACTAGAATATTGTCTCTATAAAAATAACTAATTCTTGTTGTATTTAAAATGGATAACCAACAGGGACCTGCTGTATAGCATAGGGAACTCTGTTTCATATTACCTAATTAATTACCTAATATTACCTAACAACCTAAATGGGAAAAGAATTTTAAAAATAATAGATACATGTACATGTATAGCTGAATCACTTTGCTGTACAACTGAAACTAACACAACATTACTAATCAAATATACTTCAATATACAATAAAAAGTTAAAAAAATAAATTACAAACACAGAATAGTAGTGAAATAAATTCATTCAGATTCAGCATTGATATATTCTTCCTTCCTCACCTCCTTTAACCTCTTACTCTCTCCAGTGAAGTGAAAGTCATTCAGTCATGTCTGACTCTTTGTGACCACATGGACTACACAGTCCATGGAATTCTCCAGGCCAGAACACTGGAGTGGGTAGCCTTTCCCTTCTCCACGGGATCTTCCCAACCCAGGGATTGAACCCAGGTCTCCTGCTTTGCAGGTGGATTCTTTACCAGCTGAGCCATAAGGAAAGTCCAAGAATACGGGAGTGGGTAGCCTATCCCTTCTCCAGTGGATCTTCCCAACCCAGGAATTGAATCAGGGTCTCCTGCGTTGCAGGCAGATTCCTCTAAGAGGCTTGCAAATAAATTCACTATATCAATAATAAGATTTAACCAAGACTCTGCCTCAATGTTAGCATTTTGGACCAAAAAAAAAAAAATATATTGTATTTGATTTCAGGGTAGCTCTGCAATTGAGCTATGTAGTTGAAAAACTGTTTGTGAAAATCAAGTAAAATATTAAATACATAAGGTCTCCCAGGTACCCAAGAAAGTACTAAGCTCTGAGGCCCATGGTGATTATCCCATAATGCTGAGCCAGCCTTTCTACAGCTGGAGTCACAGGTGCCTAGGAAATCTGTCACAGTCAGACCCTGCAATATTCTAGCTCCTTCAGAAGCTTGGGGCATCCTGAGTGCTATGTTCCCCTCCCTTCATCCTCCATTGGCCTTATCCCACCTTCAAAGGCCAAAGTGTCAGGGCTGATTTTGTGCTGAAATACTGGGCTCCCCAATGATACACATTCTCTAACCTGAACTGAAATGCACATAACCAACGTGTTATGGCTGCTGCCTCCTTGGCTTACCACAGGGGGCAGACACCGACCAATAAAGTGTTTAAAGAAACAAATTCCCAAGGACAAGCAGGGAGTTACAAAAATGTAGGAAGATGAAAAGAATAAATTTCAAAATGTATTTTCTGGTGCCACCTTACTAGTGCATCACATGAAATGGAGTTTATTTTGCTTCTTTAAAAATAAAGAGCTCTTCACTAATGCTAAATATGCATGAGCTTAAGGTTTGAAGCTAGGGTGATAAAATTTTTCTGCAGAAAAATACTTCTGGATAGTATTCTCTTTTTTACACCTTGTATTTCAAATTTAATAATTCTATAAATATGTTTTGCTCAGATGTTGTAATCCCCCCAATGAATAATACATTCTTAGAAAATATCTTTCCCAAGGGAGAAATCCCATGAACATTCATTTTAGCTCCCCTTGCCAGCCATTGGTTTTCATTCTTTTCTTTCTAAAAACCTGAGCAAAGACACATAAAGCATTGGTTATTTTCAATGAAATATGCTATGTGCCAAAGTAAAAAAATCTCAAATCTATGGAAAGCATTATGAAGTATTACATTAGTGGTTACTGCTCTGTATAGACTTGCCTATGTTGTCTTGTCTTTAGCGTATTTTAGCATAATGGTGATGTACAGGAACAGTGAAGCCTGACTGTTAGGATCTAAAATTTTGCTTCACCACTTTTTGTCTCAGTTTTCCCATCTGTAAAATGGAGATAATAATAGTACTTATCATATTGTTCTGAGGGTTAATTGAGTTGATATTTGTTAATTATGGATATTTATTTAATAATAGAAAAGTGTCTGGCAGTTGCATTTGTTTAAATAAAACACATAGTGTTTCTTCATAGAATCACTATGCACTAGGTCAACATTGTTATACTAATGATTTGGTCTCTTTTTCCTTTTACGTCCAGAATGTTTGTATTAGAAGTTCATTTGACATATAATGCCTTTGGGAGCTGTGTGTTTCAGTTTTCTCATCTATGAAATGGTGATGATGATCTTGTCTCAGAGATCTGATTTGAGATGGAGTGAGGTAGTACATGCGAAATGCTTGGGAAAAGTTATGGCTATAATAGGCATGCAATAAATTCTCATGATAAATATAAACAACAATGTGCAAAGTCATTAGCAAAACTCAAAAAAAAAAGATTCAAGGAGATAAAATGAGTATCACAGAAATGAAATGCTCATTTATTAAAATATTTAGATTGTTTTGTTCTTTGCTTTATCAGATTCAGATTAGAACTATTCAATCTATATTTTCAAAACAGAGTGGGTGATTCATGTCAATTCAGTTCAGTTCAGTCACTCAGTCATGTCCAACTCTCTGCAACCCAATGGACTGCAGAACTGCCAGGCTTCCCTTTCCATCACCAACTCCTGGAGCTTGCTCAAACTCATGTCCACCGAGTCAGTGATGCCATCCAACCATCTCATCCTCTGTTGTTGCCTTCTCCTCCTGCCTTCAGTCTTTCCCAGCATCAGGGTCTTTTCCAAGGAGTTAGTTCTTTGCATCAGGTGGCCAAATGATTGGAGCTTCAGCTTTAGCATCAGTCCTTCCAATGAATATTCAGGACTGATTTCATTTAGGATTGACTGCTTTGGTCTCCTTGCAGTCCAAGGGACTCTCAAGAGTCTTGTCCAGCACCACAGCTCAAAAGCGTCAATTCTTCAGCACTCAGCTTTGTTTATGGTCCAACTCTCACATCCATACATAACCACCGGAAAAACCACAGCTTTGATTAGATGGACCATTGTCAGTAAAGTAATGTCTCTGCTTTTTAATATGCTGTCTAGGTTTTTCACAGCTTTTCTTCCAAGGAGCAAATGTCTTTTAATTTCATGGCTGCAGTCACCATCTGCAGTGATTTTGGAGCCCAGGAAAATAAAGTGTGTCACTGTTTACATTGTTTCCCCATCTAATTGCCATGAAGTGATGGGACTGGATGCCATGATCTTAGTTTTTTGAATGTTGAGTTTTAAGTCAGCTTTTTCACTTTCATCAAGAGGCTCCTTGGTTCCTCTTTACTTTCGGCCATAAGGGTGGTATCATCTGCATATCTGAATTTATTGATATTTCTCCCGGCAATCTTGATTCTAGCTTGTGCTTCATCCAGCCTGGAATTTTGCATGAAGTACTCTGCATAGAGGTTAAATAAGCAAGGTGACAATATACAACCTTGATATACTCCTTTCCCAATTTGGAACCAGTCCATTGTTCCAAGTTGGATTCTAACTGTTGCTTCTTGACCTGCATACAGATTTCTCAGGAGGCAGGTAAGGTGGATGTATGGCAAAAACCACTACAATATTGTAAAGAAACTATCCTCCAATTAAAATAAATAAATAAATAAATAAACAAGAAAAAAAAAAAAGAAAAAAGGTCGGAACAAATTATGTGCCTAACAAATGTTAGCTTCTGCTCTTTGGGGTTAAAAGAAAAAGATATTTGGACAGAATTTTTAAAAAAAATTCTTGCTGTGCATATTTTCTTCTTTTAATTTAGTTTTAATATTTCAGCACCAAAACATTTTCCAGGAAAAAGAAGTATTGTGCTAGAACTGTGGGCCTGTGTAATGGTAGGACAGATTGAATTTAGGATTGTAGGTTCTTAGGGTCACGTGGGCCCACTGAGGTGTGGGGATGTTTTTGGAAAGCCTCTAAAGTATGCAACTGGAAGGAAATTAGAAGGCTCTGAAGAAGCTGTGGCAATGGCCAAGAAATGCAAAGAGAATACTAGACTGGAAACTCTTGTGTAGGAAGAGTCTATGTCAGACAAGTTTATCTAATGCCAGATAGACCTTGTTCAATCACAAGGATTGGAGCTTGGGGCAGTGCTCTAATAACTAGGCAAATTGATAAGGGCAAGGCAGCATGAAGACATAATAGAAAAGAAACAACTTTACCAGGGCAGAAGACAGTTACTGAAACTAAGCTACAAGACAATAACCTAAGTTTAGAGATGAGGATATACCTTGAGAACAAGATGAGAAATGTCCCTTCTTAGGGAAAACTTAGGTTAAGGCTGAACTCATAGATGACAGTGTTACTGTACCATGTAATGTACACTATTTCACCAAATGCACTTATGAGTGTCAAGATGATTTCCTTTAATAACCTTCACAAAAGCAGAAGGCATAGGTAATTGAGTTCAGCTCAGCAAAAGTCAACGCAGGGCCATTTACCATGTATTTCATGGATATGTACGATCTACTTTTATGCCAAAGAGTTTTTGTTTTGTGTTGATATTGAGAATTAAGAGGCAGGCCATATACATCTTCTTATGAAGAGCAATTATTGGATTGAGAAATATACATGAATATGGAAAAATGAGGCTAGGAAATAAAATAATTTTTACTACCTAAATCAGCAGGTGAATGATGGAGGTGAAGCAGACTTGTAGCATTATACTCGAATTGCTTTTCTCTTTTTCAAACATGTGGTTTTGGGCTCCATCAGTAGAGTTAGAGGTTTGTAGAATTTGTTCCTGGAATGAATAGTTCCAACCAAGCAGAGAGTTGACAACATGGAGGTTGGTTCCTGACATCGATGGACCTCAATGTGGCCAGGCCATCTGTCTGGTGTGAGAAGCTGGGCAAATGATAAGTCGTATCCTGTCAGGGCTTGTTTCTACTCCAGGCAAAGACAACAGGGGAAAAACTGTTGAAGAGAGGCAGAGGCCCTGTTTGACTTATGCAGAGAGTTGATAACCTCACTTTTTCTCCAAGGACCACTGGATCTCTGACCTAATATATATTTTTAAAAGATCAAAAAACAAAACAAAACAAAACATGCACATCAGGATATACAAATTAATCCTCCATTGCTAAATGCCTAGGGAAAAAAATGGAATAATAGTTTTTTTTGAGGGGCAATGTTCGCAATGAAAAATCCTGTACTCAGCCAGATTATTGGTCATGTGCTTTGGCAACAGAAAGTTCTTTTGTCATATGCAAACTCTCAGAAAATAGGCTGCCAACATTCACTTCAAGAAAAAAAAGAAAGAAATTCACCAGTCAAACAAGAGATTAATTCAAACAGAGATCACAAAAATGAGGAAGTTGTGGTATAAAATGTCAACCAGTAAGCACAGAAACTATTTGAACATTGCTTCTTTTTATCAACAGCTGTAAAATTTCAAGTAAATATAAAAAAATTAAGGGAAGATACATTGCAAATATTAATAACAAATCAAACCTCTGAATCCAGATTATCTTTTATTACAACTGGGCAATGGAGTGAGGTTGGGGGCAAGAGGCATGGAAGTAAAGCCTGCTAGGCTTTTTATCTTTCATAGGAGGAAGTCAGTGAATGGCACTTCTGCGCTGATGTAGAAAATTTAAATATATATATTACAGTACACTTTTCAAATGTTAAATTTTAAGTAATCAGTAGAAAAATAAAAACAAAGTGGCTTCTAAATTATTATAGAAACTAAGCAAAGAAAATATCTGTATGGAGAAAGACCAGTGAAAAGGGAACAGAAAGAAAGCACAAATAACAGAGCATGAAACAGTGATACTCATGTGACTAAATATTTCATACATGATCGTAAATGAAAAAAAGGTTAAGCTCACCGTTAAAACACACTCCAACATATCTAACCATGTACATACAAGAAAGAACCCAAAACAAAATAGGAGGAAAAGTAAACAATAAAAAGATAGGCAAAGGCATATTCAGCAAACAAATTCTATTATTTATTAGGTGTGAGATTATGAATATCCACTGAGGCGTAATTACAAAACAAAACCAGTAAATGGAAGAAAGATAAAAGCTACTATTCACACTGAAGATAGAGAAGAATCAAAATCTATGCAGAAAATAACAGTATATTAATATATACAGAGCAGAAACTACTAGAGGGAATGGATAGGAAATGACAGTGCAATGGTTTTGAACATGACTACTTTCAATTTTTGACAAGTGATAAGACATAAAATAAAGACATCAAACAGTCTATTTAGTGGATTTAATTATTAAATTGATAATTGAAATTTCTTCCTTTAAAAATATTTCAACATTTTCATTTTCCTTACATTTATCAAATCAATGATACACTAGACCACACAGGAAAGAAACATCAGTAAATTCCTCAGTTGGGTCATATTTTAGAATAACACTTCAATAAATCTCAGAATTAAGCAAAAATATTCAAAAATATGTGGAAATTAAAACTTATTTTTAAGAAGGTCTCAGATCAAAGATGAAGTTTTAAAATGAAAATTTTAAGATTTATAATTTTGGCAATAATGCATAATACATACCCTGAAAAGTTTCACTAGAAACATGCATTTCTATGTGGATAAAATATAGCAAATCATTTTTTAATGTATTCACTGTAATGGAAGTGAATCCCTTGAGGTTAAAAAAAAAGAGAGAGAAAACTGATTAGAAAATAAAACTGAAATCCACAACTTCCTTGCAGAAGTGTTCCAGAAAAGCTAGACGCATTCCTAGGAGACCAGGCCTTGGACCTACGTATGGAGAAGGAGTTTGGAAGTGAAGCGCCTGGAGAAAGCTGCGAATCAAAAGGGCTAAAGTAATTATTAGTAAAAGATTAGATGGAAAAAATAAAAACAATGATCTAGAAACACTTTTTGTGAACAAAGGAAGAAGACAAACCATGAACAAAAGGTCTCCATCGCAAATGTGCAACCACATTGGTTTGGAGTTTAAATTTACACTTATCTGTCTAAGGGAACCACAAGCTGAGAATTAAATTTAAGTTGATTCAGAAGCAGCAAAACATAATGTGCATAGCGAAAGACAAATAATAAACATGTATGCATGCTCAGTCATGTTCAACTTTTTGCAACCCCATGGAATGTAACTCACCAGGCTCCTCTGTCCATGGAATTTTCCAGGCGAGAATGCTGGAGTGGGTTGCTATTTCCTCCTCCAGGGCATCTTCCTGATCCAGGGATCGAACTCACATCTTTTGTGTCTCCTGCTTTCATTGGCAGGTGGGTTCTTTCCCAGCTGAGTTACTTGAGAAGCCCAAATAAAACATAAAAATGGACAAAATAAACAGCGTGAAATAAGATGGTGTACATATGCTGTAAGAGAAGGTATATGTCTTCCAAAGAGGGATGACTTATTCCAGGCCAGATGAAAATTCCACAGAAAAAGTCCACTGAATATAAATTTGCAATGAAAAGTAATACACAAGGAAATTAGGCAGAGTGAATGAGAACAATTGCAATATGGAAAATATGAGAAAGAAGCACAAATAATAAAAAGAACAAACATTTTAGAAGGAAACAAAAAATAAAATTTGCAATGAAAATATAAAAAATATATATGAAAAATATATATGAAAAATATAATCGAACATACTTGTCATGAAATGTTTACTCACGCTATTAGGAATTTTAAAAGAGAATTGAGCCAATGAAGGAAAAGATCTATATAAAGAGATAAAGCTTAAGATTTTCTGTAATTGACTACGGACACAAATCTCTGTATTTAAGAAGCAAAACTGAATCTTAGGCAGGTAAAAAGAGGATGATATCAATACCTAAATGCATCAGTTTCTTAAGAGATCACCAAAGGTAGAGGGATCTTTACAAATGAATGGACAACTTACTGAATGGGAGAAAATATTTGCAAATTATGTGACCAATAAAGGGTTAATAGCCAACATATATATAACTAGCTGATAGAAATAAACATAAAAACAACCCAATTAAAAAATAGGCAGAAGAACAAAATAGACATTTTTCTAAAGTGGAAATGCAGATGGCTACCAGGCACATGAAAAGATGTTCAATATTGTCAATCATTAGCAAAATTCAAATAAAAACCGTAATGAGATATCACCTGATGCCTGTCAGAATGCCTATCATCATAAAGAACACAGATAATGAGTGTTGGTGAGGAAGTGGAGAAAAGGGAAAATAAATGCATCCCAGTGTTCTTAGCAGAATTGTTTACAATTGCCAAGATATGGAAGCAATCTAAGTTTACATCAACAGATAAAAAGATGGAAATGTGTCATACACACACACACACGCTGGAATACTACTCAGCTACAAATAAGAATGAAATTTTGCCCTTTACAACATGGATGGACTTGGAGGATATTATTATGGTAAGTGAAATAAGTCAAACAAAGAAAGACTAATAGTGTATGATATAACTTATATGTGGAATCTTAAAAATTACCTAGTGAATATATGATTCACTAGCTTGTTGTATTTTTTAGATTCCCTGGTGGCTCAGTGGTAAAGAATCTGCCTGCCAATGCAGAAGACATGGGTTTGATCACTGGATTGGGAAGATCTCCTGGAGAAGGAAATGGCAATCCACTACAGTATTCTTGCCAAGAAAATTCCATGGACAGAGGAGTCTGGAAGGCTACAGTCCATGGAGATGCAAAAGAGTCAGACATGACTTAGCAACTAAATGACGACAATAGCAAAAAGAGAATAAAACAAAAATGAAGCAAACTGACAGACATAGAGAAAAAACTAGTGATACCATTGTGGACAGGGAAGGAAGGAGGGGCAATATTGGCGTAGGGAATTACAAAGTACAAACCATCACCTATAAAATAAGCTGCAAGGACATATTGTAGAACATGGGAATATAGTCAATATTTGATAAAAATGATAAATAGTGTACAATCTTTAAAAATTGTGAATCATTATATTGTATACCTGTAACGTATAATATTGTACATCAAGTATACTTCAGTAAAAAAGGAAGTACATGTTTGGAGAACTGAAGTAGCCACATCTAACTATTATGACTCCGATGATGACCAAAAACACGTGGAGTGAGATGACTGCTCCTCAGGGCAATGAGACACTTTCAGAATGAAAATTATATCTCAGATCCTTAAACTCTCTTGAATTATGTGACTCTCAGCCAACTTATATTCAGAGAGTCACAGAATTTCTATGATGATTCTAAACAACATATCTTATTCCTAAAGTTCTACAATAATCTCTCTGGAAAATCAGAAACAAAACTTAATTGTATGGGTTATAGAAAATAAATTCAGAGCCTCATCAAATCTCTCATATGAAAGTCAGGGCATCACTTGGGAAGGAAAAGATGCTGAGATTTGGAATAAAACATTTGGGAAAACTTGGATAATGTTAAGAATGTTGAACATCTGAACACTCAGAAGTTGCTTTTCTAGTGGAAGAAGCCTTCCCTTCTGTGTTTTGGATTAGTCTTTTTTTATTAAGGTTCTTTAATTACTTTTCCTGGTATAGTTATCTTATAAGAAATACATCTTTTCTCCTCAAGATTTGCCTCAAGTATATTGTAACTAGGGTCAGTTCTTAGCATGCTTCAAGCAGTTATGCTCACAGTAACCTGGGAGAAAATATCTCATACTTCAAAATGAATTGCAAAATGTTTATTCATGGAAAAAGTCAAATTTATTGATATGGCTGCACCTACCAGTGAATCTGAATGTAATGTGTTGGTTGCAGCAGGTGGAAAGGTCTCTAGCATTTTACCCTGGTTGGTTGAGTAAAAATTTTTGACTCAATGGTCACTCAATGGTTACTCATTGAGGTTGAGATATCAGAACCTCCTTGGTATAATATAGAGGAAAGAATCCAAGGGCTTAAGGAAATAGGCAAGTTGGAATGGATTTATCATGTGCAACTGGTCCTTCCCGTATTGCTTTTTCTGAAAGGGCACTCCCTTCACTAGGCTACTGAGAAATTACATAGGTGAGAGGAACATTTGTATCTTTAAAATATGGGAAAAAAATAAAATAAAATATGGGAATATCTTTGATGGACCAGGTATAGTGTTGGAAGATGTTGTCATTGAGCTGAGCTCCTCATGAGAATAATGCAATATTTAACTGCTAGAGACTAAGTATACATTTAAACTGGTTTTAATCCACAGAAATATTTTGCAGGCGATAATAAATCTCGTCTTCCTAAAAATTAGGTAAATGTGCAGACTAGCAGGACATTACTTGATGGAGAACAAGAAAAATCCTGAAGTGAAAGTGTTAATTGCTCTGTCACATCCAACTCTGTGACTCCATGGACCATAGTGCACCAGCTCCATGGAATTCTCCAGGCAAGAATATTGGAGCAGTTTGCCATTCCATTAATCAGGGGATCTTTCAGGGAAACATGTCAAGCAGTGTGCCAAACTCATGATTCTAGTAATTTCAAAGGAAAATCATGTCTTCTTTCCTGATTCCTGACCGAAGGCAGTTCACAGACCAAGATTGAAGGGGTCTTTAGGGTCCACTGAAACACTGCCATTGGGATCTACCATTTATCTTTCCTTCAGTCTTGTCAAAAGAGATCTGAGGCCAATTACTAGAGTAATTGTGCACTGGAAATAATGAAATATCTAAACTCTGAATTCTCAAGGCTTAGTCAATGCCCAAGAGTTTAGATATTTCATATGGAACTTATGATAATCAGGTAATAATTGAAGTTAAGTTCCAAGTTTGAATCACCAAGTGCCTAAACCATGGAATCATCCTGCAGTTATTTCTCCAGTTCCTAAATGTGTAATTGACCTCTGGCAGACACACTTGGCATCTGACAGGATCTCTGCAGTGGTCCTCTGATCCAGGAAGTGAGGGCTGTTATGGCAGGTAGGGCAAGTGGAAGCCTCTGAACTTTCCCTCCCCACCAGGATATTTAACTGAAAGCAACACTGCATTCCTGCAGAGAATTGCAGACGTGAGTGCTGCCATGAAATGTTTGAAAGATACAGGGTGGTGATATGTTCACATTCCCATTTATCTTTTCCTGTTGGCTTGTACAGAAGGTGGTGTGTCTTTGGAAATGACTGCATTATTTAAACTTAATCAGGCATAACTGTGATTATAGCTACTGTTCCAGATATGGATTTTTTCCCTAAGTTCTTTTTCCTCAGAAATTGTGACCAGCCATCATTTTGAAGAATCTATTACAGGATGGACTGAACTGAATTGTATGGTGGGAGTAGATCTGAGAAGTGCAATACTGGGGCCAAAGCGAACCATTTGGTACTTTGCCAAGATCTTTCCAGATCACTTTTTACTGTTTTATGTGCTGTAGTTTTATGCTCTTTTGTTTCCCAAAACCAGAAGTTATGGTCCTTATTTTTGTATAATTGCCTTAAGGCTATTTGTGCCTTACATTGCTTGAATGAACATTAAGGAATGTCAGGGAATTTATATATCCTTGTATGTGCCCAGTAACCGTACATTGACATGTTTGGGCATATGAAAGCCATTAGCTTCTGTGCCTTGGGTTTTAGTTTACACATCACTGTTCCCTGTGGGATCAACTTGAAGTTGCTTTATGCAGAATTTAATCTGAGACTGTATCCTTGCTGGGCTTTTACCATTTCCCTATCCTCTTCGCTTTCACTCTCTTGCTAGTTTTCCACAGAAACACTCAAAAAGTTAATTGCATGTGAATCCTTGCCTTAGCATCTGCTTTGGGGGAAACAAACCTAAGATATCAGCAATTATCTATTGGAAAATATAATGGAAAAATAGAATTCCATTCATAATAAAACAAAAATGTAAAATGCCTACAAGTAACAATATGAATTAAACTACAAAATGCTAGTGAGTATCATTTAAAAGAAGGCTTGAAAATGGCGATACAGGCTATGAACATGTGTAGAAAGATTAAATATCATATAAATATTTTCTCCTAAATTTATATAAAGATTAAAGCCACTTCAAAGTTATTCTAAAAATTTTGGAAAAATTAACACATAATACTATTCATCACATTAACACATAATACACATTATACATAACATCACATTAACACATTAATACATAATACTATTCATCATACTGAGATTACTATGTCAAAATTGTTATTGTAATGGTTATATCAAATTTATTTCTAATAAATCCTACAGTATTTTGAAAATATACTTGGCATGGTTAAAGGCATTATTTACAAAGTGAAAGATAAATAACTTCAAAGAAAACTTCTTACCAAAAAAATCAAAAGAAGGTTATTTTCTAGTTATATAATAATAAAAGTAGCAACTACTTACTTAGTCTGTCATATATACATACCTATGGTATACACATATATCCAGACATATGTGTTCAATCATTTAATCTTCACAGCCTCTCAATAAATTATGTGTAGAGTTAGAGAAAAGGAAATCTATGTATAGATGGGTTAAGTAACTTGTTCAAGATCTTACAGGTAGAAATTGATTGGACTGGGATTTAACTCCAGACATTTTAAATTCAGATTCCACACTCTTAACCATTTTGCTATGTACCTGTATATGCTAATAACCCATTTACCAAAGACAATGAAAAAATTAGGACCCATCACAAGCAAGTCATTCTGTCATAAGGAAGACATATATCGCTACCAAAAGAGATATTTCAAAACTGTTTTGAAAGAGAGCAATGGAGGAGAATACTGTAAATCTGTTCAAAGTCATTATCCTGAGAACTAGCACTCAATGGATGTGGGAACAGGGCTCAATTGCATTATATTTCTAAAGTTTATTAAAACCATTTGTCTCATATGCCAGTTATCTCTGTATCTTCAACAGCCATTCCTGTATGATCAGTCCTCAAAATGCATTTAAAAATTTGAAATGGCAGTTATTCTTTGCTCTTCTTTATCTTCTACTTTATCATCTACATTATTTACTAGCACTGAACAGAGATTTATTGATTTATTCAGGCTTACGGTAATGATTACAGATGTCTGGCTGAAAAATCTCTCTGCTAGTTTCATCTAGCTACAGAAGCAGAATCACCATAAAATATCTCCATCTGTTCTGTCAAGCTATATGACTCACTGTGACTGTGGGTAGTTGAATGACCTACAGAATGATCAGGACATTTGACCTGTACCTAACATTCAGACCATCAGTTGACAAAATGAAGCAGATCTTGGTCCCAATCCAAGATTAGATTTAGTAATAAAAATTTAACTCATTTTTTGATAGCTCTTTCAATCACATATTCTAAAAGGCAGTATTGAGAAAAGCATGCTCTTATTGAAGAGACATGCACTGAATGTAGTCTTAAGTTATTTTTCTTTTAAAATTACTTTCATATCAGATATGAAATCTGATATAATATCTAATATTATGTTTTTGTCATTATTATTTCTTTAATATTCACTTTTTCTTAAGTATTTAAAAATTAATTATCTTTAAGTGCATATTTAAAAAATATAAACAATAGCAGTTTTATTTTTATCAATTATCTATAAATACTATACTCATTAACACCTATTGTTTCTTAGGCATAATGTTACAGTCATTTAAGTTTATTGAGATCAAATGTATTTCAATATCAATACATTTTTTCCCATATAATTAGTGAAAAATGAATTGGCAGTTAACAGCTAATTATTCTATCCTTTCTGAAGGTGATGCTGTTATAATCAGTGAATAATAATAAGATCAGAGAATAAGCATTCTATATCTATTCTCTTAGTCTTGTCATCTTAATCTTAAAGCGAGGTTCATTGAAAAGGGAAAAGAGATGGGGTTAAATACAGGAACAAAAATAAATACGTTTTTCATTTGGTACAGTGAGAGGATTACCAATGAGGGTGATGACTTTGTACTTCTACTGATGAAAAATGGCTAACTGGTGAGGAGTGAACACTCTGGCAGGAAACAGAAAGCAGACACATAATTCACAAACCAGACAGTGAGAGAGAAGCCTCAGAATAAAGATAAGTGTAGACAGGCGTGTGTGTGGATGGCAGAGTGCACCGATAGAGGCTGTCGCCCTCATGGGAAGGCAGAGGTATCAAGGCTCAGAGCACATTTCATCTGCAGATGCTAAAAAGCAACCTAAAATGTGAAAGAATGTTTGGTTATAGAAAAGTGATGGAATTGTTTCCAAGAAGAATAATTAAGAGGCATTTTAAAATAGAGGAACAGTAGCTTCTGTTTCTCCTCATGCATTCTTAATAAAATTTGGACTTAGTTTGGTATTCAGTAGGGATGATCTTTGAAAACTTATTACCTATGTGCCCATTCACAGCATTATACACAGAAGGAAACTGAGGTGCAGGGAAGTGATGTAGCTTTCCAAGGTCCTGAAGCTGGATGGTGGCAAAGCTGAAACGAATGGCAACACTTTTCAGATATCAGATTATATACAAGGGTTTATATTTTGGATACTAATGGCCTACCTTCACATAAAAAAAAAAAAAAACAAATTGTAAGGGTTTCAGTTTGGAGAAGCATTTATAATAATTACTCTACTTTGATGATTCTTATTTCAGTTCAACTCAGAACATTTTCCCCATACCCAATATATGTAAGCACTATGGTAAGGAGCAAAGTTTAAAAGAGGCACTGTCCTTGCATTGAAAGGGAGATTATAAACAATTCAGTTCAGTTCAGCTCAGTTGTTCAGTCATGTCCGACTCTTTGTGACCCCATGAATCGCAGCATGCCAGGCCTCCCTGTCCATCACAAACTCCCGGAGTTTACTCAAACACATGTCCATCGAGTCGGTGATGCCATCCAGCCATCTCATCCTCTGTTGTCCCCTTCTCCTCTTGCCCCCAATCCCTCCCAGCATCAGGGTCTTTTCCAATGAGAATTAAGAGAGTCTAATACAGAAGTATATTTAATATACCAATAGCTTGTTTCCCTATCTGCCTGATAATGAGATTTACCTGTGACATGTTAGAAATATAGAATCCTGTGTCTCTGTCTTGCAGATTCAGGATCTTAGATCTGGAGTGAAGGTTCTTCTAATTTTTAGTTAATATTACAGATCATTCTTATGATTGGGCAGGCTGGGTAGACATTACTGCCATATTTCCCAAGTTTGTTTACATATTGGAATCATCTAATGAACTTGAAAAACTAATAATTCTTCTTTCCCACCCTCAGAAGCCATCCTTTGATTTATTATTCTGAGGCATAGCCAGCAATTTAGATTTTTAAAAATCACCCAGATGATTCTGAGGAACAAACATTTGTGGGAACTACTTTACTATGCCATTGGGATGTGGTGCTTAAGAAAGGTATCATGAAGGAAATGCCCAAAACCTTTTTAAGCTCATACTTTCAAAAATTTACCACATGATAGGCATTTTTCATATATTAGGTTTTCAATTTTTAAATAAACCTATCAGGTTAATACAATTATTATCTATATTTCATAGCTTAAAAAATATAGAAAACAAGCTCAAGCCCATAGCCTGTAAAAGTGACTGAGCAGATATTGAGAACTGGGTTTTTCTGAATCCTTAGCCTGAGTGTTTGTCACTTTGCCAGACCAACTTTCAGATGCAGCTTGAAGGATGGTAAAGTTTGAACTGACAGAAATTGTGATGGAAGGCATTCCAAGGAAGGCACCAATGTCAAGAGAGGGAGGAGGGAGTGTGACAAGTCAAGTCCAGAAGTTTGCCTCCAGATAATGGAGGGCCTTCAGTTCACTGATTGCTTGGCTAATCATCAGGACATTGGTTGGTCCATTGATTGGTTGATTCATTTATTCAGCTAGCTTACTGTCATTTTTAAATGACATTGCAAGCATTACACTGAGGGCGGTGACTGCAGTCATGAAATTAAAAGATGCTTATTCCTTGAAAAGAAAGCTATGACAAACCCAGAAAGCTACTGAAAAGCAGAGACATCACTTTGCTGACAAAGGTCCAGATAGACAAAGTTATGGTTTTTTTCCAGTAGTAACATACAATTGTGAGAGTTAGATGCCAAAGAATTGATGCTTTTGAATTGTGATATGGGGAAAACTCTTGAGGATCCTTTGGACAGCAAGGAAATCAAACCAGTCAATCCTAAAGGAAATCAACTCTGAATATTCATTGGAAGGACTGCTGCTGAAGCAGAAGCTCCAGTCTTTTGGCCACCTGATGTGAAGAGTTGCCTCATTGGAAAAGACTCTGATGCTGAGAAAGACTGAAAGTAAAGGGAAAAGGGGATAGCAGAGGATGAGATGGCTAGATAGTATTCCTGACTCAGTGGACCTGAATTTGAATAAACTCCAGGAGATAGTGGAGCACAGAGGAGCCTGGTTTGCTGCAGTCCACGTGGTTGCAAAGAGTCAGACACGATTTAGTGTCTGAAAAACAAGTATTACATTGTAAAATTTTTTTTAAAAAGCACTTTTAGATTGAACACATGAGTTAAACATTCACATAGACTTTTGACAATGAACTTGTTTCAATTTCTATTTTATTTCTGTTAACATGCTATAAAAACTTACAGTAAACATGTTGAGAACCAAGACATCATTGCAGACAGAGCACTGAGGAGTGCTGAAAGTTCACTTTTGCTGGGCCTTTAAAAGATCAAATAAACAGGAGTAGGAAGAAACCCTGGTGGCTCAGATGGCAAAGAATCCACCTGCAATGTGGGAGACCTGGGTTCAATCCTTGAGTTGGGAAGATCCCCTAGAGGAGGCATGGCAACCCACTCTAGTATTCTGGACTGGAGAATCCCCATGGACTGAGGAGCCTGATGGGCTAAAGTTCATGGGGTCACAAAGGTCAGACATGACTTAGTGGCTAAGCAATCTTACCGCAAAAATTATTGTACTGAAATAAATAGAACTACAGCTACATATATCAATAGGGATTAATTTTAAAAACAAAATTGAGGAAAAAGGTCTATAGATGGCTTGAAATATATTTTTATTTCTGCATGCATATATATTAAAATTTTAATCATATATGAAAATCAGTTCAGTTCATTTCAGTTCAGTTGCTCAGTTGTGTCTGACTCTTTGCCATCCCATGGACTGTAGCACACCAGGCTTCCCTGTCCAACACCAACTCCTTGAGCCTATTCAAATTCATGTCCATCAAGTCAGTGATGCCATCCAACCATCTCATCCTCTGTTGTCCCCTTCTCCTCCCATCTGCAATCTTTCCCTGCATCAGGGTCTTTTCAAATGAGTTGATTCTTTGCATCAGGTGGCCAAAGTATCAGAGTTTCTGCTTCAACATCAGTCCTTCCAATTAATATTCAGAACTGACTTTCTTTAGGATGGACTGTTTGGATCTCCTTGCAGTCCAAGGGACTCTCAAGAGTCTTCTCCAACACCACAGTTCAAAAGCATCAATTCTTCGGCACTCAGCTTTCTTTATAGTCCAACTCTCACATTCATGCATGACCACCAGAAAAACCATAGCCTTGACTAGACGGACATTTGTTGGCAAAGTAATGTCTCTGCTTTTTAATATGCTGTCTAGGTTGGTCATAGCTTTTCTTCCAAGGAGCAAGTGTCTTTTAATTTCATGGCTGCAGTCACCACCTGCAGTAATTTTGGAACCCAAAAGTATAAAGTATCTCACCATTTTCATTGTTTCCCCATCTATTTGCCATGAAGTGATGGGACCAGATGTGATGATCATAGTTTTCTGAATGTTGAGTTTTAAGCCAACTTTTTCATTCTCCTCTTTCACTTTCATCAAGAGGCTCTTTAGTTTCTCTTCATTTTCTGCCGTAAGGGTGGTATCATCTGGGTATCTGAGGTTATTGATATTTCTTGCAGCAATCTTGATTCCACTTTGTGCTTCATCCAGCCCAGCATTTCTCATGATGTATCCTGCATATAAGTTAAATAAGCAGGGTGACAATATATAGCCTTGATGTACTCCGTTTCCTATTTGGAACCAGTCTGTTATTCCATGTCTAGTTCTAACTGTGCTTCTTTGACCTGCCAACAGATTTCTCAGGAGGCAGGTAATGTGGTCTGGTATCCCATCTTTTGAACCATTTTCCAGTTTGTTGCAGTCCACACAGTCAGAGGCTTTGACATAGTCAGTAAAGCAAAAGTAGATGTTTTTCTGGAACTCTCTTGCTTTTTTGATGATGCAGAGTATTTGGCAATTTGATCTCTGGTTCCTCTGCCTTTGCTAAATCCAGCTTGAACTTTTGGAAGTTCACAGTTCACATACTGTTGAAGCCTGGCTTGGATAATTTTGAGCATTACTTTACTAGTGTGTGAGATGAGTGCAATTGTGTGCTAGTTTGAACATTGGAAAGAAAACTGATCTTTTCCAGTCTGTGGCCACTGCTGAGTTTTCCAGATTTGCTGACATATTGAGTGCAGCACTTTGACAGCATCATCTTTTAGTATTTGAAATAGCTCAACTGGAATTCCATCACTTCCACTAGCTTTGTTCATAGTGATGCTTCCTAAGACCCATAGGAATTGTGCTCATATTTGCATGAAATGTTCCCTTGGTATCTAATTTTCTTAAAGAGATCTTTAGTCTTTCCCATTCTATTGTTTTCCTCTATTTCTTGCATTGATCGCTGAGGAAGGCTTTCTTATCTCTCCTTGCTATTTTTTGGAACTCTGAATTCAAATGCGTATATCTTTCCTTCCCTGGGACTTCCCTGGTGGCTCAGATGGTAAAGCATCTGCCTACAATGCGGGAGACCCAGGTTCAATCCCTGGGTTGGGAAGGTCTCCTGGAGAAGGAAATGGCAACCCACTCCAGTATTCTTGCCTGGAACATCCCATAGACGGAGAAGCCTAGTAGGCTACAGTCCATGGGGTCACAAAGAGTCGGATACGACTGAACTACTTCACTCACTTTATATCTTTCCTTTTCTCCTTCGCCTTGAGCTTCTCTTCTTTTCTCAGCTATTTGTAAGGCTTATTTTTAAATTTTAAAAATATATGACAGTGATACAAAATTCATAGTAGGGATGCTGTGGCTGATTTTATTTTCCAGTTATGACCACAGTAATATTCTCATCCCAAACATTCGTATGATGTGACCTGTCATTTTTTTTCATTTGGTATTAGGTTTATGCTCATTTGCCATGAACTTGACTGGACCTGTGTGACTATCGCAAACAGTGAACATGCCTCCAAACGATTTCAGCCTCTCATAGTCACCCCCAGGCCTGAAGTCTTCCCGGCTGATACTCCAGACATCGTGGAACAGAGTTAAGGCATCCTCACTGAGCCCTTTCCCAATTTCTGATTCACAGAATCCACAATTTAAAACCATTATTTTTTAAAAGACCAGTGATATATGACTTAAAAAATACATGAGTAATTTTTGTTCTTTTTAGGAAATAGGTCCCTGGAGGTTTCTAGACTACGCAAGTGGCATTGACATCCATCCCTAAGCAGAATGCTTCCTATATGACACTACTTTCTATTGAGTGCTCTTTTATTTCAGTACAATTTGAATTCTTCAGATTATCAGAGAAAATGCGGCTGGGTGTTGTTTGTCAAAGACAGCTAATCTCCCTTTTTACAAGAATGGTTTTTCTGTAGGCCATGGAGAAAGTAGAGAATGTTTGGTAGCAAGAGGAAGGGGATTTTGGAGACTCTGAATATTGAATCTTTCTGGGAGAAGAGTTTCCTGGGTGCAGAATTGTATTTTCTCTCTTGATTATAAAGTTACTGACTTTTTCATCAATTGTGTGCATATGCATGGTCGTATGATGTACACTGTATCAGTACCAACAAACCAGCACCAAGATAGGTAATACACCAAAGTGACTCCATCAAAGTATTTTGGTCAATTAGCTTTTCCATGCAAAGGAACTAAATGTCAATGGGATGATGATACTAATGTTAGGTATTACATTTAGAATTTACGACTGCACATGTGAATTCAATTATTCTTCATTTATCAAATATGTTTTTAAGTGTTTGTAATGTGTCAAGCAGTGCACCACACAGTGAAGTTAACAGAGTGAGCAAAAAATAACATTTCCTGTTCTCCATGATCTTGCAATCTAGTGGGGAAAACAATCAAATAACTATACAAATGTACAATGGATATACATTGAATGTCATTTATTCAGTTCAGTTCAATCACTCAGTCGTGTCTGACTCTTTGTGACCCCATGAACCGCAGTATGCCAGGCCTTCCTGTCCATCACCAACTCCCGGAGTTTACCCAAACTCATGTCCATTGAGTCGGTGATGCCATTTAACCATCTCATCCTCTGTTGTCCCCTTCTCCTCCTACCCTCAATCTTTCCCAGCATCAGGGTCTTTTCAAATGAGTCAGCTCTTTGCATCAGGTGGCCAAAGTATTGGAGTTTCAGCTTCAGCATCAGCTCTTCCAATACATTGTCTAATAAATACAAGGCATGTGGGTTCATCATTCAGTCATATCTGACTCTTTGTGACCCCATGGACTGTAGCCTGCCAGAGTCCTCTGTCCATGGAATTCTCCAGGCAAGAATAACTGGAGAGGGTAGCCATTCCTTTCTCCAGGGATTTTCTTGGCCCAGGGATTGAACTGGAGTCTCTTGCATTGTAGGCATATTCTTCACCATCTGAGCTACAAAGGAAGCCCAGTAAATATAATAGTACATGCAGATTAAGAAGCACCCAATTTAGTGAAGAATATATTGGTTATAATATAATATATTGTTATATTTATAATATGAAGTCAAGAATATGTATGAGGGAAATCAAATTACCTGTTTACATGAGGAAAAATGAAGTTTAACTTTTCAGCACATTGTCTAGTATAGAGGTTGTGTGGGGGGTCCAAAAGTATGCAGAAAGTTATGACAAAGTAGCCATTCTGTCAGACAACAGGTCTGTCAGCATCTCTATTAGGTGTTTGGTTCAATTATCTAGTAGAGAAGAGTAATGAGGAGAAAATACAAGAAGAGCTGTTTTATGATCCTGGATATAGATCATTTTAAAAACGCTATTTGTGAATTTAATACTAAATGGGTTTATTATTTACAAAACACTGGAAATAATTTGATCATCCTTAATGATGTATGTTAGATTTATAGTTTGTTTTTAAATTAATTGAAAAATGAAATTGAACTTATTTCTTTAACTTAAAAAGCACAGTGCACATAGTCATTATAAAAAAAAAAAACTCAGCAAAGGTCATATTTGAGCAATGCTTGGAATCCTGTTGCATTGAACTTATAGACCAGTGAAACTGCATCTTATTTATCTGAAGCTTTGCAAAGACGCAGCAGAAGGCCTTTTTCCAAGCTCAGGTTTCACTGTGGATTTCAAGAGAGTTGTCACAAAGCAATCTCCTACAAAAATCTCTCATCCAAATTCCACAAAGTCGAGTATAACAGACTCCGTAATTGAATCTTTATCCAGCATGGAGATGAGATGCCTTCTGATCTAGTATTACACCAGTAAAAGCTTGTCACTGGTTACCAAGAACAGTTACCTTAGATCAAGAATATGATCCGAGAGAGAGCAAGCGTGTGTACATGCATCCGTTTTATGAAGCTGAAATCCAATCTATGGCATTCATAGTTTCTCAAAGTTATCATAAAAAGCATCAAGCTAGAGGTAACATGGAATGGTATTTTTATCTTGAATGTGTTATAATGCATTTACTTCCCAGTTCTTTAAATATTAAAAAGATTCTTATTAATCACTGGATTATTCAACTATCACTAGATAAAATGGAAAAGTTTTAGGAAATAAGGGGGACAGTAATTCTAACATATCAGAGGAAAATAAACATTACAGTACATGGTATTATGAACTTAGGTTTTCTTGCCATTGTGAAGCCGTCACACATTTCCTTCCATCTTTGACATGTACAATTGTGAAGGTAATAATGCTTAAAATGACTCTACTGTAAATTTTCCCATTGTCTGATTAACACTCTTGTATTAGATGGCTAGAAGTAAAATAGATGCTTTATTTTTTTTTTTAGGCAGAAAAAGTATTCTTGTCAGATTGCTTCACATTCTTTAAAGAACTCTCAAATACAAAGTCTTCATTCATCCTCCAAACTTCAAAGCAAGTTGTAGGTAGTTGAGGTATCATGACTCCTCTGAACATGAAGAAATCGGTGCCCTGAAAATTCAAGTGGGTTTCCTGAAATCATATAGTAATCTAAGTGTCCTGATTCTTCAAACTATTCCTTTCTCTAGGATGAATTTATGCAGAAAGAGAGACTATCTCTTAAAATGACTTTATTAGATTGCTAGGACTGCCACCCAAGTACTACAAACTGGGTGGCTTAAACAATAGGAGTGAATTGTCTCACTGTTCTGAGGGCAAAACTTCCAAAATCAAAGTGTTGGTAGGGTTGGTTCCTCCAAGAGCTCTGAAGACCAGATCAGTTCTAAGCCTTCCTCCTTGGTTTATAGATGACTGTCTTCATGTTCACATGATTTTCTTTCTATAACTTCACATCCTCTCCCTGTGCATATATGTGTCCAAGCTTCTTTATATATATAAAAACACCAGTAATACTGAATTAAGACTTATCCTAGTGACCTCATTTTAGCTTATTACCTCTGTAAAGGCCCTATTTCCAAATAAGATCACATAGTGACATACCAGAGGTTAGGACCTCAACATACAAATTTTGGTGGGACACAATGCAGCCCATAACAATGACCTTTAGCTTCATATCCAAGAATGTGATATGGTTGATCTACAAACTGCTAGCAAGTTATATGCTGGGATTGAAGGGGGAATGTCTGCCAAGCCCACATTTCTTCTAGAAGACCTGCTCTTCCATAAAGATCAATCCTCAGCAGTCACTTTGGCACCATGTGAAAGCGTCCCCTTGACCAGTCAAATATTCCTCCATGTGTATGTGATTCAGCTGAGGTAATCAGATTTTCCTGGGAATATTAAATTGGTGGACCATTAGCCGCTGGTCTGTTTGAGCTCTGGTGCAGTTCTTTAGTTTCTCAGTCCATGGTTGTTGATATTTTCTTTAGGATTCTGTGAGAATCTATGAGAGTCAATCCTAAAAGAAATCAACCCTTTAGGTGTTGATATTCGCTGGGAGGACTGATGCTGAAGCTGAAGTTCCAAGCCACCTGATGTGAAGACCTGACTCATTGGAAAAGACCCTGATGCTGGGAAAGAACGTAGGTAATTGGAGAAGGGGGTGGCCGAGGATGAGATGATTAGTAGCATCACTGACTTGATGGACATGAATTTGAGCAAGCTCTGGGAGATCGTGAAAGACAGAGGAGCCTGGCATGCTACAATCCATAAGATCACAAAGAATTGGACATGACTTATTAACTGAAAACAATTATGAGAACCCTATTATATTTTCAGTATACCCTTCTCCTTTTATCCCCTTTTTTTCTCTCTTTCTCCCTCCCTCTCACTCTTCCCCGCTTTGGTTACTTGGGTGTGTGTGTCTAAAACAACTTAAAGTTCACCTCTCATAACAACAGCAAAACTTGGTTACAAAGGGGGCAGCTTACTAGATTTGTGTTATCAAAAATTTTTTTAATAAACACCTTCCTCAAACCCTAGTACACAGAATAAGTGGACTCTACTATGAAGAAGAAGGATCTGTGTGTCTCCCCAGGTACTCCTTCAAGTTTTGTCTTACTCTTTACTTTCCTTCCTTCTGCTCCCACAATCAGACACTGAAGGGTGTGTCTGGAGGTCCAAGGCTGTGTAAACCATGACTTGAAAACCGTGACAG